>NC_142106.1:17567500-18777500 GCF_056152115.1 Neolamprologus brichardi | reverse complement strand
ATAATTTCTTTTAAGAATATTTGTGCATATATAGAGTCTCTGGGTGAAGCACTCTCCAGCAACCCAACCATGAACTGTCATTTGGCACATAGGCATGACATGTCAAGACACATGCCAAGACACCTTTGGGTCATGACATCCAAGACCCAAAGGTGCCACTTTTCCACTAGGAAAAACACCACCTCTGCCTGCAGCGTCTTACCGAGGGCAACTGGAACTGAATCCAATTCAGTGCATATCTATATGGCATAATAGCAGTTTTTCTACCACAGAAAAATGAGTGATTTTGGATTTGTGAGTTTGCAATTTATTTTGCACAGAATTTTTGTTTTATCAGACAAACAGAATGCATTAAGTGAAATGTAGTTAAAGAAAAGCAGATACAAATGTAGTAATAATTTTACAGAAAAAAAGGTAAGTTTGTAAATAATGTTATCTTTTAAAGAATTAAAGCCAAAACTGTAGGGTTTTTCATCTTCCTGAACTTTCTGAACTCAATATTTCTTTATAGGTACTTGGATAAAAATTGGTGTCAGTTTTGGAGCTTTAATGCTGGCAGGTATTTCTTTTTCCAAAGGTCTTCATACTAAACATAATATATGTATATAACATTTATTTTTGAAAAAAAGGAAAAAATTTCCATCTTTTTATTCTTATGATTTTAAATGTAGGTAATTTTTGAATTTGGAATAATTTAATAAAGCTGTGAATAAAAAGCTGACATTTTTCCTTAATATTGGTAGCAGGAATAATTTTTGAATTAATCAGGGACTCGTCCACGGTGACAATTTTCTTTTATTTATAATTTGTATTTATAGTTTTCATTTTAGTAATCTTGTTCCACAATTGGAAGAAGGTTAAGACTTGTATGAAAAAAATGAAGAAGAAGAAGAAGAAGAAGAAGAAGAAGAAGAAAAGGTAGAAACACTAACCAAGTGCATAATTCTTTTAACATAGAGCCATAGATTTTGGTAAAGCATGCCATAAAAGCAAAACTGATACAGTGTTGTTTTAAACATCTAAACTTAACCATTGTATTGCACAAAGTAGTTAAAGACCAAAGAATGGTAATACCTGTTTTGTGTTTATAGTAATGAAGGAGACCAAACGTTAGATGACAGTGAGACAGTTACCCTGGACAAACCAAGATATCCTGACCCACATACCAACAAAACACATCCACGGCAGCGACGCAAGTGCTCTTTATTATGATGATATCAAAGCACAATGCTGGAACCATGACTCCCATTTCCATCCAATTTTAACAGCCTGTACTTATCAGAGTGCTACTTCACTACCCTTGATAGCCTGATTTTTGAAAACTACAGCCATAAATATCTGTGCTGCTTTATTTCAACACAATGATTACACTTTTTGAAACAGTTTGATTTACACTGTGTAGAAGTAGATTAGAAGGAATATAACACAGGAGTCGAGTAAATCTGCAACTAAACCCAATCACTTTGAAAACGTCACACCAAAGTAAACAAAGGTTTGCCCTATTTTACATGTTCCAATGTGAATACTTCAACCATAAACTGCAGCCATAAACATTAACTCTTCTTTAAGTGGCCAGAGGGATAAATGGTGGTAGCATATATATCTCACGGTTATGACTGAAAGTTGAACATTTTCTCAGGCTACTGTCTTTGCACACACCAACAGGCTGCTAATATTGTTGGTTAACATCATGTTTTGATTAGGATTATCACTACATTATCATTGGCAAAAAAAAAAAAAAAATTAATTGTATTATTAATTTGGCAGAGGCTCCACATATTTTAAAGATATTTTTAGAAGCTGTTATCTTAAATGTATAAATAAATATTTTGGAACAAATTGAAGGCTTGCTTAAACATTGAATTATGTTCTATAATGTGGATCTATAATAGAAGATTTCTAGCTGGAATTCTCCTTATGGATGATATTTGTTTGAAATAATGTTAATAATATGATATACCCTGAAATTGCTATAATCTAAAAAATATATATATAAATAAATCCTGTGATACAAATTTATGGTCACGCCAACTGGTCCTTGGTGTGTGTAAATTGGCAGCTACATCTCATTATTGTTTTGTAGGCATCATCTTTGCTATTTGGACCACTGAATTTGGCCACTGACACTGAGCCATGAGTTTGTAATGCTCTGTTATGAGAATGGTGGGGGGATAGTGATGCTGTCAGTCAGGCATATTTAAATGTTTACTTTGTCAGTGTTGTACAATTGTGAATAATGTGAAATTAATTAAGTAGCAACGTTTTAAGACTTTTGTGTTTATTTGGCAAATGGGTGACTGCAAGTTGAAGAGAATGGTGTGAGAGTGAGAGACTGAAGTAACCCTGGCTTAATTCTCATTACATCTGTGATTTATAGAGTGCTAAAGCACTCTCTTCTTTGTTTTTACTAACTTTATTCTTTTTTCTTGATCAAATTATAAATCTGATTAATATCTTAAATGACAAATGTAGTTTGAGTTGTGGAAATGTCTATTTTAATGTCTGGGTTCTGTGTGTTTCAACCTTAGTAGATTAGTGTATGTAGTGCTAGGTCAGAATGATTAATATTTTTGCCCTGATTTTGAATATAATTTTAAATATAAATTTGTTTGAGTTTAAGGACAATGACAAAGAAGAAAATCTAAAATATAATGATGATTCTAATAACAGGCTTTTCACTAAAAACCTGTGTAAATGGCCTCGGAGGACATGAGTATGTCTGTTGAGAAATTAGTGAGCAACACACAGGGGTCCTTGATCTTTGGATGTCCGACTTTTAAAATGGGTGAGTTATAAAAAATTAGTTATATTGAGTGAATTGTCCATCACAAACACAGCTTTTTAAAGAGGAAATAAAATAAAAGAATGAATACCTATGGATTTGAATTGAAAAAAGGGATTATCTTCAAATGAATGCTCAAGAGAATGTACTAATGAAATCTAACTGAACTAAGATTCCATTAAACTGAATGAAATGTGAAGTATCTCCCTATGTGACTGAATGTTTAAATGTAATAGAGTTTTCTATGTTAAGCATAATATAGGAAATTTAATGAAGTTGTTTTAAAGTTTTAACTGTTTTATATTAAGTAGGTGGAAAATTTGAAAAGAGAGAGAAAATGATTTGACCTCTGCATTGCCTACTGCAAAATAGGATTAGCGATTAGGACTTTTTAACAGACATTTGAAACCAGACTTATTGTATTGGGTTGCTGGTCCTGTAAATCAACAAGGTGCTGTTTTGTTTGAGTAATACTTAAATAATAATAATAATAATAATAATAATAATATATATCTATATATATATAGATATATATAGTATATTTTGTGTATATATAGTATATTTTGTATATATAGTTATTTTGTATGGATTTGTAATGTCTGGCTGCATTATATGGTGTGGCAGGTTAATGGGTGAATATTACATGTATTTGTGTTAAATGTAAAAAAGAACCTGAAAACAAATATAATATATAAACAAATATATTCCACTGAAGCAAGTTTGTTGGTTGTTTTTCCTTAATAAATCACAGACACATTTTTATCAAGGGTCCTCACTTGCCCACCGATGCTATCTTGTTCAAGTAGCCCACTTCTCATCAGGGTGCCCTGGTTCCACAACGTCTGATGCAGACCTTGTTAATCCAGGCGACGTCTGAATCTGTATGATTTCACGGTTATTTCTCTCGTACATATCTGAGGTAGGCTTGATAAGCATAGGTGGTGTAGCCCTGGGGGGGCCCTTAGTTAATACAGGCGTCACTGTCGGGAATCAAACTAACGACTCCTGTTCCATTTATAGTCCAGTAAAAGTAAAGCATTTAGAGGTCAATTTGAAAGAAAGATAAATGTGAAATGTAAACATGGGGCTAGAGGTCAAATGTTATATTTGAATTAAAACTATAATGTGGTATTTAGAATCCAAATATACCAGTGTATGATTTCCTAAATGTTTCCGAAATACAAATGAAGGTTGCAGAATTTTAAGTAGTTTTAAAGATAAAAGACATTTTACCAAAGTTTTCTTATTATTTTATGTTCAACTTTGGAAAAAAGCCAAAAAATCAAAGCACTCCTACACCATCACACCACCTCCTCCATGCTTCACAGTGTGAACCATGCATGCACAGATTCCATGGGTCTAATGTCAATTCTCTGTTTTTCATGGCCCAAGCAAATCTCTTCTGCGTGTTGCTTTTCCTTATTAGTGATTTCGTAGCAGATATTTGATCATAAAGGCCTGATTTACGCAGTCTCTTTTGAACAGTTGATGTAGCGATGTATTTGCTACTGGAACTCTATGTGGGCTCTAATCTGAGGTGCTGTTAACTTGCGATTTCTGTAGCTGGTGGCTCAAATGATTTTATCCTCAGCAGCAGAGGTGTCTTTTCGTCTTCCTTTCCTGAGGCGGTCCTCGTGTGAGCAAGTTTTATCGTAGCGCCTGACGGTTTTTGCAACTGCACTTGGGGAAACGTTCAAATTTTCAGCACTTTTCTGTTCTAACTAACCTTCAGTTCTTTAAGTAATGATGGACTGTCTTTTATCTTTATTTAGCTAACTGGTTCTCGTCATAATATGTTATCTGTGTACCAACCTGACTTTTGTACAACACAGCTGATGGTCCCAACCTCATTAAGAAGGCAATAAATTCCCCAAATGAACCCTGACAAGGTACACCTATGAAGTGAAAACCATCATCTGTCTGTGGTGATGACAAAGGGGCCCGAACAAGTGTTTTCAGAAAGTGTTAAACATAAAAAGCTGTCACAAAATCATCAGAATATGCACACACACAAAAAGAAAATCTGACAACAAGAAAAAGGTTAAATAAGGAACCTGATAATAATTATTAATTGTTTAAACTTAACAGGGGTATGTTATTGGTTTGACTCAGCACACTGGGTTAGGATAACTATCCAAAGATTGGGCTAAATTGGCCAATATCAACAAAGTTGAGGTTACCAAAAATTGGGTCAAAAGTCAGAACCCATCACAAGGGTTATATTACCATTAGCATTTGGGTTAAGATTTCTACTTATTATAAAATTCAGCATATAAAAACTAGATTCAAAACTGATTTTCTCAAAAATACTTTTATTGCCATATGATGCATAGAACTTAGACAACAACATTCATACAAAATATATAAATGGAAGTAAATGCAAGTTAGAAAAGTATAAAATTCATTATATTATATCCATTACTTCAAATCAGTCTTTGGTTACAGCACATATACATGTTAGTACACATGAAGATGCATGTAAAGCTGACTCTGTTTTAGAACAAATTACATGTAAAAACTCTTAACCTTAAAAAACTGATGAATTTATGATTTTTTTCAGTAGTTAACATACATCAACACTTTGGAAAAGTGGCAAGAGGGACTCTCCCTCTCAGATCATTTCATGCACCTTTATTGGCAACATTTTACACTTCCATCATAGCTAAATGAGCCCTTATTAATTTGATCAGATTTGATTATTGTCCTGGGATTCATCTATTCCTGGGATCAATGACAGTGTGAAGAAATTCCCAAAATTGGGTGCATGACGCAGAAAAAAATCTATCTTCCAGTGCCAGGCAAGATGAACATTTTCTTGGGGTTCCTTTGATGCTGAATTCTTTTTCCTGATGGAACAAAGTCTTTTCCTGACATTGTGTAGACCAGGGGTAGGCAACTCCAGGCCTCGAGTGCCGGTGTCCTGCAGGTTTTAGAGCTGTCCTTGATCCACCCGATGATTCAAATTGCTAAATTACCCCCTCAACATGTCTTGAAGTTCTCCAGAGGCCTGGTAACGAACTAATCATTTGATTCAGGTGTGGTGATATCTAAAGCCTGCAGGACACCGGCACTCAAGGCCTGGAGTTGCCTACCCCTGGTGTAGACACTCCTCCAGAAATCCAGTTGCTGGCCTATGAGTTCTGCAAGGGCTAACCATGCATCCTGAAATTATTAAACAAAAAAGAAAAAAGAAAAGGATCAATAAAGTAAGAATTAAAGGATTATTTGCAGTTATTTGGTTAATGTCAAGTTTTCTGTAATCCTGGAGCGGTGAGTTCCAACACTATGCCTGACATTTGCTCACAGAGGACCCAAAGAACAACGAAGCAGACCAGTCTGTGGGTGTGAATGCTTGCAATTAATTGTTAGGAGATGGACTAAGCCAAGATCAAGTATCATGTTTCAGTGAGACCTGGAAGGGCTTGATTGGGAGGAACGGTCTCCGGCCTCCCGGATCTGAACCTGGGCAATGTTTTGTTATTGCAAACCACAGTTTGGCCATAAAGAACACCATCTGGTGGTGGCAGAAGTAAAAAAACTCGGGTGTGGGAGGAGTTCAGAGAGGCCATTGAAAAAGACTTTTGGACTGCCTCGAAGATATTCTGGCAAACCGTCAGGCGACTCAGGAGGGGAAAGCGGTGCTCTACCTGCACTGTGTATAGTGCGGGTGGAGTGCTGCTGACTTCGACTGAGAAAATCATTAGGCGGTGGAAGGAATACTTTGAGGACCTTCTCAATCCCCCTGGCACGTCTTCCGTGCAGAGTCTGGGGACGAAGGGGATGACCCACCAATCTCTGTGAGGTCACAACTCCTTGGTGGCAGAGCCCCTGGGGTGGACGAGGTCCTCCCCGAGTTTCTAAAGCCTCTGAATGTTGTAGGGCTGTCTTGGTTGACCGTCTCGGCAATGTTGCGCGGGGATCAGGGCCAGTACCCCTGGACTGGCAGACCGGGGTGGTGGTCCCCATCCAGTCGCATAGATGGCCGCCCCTCCCTGAGCTTGGTTCTGGCGGAGGTGGCTTCCTGTTAAAAGGGAGTTTTTCCTTCCCACTGTCGCCAAAGTGCTTGCTCATAGGGAGTCATATTATTGTTTGGTTTTTCTCTGTATCTACTGTACAATATAAAGCACCTTGAGGCGACTGCTGTTGTGATTTGGCGCTATATAAATAACATTGAATTGAATCTTTAAGAAAGGGGACCGGGGTGTGTTTTCCAACTACAGGGGAATCACACTCCTCAGCCTCCCTGTTAAAGTCTATGCCAGGGTGCTGGAGAGGAGAGTTCCTCCGTTAGTCAAACCTCAGATACAGGAGGAACAATGCGGTTTTCGTCCTGACCGTGGAACACTGGACCAGCTCTTTACCCTCTCAAGGATACTCGAGGAGATATGGGAGTTTGCCCAACCAGTCTACATGTGTTTTGTGGACTTGGAGAAGGCATTCGACTGTGTCCCTCGAGGGGTCCTGTCGGGGGTGCTCCGTGAGTATGGGGTGTCTTGCCCATTGCCACGTTCAGTCCTTATACGACCGTTGCAAGAGCTTGGTCCATATAGCCGACAATAAGTCGGACTCGTTCCTTGTGGGTGATGGTCTCTGCCAGGGTTGCCCTTTGTCACCGATTCTGTTCATAATTTTTATAGAGAGAATTTGTGGCGGAAGGCTTTCACTTCGGTGGTCTCAGGATCTCATCTCTGCTTTTCGCAGATGATGTGGTCCTGTTGGCTTTGTCAGGTGATGGCCTCCAGCTCGCCTTGGAACAGTTTGCAGCCGAGTGTGAAGCGGTGGGAATGAGAATCAGGACCTCCAAATCTGAGGCCATAGTCCTCAGCCTCAGTCAAAAGGGTGGAGTGCCCACTCCAGGTCAGGGACGAGTTTAAGTATCTTGGGGTCTTGTTCACGAGTGAGGGGAGAAGGGAGTGGGAGATCGACAGACGGATTGGTGCAGCGGCTGCAGTGATGCAGAGTTCTCAATTTATGAGCTGTGGGTAGTGACCAAAATGAGCTAAGAGGTGGAAAAGTGGCGGAGCAAGCCTATGTGGAGACCTACAAATTGGGTCATACCACTACTCTGGATCATGGGGGGAATGGAATTTGTTATGTTAGTTTTAGTTGGGTTTTGTGTGTTGTACACCTCTCTGTGTTTTTGTTGGCTGTTCAGCCACTGTTTAAGTTTCCACTTGGGTAGTTTGTTTGAGTTTGTTGTATTGTTTGTTGCCAGCTTTTGAGAAGAGTTCTGTTACTTTGACCTCTTTTATGGGCCCAAGATTTTGAAGATGTTCCATCACTGCTCAGTCCATCTCAATGCTCAACAGTTAGCAAGCACAATCTCATTTTTAATCTTTATTAAAGTGTATGTACATATATGTAAGTTAAAAAAAATGTTTATAAGTTAGTATGAATGCACAGCTTGTGTACCTGGGACCGATCATTTAGACCAGCGGTCCCCAACCTTTTTTGCGCCACGGACCGGTTTATGCCCAACAATACTTTCACGGACCGGCCTTTAAGGTGTCGCGGATAAATACAACAAAATAAAACTAGTACCGGTACCAAAAAAAGAAGATTTATTCATAACACACGTGAAAAGACCCAGGAAAACCGAGTTAACGATAAAAACGATAACAAAATAACGCTAAAAACTGATAAAAACCCTGAAAACCATACATTTCACACCTGAGCCTCAACTCTCGCGGCCTGGTACCAAACGACTCACGGACCGGTACCGGTCCGAGGCCCGGGGGTTGGGGACCGCTGATTTAGACAACTAAATTGGTGACTTTTGTCTGTGAAGTAATGACATCCTCCTCTGCTCAGTGTCAGAGTAGCTGGCACTGGCTTCATCTGAGTGAAGAGCAGATTACCTGAGCAGGACCAAGAACCATCCATCCATCCATCTTCATCCGCTTTATCCGAGGCCGGGTCGCGGGGGCAGCAGCCTAAGCAAAGAGGCCCAGACCTCCCTCTCCCCAGCCACCTCCTCCAGCTTATCCGGGGGAACACCAAGGCGTTCCCAGGCCAGCCGAGAGATATAATCTCTCCAGCGTGTCCTGGGTCCGCCCCGGGGCCTCCTCCCGGTGGGACATGCCTGGAACACCTCACCCAGGAGGCGCCCAGTGGGCATCCTTGTCAGATGCCCAAACCACCTCAGCTGGCTCCTTTCGATGTGGAGCAGCAGCGGCTCTACTCTGAGCCCCTCCCGGATGGCCGAACTTCTCACCCTATCTCTAAGGGAGAGGCCAGCCACCCTTCGGAGGAAGCTCATTTCCGCCGCTTGTATCCGCGATCTCATTCTTTCGGTCACTACCCACAGCTCGTGGCCATAGGTGAGGGTAGGGACGTAGATCGACCGGTAAATTGACTCAGCTCCCTCTTCACCACGACGGACCGGTGCAGCGTCTGCATTACTGCAGCTGCAGCCCCAATCCGTCTGTCGATCTCCGGCTCCCTTCTCCCATCACTCGCGAACAAGACCCCGAGATACTTGAACTCCTCCACTTGGGGCAGGAACTCATCCCCGACCCGGAGTGGGCACTCCACCCTTTTCCGGCTGAGAACCATGGCCTCAGATTTGGAGGTGCTAATCCTCATTCCCGCTGCTTCACACTCGGCTGCGAACCGCTCCAGTGCGAGCTGGAGGCCCTCACCCGATGAAGCCAACAGAACCACATCATCCGCAAAAATCAGAGATGAGATTCTGAGGCCACCAAAGCGAAAGCCCTCCGCCACTTGGCTGCGCCTAGAAATCCTGTCCATAAAAATTATGAACAGAACCGGTGACAAGGACCAAGAACCAAAAGGTTTAATACAAATGACATGTAGAAGGCATTAAATTAGGGTTTTTATTTTACTTTGACTATACTTAAACTTTGGAGTGGCAGACCTTAAAGCTACCGAGGTCTCAGAGTGAGAATCAAAGATGGTGGATAAATGTTGGTAGTGGCAGTATAAATGCTCACATATGTTGCTGTTGCTATCAGGTTTTCATTAGTAGCAAGTGAGCTAAGTGCAGGGATGCCTGTCTAGTGAACGAGGGAATAAAGGGGGTCAAAGTATTGCTGCAATCTATCTTTAAAAAATTTAAATTGGACAAATTATCATTTCCTTTGACTTTTAAACTAAAAAAAATGTTATCAACATTTAGGTAAAATAATTGAATTAAATTAAATAATTTAGATAGACTATGTTCCTTTTTCTTTTATCTTTTTCCTACAAATGCAGCACCCAATCTCATACTCTCTTTGTTCTTTATACAGTGATCTCTAAATAGTTTTTCAAACAGTGCAAACCTCAGCCTGATCAACTCATAACTTTAAAAGACGATATCAAGCATTTTTAAGTATAACTTTCTTCATAACAAGCTAGCTGGTGTTACTTGTTAAAAGACCTTTAATGAGCAGGTAATATTTTAGAAATACCAATAAATTGCATAATCAATAAATAACTCTATGATTTTCAAACTCTTAGAATTCTCTTTTTACTTACCATGTTTTATTTCATAGTAGTGGAGAAGTCTAGTGATATCTGATCAGGTCACAGTCTAGTTGAAAATGGCAGTTTGTGAAGAATGATGTGGTTTCTTCTGAGGCTCATCCCAAACAATTCGGTAAAATTTTTGATCAAAGCTGCCCAACCCTATGACTTAACAGAATTAGTAAAGATGTGGAGTTAATTGAAGAACCTGGCACATGACCAACCCAACTCCTGAGCAGTGCTGGTCAAGTTACTTGAAAAAAGTAATCAATAACTAATTACTGATTCCTTCCCCCAACAGTAAGCCAATTACTTTACTTATTACTTAATTTTAAAAGTAATTAGTTACTTAGTTACTTTTTAAAAACAAGATTTACAATCTGAATAGGTGATAAAGCGATAGATTTTTCAGCACAATTCTACTTTCTGCCTAAACCATTATATAAAATGTAATCAAATGGAAAAAAAGTCTTTTATTAGTTTTAATCTTTTAACTTTATGCATCAAGCAAAAATTTAATTATATGCAACATTCTCTGACTGGAAGAAATTTGTTAAACATTTAAACCTTATTTCTGCACATTCCCGCAGATAAAATAAAAAAGATTTTTGCATTTACACTGAGTCTTTCAAATAGATGCAAGTAAAACACAGCAGAAAATAAATAAAATCAAAGACTAACGGTCCTGTTGCTCTATTTTCACATGTATAACAGGAGTGGGGTAGGCGGAGGTTTGCCCTGGTGCAGGTGTATCGCAGTGGTCGGTGGAAGAATCCGGGAGTTTGTCTGTGAATTTCCCATTATGTAGTAGCGTACTTGGTGCTTGCTCGGAAGTTACGGGGTTTTTCACTGTAAAAAGAAGTTTTCTTTCCACGCAGTGAACAGCAGACACTAATGTTTTTGTCACTTTTTCAGAATTAAACTCAAAGTACTTCCACGCTTTAAATGCTGCATGGTCATACTCTCTCCCGCACTTAAAATATAATCCATTGTTGATCTGCACACAACTGTTGCCATGAACATCGCACTCGCTTATGTCATTGTTATGAGACACTCACAAAAAAAAATCACGGTTTTAGTAACGCAGTAACGCAGCGTGCTTACGGGAAAGTAATGTAATCTAATTACGATTTTTGCAATAGTAATCCCTTACTTTACTTGTTACTTGAAAAAAGTAATCGGATTACAGTAATGCATTACTCCCCATCTCTGCTCTGGAGTTATGACTTTTGAACGAATATTTGGTCACAATAACCCAACTTATGAACATTCAGCTTTTACCCAGAAGTTGAGTTGTGAAATGACCTTTTAATAAGCAAGCTGTTTTGTTTATTTTCCTTCCTTTCCTTTTCTTTCTTCAATAATCAGATATATAATAAATACTTTGAAAAAGTGGTGTATAGGGCTGCCACGATTAGTCAACTAGTGACGATTACGTCGACTATAAAAATTGTCGACGACTAGTTTAATAGTCGACGCGTCGTTTGAAGTTTTCTAAGATCCCAAAAGACGCAGCAATAAGCAGTAGGATTTAAGAGTGTAATAACGGACTGAAACAGAAGATGCATGTACAAGGATGCCAGCTGTCGTTAAACCCCGAAGAAGAAGAAGAAGCTGTGTCCCAGAATTCATAGCGCGGCCCAGCTCAGTTTCCAACAATGGTGGCAGCTAATTAGTTTTAATATTACTGTTATTATTCTTTGTGGGTCACAAAATAAATGTTTAACATATTTTCAGGTGAGAATGTAGCTGTGTAAACCTCAAATATCTGCTCAATTTATCAAGACACCACATTTTCAAAAGCGCTCCGACTGAGACGTCTGTTACCCACCAGCTCAATAGCTAGCCGGGGTTCAAGGCTGAATCTGCAAATCGTTTTCAAACCCACCGCCATCTTTCGCTACTTAGGTTAAACATGATAAATAAGTCACTTAGATAACTTAAAAATGATATTGTTATTGTTAGTATTTTATTTGTTCCTGAGTAAATCAATTTGGTTGACATTAAAGTTATAGTTTTTACACAGCTGAATAAAATAAATCAAAAAAAATGATATGTCAACATGTGGCACTTGTTGTTTAGGGAGAAGGGGAAGTTTTTAGGAGTGACACCGGCAACGGAAAGCGGGCGGGCAAGAGAAAGACAGAGAGCGAGTTTTCATATGTGAGACATTAGTGACGTTTAGCGTGTTTGGAAGCTATAGTTACTGTGTTGTGTAGTTATTGTTTTGTATTGTGTTTCAGTTATACTGCTGAATTTCACATTTGCTCCAAAAAAGCCATAAAGGCAGATTCCAGTGTAAACGCTGTCTCCACATGTAAAACAGGACTGATGCACCTCCTGCTGTCAGACCTGCAGGGTTTAGGCCTGTGGTGTTCTCCTCTGTCTTATACTGAACACAAACTACATTTTTTGGACTGGCACAAATCATTTGTGTGCCTTCTTATTTGATGAAGCACACCTGATTGTTCTGTAAATAGATTTAAATGGTTATATAAAAAAAAAACACCTGAGGCCTTGGCTGCATTTTTAGGTAAATAGTACCATATAACTTTGTTGTTTGCAAAACTTGTGCATAATTTTTTAGAAATGTACAATTTCTATTTGCATTTCAAGTTATGAAAATGATTCGTTTAACATATTTGTGGGTTTTACAGTTAAAAATATGGCATTTTTCTACATGGATTTTGAATTTTTGGTTTGAATTTAGATTAATTGTGGTAATATAGTACACTCAGAAAAATTATGGTTCTTAAATGGTTCTTCAGATGTCTTCATGGTTCTTTAAAGAGCCATCATACGTCAAAGAACCTTTTTATTTTGTGGATGGTTCTTCAGCTATTACAAATGGTTCTTTAAAGAACAAAAGGTTCTTCATCCTTAGCAATCTAAGTTTGATGGAGGGCGGGTTACCTGGCAATTACCCTTTAAGAGAAGATGGTAGGAAACTGAATATTCAAATAAAAGTTAGAAATATTTGCTTAAAAATATACTGGTGGCGGGGGGGGGGCTAAACACCCTAACCCATCCCCCCCCCCCACACACATACACACACACACCCCTAACCCCGCAAACCCATTATGAACAAACAGTAGACACAATACACACATTCAAATACTGTACTTTAGTTTTAAATTTTAATAAAGCATTACTATTTTCTACTCCAAGGCATTACTTTTGAGATTATTATATAATTTTGAAAATATAGCATAATGATAATACTAGTTATTGTAAACTTTACAAACCACCCAGCAGTATGTAAAGTCAAATTATAAAATACAAGTAAATAACAATTGCAGAATAGAATCTCAGTGTAATGAACTGTTACGCCCCTAGTGAGGCTAGTGAGGGGTGCGACCACTTCCGCAAAATTTTGACAGAAACCCCGGTAGTAGCCCACCATGCAGAGAAAACGGCGGAGCTCACGCCTAGTCTGAGGGGCAGGAAAGTCCAGTATGGCCTGGATTTTGGCCAAGATAGGGCGCACTTGTCCCTGACCCACCTGTTTTCCTAAGTACGTCACCATGGCTTTACCAAAATCATACTTGGTGAGGTTGAGGGTGAGGGATGCCTTTTCCAGGCGATGGAACACATCAGTGAGTGTCTCCATATGCTCTGACCAGGTGTCTGAATAGACGACAATATCATCTAAATACACTTCACACTTGCAGACGCCTCCCAGTACAATATTCATGAGCCGCTGGAATGTGGCGGGAGCGTTGCGCAACCCGAAAGGCATGACAGTGTACTGAAGAAAATGGTCAGGAGTAACAAAGGCAGAGATTTCGGCCGCACGTGATGTTAGAGGAACTTGCCAATAGCCCTTTAACAAGTCCAGCTTAGTAACAAACTTCGCAGAACCGACCCTACCGACACAATCTTCCATTCTGGGAAGAGGATTGGAGTCAGGTTTGGTCACGCTGTTCACCTTCCGAAAATCTGTACAAAACCGTGGGGTCTTATCCGCTTTAGGCACTAGGAGACACGGGGAACTCCACGCACTAGAGCTAGGAACAGCAAGACAATTTTCCAACAGATAAGAGACTTCTGTCTGGAAAAGAGCACGTTTAGTGGGATTCACCCGGTAGGCATGCTGTTTGATTGGAGGATGGTCCCCCACATCGATATCATGCTCCAGCATGGTGGTACAGGATGGAGTGTCCGAGAAAAGATTAGGATGATTCTCAATCAACCGACACACGTCGTTTTAAACATCATCATCTACCTCAGTTAAATGTGACCTTAAATCACATAGGATTTCAGAATTCCTAAATCGTGCACAGCCCACAGCACAACCGAAAACCAAATCATCACCTACTGGGTCATACCGGGTTTCGGAACCTGGCACCCCCACAGTCGCAACTGTTGACACACCACCAGCAAAGTAGGGCTTCATCATATTAATATGACACACACGACACTTTTTCCTTCGCTCTGGGGTGTCGATGACATAATCCGTGTCACTCAATTTCGCCTGCACTGTATACGGACCACTGAACTTTGCCTGGAGAGAAGATCCAGGGACCAGTAGAAGTGTTAAAACTTTATCACCAACCTCAAATTTCCTTTGCACAGCTTTCTCATCAAACTTCCTCTTCATCTTACCCTGCACTGCAACGAGAGCATCGCGTGCGATTGCACATGCTTTATGCAAGCGCTCTCTAAATGAACTCACATAATCCAACACATTTTCCTTAGGAGCATCTGTGTCGGACAAGAAGTTATCCTTGAGCAGTCGCAACGGGCCACACACTGTGTGACCGAACACCAGCTCAGCAGGGCTAAATCCTAGCGACTCCTGCACGCTTTCCCTCACTGCTAAAAGGAGCAGCGGCAACCCCTCATCCCACTCCTTTTCAGACTCAAGGCAAAATTTCCGCATCATAGATTTCAATGTCTGATGAAACCACTCGAGTGCACCTTGCGACTCCGGATGATAGGCACTAGATTTCTGATGTTTAATGCCAAGTGATTGCAAAACTTGAGCAAAAATCTTAGACATGAAATTAGAGCCTTGGTCGGTTTGGACAGCCTTTGGTAACCTGAAAGTAGAAAAGAAGTAGAAAAAAGTAGAACAGAAGTTCACCAACGACTTAACAACTGGTTTAACCTTAAGGGTGTGCAATGGAATTGCCTCGGGAAAACGTGTAGCAACGCACATCAAAGTCAAGAGGTACTGGTGGCCCGATTTTGTTTTAGGAAGTGGACCAACGCAGTCGATGAGTATGTGTTCAAAAGGTGCCCCTAAAACTGGAATAGGGTGTAATGGAGCGGGTGGAATGACTTGGTAAGGCTTACCGCTAATCTGACAGGTGTGACAAGAATGACAATACTTAGCAACGTCATTCTTCAATCCTGGCCAAAAGAAATGACGCAGAATGCGGTGGTAGGTTTTTCTAATACCTAAATGTCCAGAAAAGCTGTCATGGGCAAGACTAAGAACTTTGTGTCGGTACTGTTGAGGCACCAGAACCTGCTTAAACACATTCCAGCCCAGATTACCAGCTGTAGGCGGATACCAGGTACGCATCAACACATCATCCTCAACACTATAAACACGAGGATACTGGTCACTAGAGTTGGCAGCTGAAAAAAAACCCACAAGAGTTGGGTCACTGTGTTGTGCCAAAACAAAATCCTTTTTGTTAACTCCCAAAGGCAGTTGAGATGTCACTGATGGGCTAATAGACAGCATAGCCTCAGAGTCGCCCATCAGCGGGTCACAGGTTTTATATTCAGGCTCCGGCTCACCTCCAGCGCAGAGAAAAGAATCAGACAAATACCATACTTGCGCTTGTGCGCGCGAGTTACAGCGCAGGCAGGAAAAACAGAGAGGGAGCGCTCAGCAGCAGGGTCAGATAACAAAGTATCAGGCACAGGATTCTCAACCACTCTCGGGGTAGAAAACACTTTCCCGTTCGCTAAATCATTCCCCAGAATCATCGCAACTCCGGGCACTGGCAACTGATCGCGCACTCCAACTGGTACCGAACCCGAAACGAGCGGCGATTGAAGAAACACATTGTGTAGTGGTACTCGCAGCACATCCATTTTTACTCCCCAGACAAGAGCATCCGAACCACAAAAAGAGTCATCAGAAAAAGGTAGAATACCCCTCAAAATGAGTGTCTGCGCGGCTCCAGTGTCACGCAAAATCGTGATCGGCACCCGATCCTCCTCTTTTCCGTTCAAAGAAACAAATCCTTCCGACACAAAGGGACTGTTATTGCTGTCATCAAAGCTTTCACTTCCCACTTCATTGCTAGGTGAAGTGGAAGCAGACATAGAACGAACGAAACCCAGACTTTTCGGCTTCCTTACCGTGTGGGCCTGCTCCCTGCGCTGTAGTGATGGGCAAACAGCGACGAGGTGCCCGATTTCATGACAATAAAAACATTTGCGATCTGACACAGGAATAGCAGCAGAACGTGTCTGGCGCTTAGGGGAAACCCTATAACTTTTGGCAGGATGAGTTGCGGAGGTGTACTCACGGCGCTCCGTCAAAAGTGCGGCACGATGATTTAACACAAATTCATCGGCAAGGACAGCGGCTTTACACAATAACCCACCTTCTGTTTGTTAAGGTACACCACAATATTTTCAGGGAGACATGTCTTAAACTCCTCCAGCAGGATCAACTCTTTCAGCTGAGTAAAGTTCTCTGCTTTACTGGCAGCCAACCACTTGTCAAATAAGACAGCTTTCTCACGTGCAAACTCCACAAACGTTTGACTGTCGGACTTGCTACAGGCACGAAACTTCTGCCGATCCGCCTCCGGGACTAATTCATAAGCCCGCAAAATAGTGGATTTGACAATCTCATAATCCAGACTGTCAGCAATGGAAAGACTCGCACAAACCTCCTGCGCTCTTCCTACTAATTTACATTGCAACAACAAACTCCAGACATCCTTTGGCCATTTTAAAGTGGTTGCGATGCACTCAAAAGCAGTGAAATAGGAATCAACCTCTCCCTCCCTAAAAGGAGGTACCAAAACAATCTGCTTGCTAGCGTTAAACTGGTCTACGATGGAAGTGTCGGGGAGTGTACTCACACGGACGAGAACAGCGTCTTTCGCTCGAGAAGGATCCAGCTCCATAGCTCGTATGCGGAGATGCATGAGCTCGACTTCCTTAGCCTTAGCCTCCAGCTCCACCTCCTTCAAGCGAAGGGCAAGCTTGAGATCTTCCGTCACCAAACCCACCGCAACCTGGCCAGTCGGGTCAAATTTAGGAGATTGAACGGCGACAGGAGCTTCGGCCCCCGACGTCATCCGCCCCTTGGAAGGTGTCGGGACGGCCCCAGCAGCTTCCGCCCCCACTGCCGTCTCCAAATTCCCAGACCCACAAACACTCCCCTGTCCACCAGTTTCTCTATCAAACAGTGTTTAATTTCTGCCTTCTTAGAATGCAACGGAACATCCACATTGAATAAATTAGCCACTACTAACAAATCTGCTTTTGTGCACCGCTCCAACTTTTCAATGTAGGGCTGTTGCGCAAAATCATCCATGTCAAACGACATCACGAGCAAAGCAAAAAAGAAAAACACAACTCTGCAGACAACTAACCGCATCCGCGCACTCCAGAGCCGCAAAACTCGCACCTACCGCATAGATGAATGAAACTCCCCGCCTTCCCACACCCTCCACGACGTTTCCCCCCCACCACAAACGCAAAAAGGAAACAAACCAATCACACGAACAAAAAGGGACGAGCCCCCATATATGTTACGCCCCTAGTCTAGGCGTGTAGAGACGCACATAAGGTTGGAGGAGAGAGAGACAAATACCCGCCCTGGTTCCCAAGCTAAACATCCAAAACCAGTTGTGAGTAAAAAAGGTGATTTTATTGAAGGTAATGAAGCATAGCTCCAGGGTGAACCCAGACCAAAATAATAAACAAAACCAACTAAGTCCCACCAGAGAAAACTAACTAAACCCTACGAAAGAAAACAGAACAAACAAATGACAATACTAACCCTCGCTCCCTAACCCGGAAAACAGGAGAAAACTGTTCCCAAAGAAAAAGGCGGCTCACCCCTTCCGCTTCAGCCTAAGGGTGCCTAAGCACTAAGTTAACACAGCAGGAGCGGCTCTCACAGATCACGCTCACACAAATACACAGCAAAAGTATAGGTTGGAAACCAGGGTCAGGACCGCGTCGGCTGTCAAGCTACTCGCTCGCTCCACTCTCTCTCTCTCCGGCGGGAGCTGTCAGAGCAGCTTTTTGAACGCGGCCACGTGTTCCACGGTCCAATCAGCTGCTCACTACTCTTCATTAGGGGAGGGACCTGCAAAGAGTCTTAAGCACAGTAAAGAGACACAGAACAAAACAGCCCACACAGTGTTCTTATGGCCACAGCCGTAACATGAACACAGACTTCGTTTTGTCAAAGCGCACTGCTTAGGTAAATGATCTGAGTGCGCGAGCGGCGGGCCTTGACCTTTCAGGGAAAAAAAACTCTTTCTCACGGATGGTGACAGCGAAACGGATAATAGTCTTCAGTACCTGCTGGACTTTGAAGCTCTGGATTCTGGGACTGTTGGAAAAGGTAAAAATTTTCATTAAAACCTTATTACTGTTTTGTTTTTGTTACTCGTCATTGTAGCTTGCTGTTAATGTTGTGCTAACAGTAGCGATTAGCTAGATACGTTAGCCGTTGACATCAGCGCAATTTAGTATCCGGTATACAGAAACTGTTTTCCTAACAAAACCACTGTTATAATTAAGTGAAGTCACTAAAATGGTGCCTGAAGCCTGTTGTGACGTGAGCTCTGTGTCTGCTCTAGAAACTCTGAAATTCTGTAGATCTGAACCGTACATTAAATACTCACATGAACCTGTACTTTGAATTCTGTATGAGCTGTATAAAATAAAGCTATGCATAAGTGTTTTGAATGAATAATTAGATTAGATAACTCTTTATTGTCTAATCTAATTATATAGAAATGGGAATAGAAATGAATAGAAATGTGTCATGAGAAGGTGTGTCTTTGACTGTTCCTGTATAACCTATTTTTGGACTAGTTGACAAGTCATGTTCTGGTCATTTGATGTTTCCAAGATAGATGTTCTTTTGTAATATAGTTAAATTTTCTTTGTATATTTCATTTATCCACCATCATACATCATACATACAAGCTAAGAAGAGGTCGTTATACTAACAAGAGGTATCAACGCTGGGACAAAGTTCAGCACATGGTTAAAGTTTGTAATCCAGCCAGGGTGTAAATATCACTCCGCAGCCAGAGCTGAAGCAGGTAGCATCAACACATAAATCTACTCTACCCGGCTTAAATCACAAGAGCACCTCTGACCAAAAAGCTGTAGATTTGTCTTGTTTGCACAAATTAATCCAGATTCACATTAATTGTGTTCACAGCTCCAACAAAATGAGGAAGAGGAGGGAGAAACACAATTAGGTTGAATTACAATTGGATGGAAGGCGAGGACAAGGAGAAGGAAGCTTAGGATGAGGAGGAAGAGAAGCAGCAGGAGCATCTTTAGGGATCTCTATGATGTCATTGAGGTTTGTTTCATTAATATGGTCCTCTCACAAAGAAAGATGACTTGTTTTAGTTCACCTACTTCCTGTATTAAATAGTGATGTGCAAAATGTTGTGAAAAACCATGGAGCAGGCACGTAAAGTGCATCTGCAGGTAAATGAACATCAAATCTCTAAGAAATCTGTATATTTATCACCCTTATGATAAAACCCATGTCAGCCATTGGTTTATGGACTTTGTATTTTGAAGCCTCAACATTTGCTTTATTGCTGTTGCTATGTTGGGACCATATTAGGATGAGGGATCAGAATCTGGAGTCATGCACACTATTGTTTCATTTAGCGTGTATCCATAAGATTCGTACAGCAGATCCAAGTTGTGCCTTGAAAACAGGAAAGTCATCTGCATAGAGGAGAACTTTAATAGCAGGCTTGTACAAAGTGAGGCTTTGTGCTCACATTTGCTGCAAACACTCATTTTACCCTGTTTTGATGCAGAATTCACTTGAAATCAGGAAAGAACCGGACTTATTTTTTATCATGTGTTCTTGTGAATTGATTGTGTATCGCATATGTTTGATTTGACTTTCTGCAAGACAACAGTCGTCCGCTGGCCAAAAAAGTTTTCCAAATACCTCCACGTGATCTAGCCTGGATTTAGAAAAGAATAGCAAAAAAAATCTGCACGTCCTGCTTCAGATGCAATTTGTGTTTCTGTGTTCAGAGGCGGCGGCGAGAGGGGAGACCTCGGCTCATCCAGCTGGAGAGCCTGACCAGGAGGAGTCGAACATTAACTCAGCACTTCCAGGGCACCCTGCAGACTCGGCTGTTGGCATCGGCGAGGGATGACGTGAACGCCAAACTGGAGTCCATCACAGGTCAACTGCAGGTATGCGAGTCAGACCTTCTGAGGAGGATTTCACTTTTCTCTCTTCTTTATAATTGACTCTTTTCTCTCTCTTTCAGCTCCTTGTCTCAATCCCTCCCACTCTCAGTAAAGAGTGGGAGGGATTTGAAGCACAAAGGAAGGAACTTGTCGTTTGGTTGGCTGATATGGATGTCCACCTGAGTGAGGTTGACCAGCTGACAGGAAACACCAGTGAAGAACTGAAACAACTGCAGGTGTGGGCTTGTTTTGATATGACGTCAGAGACATTATCCTAAACTGGACTAACAATCCTAAACTTATCCTAAACTGGTTTCATGTTGTACCATGAGTACAACATGAAACGTAGATTACATAGCGTAAAGCTGAAGTTCATTGATCATTTTAATCATAAACTTGTTGTTGAAATATTTTTACTGAACATGCAAACATCTGCTGATGAAAATGTGTTGATTTATTGGTCTGTTATGAAGCTATTGCTATTTCTAATGTGTTTTATCACTTTCTGATGTTTTATTAATTAAACGATACATGTATTAATTGTTGTGTTATCTGTAGATATATATATATATATATATATATATATATATATATATATATATATATATATTTATTTATTTATTTATAGTATAGCAAATATATTTAATTATTACTGTTTAAAACACTAATATGTGACATGTATTAGTTGTGATGTTGTGCTGAGGGTTAAAATGTCTTTTTGTCTTTTGGTATACTACAAAATGACAATAAACCATTAATATATGTCTGTGCTGTGCTTGTATTTATTTTACCCTACTCAAATTCAATTTATAATACATTTTATTTTGAAAGATTTAAAATGTTTTTTTAAAGAACCACTCAAAAAAGGTTCTTTAAAATGTTTTTTTTTAAAGAACCATTTGAAGGACCTTTTTAAAAATGGTTCTTGAATTTGAATTTGAATAATTTCTTTGAATTGAAGATTTGCAGCTAAAAAGCTTCAATGATTTAACAATGCATAAAAAGCATTTTTATAATGTGCATTCATTTTAAATATGACAATAAATCTTTGCCGACTGTCAGGGACCAAGCAGTAAAGCATAAAGGACACAGGTGTTTTAATTCGAAATTGACCCAAAAATATTAAAATATATTTAACAAAGCCAAAACTTAAACAGGCAGACAAATAAAAGAGGTCAACTCAATAGACTAAACTCAAGATAATAATTAACAAAACCTCAAACAACATAAGATAAACTGACCTGCTGAAATGACACACAGGGGAACTTAAATACTGGTTTAGGGGAAAAAAACAAAATGGCTGCCATATAACCAACTAATACAAAACAATTAAACAAACATGAAACACCCCCCAGGCAATGAAGCATGTGGTGCTATCCAATTAGGCTGTTAGTGGTACTTCAGGTCTCCCAGCCCTTTGCCACACCTTTTGCCAGACAGGAGGAGAAGCCAACCCGGAAGTAACTCAAACAAAGAAAGATGTGTTAATATAACATAAAACAGAACTTTGACCTTGCAAGGTTAATATGTGTGCACGCCATATAAACATTGGAAGGTGTGATGGAAAAATACATACATTTAATAAAGAAACAATATTGAACAATAAGTAGAATATATTAAAGTAGTGACTGTAAATTAAACTAAAGTGAATCAACGGGTGGTGAGGTGTGGAGCTTATCATGTGTGGCATGCCATGACACTGACCATGACATTTTTCAAGTGTGAAGTCAACTCTGTGTTGGTGCATCCCATCCCATCTACAGTTCTGAAAGCAGTCAGAAAGAAAGCATATTACTGACACAGAAATAGTTTTCTATATGAGATCACTGCAAAAAGTGCAGCCTTACCTAATGCCCAGCCTACTGTTACTCATTTTATATTAGGATTTAAAAATCTAATTAAATCTTAATATAATGTAGAAACGATATAAATTTGGCCAAAGGTAGAGATTTTGACTATACTGCTCTACCGCGATAGCGCATGTTGATGGTGTCATCAAGCTGCACCTGTTTTGGTTGAAAGCATTGCACAATGCAAACATCTGCAAATTATGCCGGGTGACAGTAATAGCAAAGAGATGAAGCAATTTTGAAATATGGGGAAAGCCAAAAACTGTGCTTCCTTCACTTCCGTACCATTGATTCAATAATGCTGAATTCTCTTGCAGCTGCTCTATTCCCGTGTTGTTGCAGTATATTAATGACTAACTTGGTATTGTGGATCATCTCAGTTGTTCTCCTGACTGAAGTTTGGTCCGTTTACAGCATCCTGCCATGCAATTGCATTTGTCCCTGACCACCAGGAACCCTCACCTTAACTTTTCTCGAGTGGAAAAAAGTTAGCGTTTATCCTTCAGCTTCACTGTGCTCACTATGTTATGCTAACGTAGCTGCTTTGCTAGCAATCACATAGCACATCATTATATACCAGCTAGTCCAACTTCAATAACCCTACAAACATTGCTGCTGTTTAGTTTTCTGTCTTCATTTATGTTGGAAGTGATAGCAGAGCTGTACAATTTATTTTTTTCAGAAATCTCTCAGTCAGACCCTGGCATATCATGTTTAGGTGGAAACTAGCGAGCTAACTTCCTGCTAACTTCTAACTTCGTTGAATTTAATAAATTCTGTTTTCATGGATGCCTGGATGTTAAACTTAATTGTTACATCTGGTAAAGCAGCAACGCTGATAATTTTACAAAAAATTAAAGAATTTAGACAGTTTTTAACTCTAACGGTGTGTTCACACCGAACGCGATGGACGCGAATAGAGCGTCAGGTTTACATGTAAAGTCAATGGAAAAGCGCGAAAATTCGGAAGCAGATTTGCGTCGCCAAAACGCATGAAACGCGCGTCAGTGTAGCGCGTCTGGCGCGTTTGACTTGCAAAAAAAAACACGCGCGTGAGTTTTTGTGTTGCATTTTGTGCATACGCGCGTTTCGCGTCTACCGCTCGAGTTGGAAAAATCTGAACTCCAGCGTCAAATCGCGCCGCGACAACCAATCAGGAGCCTGGTGACGTGGCTCTGACCTAGGTCAAAGGGGCAGATCCAGCCAAAGCCCTTGATTCTTCATTCAGTATGGAGGAAAAGCTCATCAGTGCCGTGGCTAATCACCCGGAGCTATATGATGCTAGCTACTACTTCTACCGAGACAGGAATAAAAAGGACCTAGCTTGGAGGCACATAAGTGAGGAGATCGGGCAACCTGGTAAGTTCATTCCTCCTTCTTTTTAATTTTCAGACTGACCCGATGAAGCCACGCAAAAGCTAGCGAGCCCGCCTACTGTCCCGCTATTTTCCCACTGATGTACAAATACCTTTCCGCTAACAAGATAATGCGTTTATTCAGAGGACATCTGCAGGAGAAAGTGGAATAGCCTCAGGGACACTTATAATAAGGAGAAGAAGACAGAGAAGGAGAAGAGGAGTGGGTCTGCAGCAGGATCGGGGAGAAGATGGAAGTTCTTTGCGGTCATGGGGTTTCTGGACCCCTTCCTCACCCTGCGGGAGACAAGCGGCAATATGGTGTGGACCGTGGAGAACTTCTCCCCCGAGGACCAGGGACAGCCCGAAGAGGCAGCAGGGGAGTGTCAGTCAGAAGGTATGTTTACAATGAATTAATGTAGGCAGTTAATTTATGCGTGTTGTCATACAGGAATATATTTTGTTTATTAATAAACAGTATACAGTAGTCCCGCTGTTCATCCGTCACTGCCTCGCCTTTTCGCTGATTTTTTTTACTGCACCGTACAGCTTTCAACGATGTGCATTGCATTCTGCAGCCCAAATGACAAATCTCCTCCATGTCGTGTCTCCTGCGCTTGCCAAACTTATCATGTTTGGTTTTGATAACCATCACGTCCAATAGAAAAAAACAGCACAAAAACACTCATAACTATGACCCTCATTCGGAAATAGACACCTGCACCGGGAACAAAAAAGGCGCACAAAAGTGGCGCCGCAGACAGAGAAAAAGCGCGGCATAATACTTTTACGTTTTAAAATCGACAAAGGTTTGCACTTTGAGAATCAACTTGTGAGAACAGTGACTACTGTTCATGTGCTGCAATAAATGAGAGACCACTGTATATAATAATAAGTATATAAGTATATAATAATATAATATTCTCTATGACTATTATCTTCAACCTGTTAACATTTAATATTGTCTTGATAGAATCAAGTAATCATGCAGCAGAGTCCTCCCCTGTCTCTTCTCCTGGCTCCCCAGTCCCTGGTCCCTCAGCTCCTGCTGCTGCACCCACAGGTATGAACATCAAGCACTGATAGCTTTTTACTTGCTTGAATTCCCTTGTGATCACCTTTACTAAATATCTACAACAAATCTGTTTATATCCTGTTTTTTTCAATTTTGAAAATGAAAATCTAGTAGCAGCCTTCTCATTACTTTGTGTTGTTTTGTGCTGTGTTTTACAGGCCCACAGAGGAGGACAGCTCGAAGGCGGGCGAGGGACGGGTCCCAGGACGGTCCATCGGCGGTGGAGCTGGCCATCCTGGAGTCCCTAAAGAGGCCACGCCCGTCTCCAACAGAACATTTCCTCCTCGGCCTTGTTCCTGTTCTGGAGAGCATGCCGCCTCAGACACGAGAATTCGTGAAATTTCAAATTTATAAATTAGCTTTTGAAAACAGCACAGCTGTGTTAAATTTGGACACATTGGACCCTAATGATCAGTAGTTTTCTGATGAGGCAGCAGCTCTCCAGGGCAGAAACAATGTTCTTATTTTTCTCCTCCTTCTCCCTGAGGCTCTTCCACTCCAAGCTGGGTCCTTTTTATTCCCGTCTCTCTGTAAATAGTTAAATTTCATATATTTATGATAAATGTTTTTGTTAATGAATTTATATATTTTTTCAAATAAACATTTATAATGACAAATGTCTCTGTTCTACTACACAGCAAATATTGGCACCCGACTTGACACAAGTAGAATTTATTTCATATTATACTAATGACAAAACATACTAATACAGTGGGATGCAAAAGTTTGGGCAACATTGTGAAAAGTAATTATTTTCCTGTACAAATCATTGGTTGTCACAATAAAAATTGTCAGTTAAATATATCATATAGGAGACACTGTTAGGTTTTGTAATGTTGATTGTCATTTATGCTTAGAAATATCTACTTATATATGCTTAGAGTTTTATAATTAGTTTTAGATTGGTAGAGGTGTTTAATTAATTGTGTAGTGATAGGATGTGTGATCTTTAGCAGGCTGCAAAGGCTTGGTGTGCATTCAGAGTGTTCTGGAATCCACACCTACATCCTGGGAGCATGGGAAGAGGTCGTACCTTGTTTTATTGTTTTATGGTAGGATAAACGTGGCTATATCTGTTTTAGTCTAAGTGCCTTTTGTTTAGATGGACTGCTGGACTTTCCAGACCGGTAGGTTTAGGGAAGTCATTTATGGGGTCATACACTGACCCCACACACACACACACACACACACACACACACACACACACACACACAGTATTCTTTGTTCACATGTATACCTATGTAAGATGTTATATGTTAATGACCCTATGCATATTCATGTAACCACAATAAAAGGAGTGCTATGGGGAACCTGGCTGAGAGTCTGACGGAGGTCAAGTGGTGGGACGACACTTGGCTCCAGGCAGGTCTCCCTCATGCATGAGTAACATGAAGAACTTTGTCTACTTCGTGTCTTGCTTTGCTGTGTAATTATATTGTCTTCAACGTTCCAGCGAATAGGTTTAAGCTACAAACCTATCAGACACACACAGTGATATTTGAGAAGTGAAATGCAGTTCACTGGATTTACAGAAAGTGTGCAATAACTGTTTAAATCAAGCAGGTGCATAAATTGGCAACACAAAAAAAGAGAAATGAAATAAATATTTAGTGTATATCAATGTGTGTGTCTCCTATATGATATATGTAAGTGACATTTTTCATTGTAACAGCGATTCATACAGGAAAATAATGACTATTAATAAGGTTGCCCAAACTTTTGCACCACACTGTATATAGGAACATAGTGAAGACAAGTTACTTAAGAGAGTAAAAAGAGGTTAGTTTATTTTGGAGTAGAGCTCCATTTATTAAGAAAAAATTAAAAGGACAGGAACACTCTTTAGAGGTTTGTGGGTGGCTCTTAAAAGAGCCGTTGTGGGGAAGTCACTCGGACTTCAAACAGGCTACTCCTTTGGTTGCCAAGACACAGCTCCCTCCGCCGAGAAGTGAGCCATGAATTTCTCCCTCACCAGGACAGCCTCTCTGGAGGAGTTGTTTGCTGCCATACGACCCAGGCCTTGCAACGGCTCCACCACAGCAGGTGCCCCTCTCTCGTCCACACAGCGCAGAAATTTGTGGAGAACACAAGTTGCCTTCACACACTTCTCCGCAATTTCAGGACGGAGCTCCATGGCGCGCCGATACAACCTCCACTGTGAGGAGAGGATACCGAAGGCACCCTCCACTATCATCCTGGCCCTGGAAAGGCGATAGTTAAAGATCCTCTTCTCTAAAGGGAGGAGGCATCCAGGGAAAGGCCTCATGAGCTCACGCCGCAGCGGGAACGCTTCATCAGCCACAAAGACATGGGGCTGGGCTCCACGGTGTTCTCCACCAGGTAGAGGCTGGTCAGGAGGCAGATGGAGAGTCCCAGCCCGAAGAGCCTGACCAAAGGTGGAGTTGGCCAGAATACCACCATCGCTGGTCCTCCCGTACCCCCCAACATCAATGACGCAGAAGCGATGCTCTGCATCCACAACCGCAAGGAGAACAATGGAAAAAGTTCCCTTGTAGTTGTGGAACATGGATCCTGAGTTGGGGGGTGCCTTCGTCTGGACGTGCTTCCCATCCAGAGCTCCACAGCAGAGAGGGAAGCTCCAGCACTCCTGGAATCCCTCTGCGATGGACCGCCAGTCTTCAGTTGAAGGCACAGCCATGAAATCGTCCACTAGACAGTCCCAGATGGCCGTCGCTACCTGGGGGATGATCTGGCTCACCGTGGACACACCAACTCGAAAACTGAACGCAATGGTCCTGAAGGAGTCCCCGGTGGCAAGGAACCTGGACAAAATTGTTTAAAATGAGTATTATGTGTACTGCAGTTACAAAATACATTATTGAAATTACAAAATTACAAATTACAAAACATAAATCTTACATAAAACATTTTGTAATTATAAGGATAATTACATGATATATATTAGATATAATCTAAAGCAGTCTGCGGGGATTATATACAAATATTCAACTATCCCAGAATTAAACCAGGTCTAAATAAAAAGGAGTGAGTATCACTACAAAGGTTAACTCAGTGGTCCTAATGCTACAGTTTGATATCAGCAAACACCGAGCGCATACACTGATATGACACCACAGCCATGCTATCATTGCAAACACTGATAACAGCATAAATCGAATTAAATCGGGACTTGATGAGACCTTCTGAGTATCACTAGAAATATTATAAACAGTCGTCTCCATACCACAGTTTGCTATCAGTAAAAACCGAGAGCATTCACTGTTAGCATAGGACATCCATGTTAGCAGTGTATAAATGGATAGTTTAGCATATATTACCATGACCAGCAAACTACTTTGTAATTTTGTAGCAAATTCTCACCTGTGAAACGCAAAATGAGATACGATCTTGCCCCTTATCCTCCTAACATCAGGTAGTGTGGCAGTGTAGATGTCAGGGATACCACAGCCTGCAATCCAGTCCCCAAGGTGACTTTTCAAGTCTGCCAGGTCTTCTGGGGTGCTGCAGTTGGAAACCTTGAAAATCATGCACCTCCATAAATACATACGTTTAAAGCATTCACTAAGTGTACTTACATTTTGAGACGTTCCACTGATGAGTAAAGCTATGCATTGTTTCATTGAATTTAATTACACCTCAGCATGCACACAGCTTTACCTTTTCTATGTTCTGTTTGATGTCTTCGTCCATGAAGACCTCTACATCGAAGTCATCAAGAGATGTCTTCTGGCCACACATCATACAGAACAGGTGTCTGTTGATACTCCGTGGCCCTGGCCCATTGTGCGCTATGGACCAAGCAATCAGTTTTCCAGCCGTATAAAACTTGTTGCTTGACAGCAACTGCTGGCTATAGCTGAACAACAGACTGCCAGGCTTCCCCTCAAAAATCCCTAGGGAATTCTGAGTTTCGACCATAAGTAAGCTGCAGGAAAAGATAGTAAAAAAATAATAAATAAAAAAATTGAGTCAAATTGTGATTTCATCTTTGCAACAACAAAAAACACATTCACGCATTCTATTATTGTGTGGGAGAGATGGGAATGGGTTACCGAAAAAATTCCCGCCTTGGGCCTCCATAATCATCGGCCATTTCACCAACAAATTCAACATTTGGCAATTTATGCCAGGCAAAATATGACTTAGAAAGTGCCATGCAGGCACTATGTAGGATTTTCCTTCGTCGGGCTATTATTGTACAATAATTGCTGGTGTCAAGATGCGTTTCCTGGAAATCTTTCAACACAGTCGCAAGGTCCATCTCGTCCTGAAGAAAGGGGGGGGGGGGGGGGGGGAGGAAGGTCATGACTACATGAAACACATGCACAGCAGTTCTGGCAGTGTTTCATGAGACATACATGTGAATCATTTTGTTCAGGGGAAGCCAGGACAGCCTCATCCAGGTCTGATACTTCTGACTCTGCAGAGTCGATGTAAAACTCTTCCCTAAACAGAACAAATGCATTTGATTTTTTTAATATCATGTATACATACTGAAATGGAATGACTCATCTGATAAAAGAATCTGATTTCACATTCTTTTACTGTACAGATACAGCCACTTAAAATGGCCATGTGGTCCTTGATTGCATCTGTTGGAGCCATTTGTATTTTAACAAATTTCAAAATATTAAAATATAAAGTTTGTTGTTAGTTTACTTCTATTTTTGGGTTAATCATTTTTTATTTGTAGGTTAATGCTCACTTCATTGTTTTGTTGTTTATCTTATCAAGTCAGCCAGGAAGAATTTCAGGGCTATTTTTGATAACTTAAGAGACTGGTATGAGACTCAGACATGCACTGAGATGGGCCTTTTGTTTTGTTTTTTTTTAATTCGAGAGACAAGCAGCATGAAGCAACAAAAATGGATCTTGTTATTGGTTGCCAAAATGGATCAATAAACTATACAATGCAACTTTCAAGTTTTGACAGTGCAGTTTTCCCTGCGCACAAAAGATTATCACAGGGCAGCAGTGTCTTCTTTTCCTTTTTTTGTGAAACATAAGGAACTGCCACTCCAGTGCTCATTTACTGGGAATAGTTTGGGTGATTTGTAGTTCCAAGTGTCTGAATGGTCAGGCTGACTAAAGTGTTATCGATGCATTTTCAGCAATTAAAAATACCAAAATCACGACATCAACAAATCTGAAAAACATGAAAAAGCAAAACAGAAACCGAATGAGGCAATTAAACCATTGGTCTATATTCAGAGCACATAAATGTTACCAGTTCAATACATGCAACCTTTAAAATTTTAATATTCGCTGGTCTCACCCCGTATATTGTACTTATTGAGTGTCTATTTACCTATGGTGTGTGCTTTATAAGTTCCACTTTACACTTACGTTTTGGCATGTTATTCAACAACTACCACTTGCCTGTTAACCTCTGGTTCCTGGAGAGTATGGTTTTCATGCAGACCACTGCAAAGGAATAGCAGAAATATTTCATAGCAGGAAGAGGACCCCAATGCAGATATTTATTGATCTAGACTACACAAAATGATCCAAGTTATAATAATGATAGAATTAGTTTGTACAACAGTTGTTTTACCAAAAAAATTAAATTTTTTTTGCAATAGTTTAAGATTAAAATTCCAACCCATAAACAAACAGAGTGCCATTTACCTGATAACCTCTGGCTCCTGTACATTGTGCCTGCCATGGTCAGGTGTCTCGGTGTCATGCAGCACACTGCAATATGGTAAATATTGATGATGAGAGGGTGTAATGCATTTACAGTGCTACAGTCCAAAGGCAGTTGTCAAACACTTACATTGCCATTTCAGACTGCACAACTTCTCCACCAGTTGAGTCCTCATTGGCTTCTGTAATCTAAAACACCAGAGTATTAAAATATAAAAGAAATGGAACAACAAATGACAAACAAGAACAGAGGACAAGTCAAAGACAAGAACCAAAACAGCCACACCTAAAACGGATGAAAGCATAACCACAGAAGATCAGTCTTTGGGTAGGTAGAACTTAGGATAACTGAGGGGAAAATAAATAAATAAATAAATAAAGGAAAGGTTAAGGACATTAACAAAAGACAATGAAAAAGCCAAAACCCAGGAAACTGGGATTACAAGAACAAAATGACCCTAACCCTAAAAAACTGTTAGACCACAGCTTGCTCTACTGCATTTCTGTTATTAACAGTGAATCAACTGACGGGGCATTATTTAAGCATAGCCATCTGGCATAGTGATCAGATGAATGTCTCAAATCCTTTGGGTAAAAGAACAGCATTTATTATTCTGAGCAGTAACATGTTAAAGATGTCTTATACAATACTAGGGTGACTGGAGCGCCACTGAGTTACAGTAATAGTGACAATTATGCCATATCAGCCACCCGAGTGGAACATTTGAATACCTTTGGACGGATATAAAGATTGGAGCGACCCAGTAGGTTTCTTGCTCTAATTTCTTGGGGAAATTCAGCGGGTTCAGTATCTTATACTTTTGTCAAGATAATGCACACTGCAGCCGACAGTTATCAGAAAGAAGCCATAACCAAGTTACATGGATTCTTTTTGTCATACAGGTAAACTAGTTATGTTATGTGCAACACTGTCATGTGCCACTCTGGTTTTATGTTTCAAATTCGTGTAAGACATCCAGAGTACTCTGATGACATTGACAAGGACATCTCCAGTTTACATGGGAAACTATTATTTCATCACTTTTGAGAAAACGTACATACAGGTCTGATTCAAAACTGCATATCTATTTTTTTAATGCATGTTGAAAGGGCAAAAATATTCCTGAGATACTGTTAACATTATTAAAATTGAAGGCTATTATTCAGTGGTATTACTTTAAACTGAGTAAAACGGTATTTTGATAAAAGTTAAGGTCTCCGTTTGTTTCAGAAAAAGCATACTGTCATTTATTTGCTTTTATTATTTATTTATATGCCCTCCGCGGACCATCTCTGCACTGCGTGGGTGATTAGTGGGTCCCTGCACAGTAAGTGCTGCACACAGGGACAAGACGCACTCAGTTACGATCTTCCCTGGGCAGGGGGAGGTGGTGAACTGTATGCCACTTTTTCATTGGCATACATTAAGTACAATGTTTTATTGCCTACGGTGGGGCAGGTCACATACTGGGTGAAGGTGGGCAGTGTGGAGTCATGATTAAAGTCCCCTGATATTAGAAGAAGAGCTCTCGGAGATTGCGTTTGCAGTCTGCGGACCACAGAGAGTCACAGGCTGCCTCCACGGATGCTAACAGCTAATAGCTCAATGTCTGTGTTGCAGAGTTGTTCTTCCACAGCGATGTGCCCAGGGATACCACAACCGTCTTTAACAAACACTGCCAGCCCCCCTCCTTTTCCTCTCTACGCTGTCTCTCGTCTTGTCCGCCCGCAGCAGCTGGAAGCCGGGCAGCCTACTCACAGAGGGAGTGCCGGGATACTGCCACTGTGACCGGGTTAGCGTCATTAGCTCCTCAATCATATCAGGGAGCGATCTCACATTCACAGTGATTACAAGAAGGAGAGATGGTGTGTAAGGTGTCCTTCTCGGGAGACATCACCCCCGTTTCTTCCCTCACTGGGGATGTAGGGTCTGTCTGCCGGTAGCGCAGCTGCAGGGCGCAGCGCTAACAGCTGATCCCTAATGTAAACAAAGGAGCAATGCACCGAGTGTCCAAATATGGGTGAAAAAAGAGGAGACAGAAAAAGAGAAAAGTCAACATAACTAGCACAAAGCGGTAATGCATGATGGCAGAATCTGATTGCTAAGACATAAGTTAAAGCTTAAGAAAAGTAAAGAGGAAAATAAGAAAGAAGCTCAGAAATGAGCAGAGCATGCTCTGCTCATTTCCTGTTAGCTGCCATAACGGGTAACACAGTTAAGGTTTCAGAAAAAGTATTCTGTCGTTTGTTTGCTCGATCATGCCTTAAACACATCAAAATGCATAGTGGGATTATAATACAAGTGAATACTGTGACAAGCACTGGTACTGAATAAGCAATCACTTAGCAGCAAGGTGAATCGGTGATGCATTAGTGTGGTCTGCACTTCCTCTTCTTTGATTGGGTGAAATGAGTTGAAAGTAATTGGATGAGGGAACCATGGGGAGTGCCCTGCATAATTTCAATAAAACGCCGTTTTAAACGCCGTTATAGCTGGCACAGAACGCCGTAAAAAACGCCGTTCAAAGATGCATAAAAACGGCGTTTTCTGCCGAGCGGCGTAAAAAACGGCGTTTCCGTCTGTCTTTGAACGCCGCTTTTTACGTCACTCGGATGGTGCGTTCAGTGCGCCATTCGAGTGACGTAAAAAGCGCCGTTTGTCGGAACAGAACGCCGTTTTTTTCGGCGTTTTGAATAATTAAACGGTGTTTCTTACGCCATTTCTTAACCAAACGGGTTAGAAAAAAAGTGGCGATTTTTGGCACTAATGGCTTGCCATATTTTTGTTCGCGTCCATCGTGTTCGGTGTGAACACACCGTAAGTGATCCCGCAGTGTTTATTTTGACTTTGGGACCTGAAGCAGACAGAGTTTTGGACCCTGATTACTACGCAAGGCTCCTGACTATGGCAGCCATAATGCTCCGGCAATCCATCAAGCGGTGTGCCTTCATAGTTTACCAAAGTCGTACTAACACATTTTTTGACAGATTTCTGCATGCCGTGTACCACATAAAATCGGATGAGATCAGTAAGCACAACCAGAATTCATACATAAGGCACACTGTTGATTTTCGAGAAAATTAAAGGATTTCAAGTGTGCCTTATAGTGTGTAAAATACGTTATACAGAAGAAAAGATTATATTGCGATATATATCGTTACTGCACATGCTTCAAATGATACTGTGATATGGATTTTAGGCCATATCACCCAGCCCTAAATGATACCATACAGTTTTTGAGGTGTGGGCATTACTTTTACTTTTATTGCACAAAAGGTGTGTGTGATGGTAAAACGGAAAAGAGGACAGGAACTTCATTGTACTGCTAACAGAAATGGAAGCCTGTTTCTGCCACAAAAACAGGATCCAGAACTCGATCCATAAATCCATAACTTGCAATTTCAATTTATTAACTCAAAATTTTGAGAAAAGTAACTTGAAATTTCGAGTTAGGGCTGCCAATCAGTAATCTACGTAAATAACGTAATTTCCTTGTTACCCGGAAGCTGAAGCCCTCAGCTACAAATTGTCACGTGTTCAGAATATTGAGGATGAGAAAAAAACAACGATGGTCCAGAAGAGCTTGGTCAAACAATGATTTTAATGAACACACGCAGCGTGGGGAGATGAAAACCGGATACAATCAGCATCGATCTCTGCCCAATAATACACAAGCAGTTGTTTTATAACATCAGGGTATAACGCCCCCTCATGCGCCAAAGCAAGTACAATACATGCATAAGTTTCAAAACCACAAATGTTCTGTTGACGACTTTTGACACATTTAAAAAGAACATTTTCTCCGTCTCCATGCCAGGTGCTTCCTGTTGATCGTCTGACTCTCGCTTATCTCTGGAACATCAGAAGCACGTCTTACGACAAATTGTCACTTATGCAGGCACAAATTTGCAGTTACAAGCTTTGCAAACTATTATTTGAACTCTTACCTAAACATGAGTCTAACTCAGTGGTTCTTAACCTTGTTGGAGGTACCGAACCCCACCAGTTTTATATGCGCATTCACTGAACCCCTCTTTAGTGAAAAATAAAATATGATTTTTTTCAAATTCAAGACATAGATATGTTTTTTATTGGTGCACAAAATGAGCCGTGCATGTCACGGTGGAGGCTCTGCCGAACCCCTGAGACCGACTCACTGAACCCCTAGGGTTCGATCGAACCCAGGTTAAGAACCACTGGTCTAACTACTGTGTGTGTGTGTGTGTGTGTGTATGTGTGTGTGTGTCTCAACCTCAACTGCACTCTGTCTCACCTCACCGAACCTCACAGACAGAGGCCAACTCTCATATGTGTAATAACCTAAATGAAACTATATATGTAATATATTGAATAAATGTTTTAATCAAATGCCACTACTCAAAGCTTAATAAAAAGGATATGAATGAATAAAAGATAATAATGAATAACGTGGTATATGTGTGTTTTGTAAGCGTGTAGGCCATCGTTCACAGCTCTAAGTCACTTACACAATAGATCGTCTGGACATAGCGCCAAACAAAGCTTATGACCTTCAACTACACTGTAAAAAATCAAACTTGCAATTGTTGAGCTTACTGTCATTTCTTTCACAATTCAACAATAAAAGTTGAGTTGCCCCATAAACTCAAATACATTAAGGGTTTCAACTAATCCTTTAACGTTTTGGAGCAAAAGTTGGTCTCAGATGAAATTTATTGCTGGCAAAATGAATGAATTCAAGTTTTACGTGAGTTGAAGCTGTTGGCGCCTTTCTGTGCCTGAGCACGCATGCGCATCTCATATTTTTGGATACTACGGGGTCTACTTTGCGCTTTTGCAAGGACTGAAAGCCACCTGGCCGTCTGCCTTAACGAGAACCGGAGGCTTTTTATACCAGGAGCTGGATAGATCGTTCATCTCAACTTTCTAAAGGCAAGTAATGTTTCTTTTATTATATCAGACAGTATATGTTTGAACAGTCTCAATTTGTCTTTTAGAAATATCACAACTGAAGTTCTTCGTATTTTTCCGAAACTTAGCATAGCATTACTTTCTAGGCTAAGAAGCCTTATTGCTTATGGGTATGTGTTTACTATATCATTTAAGATTCCATGTCACAAACTACGTGCCATGTCACAAAACAATGAAAATCCGACAAACATCGCTACTAAAGAGGCGCGCTCATATCTGACAAGCGTCCGCGACACCCCCTACGTGTATTTCATGAAGTGCAGTCTGTGGCCGCCATACCACCGAACGAAACAAAATAGGCTGTCTCGCTCATGACCAACAGCTGCAACCCCCCCGCTGCTATTTAAAAATAAATTTCGGGGGCGCCCGCTGCCATGTCGTTTAATTTGTTCGAATCACTTTTAGCCAATAAAATGTGTGCTTTAGTTTCTGTGTGAACGGGGTGGTGGAGTCCTCACGGCCAGGGAGCTCCACCAAACACGCAAACAGGAGGGAGAGGAAGATCAGAGGAGCAGTAAATATGGGGGTATTTTAAATACGAAGGCCTACTAGAGTCTGCAAGAGTCGTATCAAACAGACTTTAAATAACTTAAAAAAAACAGATGCATTAGAACTATGCATCCAGTAATGAAGCTGGAACAAAACAGATGAACAAGTGATTAGGACCGGGCGACATATCGAGTTTCTAAATATATTGATATATTTTTATATGAGATGTAACAATATCGTTTATATCGATATAGTCTATGTTACATTATAATTATGCTTGTGGAGCCGCAAGTTTGCCTCTCTTTCGTCCACTTTTGTCTCTACGCAACATTACTCCGCCTCGGCTCTCTCCTTCACTGAACACAACTCCCCCTCCCCCATCGCTTCACCTGCAGGCAACAAGATGGACACGGCAGCTATCAAAGAGGAGCTGGTCGGTAAAAAGAAAACATTTGAAGATTACTATTTTAGTGCTGTCAGCATAAAGTTAATGCCATAACTGCATCAACGGGGCAAATCTCCGTTAACTAGTTACCGCGGATCACCGCGTGCGTGGAGCCGGGCGGCTCTAACGAGCTAACCGGGCTAACGCCTTGACGCACGGCCTAAAATCCTTTCGATTTTCTCAAAAATCGATTTTTTTCTCAAAAATCGATTTTTTTTCTCAAAAATCGACTTTGCGCCTTATGTATGAATTCTGGTTGTGCTTACTGACCGCGAACCAATTTTATGTGGTACACAGCTTAAAAAAAATCTGTCAAAAATGTTTTGGTACTTTTACGTTGAAGCAGAGTGATACTACTCTGCTTCAACGTAATATTACCGTATTGTGTGTATAAGGACCATAAATGGCACCTGTAAGAGACACGGTTACAAAGACGATTTCAAACTCCAGGCTGTCAGTCACGCAGTAGAACTTGGAAACAGAGCAGCTGCGAAATCTGTCTTTGTTATTATGCTCAGCATCTTTTTGTTTACATTTTGACTGCACAATTGTGAGCTTTTTGTTATGCACAACATTGTTTTGGTTTATTTATGGAGCATCATTAATAAATGCACTGATAACTTAAACAGATGCTTCAGTAGTTTTATCCCACTCATACTTTCAATCCAATGTTTGTCATTCTAAGTTGTAAAACCAAAACATCACACAAAATTATCCTTGGCATACATAACACATCTCAGTACACTGTTGGTGCATTCCATGTAGAATACAATTTGTTAATAATAAATTTAATAAATGAAACATTTAATAAATTAAACATTTGATGTAATGTATGTTTTGTAAATTATTTGTTTTACACTGTTTTACATGGCATTTTACAAGGCAGAATCAGCTCACTTTAGTGAGCCAAAACAATTAGGACAGGAGAAAAACATTCTTAAGTAATGTCAGGAAGCTGGTATTTTATTTTAAAACTAATTGCTACTTTTATTTATTTAGAGAATTAAAAGCCAACTCCAGACCACTGCTTGCTTGTCCTGATTTGTGAGGGATTGATGGAGAGTTGGTAAGGAGAGGAATCAGAACAGGAGCGCCTCCCCCCGCCCCCAAACACATAATCAGGTAATGTAACTTTGGTAATTTGAGATTAATTCAGGTTTCTTTTGAATTGTTGACACTGTCCTCTCCTCTCTTCTCATTATAGTTTTTGTATGCAGTGCCAGTTCTGCTCTTTTGTCTGTTCAAGCCAAGAAGTACTCTTAAGGCATCACCAGCTACGACATAGAAGAGGATTTCATTTGCCCTGTGTTTACAGTGACTGCGTCTGTTCGTTTAGGACACGAGGGGCATTGAAGTCTCACCTCAGCAGATCACACAACAGGGCTAAGAAAAGGCAGGAGATCTCAACATTTTTTTGTGATTTTTGTGAATTTAAGGAAAACTGCTCACAGCATACATTTATTTCACATATTTTAAGGCACTTAAAAAAACATCAGACTGTATCCTGTCCTTTCCAAAAATGTGACTATGCTACCAACAATTTATCAACCTTTACGTCACACACAAGCAGAAAGCACAAAAACTCAAAAGATATAAAAAACTGTATTAGACTGATTTCTCATGCAAATGCATGTCCTAGTGAAAGTAGCTCCCCTGATAAATCCCTAAATACCTCTCAGGAGCCAGAGACATTACCAAGTGGTTCAGGTGTAGCATCAAGTGATAAAGAGGACAATGAGTTTGTAGATTACCAATGTCTTGAACATAAAATAGCTAGACTTTTTCTATGCATGCAAACATTGTTACATGTTTCTAAAAGTGCTTTGCAGAGAATTATTGAGGAAATTGGTGACATTTTAAAATATTCTCAGGTTCATTCATTTCAAAGAATCAAAGAGGTGCTTGCTGAACAAAACATTGAGGCAGATGATGATGTAATTAAAAATATAAATGATGCACTTTTCAAAACCAACCCATTAATTATCTCAACAGAACCAAAAGGTGCATTATCTACTGATTACAAGAGAAATATTTATTTCAAGAATAATTTTCATGTAATTGAGCCTACAGAGTACATCTACAAAGCGAGAACTAGAAATACATTTGTTTATGTCTCAGTAAACCAGGTCTTGGAGAACTTATTGAAAGAGAAAAGTTTCTTTGAAAAGTTAGCATTTGATAAAGAAATTAGTGAAGGTTACAGATCATTTAGAGATGGGCAGTATTTCAAAAACAACAAGCTTTTAGGATTGCAAGATACTTGTATTAGTGTAGCTTTGTATATTGACGACTTTGAAATATGCAACCCTTTAGGAACATCTCGAAAAATTCATAAAATAACTGCCGTCTATTGGGTTGTACTCAACTTATCTGCAAGGTTTCGTTCCACATTGCCTTCAATACAGCTTGCTCTTCTTGGTAAAAGTGTAGACGTTAAACAGTTTGGGTATGATGCTTTTCTTTATCCACTCATTGAGGATTTAAAATGTCTTGAAAGCACAGGGGTGTATGTTGAATCTTTAAATAGTTTTTTAAAGGGAACTGTATTTTGTGTCTGTGCAGATAACCTTGGGGCTCACAGCCTTGCAGGCTTTTTGGAGTCCTTTAATGTCGACAAATTTTGTCGATTTTGTAGTATTGATAAACATCAGATTGCAGCTCTTGATCCTACAGAATTTCCATTAAGAACTGTGGAACAGCATAACATTTTTCTAGAAGAGCTTGAGGATGGTCAAAGACAAAGTGTGTGTGGTGTCAAAGGTTCCTGTGCCTTAAGTGCGTTGTCCTATTTTCATCCAGTCACTGGATTTCCTCCAGATATATTACATGATTTCTTTGAAGGTGTTGTCCCTGTGGAATTGTGTTTGTGTCTTCAAGATTTAATCAAAAAGGGTTTTATTACATTTGAAGGACTAAACAAACGTATAAAATCATTTCCATATAAATTCTCTGATAAGCTCAACAAGCCACAACAAATTACAAAAGCCAGTTTTAGAACAGGAAGAGTGAGTGGCAATGGACATGAAAACTGGACACTTTTGCGTTTGCTGCCTTTTATCATTGGGACCAGTATACCAGAACATGAGCCATCATGGGAAGTATTGATGGACCTTAAGGAGCTTGTTGAGATTGTTGTCTCGACAACTCTATCAGAAGAAATATTGTCATACTTGGACACCAAAATATTGGATCATCGACGACTACTGATAGAGACTTTTCCTGATTTTAATTTGAAGCCAAAACACCATTATATTGAACATTATAGTCATCTTGTGCGTTGTTTTGGTCCCTTAGTTGATTTGTGGACTATTCGATTTGAATCTAAGCACAACTTTTTCAAGAAAACTGTGCATGATGTCCAATGCTTTAAGAATATACTACTAACACTTTCTTCAAAGCATCAACAAATGATGGCATACTTCTTAGATGGTCACAGTCTTTTTAAACAAAGTCTGCGTGTTGATAATATTGACACAGTTGACATCTGTTTCTTGAATGAAAATCTTCAGAAGTGCTTGAAACTGAAATATCCACAGGTAAAAGCTGTGTCATTTGCTAAATGTGTTTATCTGTATGGGACCCAGTATGTTAAAGGCATGATCATTTCATCAGGACAACTGAGTGGACTGCCTGAATTCTACAAGATACTGAACATTTTGGTAGACTCTGGGAAAGTGTCATTTGTTGCTACAAAGCTCTCCTCTTGGTTTATGGAACACTACAGGTCATATCGGCTTGACAGCAGCTACAAAGATCTGGAAATACTTGACCCAGAAGATTTGAATGATTACCACCATTTAGCTGAATACTGCGTAGCTGGACAACTGATGGTGACACCTGTTACGTGCCTCCTGCATTGAAAGTGATGGTATGTATTATTCTTAAATAGTTTTCAGTTGATTACTTTAAATTTGTCAATTATTTAGAATTGCGCCCTTTTTTGGTTTGTCTTCACAGGCCCTGTTACTGCGAGTCCACGTCAGTCTAAAACTTATCAGAAAAATCCAACTGTCCACTGTTCCAGAATCTGTGAAGCAGCTTCAAGATGAACTACAAGCAAAGCTTGAACTTGAAGGTGACTTTGCAATACAATATGAAGACCCAGATTTTGGGAACGCACTTTGCAACCTGATGGATATTAATGAGCTACCTGCTGGACGGGCAGTGTTGCACCTCATTTGGGAGGAAAATGCATCAGCCTCGCCACCACAGACTCCATCTGATCATAGCGCTATCTCATCTATTGATACAGCCAGTGTAAGTTCAGCATCTTCTTTCAGCCCATCCTCATCCACCCAGACCTACATGCGTAGCACTTCACAGTGGCCAAATCCATTTCCTATCCCAACCTTTTCCTATGATGTAGCGTTAAAACTTCGCAAGGGCAATGAGGTATATGAGAAAGCAGGGGCAAATTTAAGTGTAACAAGAGACATCAAGATGGAAATTCTACACAAGCTGGCACAAGAAATGTTTGCAATCAAAGCCTACCCTGACAAGAATGAAATAACATCTGTTGCACAGGAGCTAGTTTCCAAACATCCCTGCCTCAAAGAGCCTGGCAATGGCACAGGATATGATGGTTGGGCAACAAGCATTAAGTTCAAGCTTGGCAACTACCGTTCCAAGCTAAGTCAAGCTGGATGTAGTGAAGTTGCAGTCAATCGAAAAAGAAGAGGGGAAGAAGATGACAGTGGCTCAAATAGATTTTCCTTAAAGAAACCAAAGCGAGGTGAAGTCAACTTTATCCCTGATGTCCCAGAAAACTACAATGATGAGTCTCTTGAAAATGAAAGATGCATTTTGGAAGATGAAATGAAGAAGAGGGATAAGAACATGGCACTCATCACCCAAAAGATGGACATCACATTCTCTCTCAGGAGGAAAGAAGTTGTGGAGATGCAGCCCTTGGTCAAGGAAATGCAGCTCAGATGGCCAGCTCTCTTCTTGAAAGAACAGGTAAGATAATCTCTTAAATATTTAAAGGAAAAATTCTGGGTTTTTTTTGTTTTGTTTTTTTCAGTGTGGTCTTATTTCTAGAATGGAAAACGTTCATTTATTCACCCAGACAAATTTCAAGGCATTTGGAGTTGTTGGAAAGAAATTTTAATCCCAATGTTACGAGTCAGTTGTTTTGCAGGAGAGAGCTGAGCCACGGTTATGGGGAAAGGATTCACTGAGACAACTAAGAAATGCCTGAATTAAGCCAAAAACCACTCTGGAGGGTTTTTAATCTAAGGAAATAACATTAAAATGTGTTCAAAAGCTCCAAAAAGTTGATTTTTACATGATATAGGACCTTTAAAATTTCTTCTGAACAACTCCAAATGCCTCGAAACTTGTCTGGGTGAGTAAATGAACGTGAGCTCCATTTCTTGTGCCCTTGAGAAGCATCTGTTTGTATCACTCCAATATCTTGTAGAAAAGGTTGAAGGCTACCGTTGAGCTAACAATGCTAATGGTAAAATATAAAAAAATAGTTGGCTCTAAAAATATGAAGCTAATTTTGGTATTACCAACAACTCTATTGAAGTGAAATCTATTTACTTGTCAACTTACTGTGTATAATAACGGATTGCTTTTATTTTGCTCTTCTCTGGGCACCCAAAGCGCTTTACAATTCCACTACTCATTCACTCTCACATTAACACATCCGTGCAGGGAAACCACAGTTGTAGCCACAGCTGCCCTGGGGTAGACTGACAGAAGCGACGCTGCCATATCGCGCCATTGGCCCCTCTGGCCAACACCAGTAAGCGGTAGGGTAAAGGGTCTTGCCCAAGGACACAACGACCAGGACAGAGAGAGCTGGGGGATAGAACCAGCATCCTTCCGGTTACAGATGAGCTTCCCAACCCCCTGAACCACGGTCGCCGCAATGACTTGTCTTCACTGGGCATCTAGAATCTTTTGGTGGTGACCCTTAGCAGGCAACAGCCATGAAACTCACAGAACAGGATTGAGAAAGTCACTTGCGTGTTATGAAAGTATCCAAATTTGACCACAGGATGTTATTCTTACTTCATTCTTACATAACTATAAAATTAATAAAATTTTTGCAATGAATTTAAAATACAATTTATTGATTTATTTATTTTCTGCAATGCATCCTGTAACAATTGAAACCATTATTTTGTCTTATCAACATTTGATTAGGTATTCTATAGACTTACTGTAAAATCTGCCAATCAGATTTTTCTTTTTCTTTTTTTTAATGCGTCAGTTATAATTTGTACCACCACTAAATCCAATCAAGGCCTGACCAATAGATAATAATAATAATAATAATAGATTGGATTTATATAGCGCTTTTCAAGGCACCCAAAGCGCTTTACAATGCCATTATTCATTCACTCTCGCATTCACACACTGGTGGAGGAAAGCTACGGTTGTAGCCACAGCTGCCCTGGGGCAGACTGACAGAAGCGAGGCTGCCATATCGCGCCATCGGCCCCTCTGGCCAACACCAGTAGGCGGTAGGGTAAAGTGTGTTGCCCAAGGACACAACGACCAGGACAGAGCCCGGGAATCGAACCGGCGACCTTCCGGTTACAGATACGCTTCCCAACCCCCTGAGCCACAGAGATCAACCGAGACTAACTAAATGTTTTGAAATTAAGCTGTTTTAACCAAATTTGAAAACAATGTGATTTTTATATAATGTACCTTTAAAAGTTTTCTTCTATATTTTTTTTGTTGCTTTGTAGATTTGTGCGGAATTCTCACGCATTACCACCAAGGATCTCATGGGGACCTTCATGACTGCCCTCGACACTTACTCACTTCGGCTGATTAAGCTGTATCGAATTAGAAAAGCTGCTTTCCGCAATGACATGGATTCCCTGTTGCAAAAGTTTGATGAACAGGTAATATATAAAATGTATTTGTGTCTGGTTTATGAGGAACCTAAAGTTCCCACTGTAACAAAAGATACTTTATTAAATATTTACTAAATTGATGTAAAAATTGTTAGTTTTCAAAAAGTGTGTCCTGAATGGGATTATAAGCTAACAAGCAGCGCTGTGTGTTTGGCAGATGGCAGGTCATGACAGACAGTTCAATTCTCATCCCACTCATGGCACTTTGTTATAAATGTTGTAATAAGTGTGCTACATTTGTTGCACATCAAAATTACTTAAAAAAAAACCTGACAAAACCATGAGCAATTATCTGGAATAACTCATTTCAACATCTTATTTCTTAAGGCTGTAGTTTTAGCAACAACACTTAATGTGTTTTAAAAACAAAATGGTAGGTTTATAAATGAGACTGAGTCTTATTTGATTTCCTTGTTTTAGGTCTCAAACATAGTCCAGCATCGACGAACCATCAGTTTGGAAGGGTTACCGATATTTGTTCGCGACGACGAGACCAAACTCTTCTTAACATGTCTGGTGAGCATGCAAATCTACTCAATCTTCAGTTTTGGTTTTCAGAGACTTATATGTACTGTTTTTTATTTTGCATAGGATACAGATCCAGTTGAGAGGGCAACCCGAGGTGTTACGGTGGGCATCCTCACTGTTCTGGAGGACTACGTGGGACCCAACTCGCAGTCCACAGTGGTCAACACTGCCATTGTTTTGTAAGAGGACATTATTCTTGATGATCTGCCAGACCTTCCCACTGCCTTTGCCTACCTGTTTGGCCTACTTTATGGGCTCAACATGGAGTTTCCCAAAGAACTCAAGTACACATTTGAAGCTGTGCAACACATTTTTATGGAGTTGACATCTACCTGTTCCCAGAGGGTTAGAAGCTTCAAAACCAAGCTCTTAACCAAAGTCTAACCTATTTGACAACATGTTCAACTCAAATGCAACTTGTGTAAAACAGAATGCAGCAATTTGTTTTGATTTATAGTTTTTGGGTTTTGTGGTAAGTTCCTCCGAAAAAAGTTAATTTCTGGCTTTAAGAAAACGGTAAGGTGCAGAAAGTTCTGAATCAATCTCTTCTGTTCTAACTTTACTTAATGTAGCTTGCATGGCTGATTGCAGATTTCATGTACAACAAGTTTTTATAAAATGTTGAAAGGGTTTATTCTAACTTGAACTGTTTTAAACAATTTTTATAATCTGGTTTTAGGTACATTTGTACTAGTTTTAGAACAAATGTGGCGCAATACTGAACTTCAGAGGAAATTGGAGTGTTGATACCATTACTATTAAAAGACAAGTGGTGGAAAAATTTGTTTGAAAGTTGTTTGCTGTATGGAAACCAGATAGAAGTTCCTGCCGTCTGTGTTTTGAATCTGTTTGTTAGTGACTATCTATCAAGATAGGTTTGATATTCTGTCTGACAATACCACACCTTTAAAATTGGATGAGTAACATTTGTTACAAAAATTTGACTTTTGTGTTTTTGGAAGGACTTTATTTGTGGCTGAATGTTGTCAGTATGTTTAAAAATGGCTGATCTCAAAAGTCAACATTGTCAGTGGTGCAGTTGTGTTTGAACACAGTTATTTGAAAATCAACTGTGTAAACATTCATTGGTACAACAGGGAGCACCTCATGAAAACTATAAAAGATACTTTTTCTAAACTTTAGGAAATTGGCAAAACAAAAAAAAATATGTTGTGTAAACTTTAGGAAATACGTTGCCAAAACTAAAACTAATACCTTGTGTAAACTTTAGGAAATGCGTTGCCAAAACTAATACCTTGTGTAAACTTTAGGAAATACGTTGCCAAAACTAAAACTAATACCTTGTGTAAACTTTAGGAAATACGTTGCCAAAACTAAAACTAATACCTTGTGTAAACTTTAGGAAATACGTTGCCAAAACAATAAAATATGAGTTAAGAAAAAGCACAATTATTAATTTTGTAAACACAAAAACATTAGCTGAAACAACTTTGCTCCTAAACTTGAAATTATAAGTTATCGATCAGAACCTAAAAACATAAATGCAGTGGGTTGCCTTGAGTTTTTAAGTTTTCGCAACGTTTTTTTTTTAACAGTGTAACTGACTGAGCTTCAACTCTTTAAATAAGCGCAAAATGCAAGGTGTGTATAAAATGGTTATAACTGCACCTGTAATAAAGGTTAATATGTTTAAACATCTGAATGCCGTCTTAAAGCCATATGTTATGTTGTTGATACAATGTGAATGCTGCAGATTATATTGTAAAATAAATTGTTTAATTCCACAAAATGCTTCAGCTAAGCTACCGGTAGATTTCTGAGTATTTTCAGCGTGGCTTTAGAAATGATGAAATCCTTGTGTTATTAGCTTACTCACATGGCATTGCTATCTGCAAACGCACTCTGAAAAGCGTCAATTTGTTGCAATCTGGTTTTGAGTGCGCATTCCTATCCGCCATATGCTTCCGGGTAACAAGAAATTGACCTCATTCACGCAGATTACTGATTGGCAGAGCTAACTCAAAATTTTGAAAAACATAACTTGAAAATTTGAGCTGCTTTTATTGAAATTTTGAGTTAATAAGTCAAAATTTTGTGAAAATAACTTGAAATTTTGAGTTATGGATATTTGTTGGTTTTTTTTTTTGTTTGTTTGGTTTTTTTTGTTTTTTTGTGGCAGAAACGGGCTTAAATAGTACAGACAGCATGCCAATGCTAAGAGTGAAATTAAATCTCAATGTATGCTGACCCCAGTACAGCAGCCAGAGCCTGATCTTCAACAGGTGACCAAGACAATGATAAGCAGTCAGGCTGCACCCTTTGTTTGTATCTGAAGTAGAATCGCTTTGGGGATCAATGTAGGGCTGATTTTTCATCTTTGTGCTGTTGGTTTTGTCTTCATAACTAGGAACTGAAAAAAAGATCCCACGTGTTTCTTTCTAGGGTAGGGATTTGTGTTATTGTTTGGGACTGTAGCCTTTAGTATGGTAATCAGGTGACAATGCATTTCAGATCATTTTGCAGAGCAACAAAACAAGTAAATGTAACAAGTAGTGTGCTGAATTACATTTACTGGCAAGGGATTAAGTACTAATGCACATTATGTTTTTTAAATAAAAATACATTACTGCTTATATTACATTAAAGCGTTGTGTGTTCCAAACAGGCAACATTACATAAAATTGCTTGTGGTAACAAACCTATCCCTAGCCATAGATAGGTAGCTAGGCAGCTAATGAAGTGAAGCTTAATAAACAGAAGAGATTTTCGATTTACAACATAACTAACCACAAGACAGTATTTTTTTTTTACCTGTGATATCTCTGTGCCAGAGTTCCTTCAAATTGGCATTTGATCCCAATGGAGACAAGGTTCAATGCAGATATGGAGACACAGCAGCAGATGAGTGTAATCCTTGTATACCGCCATCTCTTCTAACCATCACACCAGTGAGTTAAAAGTATTTTCATCTGACACAAGCCAATTGTCACAAAGTTAATAAGTTATTATTCTTCTGAGGTCTAAGCCATTATTTAATCTAATTAAATAATGAATAACTCTACAGTTATGAGAGAGAAGAGAAAATTTTAGACCTACAGTATGCTAATGTCAAGGATGCATACAGTTCCTCCAGCTCCTCACTTGGAAGGTCAGATCATAACCAGATTCACCCCCCCTCCCCCGCTATGTGCCAATTGTGAGGAGGGAACCTGTGACCACGAGGAGCATAGAGATTGAAAATGTGACGTCATTCAGGGGTAAAACCGCAAAGGATTCTGGGAATGCGTGGCAATCGGTACTAGCGCACGCAGGCTTTCAATTGAAATCAGTTACACAGCAATAAAAAGAAACACAAAAAATAGCAAGAAGCTGTTGTATTAGTAACTGCAATAGCCGGTCGCATGACAGCCACGGGAAGCCGACAGGTAAAGGGATAGTTTTTTATCGGATTACGTTGTGGAAGAGAAATTGTCCGAGCCATGTTTCCGAAGTAACAAAGAGCCGACGGATGGCCTGGATTGCAGCCATTGGAAGACCAAAAATAACGTCCCAGAACACTCCAGCTCACATGTTAGTCTACTCCAAGCATTTCCACAAATGTAAGTGTTTTGTACTAGTTGATACGTCATTTTTCATAACATAATTGGTGATATAGGTTACAAGCAAGTCTGGCACTAAACAGAAATTGTTGCGCTATGCTCCTTTGTTTATTGTGCATAAATAGTGAATTGTCCTGACACAATATTGCGTTTCACTTCTGTTATTACCATGATACATTGACAAAAACATGTACTTTTATTCACAGGATAAAACAGTTTTTTTGTATCACTAACTGCCCAGTACGATTACAGCATACAATATTATTGTCACTGCTACATTTCTGTAATGCGTACCAGAAATTATTTCCACTACTAATCAATTATCGTTGAGCTCAAAGGTCCTATTAATAAACGGTTAACGAATGTGTATTTATGAAGACGATTTGTGAGACTGGTAAAATTACCTTTGTTCGTACGATGGTCTTTCGTTCTACACGGTGCATTTCAAGGTCCTGTACCCATCTGTCCGTAAACTGTACCTGGGCTTGTTGCAGTGACCTGAAGTTACTAAAAACTTCATGAGTGTATGCACTCACTCCAAGAACGTATAATTATAAATATGAGCGTGGTGAAAGTTGGGCAGCATGCTAACGTCTTTTGTCCACTCTGTGTACTCGTAAGGGTCTAAGCCTTTCACTCCTTAGATTTTTTCCCTGTATCTTTTCTTTGACTTTTCATCAAGTCTGTCTTTGTACGGACCGGCATTGTTCTCCTTCGTTTTGTACATAACTTTTTTGGGGGGCAAAGAAAAAGCAAGAAGGTATTGGAACCGGAGAATGAACGTTTTGCGGTGCGACAAATGCTTGCGTTTGATGCATTGCTTTGATTGATTTGCCACTAGTACCTGGCATGTTATGCGCGAAAGTCATGTGGTCTGTCAATCTCTATTAGGAGGTGGTCAGAGGAGGCCTTAGCGGAACTACAGGGCTGCTTCGAGGTGACCGACTGGGAAACACTTTGTGAGCCTCATGCCGAGGACATAATAATGGATTGGATTTATACAGCGCTTTTCAAGGCACCCAAAGCGACATCAATGGGCTTACTGAGTGTATCACAGACTACATAACTTTTTGCCCGACTCCATTGTTCCAGCTCAGACTCAAACATTAGCTGGCTAAACCTGGATGGGTCTGTGATGAGCTCAGATGACGCCATATTTGACCTCATACTGAAACGGCCCCATAACGAGTTTAGCAACAGCTTGTTACAGTTTTGAACAGCTTTATTTACACATATTTTGGACGGTTCCAGCATTATTCCCTCCTTCTCATAATACTCTTCTATGTACTTTTGCTGTTCATCAGGGGTTTTCACATGTTCTGGATACGCCGAGGCCTCCTGTTTAAGTTTTAGAAAGGCTTTCACATATTCTTTAAACAATGTGTCAGTCTTGTTGGGGAAATGCCACACCTCATCAATAGAAACAATCCGGTATCCTTTCTCAAGAGCTTTTTCAAGCTCAAATGAGACCCATGTGCCTTTCAACACCCGCTCACTGTCCCTGTGCCCGCATGCAGTGTGCTGGTTCTGGTCTTCAGTGCACATGCTGCAGAGTGGAAACATTAGTTTGCCGTGGCACCTGTAGGGAAAGACCTCTTGGTGGCAGTACTGTGCATTTAACAAAGCCAAAATAATTTTCTAACTTGTCAAAGTTGCTGTAAATGATTTGAGGATGTCCTACAGGACAATCTTTTTTAGATTGCACTGTGGGATAGAGACTGGTGAAGTCATACTAAAGTATTTTTTCATCACATGCAACCTTGTGGTACAGTTTTTGAGAATTTGTGTGACCACCAAAAAGGGCGTCTCGGGGATTCAGGCGTTCTGGCTTTCTGTATGTGTGCATGAAAGCCACAACTGCAGGGTCTGTCTGCTTCAAGGCAGCCCATTTGCATTCCCACATCACAACAACGCTCAAACTGTATTGTGATCTCAGTGCATCCACTTTGTCACAAAACATACGATGCAGCAGACCATAGGATGCTTTGCTGACAGGATTAACTTCATTCTCAGGGTAGCATTTAACACAGCCGTGGTGAAAACATTCTGCAAATTCGTAAGCCGTGTTACTTGTGGGTTCAAAGCTGTCCATAAAATACGGCCCAACCCGCTGTTTGCCACCTTTGAGAGCATGTTTTATCACCGTGTTGGTGGTGTGGGACACATATTGAAGCCATTCAATAGAGACGTTTGAAAACGTCTTATTCTGCTCAACGTATGCACCGTCATACGTGAGAGCAAGAGTGTCTCTAGGCAGAAACAGTGTTTTATACACACCCATACTAAAACTACTGCAGCCAGGGTGGTGTGCATGAATGGATCAACTTGTGTACAACCCAGTAGAGTGTCACAATATATGGTGCATGCTTTAAGCAGGACATCAACATCGTTAACACAGTAACGCCTGAGTTCAGCCTGAAAGTCAAAGGTGTTCTGTGAGGCAGTCTGGTACCATTCCATGAAACTCGCCTTACCACTTTCACACATGCGCTCATAGCCATAGAATGAGGGGTCTGGGTATGGACCAACATAATACTCATTATCCCTAGTGTTGAATCTGTGTGGGAAATGGCCCTTCTGCAGGTCTTGAAAACCTAAAGCAGCGGGTATTTTGGCAAGTCCCATTGGCAAAAAGCTGAACGAATCAATCCACCGCTGGTCATAGTCCCTGTCATGCATCAAAATCACACGGCTCCCCCTAATTGTGACAGTAGGTGTTATGCCCTGCTTGACAAAGTACTCCAGAAGTATGTAGTTATCAAAGCCAGATGCATTATGTGCTATGAATGTGTACCCACAAAACCTTGGGCGTCTGTAATGCTGCACAAACGCCGCCACACATTTTAACGTATTAAATGAGAGCTTGTTGCCCTTCAGATCAGACGCACACACAAAGTTGGCCTCATGTTTGTCGTTGTGATACCGTGTCTCAAAATCATATAAAATATATTCATCACAAGGGTTCTGTTGTTCAACAGGCTGTATGAAACACTGATGCTCAGAGTCCCCGGCTAATTTTAGGCTCACGGCAGTGCTCGCATTTAGGCTGGACACATCTGTGTGGTGATTTCTTTGATTCTTTATATGTGACACCACAACTCATGCAATGCTTCATATTGTCACACGGTACCATGTTGTGTTTTATTTCTGGTAATTTGTATTGTTGGTAACAGTGTTGTGATTTGCAGATACGGTTACAGTCACTGCATTTAACGGTGGGACCTCTGTGGTGGAGTGTGAAACTGTCAATGGAAAATTGTACTTAGTAGTCAGCATAATCTTTTAATGATATGTTTGATTATGGTAGAACACTGCATGTAATCATTTGTGTTTAGAAGTATGTAGTTGGTCTCATCCTAGGAAGTCTGTAACATTCCAGGGTGTTCTGGCTTTCACCCCCACATCCTAGGAGCATGGGAAAGTTCGTACCTTGTTTTATTGTTTTACGGTAGGATTAACGTAGTTATATCTGTTTCCAGTCTAAGTGGTTTTGGTTTGATGAACTGCTGGACTTTCCATACCAGCAGTTTTAGGGAAGTCTTTATGGGGTCACACTCTGATCCCCCCCCCCACACACACACACACTTCAATGTATGGAACAAACGCTCAGTGAAGTGTATAAATAAAGGACCAGGGCAGTCCTCAGGGCGGGTCTCTGAGTCTCACTCTAGGCTGCCCTTGCTAGCAAGAAAATCTGTGTGTTTCTCCTCTCTGATTCTCTGCTGAAGAAGTGTTTTAGAATATATCTCTTAACAGAAACATATTGTGGCGTGTTGGGGGAACAGCTAGTTCTCTCCCATCATGCCTTGGGACATGTGCTGCCGTTTAGATGTTCTCATTTTCTTGTTTATGGTTACGTTACTTTTAACTGTTATCTTGAATGTTGTGCTTACGCTGTGGTGCAGAGTCACTGACAGTTATTGTTTTGTAGAGAGAGTGCTGTACCATGAGTGACATCTGTTGTGCTGTTGTTGAACCTTGAGGCACATTGTAGCACTGGCAAGTGTTTTAATAAAGAGCTCCCCCTACCTGCTTGGGGTTGAATAACAAGCTCAATCTCTCTCTGTGAGCTTCTTTGTTAAGATTCTTCTGCGTGCCACATTGGTGTCAGAAGTGGGATTCCAAGAGCATGGCCACTATTCTGAAAGAGGAAGAGGAGCTAAGGAAGATTGAGGAGTTTATCACTCGCCTGGAAGCGGTGGATGGAGCACGACCAAAGAATCGTGGAGAGCCCCGGGCATCAGCAAGCCAGCCAGGGTAAGATCTGTTGGGCTTATCAGATGGAGCCTCACACCCCCTCCCACTGGGAAGCTGTCGGAGCTACTAAGGCATGCTGCAGGCTCCAAGACCACGAGCAGCCAGCCAGCCTCTACTCATGGTGATGCCTGGGAGCAGCACACCTTTATTGCTGGCAGCCGAGGGGGACAACGCCAACTGCCTCCTGGACCAAGTGCAGCCGCCGCTGCCATCTGGGGCTCCTGTCCGGGGGAGCATGAAGCTGCAACACTATAATGGGGAGGCACCTCCAGAGACCTACCTTATCCAGGTACAGCTGACTGCTCAGCTAAACGGATGGTCAATAGAGGAGACAGCCGTCCAAGTTGCCCTCGCCTTGGAAGGCAGGGCCCTGCAGATCCTCAGATCCTGGCGATCTTGGCGAGGGAATAGACGAGCAGGAGGCCAATCCAGGGGTAACTGCCATCGGTGCGGAGAACCAGGCCACATCGCACTCTACTGTCCAGCACCAAGCCCACGAAGCCTGGCACCCCAGCAGCCATTAAACTAAGGCAGGGTGGCACAACGGACGAATCACCGTGCCACCACTCTGTCCTCTGAATCACACTTGCAGGTTGGCCGGCTGGGCCAGACACGGGGACTGTATCTGGACTGTGACCTTGCCGGCACCCCCTGTAGAGCCCTGATAGACACTAGATCCATGCTTTCCTTGGTACAGGCCGGAGTCCTCCCTGGTACTGACGGCCCAAGACCGCAGGGTTGGCAGCCTCCTCAGCTCTAAATCACCACAGTCACGGGGGAGCATGCCAAAGTTAAGGGAGAAAGATCCCTCCCGGTGACTGTTGCTAACTGCACTGTGGACCACCAGTTCTGGCTAGCCAGCATCCAGGACCAATGCATCATTGGTCTGGACCTGCTAGCCAAATGGGAGGCCACAGTGGACGTGTCCCGAGCAATCCTTTACCTGGGCACGGAGGCTGTGAAGCTCCACACCACCAAGGAAGTCCCGCTGCCTGCCTCCACTTTTTCAGCCAGCGTCAGGAAGCCTGAGGACTTGTCGCCGCTGGCTGTGGAAGGGGCCTCTCCTTCACCAGCAGTACAGCAACTGTCTACAGAGACCAAGCAAGCTGTCAAGGACCTATACCAGAGGAGCTGCGAGGGTCTCCAGGCTGATCAGCAACTACCTGGATGACTTCCTCGTCCACGCGACAGACTTCGAGAAAGCCTTGGCTAACCTGACTGCCGTTTTCCATGCTATCCGCCAGGCTGGCCTTTGTCTCCACCCCAAAAAGTGCCACCTCTTCCGTAAGGAGACGATCTTCTTGGGTCACGTTGTGAGCGGAGCCGGGGTTTCCACTGACCCTGCGAAGGTGGCTGCTGTGAAGGACTGGCCCATTCCAGGCAACACTGCTGAGTTGCGGAACTTCCTTGGCCTGGCATTATACTACCGCCGTTTCGTCAAGGACTTTGCTACCATTGCAAGCCCCCTGCACTGGCTCACACAGAAGGGCCGGGAGTTCCACTGGAGCGAGGACTGTGCCGTGGCATTTGATCGGCTCTGATCTGCACTAGTTGAGGCACCGGTGCTAGCCTACCCAGACCTGCAGCTTCCTTTTGTCGTGCACACCGATGCCAGCAACACGGGTGTGGGGGCTGTACTGTCGCAGGAAGGCCCTGAGGGGGAGCGGGTCACCTCCTACTACAGCAGTTCCCTCAGCTGACCAGAGAGGAACTATTGTGTCACCCGTCGAGAGCTGCTGGCCATCATCCTGGGTCTCTGCCATTTCAGACCCTACCTCTACGGGAAGAAGATCCTCCTGCACACAGACCATGCGTCCCTCACTTGGCTGCTCAGCTTTAAAGAACCGGAGGGACAGCTAGCCCGGTGGTTGGTGACGTTGCAAGATTACCACTTTGAGTTTCGTCACTGGGCGGGACATCTCCACACCAATGCAGATGCCCTCTCCCGACGCCCTTGTGAGGAAAAACAGTGTAGGTACTATCAACGCTTGGAGGACCGGGAGGGCATGGCTTCAGCGATCGCATCACCACAGAGCGGCCCTGAGAATGACTCTGTTCCGGGTGGGCATTGTAGCAGTCCACCGCAGGGGATACCGAGGGTCTGGAGGCCATGGATCCCCAACAGCTACAACACGACCAGAACCATGACCCTGCCCTTTCCCAGGTTCAGTGTTGGATTGGAGCCGGTCAGAGACCATCATGGCCAGAGGTATCTGCACTGGACCTCGAGACCAAGGCTCTCTACTCCCAATGGGCCAACGTCACAAACCGAAACGGCCTCCTCTATTGCCGCTGGCAGGCTCCCGGGGGTGACCGTGAGGTCTTCCAGCTCGTGGTACCTCAACAGTTGAGGTCCTCCAGCTGGTCCATGGTGCGGCAGGGGCAGGACACTTTGGAGTTACCAAAACTCTGTGGCGACTTCGGTCTCGGTTCTACTGGCCCGGGTGTCACCAGGACGTAGAGCTCCATGTCCATCGGTGCGATGCCTGCACAGCCCAGAAAGGGCCTTCCCAACGCTCTCATGCCCCCTTGCAGCAGTATCAGGTGGGGGCTCCCATGGAGTGGGTTGGTGTGGGCATCCTGGGACCCTTCCCCACCACTGACTAGGGGAACCACTATGTCCTGGTTGCCATGGACTACTTCACTAAGTGGCCTGAGGCCTATGCAGTCCCTGACCAGAGTGCTGTTACCACCGCTGAGTGTCTGGTCAACGAGATGTTCTGCTGGTTCGGGGTACCAGAGGAACTACACAGCGACCAGGGCCGGAATTTTGAGGCTGTGGTGTTCAAGGAAGTCTGTCAGTGGCTGGGTATCAGAAAGACCCAGACGACGCCACTGCACCCCCAAAGCGATGGGTTGGTGGAACGCTTCAACCGCACGCTGGCCACCCAGCCTGCTATCCTGACCTCCCACCAGCAGCGTGACTGGGATCAACACCTTCCCCTGGTCCTAATGGCCTACCGTTCTGCAGTCCAGGAATCTACTAAGTGCACTCCAGCGGCCTAGATGTTCGGTCATGAGCTTCGTACCCCAGTGGACTTGGTGTTTAGATCCCCCCCCCCCCCCCCCCCCCCCGAGCAGGAAGTGTGCGGGGACCCCGGGTTGGACTACCTCCACAACCTCCTCGCCCGGCTATGAGAGGTGCACCAGTTGACCAGGCAGGCTCTCCGAGATGCAGGCTCCTGGCAGAAGCGAGCTTATGATACCCGCTGCAAGGGGGGAGGACTCTCGCCCGGTCAGTATGTGTGGGTCAACAGCCTGGAGAGGAAGAAAGGGCTTTCTCCCAAACTGATGAGCCAGTGGATTGGACCCTGCACTGTTCTCAAGAGGTTGTCCGACGTGGTCTACAGGGTGCGGCTGGTCAAACGGAACAGGGTGGTTGTACTCCATCATGATCGCCTGGCACCCTATCAGCCCTTGAGGCCATCCAGGGAGGAGTCAGGGTCCCAGCTTCAACTGCAGGCCCCCAACCTGGCCTCAGAGGCGGCTGGGGGAACCACGGAACGTCCTCAATGAAGCCATCGCCTTCCCCAAAACCTCAGAGACTTTGCTATGGACATGTCGGTTGCTGGGGACAGCTAACCACTCAGGTGGGGGCTGTGTGGCGCGTTGGGGGAACAGCTAGTTCTCTCCCATCATGCCTTGGGACATGTGCTGCCGTTTAGATGTTCTCGTTTTATTGTTTATGGTTACGTTACTTTTAACTGTTATCTTGAATGTTGTGATTACGCTGTGGTGCAGAGTCACTGACAGTTGTTGTTTTGTAGAGAGAGTGCTGTACCATGAGTGACATCTGTTGTGCTGTTGTTGAACCTTGAGGCACATTGTAGCACTGGCAAGTGTTTTAATAAAGAGCTCCCCCTACCTGCTTGGGGTTGAATAACAAGCTCAATCTCTCTCTGTGAGCTTCTTTGTTAAGATTCCTCTGCATGCCACAATATGTTGCATCTATGTTTACAGCTGTGATAGAGTGGTGCTTCATATGTGTTGTAACAGAAATTACACACATAGGATGCCCCGAGGAAAGCTGTTGGCTTTTCAATCAGGTGATAGTGTTCATTGTGTAGGTACAGCATTACAGGATTGGATTTGGCTCATCATGTGTGAAAAAACTAAGCAGACGCTTCCGCCCTGCTGCGTGATAATAGATTACTATCTTAATGTTTAGGTGTTTCTCAAATTTCCCGACATCAGAGAATGATACTGTCTGTGTGTCGCATAGACCTACTTGAGCATGTAGCTGTTTAGCAGTACAGTACATGCTTTTTAATGATCAGGGGCTGTTGGGTTTAATGATTGTGCTATGCAAAGGGAGAAACACAAATTGTTGTGTGTGTTGTTTGGGGTGTACAAATGTTTACCCTTCTTTGAGAGAATCTCATCATAAGGGATGTTTGCCAGTTTTAAGTGAGCACCACCGCGACTGTTTTGCGCAACCGTGACAATAAACTCTAATTCATCATCACCGATAGATTCGTCATTACTTTGCATAACTTGAGCTATTTGGTCGAGAAACAGGTCAGGGTCATACTGATCATCAGGATTTAAAACAGCTTGAACATCAGAAGCCAAGGAGGGCCCACACAGGACCACATTTAGAACACAACCCTGCTGAGATCCAGCCACAGCTCTATCTATCACATTGGCTAGGCAGCTTCTAACTCTTTCTGGCACTTGTTCTGGATCATCAAGACTTATGTCCCTAAAATCAAGGCGCTGGCGCAATTCTCGAGCATTGAAATTAGGTATCTCTCTAATGCTAAGCAGACTGTGACTGCCAGACCCAGACTGAACAATGGGCTCGACTACTGCAGCACATGTTTGTGAATGGTTAACACTTAAGGAATTTCTATAGGGCTTTGGAGTTGACGTCACGCCGCAATGCATTGTGGGAGCGCGGCGCCATGTTCGGGGTCTACAAATCAAAACAGACACTGTGTTGGAACGACGACGACAAGAATCATGCTTAAAAGCAGCTCCAAAGAAAACGGACGGTATAGAGGCCGATTGCGTCGAGAGGCGAAGCAGCGGTACTTGAAAAAAATAGAGTGCATCGCAAATCTGGACCCATATGAAATACGGCAGTGGAGTAAAGACCCAGACGACTTACCGCCACTGTCCTACCCGATATCTTCACGTATCTTGTTTGTGGAGTAAGCGCCTACACAGCGAACCAGTTTCGTAATTACAAGTCACTGGAGGCGCACATACAATTTACAAACGGCTGGGTGCAAGATTTGGCTATTTTGTAACAGTTGTCAAAGTGTAAAATAAAGCGTCAAATGCAGATCTTTGTCGTTACCTGGCTTTTATTATAATGTCATTTTAGTGAAACACAGAGTTCAAAGCGATGATAAACTGTCAATTATAGTATACAGATACAGAAATGGTTACATAATGTAATGTCAGTGTGTTCATACAATTACACATAACAAAAAAGGTTTTCCTAGTACTATTTCTTCAGAGACATACTCAAAGTTTTCACAATCATTAATTAACAAGAACAAGTCTCATGTGTGTCTGGTTTCACTACCACACTGGGGCACATGTTAACCAAAACACAACGTCCTGGGATCTTAACCTCCGCACACATCATTCCCACCGCATTTCTGATGTCAAAGCCTCTGTCAAAACTACATCCCCTGGTAACAGCTTGTTAAGTATGCCACATTGCTCTGTGATGTGTTTAGCTGATGCACGCCCCCCCACCCCTTAGAAATGAACGAAATTGCACCTTGTGGAGTAATCCCGATCAGGTATTTCATGGTGTGTGTACCCTTGTAGTGCGAGTACGTTTGAGCAAGAGCCTTTAAATTAGATGGTCGTTCTGTAAGAACTTGATATCAGCTCGTCTCACGGCTGCTATCCAGGCTCGACGCCTTTGTTTGGTAACATCCGATACCTGAGCTCCTTGATGTTGCTTCCAGCTTGGGAAAGCAAAAAAGACAACCCAAGCTTATTCCCGTGCCGATCGTAAGATCGAACATTGCAGCCGACCACACAGCAAGTACGAACCATGGCTGTGCTTTCGCTCCTTCGTCGCTTGTGCTTAGACCCCGAACATGGCGAATCAGGCCAAAATCCTTTCCACGCCCACCCCCGTGACATCACGCTCCAAAGCCCTATTGTTTGAGGGGTTGTGTGGTGATGCGTCAGCAACAGCAGCAGCAGAAGCTGCAGTAGCAGCAGCACCCAGATAAGCACGTGCGCTAGGTGCACCCACCCGTTCAGTGGTCTAAATGTTAGAATAAAGAGAGGCAGAGCTGTCTATTTTTTATCACTTTCATCAAATTTAGGAGTACATATACACTAAGTTTATTGTTAATTAATAAGAAAACTCCAGACGATTCCATTCTGAGCTGAAGAAGCTTCTGATAGGTTAGTAGAGTCCATGTGAGTAAATTGGTGGCACACCTGTGGATGCATATAAGGCAAAACACAGAGCCTGTTTCTTTGGCTGTATCCCAATTCAGGGTCTGCAGCCTTAACCCTTTAAGACCTACCATAGAACCAAGTCTGCCAGAGCTTATATTATACTTTTACATGCTGTAGTGCCATTTTTGGGAGCATTTCAAGTTGCTATACATCAATACAATCATTACAGCCTAAATTTTAATAATATGCATGCATTAAGTGCATAGTAATTACATAAATTGCAAAAAAGTGCAATAAACTACAAAAAAATTGAAAATCGTTTTTGTTTTTTTAACATATATTTCTAGTTAGAGAAATTTAAGAGGCTTAACCCTCAAAACTGTAAATACAAAAAAATTGCACAAAATAGTTTCCCACCAAAGGAAATTTATTTCGAGTGTCTTCATAGTTTTATTTTTGAAATACACCAATTTCTATACACTGCAGGAAAAACAAAAATAAATATTCTAATGCAAATTTGCAAAAAAGCAGCATATGCATCAAAATAAGCTATTTCCAGCAGTGCAATGAGTCCTAAGCATCCCAGAAACGACCCAGAAAGTCATAAAGTCAAACATGACTTTTAAAAACACCAGTATAGGCTCATGAGGCCTTGATCATAAAAAACTACATTTCCGCAAAATGACGTCACTTCCGGTTTCGGGCAGGTTATGGACATGTGATAGTTCGTGCTGATGGACATAGGAAGTGTTATGAACAGCTGATCGGATCGGCAAAGCGTGTTTTTGGAATATTATGTTTTTGTTCCTGCAAGCGCCTTTTATGCAGTTTTTCTAAAGCTATATGTGGAAGGAAACTGTGACCTATGACAAGCTGATGGCATAAGATGTAAGTACAACTCCTCCGGTTTCATATGCAAAAAAAAAAATATTGCGCTAGCTTACGTAGTTGCAGTGCTACCGGGATTTAAAAATAGTTACACAAAACGGAGCGTGCCCGCTCTGACCGGTTTTAAAGGGTTAAAGTACGCAGCCTCAACGGTCCTCAAGGGCCGCGTACTCAAAGACCGCTAAGGCCGGAAGTGGAAGGCTTGTGAAATGGGACGGTCTAGCCTCCGTCGCGCTGCCCAGGTTGCCTAGCAACCATGATAGCTGGAAACGTGTGTTTGACAGAAATGAAGGAGAACATATTTTGTTTGTTTGTTTCTTTCTACATGAGCTTTGTGTGATTTAATAAGAATCTGAGGCTGAGACCACAGGACTGTAAAACATGATTGTTGGGCTTCATTTCTGCACTGAACAGTCATGTGAGATTAGCTAGTAAATAACAATTAGCTAATGTTGTTCATGAGACTAAAGTCATATCACTTTGGTAATGTAAATATAATATGGCCAATATTATATTAATCATTATTAGTTATTACAGCAGTGAACATGAATTCTGTGTCTAATACTGAGCTTCAGTAAAGATTCAAGTTGCAGTTATTTATATTTCCTATCACCTTAAATCTTCACTCAAAGACAAGTATCTTTGACAGTGTATATGTAGATGTATTATATATGAGAGACAAATATTGTTCTTTTAATATGTTGGCATTACTGAATTTGCCTCAATGCTTACATATATGTATAAAAACAAAATGTACTGTGATAACTGTTTCTGATAGAATGAAGAGTAGACTGATATACTGAATATTCCTTTATTGGGTGAGAAAATCCGACCATGTCATAACTGCTTTAAGTCATACAGAATAGATATCAGAGCCTTAAACAGGCTGACTTCTGCTAAATGGGTCAAACTGGGCAGAAAGTATACAAACACATAACATCCTTATAGAATATGATGTAACACTATAGATCAACTTACCTCAGAATATATAAAGCATATAAACAATTACAGCAATATGATGCAACAAACACAGCAGTGCTACTAATCCTAAACACTCAAAGCTTCATAGAACTGAAACAAACATTTATTTTTAGCTCCATTCTGCTGCTGATACATTCTTTAAGTTTCTGAACATTAAACTTGTTGCTGCCTTTCATAGTGTGTAACTTGAAGGCCCTGAGTACTTTCTCCCACACTGAAAACACTGGGATGATCACATTATTTGAACATTAACTAATAAGACTGATTCAGGACAGACAATTAGTTATGTTAAACTTTCCTAGAAGTCCTTCACAAACAGGGAACAGTCTGTCTATTCTCTCCATCTGTCAGCTGCTGCTGGCTCTTCCTCCTCCTCCTCCTCACACACTGCTGAGTTTCTCCTGGTGGATCATCAGGGGTGCAAAGCCTCACAGATGATGTGCAGCAGTGGGTCCCTCAGTCTGTCCTCACTCTGGACACTTGCAGTTCTCACACATGGAAATCAAATGTGTGATAAGCTGCAGGATTCAAACACAAGTGTAACTTATAAATACATGTTCATACTTTTATTACACAATCAGAGAGAAAGAAACAGACAGAGAGAGAGTGCAGGACAGACAGACAGGTGACAGTCTCAGGTGTATACACTGCTACAAAACAGCACCAGAGTGTTTGTGTTATTACGAGTGCTAAACAAGAAGAGTTCCCAGATGGTACAGCAGACACATGTGTGACTCCTGTGATTAAAGCATCTTTCTTTCAGCTTAACGAGTGAACCGTCAGCTCGTCCAAACACACGTTAAAGTCCGTTTGGCTCGACACCACCGAACAGAGGCAGCAATATAACATAGTTAACATTAACAGTGCAGTGAATCCTGCTTGTGCCTTGATATTCAGGACTGCAAACCGAGCAGCATCACTGACTTTCAGCTTGTTGTGTTTGTGGATATATGACTGACTCTAATTATCCATAAAATCATCACATTCTTTGTAAGATTAAAGTCAACTATTGTATTATTATATTTTAAAGGCTTTAAAACCAAGTAAACGCTGAAAGTACAAACATCACTAATGTCACATAACTTTGCCAACATGTGGCCAACAGTAATGTTCCTCATTATTAAACATTTGCACATAAATAAGTGACATAATATTCAGTACTTACTTTTAACAGTTTACTCTTCGGCCGCTCCCTTCTGCTGTCTGCCATATTTTGCGGCAAAATTATCCAGACCGACTGCCGCGCTATGAATTGTGGGATATGTTGGGCCACAAAGTCTACACCGCCACAGCCTTAAAATTCAGGGAAATGAAGGACGCATTTGAGGGCCGCATTTCGAGCAGCCTTTGAATTGGGACAGCCTTTGGCGTGCCGCTGTGATGTAATCGGCCTTAAAATGCGGCCTTTAAGGCTGCAGACCCTGAATTGGGATACAGCCTTTGAAATGGGAAAATCAAGACATGTTAACCAAAACACCTATAAAATACAAAACACATATAAAATGCCCAGACCTCTACATTGGAGAGACCAAACAGCCACTTCACAAGCGCATGGCACACCACCTCCACAGGACAAGACTCAGCTGTCCATCTGCATCTTAAGGATAAAGGACACTCTTTCGAGGATGCCAATGTTCACATTTTGGACAGAGAGGACAGATGGTTTGAAAGAGGAATGAAAGAAGCCATCTATGTCCACTGTGAGCGACCATCTTTGAGCAGAGGCGGTGGTTTACGACACCAACTCTCTGCCATCTATAATCCAGTTTTGAGTTCCCTCCCCAGACGCCTTAACGTCCACTCACATCCTGGGCCATCTGACCTCAGGAATTCACATGATAAGGTGGGACCAGGTTTCACAATGAGCTCACCCGAAACCCTGGCTGATTGGGACCCACACCCAGTTTCACACCTTGGCTCAGGCGATTAGAGGATCATCAGGGGGTCTTTTTGTCCCTCTGTGGGGGGACACTCCCACTAAGCTTAAATCTGGGACTCTCCACCATTTGACCTTAGAACTGAAGAAGCTTCTCGGATGAGAGGTGAAACGTCTTCAAGCAACTTAAAGAAGTTCAGACGCTTTTCTTTGCAAGCTCCTTTGACTACAATGACCTGGATGACTGAGAACCTTCACAGACATATGTTTTGGATTTCTTTTCTCAGTACAGCAAAGTATCACTCTGAGCTATGCTGTGTGATTGTGAGCATTCAAATTAGTGAGTAAACTTGAGTAAAATGTGCATTTCCTTCATTGATTTCTGTAACTGTTTATTTTAACATATTTGTTTATTATATTTCCAGGACCAATCACCACTGTTCTGCCTTCAACCACCTCAGAATATACAACCACCCTTCTGTTCAGTACGTGAAATATAGAGGAGCTGATGCAGATCATGAATTTTGCCAAAGGCCTGTATCATGATAGCAGTTCAAACTCTTATTATTAGTTATTTATTATAACCAGTGGCACAAAGACGGTTAACAATTGTACTTCCTGTCATATTGCTTATTTTTGCAACAGAATACATGAGATTCTTTTAGATGTTTGATGTGTTGACGTAAAATCTTATGTTTGATGTTTGGATTTACCACATCTTTCACTACATTTCTCTGTTATTTAATAGTAAATGAAACAGAAACTCTGAACGAGGTGCTATATGAGTCCACAGGATCCGGTAAATATGATTATTTTTCATAGCTTGAAAGTGTATAGCTGTCATGCAAATATTGTTTGAGCTTAAAAGCAGCTTAAAGATTGTCAGCTTGTATGTTTATCCTTCTTCTACATACAGGTGACGACAGCATGGGTGCTGGCAAAGTTGTTGGTATTGTGTTTGGTGTTGGAGCCGTCGCAGCCATTGTTGGCATTGCCTTGTGGGCTTTAAATCGAAGTTCTCCTGTGCTCTGTGAGTCACAAAATTTGCTACTTTTCCAAACTTTTTAAAATGATTTTCTGATGATACACATTATTTAAGGCTGTTGTTTACCTGTCTTTTTGGTTTGTTTTTGAATTTTACAGAAAAAATCGGAGCTTTGGATGAAGATGGGAAAAACAAACCTGTAGAATCTGGAAATCACTGGTCTTCTAGCTACTTTCAGCTGCTCGCTTCTTGTGTCCCATTCCAATTTCTACAAATGTAAATGTTAATGCAGATCTGCATTTTACTGTCAAACCTATCTTTGAGTCTTTGGTTCCATCTGTTGGTGAAATGATGGTATTAATGTACAAGGTTGTTCATTAAAGCTACAGGCAGACTCCCCTAGATGCAGATGACTCTGTTTTATCAGAGAAAAATTTAAATACTGGCAAAAAGGAAAAATCTACAGAGGCAATATGTGAAAGTAAAACGTCATGCATGAGAGCTAAAAGCCTAAAAAAATATGAAAATATTCAACCAACATGGTACAAAATGTAGTGTTGTAAGAGGGCGGGTATTTCTCACCACTGAGGTTTTTTCGTTAGTCGATCTTCGCTGAGGACATTTTTATGTTGGACATTCTAAACCATAATCCTAATCCCAAATTGGCTCACAGTTCTTAAAAAAATAAACAACAAAAAAATTATTTTATTTACGATAGAAGATACCAGCTCTCCCTCCACTCACCCCTAATTGATTGCAGCAATGGGCAGCCCTCCCAGAGCCTGGATCTGCTGGTTTCTTCCTGTTAAAAACATGTTTTCTTTCCACTTTCACCAAGTGCTTGCTCATAAGGGGTCATCTGATTGTTGGGGTTTCTCTGTATTATTGTAGGGTCTCAAATAAAAATGAATTGAACTGAACAGAATACCAGATCATATTAGATGTTTGAAATGAGGAAATGTACCATTTCATGTTGGCCTTAACAAGATCTTTCTATTTCCTGTGTGAACTTCTTTGTCATTTTTTTGGATTTGTTATCTGTATCTCTTTAAAAAAAATACACAGATAATTTTAGAATTATTTAATTCACTGACATCATTAATTCTCCCTGACAAATTGTCTATCATTAACTTTCTGGGCAGTCCAGACTCTTTACAAGTCAAGTCATATATATGCTCAAAAATATTAAACGGATACTTTGAAATGATTACTTAGGTTTAAGAGCCTCATTTCCTATAGCTCAAGAAACATTTTTCTCACTGATATATTCTTTGGATACGTTGGTGCAGCTGTCATTGATTCTCAGCTGATTAACACATTTACATGTTATGGCAACATTGATGTCTGTCAGTATCCTAAAACTCACAGTAGTCCCCGTTATCAGGAGCTTTTCATTTAGCAACTCCTTGACTGCATTTTATGACAATGACCTTTGAACCTATGTTATTGGCTTCCTTATTTATTCAGTGTTCAGTGCACCAAACCTTTTCCACCAGAGAGGGAATTTCTGTGCACATTTTAACTCATTCTCTGATTCTCATTTCATAGTGTTGCCTTTAGTGACACTGAGTTTGACACATCTGTGGTAGATTATACACTGACAATGTTTATATTTGGGTTCTTCAACTAAAAACTACCTCAGTACTGAGGTCAGCATGTACTGATCAGACCAACAACTGATTATTTTCACTGCCTGGCAACATGAGAGCAAGTTTGTACATGATCATACATGGACATGTCTGTGTGCGTCTGCTCACAATGGAGACACTGTAAGTATGATAAATAAAGACACACCTATGCCAACAGCTAAAGGTTCTAGCAAACATGCAGGAGTGCTACCAGCAAGTTGTACCATGAGTATCAAATATATGAGGGATTGTTCTGCAGATAGAGCAGCATTTCTTATTCTTGGAGCTCTTTGGAGAAGAGCGAACGTTTTCTAGTTAACATACAAGTGGATAGTTTTGTCTTTCAATTTCCATTCCCCCTCTCCCCTCAGAGGTCTGCAGTTAAAAGGCTACAAAGTATCCTAAGTAAAGTAGTCTAAGCTCATCATACTATGTTTCAATGTAGGCGACTTTCAAAGTGATGACTAGAGAGCTAAAGTTATTTCCATTGGTCCTCTTTTCATACAATGTGAAGCCAATTCTGTTCTGGTGCCTTTTGAAGACCAACCCACATTTTAACAAATTCCAGAGCTAAATATTACAAAGCATGTCTTCCAGATGTTGGAGAAATTTAAATAGGAAAGAGATCGTGGCAGCCAGAACATGTGGGCATGTGTGATTCACTGCTGAAATTCTTGTGGCATGCCCTCCAATAGCCACTGACATCTGTGGCTCCAGTTTGGTGTCCAGCATTTCCTTGGTGCTAAAAGAGAAAAGGTTGTTTTCCCCCAACTTAAACATCTGAAAAAACATTAGGCCAACTCTGATAACTGTGCTATTTATATTGTAAATAGCAAAGTTAAGTCAATTCCCTGCTGCTTTTCAATTTTCCTGAAGATCCTGCAGACATCTGTTGAACCTGCAGCTGGATGTTGAGGTCATATTAGTTTTGTTTTGTTTTGCACCATCTTTGGGAAAATAATGCCTCCTGGCTCCTTTTTTTCTGGTGTCAAGTGTGACATTTATCATGGGAGTCTGTGCTTGGAGACAGGTTTTCTTCCACCAGATCACCTGTACAATCACCTCACAATGGAAAACATTACACACTCAATCTTTGTCACCTACACTTATTTGTAGTCCGATGTGCTGCTGAGCCATTATTGGCACTTTAGTGATGACTTTATTTTCCATTCCCAGAGGTTCCCACTGGGTTGCACCACTGCCCAAGGAGAGCCTAACTGTGCCAGAGCAGTGGCTGAGACAAAACTGCATCATTTTAGACCTGTGGAAATGAAAATGGCCTGAAAATCCAGAATCTATTATCTGTATACAAATGAAATGGAATGTCTTACATAAAGATTAAAAAAAAGGTACTTTAGGACCTATAAGTAATGTGTAGTTGCTGTTTAACATAGTAGTGCACACTGAATCAGACTGCATGATTTAAGAGTAAATCTGCACATAATCACAGCACTATTGTGGGAATAATTAAAGCTTATAAAAGTTGGTGAGTCAGCTTCCTGCAGTGCCAGAATGTTTGGATGGTGGTAGCAGTTGGCACTCCCTTCTGCTTCCTTCTCACAGTCAGGAATGGCAGAAGCCACATATCATATTTCCACTGCTACTCTGTCAAAAACAAGAGAGTGAGAGAGAAAGAGATGTGAACTTTAAAGGTGATACTCCTCAATACAATGAGATTGATTAGAGCAAAAAGTTAGTTTGCTTTAAATAAACAGGATCAAGAGAAAAGTCGTGCTTGTGCGATAAAGCCTTGACTGAACAGACAGCCTCCGTTTGTCTGCCCTCAGTTTACAACATAACTGTGTCATAGTTGTAAAGGGAGGAGACAAAAGTAGGAGGAGTACTGGGAGAAAAACACGTTGTTTGTTTCATTTCAGAGGCATACATAACTGGGTCAAGGACTCTAATTTACTCTATTTTAAACTTCTATCTTAGTTAAGTATTTCTTTCCTGGTTGCACAGTTTGACTGATCACAACTATGGATGTAAACACGCTGCTCCTTTTTCTACTGCTGCTGCTCTTTGGTTCTCAGGCTAACCATTTCTTTGGGACAGTGATGACTTTTACCCCCAAAGACAAGACGCATAATGGCTCTGTCACGGTAGGTGTGCCTATAACATTAATGCCAGGACTCTTTATTTTAGTCTGAAATAGGGGCTCAGATTTTTACTTATTACTTAAGGAGGATTGAAGTAAAGTCAAACACCTCTCTGCTGTGCACGACTGCCAGTGTGTGAACACACAGTGCAATCCTTACTGCAGTTTCTAAGCCAAGGATTTGATATGTTGTTGGCATTGCTGTTGTTAATTATTATTCACTGACATTTCAAAAGGCTCCTAAAAGCACTGACTTTATTTGAACAGTGCATGGACTCTTTATAATAACACAACAGGCGTTATCGTTACAATATTACAGGTGGTCTTTCACTACAAGCTGAGCTTTCGCTCATGCACCGATCAAGACACATGGAGCTGTGTCAGCGGTAACTGTGGTACAGAGAGTGTGGAGCTGAGCATTGTGGATGAGGAGGACAAAGAGTGGTGTCAGAGGGAAGGAGTCATGACTCGAGAGGTTTCCAGCAATGCTGTATTTCAGCTACGGTCAGTAACACGTCAGATAAAATAGGTGATAGATGATGATAACTCCAAACCAGCCCCTAATCCTAACTTGAGGCAATCAGATTATGTAACAGAGCTACTTTCATCTCGTCCTGCATTTGCAATGGGCTGCCACACTATTACAGGTAGCACTGCATATTTGATTTTGATTTAATGCCAGATGTCCTGCCAGACACAACACAACACTCTTGTCTTGCCAATCAGCGTAAGAATTCTAGTTAACAAACATTAAAAACCAAAAACAACAATTAACAATGCATCAAATGTCATGCATCACACCTTAATATATATGAACCCTTTTTCATTGACAGTGTAGTCTTACCTGACTTGTCTTACCTAAAACATCATCAAAACCTGATTATACTTCATTGCCTGCTATTTCGCAAAGATCTATTTACATACATCAATTTGTATTTACAAGATTTTCCGTAAACTTGACCTCTGACCTAGACGGCCTATGCTCCACCAGGAGTTGATTGATTTTGACCTCTGACCTTGACCTTGAGTTGATAATTGCAATCATTTGAGACGCCTAGATGACTTCGTTATAGAATTATCACACAGACAAGGTTTTCAGAAAACTTGTACTTTAACCTTGACGTTGAGATCAAAGCCATTAAAATTTAAATATATCCCAGATTATTATTAGGTGCACCTTTGCAACATTGAGTGTCCATCAGGTTCCCACCCACCTGGCAGGTTGATAACAACACCCCATCATTTCTTGTATGAATGTATACTAATTAGTATATGTTGCACAAGTTCTTAGCATAAGTTGTGTATAGAAAATAACCAAATTACCTTCTTTGAAACCCTAAAGATTAGATGGCGGTGACTGGATTCAAACCAAAAACAAGGTGAAGAAATGGAGAGCTCTGACTAACGTGGACCTGAGGACTCGTCTCGACACATATCAGCCAAACAAGTCACCTCAGACCACCATCCTGCCAGCCCTGCGGTAAGCTTCTTTATTGTTTTTATTGTCATAAACTTACTGTAATGAAGGCAGGAAAGGACCCAAATGCAGACTCATAGGCAGGATGTTAACCCAAAAACAGTTTTATTTGCTGAGTGGAATAAATAATACAAAACTAAACAGGGAAATTTCAGGAATACTGAACTAACGAAGAAACACACGGAGAAGCACACAGCCACGACAGCTGAGGGAGAATGCAACACTAGACAGAGGGAAACAGAGGGCTTAAATACACAGTAAAATCACGAGGCAACAGAAAACACATGGGGAACACAGCTGAGACGAATTATACACAACGAGACTGGGAAAACAAAACTAAACACACTGAATAAGGAATGCAAGACTTTGACAATAAAACAGGAAACAAAGGAACACCAGACTGACACATGAGCTTGACAGAGGAGTGGAGGAGAGGGGGCGAGAGGGTACATGACGGGCTGGGGAAACATGGATAACCATGGACACGATGAAAGACCTACAGGACAAAGACACAACAGAGAGCCTAATCATCAAAGACTTAAACAAGGAACATGAGAAACTCGAAACAAGCTAAGACTACTAATGAACAGGAACATAAACCATAATACAAAATATCACCAAAACAAAGAAACTCAAAATGCTGGGTCACAAGGACCCAGAACCATGACCATGATTATAGTATTTGCAACTTTCATGGGACGTGATCGTCTCTTATGTGTTTGCACTGTGGTAAGCCAAAAAACTCTCTGGAAAGGTTGTCATTCCATCACCGAGTGAACACAGAGAGACAGGCAAACGTTTGCATTCACATTCACACAAATGGCTAGTTAATAAATGACATTTAAACTAACCTGCATGTCTTTGGACTGTGGGAGGAAGAGAACCTGCACAGTAAACTCTGCTCAGAAAGTATGGAAATAAAATATGACTTGCATATTATTTTTTTCACATAAAACCAAGTCAGTAGCAGACAATAGGACACGAGCAAAACATTATGGCTACCTAATTTTAAAGGCTCTTTTCACCTTTCAACCAATGCCTCACACATTTTGGCATTACAGCTTTGCTGTTACAGGATTTTCCATTTTCCAATATTTTTAAAATATGTGGAGATATCAGAGCTCGATCCCGATCTATAACCCTTAAAGAATATCCAGTGACATGGTGAATGTTAACAGGGTTAAATGGGTGATTCTTGACAGTCCTTACATGTATTTTAGTTTTGTTTTGCTTGGAGAAGCCTTGTTGAAACTGCAGTTGTTAAAAACCAAAGTTACAGTGCTGATTTTTGGGTGAGTTTTGTATTTACTGTACTGCATGTGATTTATATGTGCCAGAGTCCCTTCAAATTGTCAAAGAGTCTTCACCCTGTCGGCCTTTGACCCTGATGGAGACAGGGTTAAATGCAGATTTGGAGACATAGACGCAGATGAGTGTAATCCTTGTACACCACCGTCTGTTCTGACCATCTCACAAGTGAGTTTCAATGGCTGTCACATATCTTACAGAATGATACTACAGTAAAAACTAGTCACAGAAACAGAGAAATGTTGTAAATTATTAATTTTTAGCTCTTCTAGCTGAAGGACTGCTGATGGTAAGCGCTGATAAAATGTCTTTCTTCCATTCATTCGTTTGTCTGTCCACAATTCACAAACATTTCTACCCCTCAAACACAATGCCCACTTTTAACGAGTCTTCACCAAACTTGTGCAGGCTTGCACATTGTCATTTAATCCTGTCAGCAGGCAAGATGAAGGTTCATATGCAGTACAGCTGGAAATGGAGGACTTCCCAAAAAAGACTGTCATCATCAGTGATTATGGTTTTCAGACAAACATCACTCCCAGCGAGGCTCTCAGCAAAATACCAATCAGATTTGCTCTGATGGGTAGGTTTTTTTTCTTTTTCAAAGCTTTTTACCATTTGAGGATCCTGTTTATTCAAAGTAAAATCAGCACAGGGATGTTATACTCTATAGAGCTGCAAGAAAAGATGAACTGGTGCGACCGTGGCTCAGGGGTTTGGGAAGCGTATCTGTATCTGGAAGGTCGCCGGTTCGATTCCCGGGCTCTCTGTCCTGGTCGTTGTGTCCTTGGGCAAGACACTTTACCCTACCGCCTACTGGTGTTGGCCAGAGGGGCCGATTGCGTGATTTGGCAGCCTTGCTTCTGTCCGTCTGCCCCAGGGCAGCTGTGGCTACAACCGTAGCTTGCCTTAACCAGTGTGTAAATGTGAGAGTGAATGAATAGTGGAATTGTAAAGCGCTTTGGGTGCCTTGAAAAGCGCTATATAAATCCAATCCATTATTATTAACTCACTCACGGCTGCTCCCTTTATGGGTCGCCACAGCAGATCGTCTTCCTGCATCTCACCCTATACCAGCATCCACCTCTGTCACACCAACCCTCTGCATGTCCTCCTTCACCACATCCATCAATCTTCTCTGCGGTCCCTCTCTTTTTCTCCTGCCTGACAGCTCTGTATTCAACATCTGTTGCCCAATATGTCCTCTATCCCTCCTCTGCACATGTGCAAATCAACTCTGACTTTCTGTCAGTTTTGGGATCAGTCCAGTGCAATATAATGCCAGTTTTGACGAGAAACATAATGTTGCTGTTTCAAATATGTCCACTGGAATCTTACATATCAAACCAGTGTCTTAATTTAGCAACCAAAATTTGATAAACTTCATATCAAGGTTAAATTGCTTGCTACACTACTTTACTAGCTATCTATTGTAATTACCTAAAAATCTTTTTCCAGTGGACCCTCCTGCACCATCATGCTCAGAGGGAGTCTACCTGCCCAGGTTTCTACCTCCAACCCCAGCCAATGGGGCCCGCATGTACACTAATGACACAGTGAACATTACCATTGTGGCAGAGGCGACCAACGCCATGTGAGTAAATACAGAACATATTTGAGTACCATGTTTACCTTACAAAGAAATGCAATTTTTGCACCATTACAAATGTTTTTTAAAGGTTTAGTCGTTAGATCGCTCTACTTAATACAAAGGTGGAGCACCCACGAAGTTAAATCCCAAGAATCAATTAAACAAGCAACAAGCGCTCTCAGAGAGTCTAACTTCCCCAAAACTGAAGGGCTGTACTAAAACTTTAACGCTTTATGATGTTTTTATTGCAATATGATGATGTCACCCTGTTATTGAGTCATTGCAACATTCAAATGAAAAAAATGAAAAGATATGGTTTCTTGAAATTTGACCTTTGACCTTGAGTGCTGACAATGAAGGTCAAGGTCATAGTGTTGTGAAGTTTGAAGAAAATAAATTAACATTACATTACAAAATTGTGGCTAGAATAAAGTTTGTTTGTTTGTTTTTACAGATTTTCACATTTAGTGTGACCTTGACCCAGTTTTGACCCAAATTAAATCAGCTGTTTTTGGTATCTACCATCACACAAAATTGGAAAATTATATCTTCAAAACTGTGGATGCTAGAATTCTAACAAAAAGACAAACAAACTGAAACAATTAAATACTCCCTTCTAGGGATGGGTATCGTTTAGGTTTTATCCGATACCGGTGCCGGTGCTTAAACGGTGCTCAAACTGGTGCTTAAAGAATGGAGAACAAAAAATTGGTCCAAAAACCTCTCACGTTCAGCTTTTTTTTTTTTGTAAAAAGATAACAATGTTAGCCTTTTCTGCAGCTATGGGGCATATATGGTATCATTCTTGGCTGGAAGCAGTGCTTAAACAATGGAAAAAACACAAACTTTGTCCAAAAACCTCTCATGTTTAACTGTTTTCCACTTTTTCTTTGGAGTATCTGCCATCAAACAAGAAGACAGCCGCATGTAGCTATGATGGTGTTTGCTAGTTCACCTTACCTGCATTAATGTAATAACGTGGTTAGCCTACTCAACGTAAATTACACACGAACAACATTAAGCTACTCACGCAGAGAAAAACGGCTGCTGCTGCTGCCATCATCATCCGTCATCATTTCTGCTACACTGGCAGGGTTAGGGGCCAGGACTCTCCTCTTCGGGTTCTTGGGGGATGTTGCTAACTCCGGGTCCGATAACAGGCAACCCACCCGCAGTAGATGTGCTCGGTGTGAGGTCTCGCAGCAAGCTATCAAATATAGCGCATTTCTCGGCTTTTAAAAAAAAAACCTATGCGTCGCCAGGTGTTTCATCGGATTTGAGGTGTTACCTCCTTTGACAGTATCACAGTATCAGCTGGACCCGCCTACTATCCCCGGAAACGTAAAATGATTGGCTAGAATCTAAAGTGTATGACATCTCAGGAAAAAAAAGCACCGAAATAAAGCACCGAAATGTGCGCTGCTTTTCAGTCTGGTTACTGGTTATGTCAGAACCGGTGCCATCATGGCACCGGATACCGGTACCCATCCCTACTCCCTTCCTTTGAGGGCAGAATATAGTACTACCTTATATTGTTGTTTTTGGGTTATTGGTGTTTAGGGTTTATCTTTGTCTTTTTATTTCTATATCTGATACTTTGCAACATCAATCTCTCATTTGTGTGTGTTTTTAAGGGTTTTAAAGCTTTTGTTCAGTGGACCGCACAATGTCACAAAACACACCGAATCACATGGAGAATTTATCCTGACTTGGACGCCATCTGAGAATCAAGATGGAGAAGATCATCCCGTCTGCTTCTTAGTCCAGGCAGAGAAAAGGTCAGTGTGGGATTTGGATCCATTAATAATAATAAGTGAAAAGCAGATCATACAGTAAATACACGAGGACTGGAATATTTTAAATTTATGTTTTTATACTATTTCAATTGTTCATCAGTGAAGCCAAATATCAGTCTGAGCTACGATGTGTGATTGTGAGCTATCGCACAGGTGAGCACACTCACATTATGTTTTCCCCTTCATTGCTTTTCAGGATCAATTATTTTTACATGTTTATTATCATGTTTTCAGAACCAGTCATCACAACATCTATGCCAACAACCGTTCTGCCTTCAACAACTCCAGCGAGCACGACTACTGGTGCGTCAAACACAGAGAGCCTTAATATTGTGTTAAAGTCCTGCATCACTGACGTCTGGTTATTGTAACCTGTTATTACCATTAGTGGCGTTCAGTTATCAAATGCATTTTTTTGTGTAATTCTACAAGGAGTGATCAAAACAAAGATGTTTGTTGTGCCCAACAAGACATCACTATTTGTAGCTGCAAAATAATGCATGTTTTTCTCCTTGGTAGTGGTGCAGGACTGGAATGAATCTGAATGTGGCCATTTTCCCACCATGTCGATATGTTTGTCTTTAACAGTAACCGAAACAGGAACACTGAGCTTAGCAACTATGGTGGCAAATGAGTCCAAAGCATCAGGTAACTATGAATACTTTTAATGGGTTGAAAATGTGCAGCCAGGGTATAAAATGAATGAATACAATGTACTTGATTACTTCAGCTATTCTCCTTCTGCCTTGTGTACATGCAGGTGATGACAGCAGTCGTGCTGGCAAAATTGCTGGCGCTGTGTGTGGGGCTGTAGGTGTTGCAGCGACCGTTGGCATTGTGGTCTGGGTGGTGAGAGGAAGTCCACACGCGTTCTGTGAGTCAAAAGTTCTCCTGTTTCTAAACTTACCTTTTATTTTGGCTTAAAAACAACAGTGTAAAGTCAGTTGTTCAACAGTATTTTTTCTTTATTTTTACAGATAAAGTAGTCTAATGGGAGAAGAAAGAGATAAAGGAAAAACAAAACTGGCTATAAAATCAAGAGAACTTGGAAAAAAGGATATCACAAACGTTTTCTCAGTAAATAAGTCACATTTCTACAGATGTATATACTATATAATATAGATGCATATTGTTTACTGATGAAGAATTGCACCATCATGTCAATCTCCAGTGAACTGATATTAGTCTTTGGCTCTATCTGGTGGTGGAATGATGGCGTGACATACATGTACAGAGTTGTAAATAAAAGCTACAGAGAGCAGCTTTTAGATGTGTGTAGTTCATCCTTTAACATCTTACAGACTTAAATGTAAACATACAAATGAGGCAGTTTTAATATCTACAGAGAAAATTGTTGGAAGTAAGGCACTGAGGTTTGAAGCCTGAAAAGAAAAAAGAAAAGTTCTTATAATGCACCTTTCTGCTACAACTGAGCACTAAAAGCACTTTAGTTCTGTTGCTTTATTGTTTATTGTTTATGTTTTGTGATCAGGATGGTGAAGGAAAGTCAGGGCTGTTAGGGCTGACAAACACACTTTTAACCCCGTGAGGTGGAAATCAGAGCTGGTGATAACAATAAACCTAATATGACCATAATCTCATCATTTAGACAAACACAAAACAGCCATTATCTTTCTTTTAAAATGTAAATAGTTTTTGAATGCATGTCACTTTAGATTTTTTTTGAGTGCATACAAACTATAGGGGTTTGCTCATCTGCCTTCACATGCATACAAACTACAGTGACATCCCATTCTTTAGTCATAGGGTGTAATATGATGTCCGCCCACCCTTTGCAGCTACAACAGCTTCAACCCTTCTGGGAAGGCTTTCCACAAAGTTTTTGATCATTATTCCAGAAGTGGATTTGTGAGATCAAAAACTGATGTTGGATAAGAAGGCCTGGTTCATTTAATTCTAATTCATCCCAAAGGTGTTTTCTAAGAGGCTGATGTCAGGACTCATCCATGTATTTATGGACCTTGGTTTGTGCTCTGGTGCACAGTCATGTTGGAACAGGAAGGGGCCAAACCCAAACTGTTCTGGCAAGGTTGGAAACTTAAAATGGAAACAGCTTTAGAATCCATTGGCAGTGTGCTTTTTGCCACTGCATCCAGTTACGTTCCAATACAGACAGACAGACAGACAGACAGACTTGGCTTATTGGTGGTAACCCAAACCCCGCTGTGCCAGTGTGTGTGTGTATTTTATTCATTTCTATGTTTAACATTATATGTCTCTACTATTAAATCTTTTGGATTGCTTGTATTAAGAGAAAACCAGCAGATGGTGCTAATTCTATTGGTTACCTCTGGCCAAGTTGTAATTCACATTCTTTGCTCGAGCAAGTTTGACATTTGATTTGTTCTGAGAATGAGTGCGATTTAGTGAGTCTTTTATAAGAATATGAGAATGTAGATTAAAAGTGTATCACACAACAGAAACCTAAGAGTGTTTCATATTAGCATTTTTGCAAATCTGGCCAAATTTTTCCACAGGAAGTGGTTTTAGTCAGACAGACTTGGTCGTGGTTTACATTTGTATTCGGCACAAAGCAGCTGTGATTGTGTTGACCAAGACATATTGTTATATAAAATAACAAAAAAAGAAAAGAACTAAATTACCTCTATTTTTCTGTCTTTACTTCATTCATCATCAATTCCCCCTCCTTTTTTTCCTTCATATGTACAAAATGTTGGAGAATATTTAAATAATTTGTAATGTGAAGATTTTGTAAAGATTCACTATGATTTACACAGCAGTGCACTCCATGATAGTGACATCAGTACTTATTCAGGGTCAGAAACCTCTGGTTCATTGTTTGAGATAGGTCCTATTGTTCCCACCACAGAACACAACAGAGAGCAGCTTTACTCAGAAACCAAACCACAGGATTTTCCAGCCACACAGCAGAAAACTAAATATAGGTCAAACAAGTTTACCTGTCAAAACAAGCACTTATACTCGTTTCCATTTTTTTGTTCCATTTTTTAAATTGTTTTTGCCATTTTAAACTGCACATGCTTTCAATGTAACTGCTGAGCTGTTTGTGTTGTGGGTTTTTAAACTGGCACAGTGTCCTGTGTCTTCTCAGAAATTACACTCCCCTAGATTGAATACACTCAATGTAACCACAGCTGACCCATATTGGCTGAAAGAGCTGATGGAGCAATAATCATTGCATTTCCCTGTTTGCAATTTAAAGAAATATTATTAATTTTGAGTAAAGTTTTGAGCCCATGCTGAACGGAGATGAAAGTGTGGACAAAAACAACAAGAGACAGCCGTACAAAAGCTGATGAAAATAAAACCACAAACACTTCGCCGAGCACTGAAAGCCCCTACACTTCCTTTTCACACACAGCGATTATGCATTTCACATCCTCTGTAATCTAACCATTTGATATTTTTCAACAAACGTTCTTGCTCTTATGAAAACAGAGAAAAATTGTCACAAAAGGTCAAAAGCGTCACACGTCAAAAATAGCAGATAGCAGACATGTCTGGGACTTTTACTATGGGCTCCATGTCAACAGAAATGTCACAACATGCGTTACACCTTCACTGCTTATTACTGATTTATGACTGAGTGGAAACTTGACTAAAGCCACCTGTGGCCAATAAAAGAACTGGCCAGTTTTGCTTTTATGTTTCTCTTCATGTTTCTGCTCTCCTACTGTCCCCTCCCACACCACAACAGGAAGGAACTGAGCAAAGTGAACAGCCTTTGTTGAGCAACAAAACACAGAACCCGGGAAAGCTTACTAACATTTATTCAGTCCTAAGATTTCTGTGATTTTAAGAAAAGTCACTCGGCAGGGTTGATAATGTGATCGGAGAAACTGGTCATGAAAACCTTAATAGTGAGTCCACAAAAAACAAAAGAACCACTCCGGACGAACCAACAACACAAGAATGAATCAGAGGCATCTCTTCATCTCCAGACATGAAGTATTTATTTTAAAATATATTTATTCTTGCTATGAAATTAATAATTCAACTAAAACAATTTTTTAAAAAATCAGTTAAATCTGTACAAAAAGATCATAATAGGTGAAAAACTATTGACAAGAACCTAACATATCAAATATTAATTCAAAACCTTACCACTGTTTTAAAATAAACCAAAAACAAAAATTAGATTAAAAAAATCTCATTACAGCAATAAAAACTAAGACACATCTTTGTCTCCTCTAAACACACACACACACACACACACACACACTTGCTCTTTCTGTTTTTAATCTCCTAACATTCAACAGGTCTCTGGTGACCCATCTAGGGTTATTAACCCACCCGTTTGTTTTAGCTAGATGCTAAAAAAGTAAATTAAGTATGCATCGTTTTGCACTCCGGTTATTCAATTTTGGTTTTCCAAACAGATAAAAATTCCATTCAAATGAGTGGATGTTAACTGAATTCAAACCTTTCTCTCTGAGCCTAACTCATCAATAGTCCTTCGGGTGTCATACATTGAAGCAGGTGAACCATCGCCTCAACCTGTTGTGGTGTTGGCGTCACATACAAATGATGTCATGGGTCTTTTGTCCACATTGCTATGATGACCTCACGCACATTAAGTGGTCCTTTTAATGGAAAATGATTAAAGTCGATTACAGCCACATCAGGTCGACCTGAGATACTGTTGAAAGGGCTGTAAGTGGTAAGATATGAAGAAAGATTGCGCAGCAGGCACACGCAGTGGCAGCAGGACAGGAAAAACCCTTTGAGATAAAAACCAAGGTTTATACTCGAGTGTTAGTGAACATGAAGTCGTATTAAAACATTATCCTGATATTCAGATAGCAACTACTGTTTTCCTGATAAACAAAGTAAACAACATGGTGATGGGCTTGCACACACACAATAACAATGCAACACATGCAATACTGTGGCAGAATACAGCAAGACAATAACATTAGTTATTAGAAGACTCAGTTTGTAGAAGTGTTACAAACAGACCACTTACACAGGCCTCAGCTCTTTTTTTTTTTTTTTTTTTTGAATGACACTACAGTCCCCGTTGGCCCTGCACAGATAAATGTTGGCAAATGTCAACTGAAAGCTGGTGAAAAATGAATACCCACGTTCAGGACACCCCGTGGTACATGTTCATCAGCTTGTTTGGTTAAACAACTATTTCCATGATGACATGATCCGTGCGCATTCTCTTCGCAGCATTCTGAGCTGCTGTGAAGAAAAAACAAACAGAACAGCAACATGAATTCTTGTAGCTTTTGTCTTTACAGTCATCAGAAAACAGCAGTTCAAGGTTTTTAATCAGATCAAGATTGCCTCATATTTCTAGAAGTAACTTGCTTGTCAAAGGTCACCTGCAATACCACATTGTAACTTTGGAATTTACCTGCAAACCTCAATAACCTCAGCAGCTGGTGTCAAAACACAGTTCACCAGAAAAAACATGGCTGCTTTATAATAACGTGGCACCTAAAGAACAGACTTTTTTCTACCAATAACATCTATTGGACATGAGCACAGTATAAAAAAATGGACATGACCATTGTGAAATCAACCAATGATTTATAAACTCTGATTATGAAAGCTCAAATTCACAATTTTGTAGCACCATTTGAAACCAGATTATTAGTTCTTATAACCAAGTATTATGTAGTGAAGGCCTTCCACCTTCAGTTAATACTGTAAAATGATAAAGCCAGACAGGAAATAAAAATTTCCAATCTTTAAAAGTTAAACTCCTCTGGCGACCATTACAACATATGTGTAATGTGAAAACGAACATACAAATGTTATATTTGACATATGAAAACAAACATATCTACTTTCCTTTATCTCTATTTCCAACCTCACACACACCAACACCCACACACACATATATAGTCAATATATCGTAGAGTGAACTACAAATACAGCATTAGGTGAGCAGATTTTAAGGAGTATTATCCATTGCCATCGTATCAACAAAAGGAGGATGACATTACACAGTTAGGCATGGATGATTTGATTATTTGATGTAAGCGCTAAAACCAAACAGTTTCCAAAAGTCTCCCTTTTATGAATTCTAAAATTGTGCATTAATGTAAACGGACTGGTTCTTATATAGTGCTTTTCTAGTCTAATTGAGCACTCAAAGTGCTTTATATAAATAATTCATTCACCCAATCACTTTTTCCAAGCTGTTAGCCTATCTAACATTCATACACAGTCACACTCGATGGATGCATCGGAGAGCAACATGGTATTAGCATCTTGCTCAAGGATATTTGGCATGCAGACTTGGGGGAAGCCAAGAATCGAACCACGGACCTTCCAATCAGTAGATGACCAGCTCCACCGCTACAGCCACTTTTATGAAGACTTTTATGAATTGAATTTGAATTAGTGGCCAAATTATACGTACAATGCAGTGAAAAAAAGGATTTGCATTCCATTTTCAATGTTTTTCTTTCTTTTATTGATATTTGTCACACTTAAATGTTTCAGAGCTAATAATTACTTGGCAGTAAGGGCGGAATCAAACATTTGGCAGTGAGCCTGTGACATTGCTGTGGAGAAATTTTGTGTACACACATAATATAAATATATATATATATATATATATATATATATATATATATATATATATATATATATATATATATATATATATATAAGCTTGATCTGATGGCTGGGCCTTCTGGTAGAGAGGAGAATTCATGGTGGTTCCATCAATTATGGTAAGATGTCCAGGTCTTGAAGCAGCAAAGTTGTCTGAGACTATCACACTACCACCACCTTGTTTGACTGTTGGCACGATAATCTTCTTATGCTGAGGAAAGGTGAGATGAGAAAACCTTCCAAAAACTTTTGTCTTGTGAGTCCAGATATTATTTTGCCAAACGTTTTGGGGATCATCGAGATGTTTTTGACACTGTGAGATGAGCCTTTCTTTTTGGTCAGCAGTGATTTACTTAGAACTCTCCCATGAATACCATTTGTATCCATTCTCTTATTGTTGAATCATGAATTCTGACTTTTACTGAACCAAGTGAAGGCTGCAGTTCTTTAGATGGTGTTTTGTGACCTCGCTTGCGGTGTAATTTTGGTAGTCACTGCTGGGAATATTAAATGATGTTCCAAGTTCAAAGCATTATAAACAGCTTTGTAACCATTTCCAGGGTGGTGGATGCAATTACTGTGATTTTTAAGAGTTCCTGTAGATAGTTGCATGATCTGTTGCTTTTTGTAATCTTTAGGCTGATTCGCTTTGTCACAAAGGTTCTGTTTAAGGGAATTCTTAAAATGAACAGGTTTGGATACATTGGACTATTATTTTCTTAATGATTTGATGCATGTCACTGTGCCAAATATGCAAAAAATGAAGACAACAAAATAATCAACTATAGATGACATATCTATTTTATGTAACATTCTATTTTCAGACAACAGTTTTGATTAACAGAAATTGTCACTGACAACAAACAAAAGTCTCCAGAAAATAGTTTACTAGCTGATAGCACATGTTGTTGTTGTTATAACCCAATCTGATAAGAAATACCTCTTACACACTTGCAGGGTTTACTTTACCTCTCCTCCTGTCTCGGTATATAAGCCCCAGTAGAACAGTGGACACCAGGTAAGGCGTTCCCACCAACAGGTGAAATACTAGTCTTAAGACAGAAAAAGAGCAGGGAGCGGCCAGTTCAGCTGCAGATGTAGATGAAGGAAACTCCTGAGATGAAGCTGTAAAGAGATGAACATGGAAATTATACATTTAAATGCTTTATTAAATACATGTTTTCTTTAATTGTGTCTTTTTCAGGGGTAGAATGTTTTTCTCTCTTCATCATTTGCAGATGTACAAAACACAGACAAATATGCATATTTTTGAGTTTTTAGATATAATTCCTCTAACAGCCATTTTTTAATTTCCTTTTTCTTAAAATGCTTTATTTTTAAATTGCTCAATATTGTATATGTGATGGGATTTTTGTTGCTCACCATCAACTGCCAGCCAGCTGCCTAGTGATTCTTCACCTCCTGAAATGCTGCATTTATAGAGTCCTTCATCAGATTTAGCAACCCTTTTAATGGTGATTTCTCCTGTGGAGTTCCTTTTGATGCAGTGGCCGTCTTTATAGAAATCAAAAAACTGGTTGGAGGACTTTGTCTCAGGTGTACAATGCAGTGTTACAGTGGCACCCTCGGACACGGGGAGGGCAGGACTCTCCAGAATCACAGGCTGATCTTTGGAAAATGCAGAAAATCAAGATTTGTCCTTTTTATAGGCTTTCTTTGCTTCGTTTCTAAATGATCTGCCTTAGTCAGTGTGACTTTAAGTTTAAATATTGCATAGCAGAACTTAACGTAATGTTATTCATACCAGTAATGGTAATGTTGACCACATTGCTCTGCTCCCCACTGACAGACTCACACCAGTACACGCCGCTGTCTGGTGGGTAGGTTTGTCCGATGATGCAAGTCGAACCCGAGGAGGCATAGCCCCAGCCAGAGGAGCAGGGTCTGGTCCCCCCTGCGAGCGTTTTCCTCTTCACTTTCCAACCAGTGTTGTTCAACTGTTCGCCACAGCTCAAAGAGATGTTGTCATACCTGAAGAACTGAGACCTGTCAGGGTTGACCTGAAGACAGGCTGTAGGGAAGGAAGGGAGAGAGAAAGAGACAAGAAAAGAGTGAAAATTAAAAAAACAAACAAAAAACCAACAACGAAAAAAAAAACAGAACGAAAATAATATATTAAGGACCGAATAAAAGCAGTGTTTAAGAAATTAAATGTAAGCAGGGATAATGATGGATTATAAGAATTGTCCAAATTGTTCAAAATATCCTTAAATGTTGAATTTTGTACTCACTCAGCATCAGGCAGAATGGTGTTAGCTGCATCCTGTGTCAACACCAACTAACAGACAAACAGACGCTGATCTCTCACTTCCTGAAGATTTTGGTAGGCGTGCTTGTTTTGTTTGATGGTAGCTGCTGAGGGAAACACATCGAAATGTGTTTGCTCATCAACAGTTGATTAATGCAACTGACCTGCTTACTAAATGCATCGATTTTATTTCGGGGAAAGTACACCAAACTATAAAACAACCCAAGAAGTTGCCTATGCAAGTAATGCAATCATATATTAACAGTATTATCTGTTTTTACGCATATAAATGCTGGTTTGATATCCATTACTTGTTTTTGATCTTCCTTACACCAATTTATATTTTTTACAAGATGCGAGCAGCCACCTTAACCCTTAAATGTGTAAGTGGGTCAAAAATGATCTGGTGAGGTTGTTTTCTTTCAATATCTTCATAATGAAAAGTTATTATTTTTTATTGCAGTTATAACCCCCCCCCCCCCCCCCCCCGAAAAAAAAAAACAACATGTTATTGATACATGCCATTTAAGTTTTTTAATTACCTTTTATACATTTTACAAAACTGCCATTTTTGTATTACTACCAGAAACTTTAATAAGTGGCTCAAAAATGATGCTCCGTTAGGTATCATAAGTTTCCTAGAAACAAAGGTCGTAAAGTAAAGTCAACAGTATGTGTGTATCGATTGTAGCTCGAAACAGGTAGTTTGTCACAATTGAATACAGCGAGCAGATAAGGCAAGAAAACAGCAATGTTTGACTAACTTACTTAAGAATGTAGAGTCCAGTCACTCGTGGATCTAAGAGTTAATATCAGCTGCTGATTTATGAGCTACTAGTGATGGGATTTCTGGCTCTTTTTAGAGAACCGGCTCTTTTGGCTCGGCTCACTAAAAAGAACCGGCTCTTTCAATTTGTTTTGTTGCTTTAATTAATTTATTATTAACAACAATACAAAATTATGCACAAAAGGAAAAAAAACCTTGTGTCGTTCACTTCAAAGAGTCGGCTCTAAGAGCTGTTTCGTTCGCGACCGACACATCACTATGAGCTACCATTCTGAAGCACCAGTTTTAGCATTGCGGCTTTTCTTTGAGCTAAAAGTATCCAAAGATTGAATGCTCTGTTTTCACTAATGCTTGCCAGTGAGATGCATGCATAAACAACAGGTATGAACACAATGACAGACTAATAAAATGACAGAATTTGTCAGAACTGGTAACAAACATCTTCTTGGATGGTATTTTAGTACACAACAAATAATCACACAAGCAGTTGCTAGCCTAGCAAGCACAGCTGATGTCTTTTCACTAAAATGGCTAACCACTTTCATAACAACCAACCCTTCTGCACTTTAACGTTTTTTTCCACTAATAAAGAAATTGGAAAAGTGATACAGATATTTAGCACAATGCAGTTTTAAATAATATAAGCCCCCATATAAATAGAGATATTTAGTGATTGTGGAGAAGTAAGTAAATGGTAAATGGACATGTATATCACCTTTATATCACTGTTCTACAAGTCTTACTCACCCAGTCACACACATTTATGCTGGGCTTATGCCTCAGCACTTTTTAACATTTACATGAATGTACTGGGGTCAAAATGAGGTTCAGTATCTGATACTTTGGTGTGCATTCAGTATGAGAGCAATAAGAATGAACCACATCATTGACAAATCAGTGACAGTGCTTTGAGGTCTGTGGTCTCTTTGAGCATGTGATTCTTCTTGGAGAGGTCTGCCATCCTGTGGCAGCTGGAGGACACTACAAATGTTAAGCTTTTCGAGGCAGAGGGAAAACTTGTCTGCTCAACACTCGGCATGCCTTCACTTCTCAGCCTACCATCTACTATCTTTTTTTAAGACAATGACTAACCTCATTTTTTTGTTCCCCTTATACATCAATACAGCTTTTATACATATGCTACTAAGAAAAAAAGAAAAACACAAGGATGTGTTGGGGGAAAAAAAATCACACATTTAATCTTTAATGCATGTCCTTCTTTACTACATCAATGAATCTTCCCTTTGGTCCTCCAAGAGATCCACTACTCTGTCAAACATTAAATTAATCTGTGTGCATCCCACTAAACAAAATGTAGTTTACTATGGGTATCTTGAGATAATCAGACTATCAAAAGGCAGGTAAAGATTCAAATTTATTAGTGAAATGGAGGATTAAAACCCAAAGTGTTAATTTCTTTACTTTTTTTTTTTATATTAAATAAAATAAAACCCAATAAGTCAGGTTGTTAGATCATCTCATTCCTCACTTAAAGATGGAATCAGTTTAATTTTTTTTAAACTTTTTTTTAATCTTCATATAATTTATACCATAACTACCTGTGAAAACTGAACAAGATTTGTGTGCAGTTTGTAAAGTACTGATGAGTGCATGCAATGAGCACATAAAAACAAACCAGTTCGCTCTGAGAGGCCACATCCCCACAAATTACAACCACATCTGTGCACAGACTGAACTCTGTCTTTGTTGACAAATGTCACACAAGCTCAGAAGGGTTAGCTACTTCTGATCTTATCAATGCGCAGGTTTCATTCTATATTCACATAGATTCTGGGTTTGCCAATAAAGTGTAATGGAGCTGTGACTAAATGTTCTTTCCATTATGAAATATTAGCTCATTACGAACAGCTAGCTGTTTATTTTTTATCATTTTTACTGGCCAAAAATCACTTACCACTGTTGCCTCAGAGAAATCAGGTTGTGAGTTCAAATCCACCAGCTAGAGCCTTTCTGAGTGGAATTTGTATGTTCTCCCCATGTTTGGGTGGGTTCTCTGTGAGTAATTTGTCTTTATCCAGCAGTCCAAAGACCTGTATGGGATTAGGCTAAATGGTGATTATAAATTGGCCACTGTTATTAATGGTGTTAGCACTATGATAGCTCAGTGTCCTGTCCACTGGGGTAAGAACTGGATACAGTAAGTGGAAAAAAAGATGATGGCTGAAATTGTTCATTTTACAAAGTGCTAAAAAGTCACCAGAAATGGCATTCATCGAGTCCTAGGGTTACACCTTTTAATGTGTTGCCCCGTTAACAATGAAGACTTGTATAAAAACAATTTGGTAAATAAAGCGGAGAATTCCTCCATTTCTCTGAAAAGATGTTTAGGGCTTTTCTCTCAGTGAATCATTTAAATCCTCAGACTTCCAAATGATTTGCCCAACCCATGAGTTTGAACAACTGTCTATATATACACATACATATATATACACAAATATATATACATATATACGTGTATTTATATACACACATATATATATATATACACATATACATACATACATATACATATATATACACATATACATACATACATATATATATATATATATATATATATATATATATATATATATATATATATATATATATATATATATATATATATACACATATACATACATACATATACATATATATATATACATATATATATATATATATATATATATATATATATATACACATATACATACATACATATACATATATATATATATATATATATATATATATATATATATATGTATTAGGGGTGCAACGATACAACAAAATTCACGGTTCGGTTCGGTTCCATACTTTGGTGTCACGGTTCGATATTTTTTCGATACAAAAAAAATGTTCATGCCTTTTTATTAATTTGTCATTTATTAAATTTTCACGGCACATTCTGCACCACATCTCTGTGCGTTCATCATTTGTTTGAAGCCAGCTCACCTCCTGCAACCACTTTTCCGAGAATACGCGCTTCTTTTGTGGTTCGGACTCCTTCTGACATTTCTTTGGAGGTGGAGGAACATCACAGTAATTGCTTAAAGGAGCTTCTTCGACATCTTTAAGAGTTCTAAACAAATGTCTGTCCTCCTCCTGAAAATCTTATGTACGCAAACACGCGTTGCAACTTCTTATCTTGTGCGGGTTTTTATTTTGACAGCGAATGCGCACCTGCGGACCACTTATGTGCAGCCCTGGTTATTTAGCTCGTCATATTGCAGCCACAGAAATTCTTTTGTCCATGAAACCATAAAGCTGCACTTTCTTTTTGCCTTATAGTCTGATTTGTCATAACTTTTCCGTTTTGTCACTTCTTCACCCTGACCTGTCTTATTTGGCTCAGCAGAACTAAAATATATATCCTGCTGCTTTTACACACGCACTAACATAACGCTCAGCGATTCTCTGCGCGATCAACCTCTCACATGTTTAAGCTGCAGGAGATTTCACTTGTCATGTTTGCATAGTAAGCTAACGATTGATAAGACGATGTCAGAGGAATTGGTGCGCAAATTATCATTACTCACCAATCAGTACTGTCGCTTTCTATACACATTTCACGCGATTGCAAAGTGAAAGCAAAAAACAAGCGCAAATTCAAACGCGATTTCAGTATGTCACATATTGACAGTGGCCGATGCCAATGACATAATTACCCAGCTACATTTCCGAAAGAATGCAAAAGCATTGACATATATTTTTCCTTCCTACGATAGGCCGACGGGCAGGGCAGAGATAGATTTTGGTAGCCCGACTGGAAAAAAGCCCCAGGACGTCGGGCTAGCGATTGGGCGAGCCCTGTATCTGATTGAGGAATCACTCATCTTTGGAAAAGAGAGTTTATTATGGAGAAATGTCTCTTTCCAAAATAAAAGCTATACTATACGCTTCTTCTGGGCTATATTCTCAGCAGCATATTAAACATATCAGGTCCCCATAAGGAGAATCATGTGCTAACGGCTGTCTAAATGACTCGGGTAAAGTTTGTAGCATGCGTGCTTGTTTTTGTCTGCTTCCACTTGTCTTTGCACTAGGATGATGTCGGAGTAAATGTGCAGTCATATTGGTTGTGTTCCCAGTAGTGCTGTCAGCGTTAATCTGAAATGACGTTAAGGTCACAACACGGCAAATCTCCGTTAACGAGCTACCGCGGATCGCCTCATGAGTGGGGCTGGAAGACGTCAACACATTAACGAGCTAACTGCGCTAACACACTAGTTCCCACCAATTGAGCATTGCTGGCACATCCAACATACTGTTTTACTTTTGTCCATGACAGGCTTACCTTCAGGGTCATACGTCACATGAAAACCAAAATAGTTCCAAACGCCAGATCTGAATGAGGGTGGGGGAGGTTCAATTTGCCATGTTGCAACGAGCTTAACTTCTGTCTAGCTAGCTTGCCCTGCGCTCAGTGAATCTGTGTTCGACTACTCCGCCTAGGCTGCACTGTCGAGCGCAGATCCACTGAGCGCTCAACACAGACAGCATCGTCAGAAGGAAAGTTGATAAAATAAATTAAAAATGTTGTATCGTTCGATACATATGCGTACCGAACCGAAAGCACTGTATCGAACGGTTCGATATCGATACGAGTATCGTTGCACCCCTAATATGTATATATATACACATACATACACATACATATACATATATACATACGTGTATTTATATACACACACATATATACCTATATACGTGTATTTATATACACACATATATATATATATATGTATATATATATATATATATATATATATATATATATATATATATATATATATATATATATATATATATGTGTATATGTATATATATATATATATACACATATATATATATATATACACACACACATACATACACATACATATACATATATACATACGTGTATTTATATACACACACATATATACCTATATACGTGTATTTATATACACACACATACATACATATATACGTGTATTTATATACACACACATACACACATATATACGTGTATTTATATACACACACATACATACATACGTGTATATGTATATACACATATATATATATATATATATATATACGTATATGTATCCACACATATATACACATATACATACATATACACACATATAAATAAGAGTTATAAACATATTTGAGAAAATCATATTAGAATACAAGTATAATACAAGACTTTGTTGGGAAATTGTGCTGAGAGATTTGTAAACTACTTTCACAGCTGGGTGAAGTTGGTGGAAAGTTACATTTTAATAATAGCTTACATGAACGCATGTCCTTGTGCAAAAACATCACCAAACAAAAATGACATCATTTGGGATTACAGATGATAGATGACAAACATTTTTACATGAGCCACTGAAACTGAGCTCACTGTCCAAGTTTAGCAAATGTAAAGTTTCAATTACAGAAATACAAAGAAAGATATCCTTTTGCACATTTTATGCAAAAACCTGGAAATATTTTTAATTAAAGAGCAAAAAGGTTAATGTATGAGCAGGATGAATACATCATGATATATACAATAATTCAATAACAATTTAAAAAAAAAGAAGAAGAGAGTGAGCTAACTTGATTTAGATTCTTGGAAATATCCATGCTAATTTTAGCACAGAACATTTTGTTTTTTCCCCCAAATCATGGTAAAGCATTATGGTCTGTGTGATTTTGCAAATGGTAATGCAAAAAAGAAAAGAAAATTCAAAGACCTGTATCTCTTACATACTTTCCTTAGTGATTAATAAAGTATTCTGATTCTGATTCTATAGGACTAGCTTATTTTTCTGGAAATACACCACTGGGCTGGCTCAGTTCTTTTAAATTCCATTTTTCTACTACTTATTTGAACTCTTATCTAGAGGTAACAATCTAAGCAGTGATGCCAAGATCCCCCCTTTTCCACCAACACTGAGGCACCACAACAGCCAGTGCAATACTCACGTCACTGCAGCTGACTGTCAAGCTCCTACTTCACGCTTCAGTCACTGGTGTTAAATTTCAGCTCCTATTGCTCAGTTAAGGAGTTTCAATCATTTGAACCAAGTGAGCATTACCTTGCCATGCACTTATTCTAGTACAATTTACGTTTCCTTTTGTTTTTCATTTCTTGATAAAATTTTCTGTTCATCTCCTTCAGGTAAATTTCTCAGGAGGTTGTAATGCTTATTAAATTCTGCTAAATGTGGAAGTACTGAGGAGTGTCTACGCTGAGGAAGGCGGGTGCTTCGATGGGGTGAGACACTGGAGTTGATCATCTGGTGGCTACTGAGAGCAGAAGAAGGGTTGGATGTTGGTGAATGTAGTTGTAAAATATCTGCACTGCTGTACATACGGTGGTTTCTTTGAGATATGTGACCAGGTCCTGGAAAGCTGTCTTGTCTTTTGATAACAATTTTCGAACCCCTGCTTTTGGGTAAGTTGCCAGATTTTGTAGTGTTAATGCTGGTTGAAGCTGAAGATGGGTTTGGATTGTACACACTGGTGACGTTGTTAATGTCAGGGCTATGATTTAAGAATAATTGTGAGGGTTTTGGAACATCTCCTGTGGTTGTGGAATGGCGTCGAACAATTGTTGCCCTGTCACAGTGAGTAACTTTGTTGTTCTGTATTTTTATGGTCTCATCGTCCATAAGAAACTCATTCATCTGCCCATTGTGGCCATTTACCAAGTTGTCCGTTGTCAGTAGGAGGTGGCTTTCACACATTATACTTTGATCTGATGACTTCTTGGTCACTAGCTGCTTTACAATAGCTGTAAAATAAAATAAAATAAAAAACAGCTGAATAATCTAGTTGTAGAAAGAAACCAAAATTTATACAGCTACAAGAGAATTACCCTGCTTTTCACTTTATTTATGACTTCAGAAAACACTTTTCCAATTACTGTTTTGGTAAAAGGAATTCCCAGGACTTATTTGTCCAGCATGTCAAACAGACAAACAGATTGGAACTAGATCTGGGGAATTTGAAGGGCAAGTCAACACCTCAAATTTGTTGTTGGGCTCCTCAAACCATTTCTGAACCATTTTTGCTTTGTGGTAGGGTGCATTATCCTGCCAAAACGTTCCACAGTTATCAGGGAACACCTTTCACATGAAAGGGTGATTGTCTACAAGAATGCTTAGGCAGGTGGTACATCGAAATAACATCTACATGGATGGCAGGACCCAAGGTTTCCCAACAGAACATCCCAACATTCCCAACATTGTCCAAAGCATCACATTGCCTCTGACAGCTTGCTCTTCTCCATGATACCAGGTGTTCCCCAGGTAAGCAACACAAACAAAGCTGGCCATCCAGCTGGCCATTTCTTCCATTGCTCTGTGGTGCATTTCTGATGCTCATACGTCCATTGTTGGTGCTTTCAGTGCTGGACAATGGTCAGCACTGCCACCCTGACTGGTCTTTGGCTATGCAGCCCCTTATGCAACTGCAATGCACCGTGTATTCTGACACCTTTCTATCAGAACAGGCATTAACTTATTTTGCAATTTGAACTACAGTAGCTTGTCTGTTGGATTGGACCAGACGGACCAGCCCGTGTTTCCCACAACAATTAGTGAACCTTGGCCACCTATGATTGTGTTGCTGGTTCACCACTGTTCCTTTCTTGGACCATTTTTCATAGATTTTGACCACTCCAGACTAGAAACACCGCACAAGATCTGCAGTTTTGGAAATACTCTGACTAGCCTAACCATTACAATTTCTTAGACTTGCCAATTTTCTCTGATTCTAACATCAACTCTGAGGGCAAAATGTTCACTTGCTCCACAATGTTTCCTACCCACGAACAGGTGCTATGATGAAGACAAAATCAGTGGTCATAATGTTATTAAGAATCAGTGTGTGCACTTCCCAACACTGATTACTGATCACTGGACATACCTCACTATAAAATATGTCTAAGCTGCTCAGTATATATAAAAGTATATGGCTCCGTGGCTTGCCTTGTTGTAGCACTGTTTTTGTTTTCGTCGAACTGTTACTTACCAAATTTGCCACATGGCTTAAACAAAAGAGCAATCAGTCCAGCTGCAGCTAAGAGAAACCCAGCTGTTCCTCCAATGGTGATGACAACCATTTGAAGATCAGATTTCATACAGCCAGCTAAAATGACATAACACTGTGCAGTTTTATAAATAACTTGGAATATTTTGAAAATCTAAAATACTCTAAAACATAAACCTCACATGGATGAAAAATGCAAATAAAACATGATTTTAGGTGTTAGGATGTACACATGTCACAGTGAAGTTCCTGCATACCTGGTATGAGAATTGTTGTTTCCCTTGTCTGGTTAAACTCTGGTTGATGAACTCTGCAGGTGACACTAAATGACATAATTAGTGTTATATTAGTGAAAAGCTTATTTTACTGTTAGGTGGTTAGTAAAAACATCATCTGTAGTATTGTGCAAAAGTCTTGAGCCAGTCTTCATTTATATGGGAAAAAGTGTCCTCTTGGACCGTGACCTTTTCATTGTGTGAACTGTCCTGCAAAAGAATGATTTTTTTAAAGCTGTGTTTTACCAGCTTCCTGGCAGAATAGAAAGAGAGAGGTTCAAATGTTTTGCAGAGTACTGTAAAACATTTAATGGCAAGATGAATATTTTGTTTCCTCATTTCTAAACCACTTTATAGATGTTTTAGAAAGTATATATTTATAACCTGCTGGTAGCGCTTTGCAGAGTGGCTCTTCGTGTCACAGTGAAACATCCACGGGCCTCTTGTTCTCTTTTTGGATTTTCCTCAGAGATCTTTTTTCCTTTGTCATCCAGAAATGTTATCTGAGGCTCTGGCAGCCAGCAGTTTCCTTCGCAATGCAGAGTTATGTCACCGCCCTCCACTGAAATCACCGAAAGCTTTGGCTCCGAAACAGCCACTGTAAAAACAACAAAAACAGATTTATGTATCTGCCACACATGTATCCTCATTTCTTACTTGTTCTACTCTTGTTTTTTTATACTAAAATATATGATGTCTAATCCTAAATCTTTTTATAGAACTTGCTTCTGAAGAAGAATGAAAGGCACTCTAAGTGACACATACCCCCATAAAAACTGCTGTTAAACAATTCAATCATTTACAGTGGCTTACAAAAGTATTCGGCCCCCTTGAACTTTTCCACATTTTGTCACATTACAGCCACAAACATGAATCAATTTTATTGGAATTCCACGTGAAAGACCAACACAAAGTGGTGTACATGTGAGAAGTGGAACGAAAAATCATACATGATTCCAAACATTTTTTACAAATAAAATAAAAGTGGGGTGTGCGTAATTATTCAGCCCCCTGAGTCAATACTTTGTAGAACCACATTTTGCTGCAATTACACCTGCCAGTCTTTTAGGGTATGTCTCTACCAGCTTTGCACATCTTGCCCATTCTTCTTTGCAAAACAGCTCCAGCTTAGTCAGATTAGATGGACAGCGTTTGTGAACAGCAGTTTTCAGATCTTGCCACAGATTCTCGATTGGATTTAGATCTGGACTTTGACTGGGCCTTTCTAACACATGGATATGTTTTGTTTCAAACCATTGTTGCCCTGGCTTTATGTTTAGGGTAGTTGTCCTGCTGGAAGGTGAACCTCCGCCCCAGTCTCAAGTCTTTTGCAGACTCCAAGAGGTTTTCTTCCAAGATTGCCCTGTATTTGGCTCCATCCATCTTCCCATCAACTCTGACCAGATTCCCTGTCCCTGCTGAAGAGAAGCACCCCCAGAGCATGATGCTGCCACCACCATATTTGACAGTGGGGATGGTGTGTTCAGAGTGAGGTGCAGTTTTAGTTTTCCGCCACACATAGCGTTTTGCATTTTGGCCAAAAAGCTCCATTTTGGTCTCATCTGACCAGAGCACCTTCTTCCACATGTTTGCTGTGTCCCCCACATGGCTTGTGGCAAACTGCAAACTGGACTTCTTATGGTTTTCTGTTAACAATGGCTTTCTTCTTGCCACTCTTCCATAGAGGCCAACTTTGTGCAGTGCACAACTAATAGTTGTCCTATGGACAGATTCCCCCACCTGAGCTGTAGATCTCTGCAGCTCGTCCAGAGTCACCATGGGCCTCTTGGCTGCATTTCTGATCAGCGCTCTCCTTGTTCGGCCTGTGAGTTTAGGTGGACGGCCTTGTCTTGGTAGGTTTACAGTTGTGCCATACTCCTTCCATTTCTGAATGATTGCTTGAACAGTGCTCCGTGGGAAATCTTTTTGTAGCCTAAGCCTGCTTTAAATTTCTCAATAACTTTATCCCTGACCTGTCTGTTGTGTTCTTTGGACTTCATGGTGTTGTTGCTCCCAATATTCTCTTAGACAACCTCTGAGGCTGTCACAGAGCAGCTGTATTTGTGCTAACATTAGATTACACACAGGTGCACTCTATTTAGTCATTAGCACTCATCAGGCAATGTCTATGGGCAACTGACTGCACTCAGACCAAAGGGGGCTGAATAATTAAGCACACCCCACTTTGCAGTTATTTATTTGTAAAAAATGTTTGGAATCATGTATGATTTTCATTCCACTTCTCACGTGTACACCACTTTGTGTTGGTCTTTCACGTGGAATTCCAATAAAATTGATTCATGTTTGTGGCTGTAATGTGACAAAATGTGGAAAAGTTCAAGGGGGCCGAATACTTTTGCAAGCCACTGTATATAGTGACAAATCACAGTAACAGTTGTCTTAAGGTTATTATTGTTGAAAGGGTCTTTAACCGTACAATAATTTTAAGAAGCTGTGCTTTTCATTAAGTAAACTACTTTTTTTCAAAAGCTACATGGAGTCAAGCCAAAGTAGATGACTGTGGTTTGTCAAGGTGTTCCTTCATCTGAAAAAACTAATTCTGTTCCTCTGTGGAAAGGAAATGTATTTTGTGTGAACCGATCTTTAATTATGCCAACTTTTACAGGACCTTAGATCCCATATTTATCAAATATCACTAATATCATAAAATATGCAATTCTGTCAAGTAGTAAAAAGCAACAGCAAGAGACTAAATATAGCTGGTTATATGCCCATCTTTAAGACTAAACACTAGATAAGGCTGGTGCTGTTTAAAGGTCAGCACGCGCGTTTTAATTTCAAATTCAAGTAACAAAATACTTGGATGTTTCATAACACTTGAGACAAAAGTGTCACTTTTTGTACACCCAGACCAAAATTTAACTGATAAACATGGTAGAGGTATTATCATGGTTTTGGTTGTGTTGACATTTTTAATCATTGAGGAAAGGCTTCATTCAACACTGGCAAAGATTAAACAAGGTGGGGAAATACTGGATATGTTTTTGCAGACCAATTCACTGTTGGGCAATTGTCATGAGGTTAATAACAAACCAGTTCTCTCTGCGATGCCACACCTGACCATATAGTCAGATCTATATCTATACTTTGAACTCAGAGGCTTGGTAGAAGATATGAATCTGTTGCTGTACTTTAAGCTTAAAACATGACTCAGAATAAGATAATATTTTGTTGTCCATTAAGATCAAATGCGACATATGCATGTACTAATTAACCAAAAAAACAAGGTGATTCTGAATATAGTCCATGACTGTCCTCCACACCTAATGCCTCTGATTTCCACTTTAACCGCTAATATAATACTCTTTGTTTGCTTTTTAACATGCACTATAACTGTCACGGTCCCCGTGTCTCTCTGGTTGGCTCACGCTGGCTACAGGTTTTGTTGTTGTTGTTCGTTTTTGTTTTCTTTGTCTCTCCTCCTCCTCTCTGCCTGGGTGGAGCTCGTTACGGGCTCTCGCTCTTGGCCCACGCACCTGTGTGACTGTGTCCACCTGCTGTTGATCTGGCTGATTTCCCCAGCTGCTATTTAAGGCAGTGGCACAGAGCAGCTCACCGCTGGAACGTTGGGCCTCCTGAATATCCCTCTTCTGGACCAAATCACGGGACCTGCCCGGGTGTGGCAGCGTGTGTGGAGTTTTGGAGTGAGTGCAGCTGAAGAGGAGTGCGTGTGTGCGGAGGAGCTGTGGCGGTGACTGTGTGGAAGACGAAGCGTGTGTGTGGATCCCCCCCTTCTCTCCCTGGAGCCCTGGACCCCCCTCCCAACTCACTGTACATATATATAGCACTGAGGTGATCCCTGTTGTAAATAAATCTCCTTTTGTTCTCAAAAAAAGAACTGTCTGCGCGTGAGTCCGCCAGTAGCCATGACAATTACGATAGTATTAAAATGAAAACAATAAAATAGCTAAATTTATCTGATGTGCACAGTCATATCAAAAACAAGAACAAGTTCCCACTGATGATTTCACAAAAAAAAAAAAAAAATTCTACATCTTTTGAAGTGAAATTGAAATCAATTAAGAGATCTTCAAATCCCTCTAATGTATTCCATGAAGATGGGGCAGAAAAGGAGAATGTCCTCTTTCCCAGCTCCGTATGAACTTATCGGAACAGTAAATGTAATGATGTCCCAACGCTGCAGTCTATGACTAAACATGTACTCTGATAAATAAAAGGACAGTAAAGGAAAAAAAAGATTTATAGATAAAGTGATACCAATCCTGGTAAAAAATATATTGGATAAAACAGCTCTTAACACCAAACTAATGGCAAGCAAAATGTTATATATATATATTAAAAAAAGGATTGTAATATCTACATTATGTCACCATGGAAAACCATAAGGTCGGTTGTCTTATTGTAAGCCTAATTGTTTTGGTTTCTAAACCCTAACCCAGCATCAACTAAAAATGTAGTACAGGTAAGTTATTTTAAAAAAGTTTTTTATAGCCTTACACATCCTCTATTATAAGACTTGGTGCATAGCTTTACTTCATAATTAAACTACATGCTGCTAAGAGCTCTGACTCTAATATACATATAATAAATGGGCAAGGATTCAACTCTCAGGCTGGTGGACTACACAGTTCACAGCCGAATTACCAATGTGGAAATGAACATTAGTAGACATACCCACAAACAGCTCCACTTTTGTAACCTTCCTGATGGCATTTTTCTGGAATATGAGGCATTTATACTTTCCAGTATCAGACACCTGCACATTGGAGATCCGTAATGAAATGTTTCCATTTTTCAGCTCTTTCACGATGAGGCTTGTCCTGTACTCGAAGGCTGGATTTTTCATCTCGTAGGCCTCACAACCATCCCGGTACAAGAAGACAACATCTGGCTTCAAGCCTTCCTTGGACCACTCAACAGTCGGAAAGTCTTCCTTGTCAGAGATATTGAAACTGCACGGTAGAATAACATCTCCACCAGCAAAGGCAAGAACGTGCAGTGGCTGACCATGAGCACGGGATCCACCTAGAAAAAAACCCACAAGAGGAATAATCAACCATATTTATACTAATAAAGCTGTGTGCAATGTGTGTAAAACTTTACTAGGAGGTATTCAATGCCTCCATGTGGATTGCCTCCTTTACATTATTCTATGTGTTATAGGTGAAGAGAGCCCAGAGCTACAAGTCAAACTCTGCAATTTACCAGTCTTTTTAAAATACTCTGCGTATTGACCAGTAGGATTACAATTACATTACAGAGAAAATGAATGAATAACCTATATGTTTTTATCCCCACGTTAAATCTGTAAGGGCATAAATCTGTGACAACAAAGATAGAGGTAAACCTTTGACTTCAACAGGAGAAAAACACCTTTTTAAAAAAAAATTTTGACTCCTCCTCTGTTGGGGTTCACACGAAATGCATAGTATTTGGTTAATGGTACAACTATTGGGACAAGTCCATGTGGTGAAGCTTGCACAGGGTTCCTGATTGGTTTAGGATGATTAAGATATTGTTCACCGTAGTCAAAGGAGCTTGCAAGGAAAAGCGTCTGGACTTCTTTAAGTTACTTGAAGACGTTTCACCTCTCATCCGAGAAGCTTCTTCAGTTCTAAGGTCAAATGGTGGAGAGTCCCAGATATAAACCTAGTGGGAGTGTCCCCCCACAGAGGGACAAAAGGACCCCCTGATGATCCTCTAATCGCCTGAGCCAAGGTGTGACACTGGGTGTGGGTCCCAATCAGCCAGAGTTTCGGGTGAGTTCATTGTGAAACCTGGCCCCACCTTATCATGTGATTTCCTGAGGTCAGATGGCCCAGGATGTGAGTGGGCGTTAAGGCGTCTGGGGAGGGAACTCAAAACTGGATTATAGATGGCAGAGAGTTGGTGTCGTAAACCACCGCCTCTGTTCAAAGATGGTCGCTCACAGTGGACATAGATGGCTTCTTTCATTCCTCTTTCAAACCATCTGTCCTCTGTCCAAAATGTAAACATTGGCATCCTCGAAAGAGTGACCTTTATCCTTAAGATGCAGATGGACAGCTGAATCTTGTCCTGTGGAGGTCGCTCTTCTGTGTTGTGCCATGTGCTTGTGAAGTGGCTGTTTGGTCTCTCCAATGTAGAGGTCTGGGCATTCCTCGCTGCACTGTACAGCATACACCACATTGTTAAGTCTGTGTTTTGGCGTTTTGTCTTTCGGGTGAACCAGTTTTTGTCTGAGCGTGTTGCTGGGTCTGAAGTACACCGGGATGTCATGCTTGGAGAAACGCTTTTCTTTGCAAGCTCCTTTGACTGCGATGACCTGGATGACTGAGAACCTTCACAGAGATATTGTTCACCGATAAAAAAAAAAACACAGGTTGAACTAGGGGTGCACATCAGTGAACAACACTTTTCCACTTCTTGACAGAAAAGGAAAGGTATAGTTCATGAGGTAAGCTGGGGAAGACCCCAAACCTGTAAGATGTATAGTTTTTACATGAAGATGTCCCACACTGTCTCACACAAACATACTCTAGGTTCACTTTGTTAGGACTCGGAAAACTGTGACATTCAATTAAGATAAACATATCATGTCAATAACACAAGTACACACTCACCGGCCAATTTTTAGGTACACCTGTTCAACTGCATGTTAATGCAAATATCTATTTACACGAATCACATGGCGACAAATTAGTGCATTAAGACATGCAGACGTGGTTAAGACAACCTGCTGATGTTTAAACTGTTTAAAAATGAGAAAGAAAAGTAATTTCAGGAACTTTAAACTTATACACAGTTAAAATTTTACATTTCATTCAGTTCATACATGCAGATGAATTATACTTGGGGTTACATATAAATACATGTTTTTCTTTTTTTTTTTCTTCTTTTTTTGCCATAATCATACATTCCTGTTACTGTATGCATACATGATATAAAATCCCATCTATAACACCCAAGAGGAACTTTTTCTGCTCTTCTTCTAAGTGTCAGAAATATAATCCACACATTTTATTAACAACGTTTTGATCGGACATCGTTTTCCAGCTAATTGACTTACAAAAGGTAGCAGCATCAGGTGAAGCAGTTTATATAAACACTTTCTCATAGTAGTGGAAGATAAACAGTAGCAGTTCTGCTTGCATTTCCACAGTACATACACTGAAACATCCTTGTGATGTGCTATACCGGCTTTAACCGGCTTTTCCGGTTAAAAAAAGAAAAAGAAATAAGGACATTTAAAGAAATACTGAAACGCATGCTTGTTGTTTTATCGATTGGCTCCTGTGATTGTTATTCTGCCAACAGCAGAAAAAAATAATTTTGCAGTCAACTGTTCTATTAATTTTGTCTTTCAGCGAAATGCTTAATTTGTTTCTCAAGTCACGTTTCCATTTGAAAAACTGTAATTTAACTTTGACATGCGCAACGTTAATTTAAAGCAACCCTGCTCTCTTTCTTACCTATATAAGCTGACAACAGACCGGCAATCACGAGAAGACGATGATACATCATCATTACACAGTTATTAATAAAACCAGTTAAATGTTTCAAAAGTAATCATCCTCTCCTCAGACACAAGCGACACTTTAAGATCAGCCTTGCGAAAACAGTCAAACTGAATGAGAAATGAATTGTCAACTTCAGACTTTGGACCTGGGCTTGGGTGTGTGCTATGGGTGGGTGTGTTAAAGATTGCTACACTCTTACTTCTAATTCGCTTACACATGACACGCCAACACCAGCTCTAACTTCCCTGTAAAATACAACAACAACAACAACAAAACAAAAAATGAAAACACTAACTTGAACTCCAAGACGTTTAAAGGATGGCTGGAGGTCCATAATATTGAATTTGCAAGTCAAGTGGGTGGGTGGTGGTTCCGCTCTTCTATTTATTTAGAGTATTTCCTGAGATTAGCTAATTAAAACACACACACATGAATATTTATGAAAATTTAATGTAGCAGATTCACAAATAATAATTAAAAGACCTCAGCTACAAAAAGGAGAAAATACAGATTTATCATAACTATGATAGTATTAGACAAGCTTTCACTGACAGATCAGTGTTGGATTCTTTTCCTTTCATTAATTATTAGAAGACTTTTTGTGCAACCCTGACTACACTGCAAAACGAGAATTCATTTATTCTAACAGGTTAGAATGAGACATGCCATCAAAGGTGGTGTGACAGCTACCTGAAAAATCTGATTAAAAATTATCTTAAAATATAGTGATTCTTTTTTTTCTACGTTTAATTAGACAATCCAGCAATATCCACAATAATACTTCAATAGAAAAACTTAACACTTAACAATTTTTTCAGATACTGAACTATATTAAGCTATTTGGTAATTTGACTCCAACAACCCATCATAGTAGAAATAATTCCAGTGGTGACATGATTTAGGACAGGATCCCTAGACTCTACATGGGAGTGAAGATGAAGACTGCAGCTTGGATGGGTCCAGGGTAAGACAGAGATGGGGAGGAGGCTTATTGCACGAATTAGAGAATGAAAGACAGAAGAACAGTAAGAACTAAAGCACGCAAAGTAGAGCCTGGTTGGCTCGGAGAAGGCAGGCAAGAACATGATTAGATTAATGACATCAGTCACGAGTTTGACAGCGTCATTTATAGTGGAATGTTTCAGTTCCGCCACAAGAGGGTGATCTTCTTCTTTATTCTGGTAATCATTTAAACGTTCCTGTTTCACATTAAAACAAACAAACAATTGATTTATGCCAAATAAGATGAGGAAAAACAGATGAATATTAAATGTTCTTTTTACCTTTCAAATTGCTCTTAACTATAAAGATTCAGTAGAACTTAAAAATCATCTTAACTGTTAACAGGTATGTCAAAATATAAAGATTAGAAAATCCAACAAACTCTTAAACTGTGCAAGGTCTCTGTGTGTGCTCACGTGCATGCGTGTAAGTGAGTAACTGAGTAGTTACAGAAACTTTCTTCACATAGCATCAAGTTAATTCATGTTTGAAGTCAGAGTATCACACTTCATTAGCTACTTATATTCAGGAAATGTCTAACCTGCCCAGAGAAGGTGGTATTTCTGGATCATTTTCACATGCTCAATTTCCCTCTGGGATTAATGAAGTTTCTCTGATTCTGATATGGCTTTTCAGCTGCACAGCGCAACATGTTGTTGCATCTCTGGCAGATGCAGTTCAGCATTTTAAGTGTTGCACTAAATGCTTTCATGTTCTTCTTCCCTATTAAAGCCCAAAGATGCCACCCAAATACACATTTAGGGGTTGAACTATAAAAAATAGGCATTTTTTGCAGTTTTTCACAATTTGCAGGTGCTCTATGAATGTAATCCCTGTGAATTTTGGAGGTTTCTGTACTTCAGTAGTGTTCACACTTTATTTTCTTTCAGGTTTCAGACTAATATTGTCTGAAGAAACAAACAATGAACTTGAGTGTGGAAGAAATACAAAGCATAAGCTTGAGAAAATGATCATTTTTGTTTATATAACACATACAAATATTTCATTAAGTATTTAGCTTTTGAAACCTGAAACATTAAGCCAAATAGAACATTTTAAATTTGTATTACAAAGCAGTTTTAAATAATGTAAACCCTCAATACAACCTTTGACATCAAATGTTATGGTAACATAAAGCAACATTTACATTAAAGTAAAACAGAAATCAAAATTAAGGTACTAAGATTCAATAAAACATTAATATACACACACACAAAATATTTTGGTTATATAATACATGCAAATCTAATTCATTCAAATAGTCTATGTTTAATGCTCATTAGCTTAAAACCCAAGACTTAATTTTCAGGTCTCACCTTTTAAATAACTGTTGGTGTAAAAAATGTAACCATCCATAAACAAAAATACAAAGAGCAAACAGGAATTAAAACAGTCGGTTCATGAATGTCTGTCTAAGTGTTATCCATCAGCATGCAAGCCATGCTTTACATGGATTTTTCCCCATAGCACACCCAAATGAAAATCTTATAAAAGAAGAACTATAAGACCAAAGTAATTTCAAAGTTGATATCTTCTAGTTTCTGAAGCCAAGCTTGTAAAACATGTGGCTAAGTCATTAGTAGATGTTAACTGAAGGTTTTCCAGTTTTTGTTCTCCTTTGTGAATTGGCAGCTCATGACTCTTCAGTTAAATCTTCCAGTGCATAAAAGCGGTTATTATTGCAAGCTAAATGAGAACTTCCTGAATAACTTCTATGCAGTGGTGAGAATGCATCTTGATCTAGCAGGGCTTCGGCCTCACTCTTTGAGCTGTGATCCAGCATTTTCTCTGCATTGCTGGTTAAAGACAAGCTAGGTAACGCTAAAGACATAATAGCAGGACTACTTCTGTTGCGATGTTTTCTTTGGATTGGTTGGCCTGGTGCTGGATTGCTGTTCTGTCTCTTGACTCCTAAATTTGAACCTTTGTGGTGTAAGCTGCCAAATTTTGGAGGGTAAGTTTTGGTTGAAGCTGTGGATTTTGGATTATAGTCATCAGCACAGTAACTAGCATTGGAGTCAAGGTCAGAATAATGACTGAAAGGTTTTTTAGGGATGTCTGGTTTGGACGTGAAAAGGCCCCAAATTGGTTGGTCATGCTGGGTAGCAACAGCACGAGACGGCTGATCATTTCTTTTTAGCCGGCGAATGATCTCTTCTTTCTCCTGAAGCTCTGACTTGAGTCCAGCCAATCTTTCTTTTAGCTGCTCAGTTAAACTGTTTAACATATTGTCAGTGCTGCTATTCTTTCTTTGGTCTGATGACTTCCTGTGAAGACGCTCTTTTTTTTGGGCTGTGTAGACAGAAAAAAAATGTGTCATTAATAATGTGACATTAATTTACGGATTAACAAGAAGGGAAAGTAAAAGCAACCCAAACTATTTTTGTAAAAGAAGACATCATTTTAAAGTGACTTTAGCTGTGAAGCAACAAAATGAAGATTTTTTTCCCACCAAACATTTGAATCTGAAGGTAATAAAAACATTAAAACACTTATAGGCAACTTTTCACAAGATTGTCGCCCGTCCTTAACTTCACTGCATAGTTGTACTTTCTTTTTTTCGATTGGTGATAGGTACAGGACCACCACCAAGGGAGGCACTGGGCACCCACCAAAATTGGCTGGCCCCCCAAGTGACCCCCACCACCAAGAACACAAGTGAACACAAGAGAGGGCAAGACACCCTACAATGAGTTGAAACATTAACTTGTTATTTATTCCTGCACATATCATTTTTGTCACTTTAGATGTCCCTCACTGTTCTGTCTTTGGTGTGCCACCCCAATATTCTTTTGGCCCCCATATGAAAGATTTCTAGAGGTGTCCCTGAATAGACATGAAACAAGTAGAGATACTAAATAAAGATATTTTGGTGATTATGGAGAAGTAAATAAATGTTATGGACTGGTACTTGTATATCACCTTTCTACTCAGTTGAGCAGACATCTAAGTCTCATTCACCCAATCACATGTGTTCATGCAGCGCTTAAGTACTTTATAGCATTTACATGAATGCACTGGGGTCAAAATGGGGTTCAGTATCTGAACACGGATACCTCAGCGCGTAGTTAATCAGACGAATCCACCAGCCTTCCGATTGGCAGATGACCCGCTCTAACACCTGAGCCACAGCTGCCACTATGTGTGCCCCTTTGGCCATTAAGAGCACTCCAACTATATTTCTAGCTTTTGTTTTATAATATGTGACATTAATAGACTTTCAGTAGTCTTACAGGACATTGTTTTTTTTTCTTTTGAAGAGTGGGTTGATGTTTTTGATAGCACTAAAAGCAAAGCTGTTACTATTGTTTTTTCTACTGAAACAAGCTGTCTTTAGTAAGTACTCAGTAATAGCACTTTGAGGTCTGTGGTCTCTTTGAGCATGCGGTTCTTGTTTGAGAGGTGCATGTCTGCCATCCTGTGGCAGTTGGACAACACTACAGACATAAACCTTTTCAAGGCAGAGAAAACACTTAGATCAGGGGTGTCGAACTCCAGGCCTCGAGGCCCGGTGTCCTGCAGGTTTTAGATCTCACCCTGGGTCAACACACCTGAATCAAGTGATCAGTTCATTATCAGGCCTCTGGAGAACCTCAGGACATGTTGAGGAGGTAATTTAGCCATTTAAATCAGCTGTGTTGGATCAAGCACACATCTAAAACCTGCAGGACACCGGCCCTCGAGGCCTGGAGTTCGACACCCCTGACTTAGATGCTCACCACTTCGCTCATGTCTTCACTTTTTAGCTGTATCATCTTTGTTAAATGAAGAAAGTGACTTACTTGATTTATTGTTTTTCTTATATATCAGTAGAGCTAATATAGCTGAAAATAAGACAGAAGCCAACCCTCCAGCAGCAAAGGCAGCGGTGCAAATGTCGGAGCTGCAGGTGGCTGAAATAACAACATGCATGATGTTAACATCTGATCACATTATCTGCTAAATCACAAACATGATGTCTGCAACATACAACAGGTTTTCCAATATCTAGGAACTATGGCAAACTAAGCAGCTTCCTTTCTTAAGAAGTGTTGCATAATCACATAAATGGCTCCATGTATACAAAATAAAACACATTTATGTTTTTATTTTATTACAACAAGATTTTCCCTGAGCTAATTATCGGAAGACTTTTCAGACTATACCTGAAAACAATTGAATCACCTTCGACTTCCTACAACTCAGATGTGATATAATGCAAGAAAACTGTTTATTTAATGAACAGATTAATCAAATTGCATATGATTTGATTTGAGGTTGGATATGCGTGGTGGTAGTTCTTTTTTTTATTTGTTTTAGTTAAAAAGGGACAATGTATTATATAAACATGATTGTTGTCATTTGAGGCACTGTTCCAGAGTTTAACACTAATTTGCATCTGCAGTTCCTGGGCAGATTGGAGTTTTTAAAAGTAAGTGAACTTCCTACAACAGACTGCATTTCTCTTATTCTGTTAGCCAGCAGGTACATGTGTGATGTTCAAGTCCCCGTGTACCTGATATGAGGATCTTTGTCTCTCTGGTCTGGTTGATCTCTGGCTGGTGAACCCTGCAGGTGATGCTGTGAGAACAAATATAGCACATGCAAGTAAATTAGTAACATTTAATGTGGACAAAGGTGTTTTGTTTTCAAAAGATTTTTAACAATAAGTGCCCTTTGTCACCGATTCTGTTTAGAATTTTTATGGACAGAATTTCTAAGCGTAGCCAAGTGGTGGAAGGCTTTCACAGAGAATCTCATGTCTGCTTTACACGGATGATGTGGTTCTGTTGGCATCATCGGATAATGGCCTCCAGCTCGCACTGGAACGGTTCGCAGCCAAGTGTGAAGCGGTGGAAATGAGACTCAGCACATGATTCTCATTTCGGAGGCCATGGTCGTCAGCTGGAAAAGGGTGGAGTGCCCACTCAGGGACGAGTTCCTGCACCATGAGTGATTGCAGTGATGCAGACGCCAAACTGGTCCGTCATGATGAAGGGAGAGATGAGTGTCAAAGTGAAGCTCTCTGTTAGCCGATCAATCTACCTCTAGTGACTGAAAAAACAAGATCGCAGATAGAAGAGGGAGAATTGGGCTTCCTCCGAAGAGTGACTGGCCTCTCCCTTAGAGAGTCGGGCCATTCGGGAGGGGCTCAGAGTAGAGGCGCTGCTCCTCCACATTGAAAAGAGCCAGTTGAGGTGGTTCAGGCATCTGACAGTGTCAAATGCCTGAACCACCCGGGGCCTCCTCCCAGTGGAACACTGAGCTGCTTGGGAATGCCTTGGTGTTGTCCCGGGCAAACTGGAGGAGGTGGCTGTGAAGAGACAGGTCTGGGCTTCTCTGCCACCCAGCCCCGGATAATTGGAAGAAGATAAATGGATGGATAGATGTTTTTTTAAGAAATTAAATATAATGATGAGTTGGGAAAAAACTGCCTGCTTGTGTCTGATTTACTTACCAAACATGGTATATCACTGGTTAAATCTTTTAAGAAAACAGGATCAATTTAATAGAACCAAATTTAAATGGTTTTTTGGGGGCTCCCTTTAAGGGTGACTGCAAGTCATCCATGCACATCTCACCCTCTGCCCTTGCTCTTTTCTTCCCATCCCTTGTGTCTATTGCTTTGGACGTTTAAGACTTCACAGAGAGAAATATGTTCATACACAAGAGTTTTACCTTTAAAGAAATCATAAATGCCAATGACCAGTCAAAATAAGGTCATAAGATTTAAAACTATTCCTCTTCACATTGCACTAATGATGTCTTAACTCAATAACAAGTCTGTTTCATGATACATGATGTACTGCATCGCAACCTCTCGCATATGAGAGAGCAACTTCTGATGTGTCTGAGAAATGTTTTGAGGCATAAGGAAAACATTTTGTTTATGTTACATAAAATAAATTCTAAGTGAGTTTTGAAAGACGGAGCAATGATGTCAGTTGAACCTGCTGTTCGCTTCCTGCAGAGTAACTCTTTGTTTGACGATGAAACGTCCGCTGGCATCTCGATCTCTTTCTGAACCTTGAGCAGGGATGTCGTTTCCTTGGTGATCCAGAAATGTTACCTGAGGCTCTGTTGGCCAGAAGTTCACCTCACACTGCACAGTCACCCGACATCTTTCAACCGAAACCACTGAGAGCTTTGGCTCCGAGACTGCACCTGTAAACAAAAAATAATCTAATCAGGTGTGCCAACTGAATCTTTCATCTGTCATCACTTCCTGAATAACCAGCTTCATGACTAGTTTTTATGTGCATAATTCAAGCCATCGTCTTAATTAAGCTTCAGGCAAGCAACTATACCAAATGTAGTTCACTGTGAGTAGCTAAAGATAACCAAGTTATCAAAAGGTAAATAGGTAAAGATTAAAATCTTTCTTAATAAAATTAAACACTATAAAAAGTCTTCTTTAGAAACTGCATTAGAGTGAAAAATCGAACAATTAATCACATAAACTTGGTAAACAACTTCAAAGAGACATGATTTTTAGAATAACTACATGGGGAAAAAATAGTATACACAGTTTACTCCTTACACAATTTAAAGTACTCTAGAGAGCACATAATGACAACATAATGAGGACAAAACCAGTTGAACCTGAGATACTCTGACGCACATGTGTGCACAGACTGAACTCTCAGCCTTTGTTGACACAGCACTTCACACAAGCTTAGAAGTGTCAGTTACTTCTTATCCATTCACACGCTTCATTTCATACTCACAGTAAACACAGGTTCTAGATTTACCCACAAAGTGTAATGGAGCTGCTAAAAAATGTTTTCTATTATGAAATTACTATTGAAGTATTAACAACTAGCTGGGTATTTTTTGTTGTCATTTTTATGGGCCAAAAATTGCTTAGCACTGTTGCCTCATAGAAGCCAGCCGTAATGCAAAAATGTCTATCTAACCATGTGTTACAATCAGCCAAAAAGTCTTTTTGATGGTGTTTTAAGAGGCGAATACTACGAAAATTACACTCAAGCAAGCGTGTTATCCTCTTTCATCATTTAGATGTGACTTGGCTTAATCCCAGAGATGGGCAGTAATGCGTTACTCGTAACGCATTACTGTAATCCGATTACTTTTTTGAAGTAACGAGTAAAGTAAGGGATTACTAATGCAAAAATGGTAATTAGATTACCGTTACTTTCCCGTAGGAACGCTGCGTTACTGCGTTACTACAACCCTGATTTTTTTTGGAGAATGTCTCATGACAGTGATGTAAGCAAGTGCGATGTTCGTGACAACAGCTGTGTGCAGATCAACAATGGATAACATAGCAAGTGCGGGAGAGAGTATGAGCATGCAGCGTTTAAAGCGTGGAAGTACTGACCTTACTTTGAGTTTGATTCCATAAAAAGTGACAAAAACATTAGCGTCTGTTGTGCGTGGGAAGAAAACTTCTTTTTACAGCAAAAAAACCCCCTAAACTTCCAAGCAAGCACCAAGTGCTCTACGACATGATGGGAAATTCACAGAGAAACTGCCGTATCCTTCCACTGACCGCTGTGGCACACCTGCACCAGGGTAAACCTCCGCCTACCCAACTCCTGCTTTACAGGTGAAAATAGAGCAACAGGACCGCTAGTCTTTGACTTTATTTATTTTCTGCTGTGTTTTATTTGCATCTATTTGAAAGAGTGAGTGTAAACACACAAAAAAATATATTTTATGTGCTAGAATGTGCAGAAAATAGGTTTAAATATTAAACAAATTTCTTCCAGTCAGAGAATGTTGCATATAATTAAATTTTTGCTTGATACATAAAGTTAAAAGATTAAAACTAATAAAACAAGTTTTAAAAAAGGACTTTTCCATTTGATTACATTTTGTATGATGGATTATGCAGAAAAAGTAGAATTGGGCGGAAAGTTCTATCGGTTTATCACCTGTTCAGATTGTAAATCGTTTTTTTAAAAAGTAACTAAGTAACTAAGTAATTAATCACTCTTGAAAATAAGTAATCAGTAAAGTAACGGGATTACTTTTTTGGGGAAGTAATCAGTAATTAGTTACTGATTACTTTTTTCAAGTAACTTGACCAACACTGCTTAATCCATCAAAATGCCGTCGCTGGGTCTATTTGGACACTGAATCTGAATAATTCACAGAAATGTATAAAAGGAATCATTCACATTACTTGGTTCGTTCAGCCTATGATTTGATAAACTAGACAAGGTCCAAGGCCTGTGCAGCATTTCTAGCTTTGGTTATTTAGTGAACTTGAGAGGACGTACCAACAACAAGCTCCACTACTGTGACCTCCCGAGGAGCATTCTTCCAGAGCTTGAGGCATTTGTACTTCCCTGCATCAGACATTTTCACATTGGAGATCCTTAATGAGACGTTTCCATCTTTCAGTTCTTTCATGATCAAGCTTGTCCTGTAGTCAAAGATTGGATTCTTTATCTCGTAGGTCTCACAGCCATCCCGATACAGGAAGACCACGTCTGGGTTCAGACCTTCTTTGGACCACTCAACAGTCGGAAAGTCAGAGCTGTGAGAAATCCTGAAGTTGCATGGTAGAATAACATCTCCACCAGCAAATGCTAGAACCTGCTCCTGTTTGCCATGTGCAGCATGTTCACCTAGGAAAAAAATACATAAATATATGAATAAATGTATTCATTTTATACTACATTTTATAATACTTATTCATCTCTGGGTGAGGGACGAGCAGTCTAAACAGATCTGCCCACACCTCCTTCTCCATGGCATTCCCAAACCAACTTAATAATGTAATTACTCCAGTTATTGTCAGGTGTGTCCTCAGGAATTCTCATACCCGAATCCACCCAAAACACCCCACCTAGGAGCCATCCAGTCATAATTACTTCAAACGGCTTCTTTGAAGGAGAAGCAGTTCTACTCTGACTCTGAAGTCCTGAATTTGTCACAGTCCTGGGTCAGTGACCCAGTGTTTTTGGTTTTTGTACTTTTACTTTTGATACTATTATGAATTATAACTGTTTGTGTTTTGGTTTCCCAGTGTTTATTCTGTGCTCCCTCTGTTTTGTGTCATCCCTGCCTGTGTATCCCCTCTAGTGTAGTCAGGTCTCTAAGTCTGTGTCTTTGCATGTGTGTGTGTTTCCTGTTTTACTTTGAAGGTCTGTGTCTGATCGCAGTGTGTTCAATTTAAGTTTCACCTGTCCCGTCATGTCTGATGACTCCCAGCTGTGCCCTCCTTCTGTGGCTCATTCCCTCGTTATCCCTCTGTGTATTTAAGCCTTGTGTCTGCCTGTTAGTTGCTGGTTCATCTGCGTTATCGCCCTACAGCATCTTATGGTTTTCTCTCTGTGTCTTCCTGCATCTCTGTTTCTAGCTTCAGGTTTGTTTTATGCTTAGTCTTCCCAGTTTAGGTTTTCTCAGTTCTGTTTTTTTGCCACCCTCGCCTTTTTGTATTTTCAATTGCCACAAATAAAGCTACCTCACATCAGCAGTGCCTGCATCTTGGGTCCTTTACTAATTCCACACGGCTCGCCCCGCCAGCCTTGACAGAATTCTTATTCTTTCACTATATTTATAACTTGGGCTTGTTTTCATTTATTTCAGTTATGCAGTTAGCAATCAGACAAAAAATAAAACAAAGACATGATTTTTTTTTAAAGCTGCACTGGACAGCACTACTATTCCACTGACTCCTATAGGATGGTATTGCATTTACTTGTAATAATGAGACCTTGGACCTTATTTGTGCAACCTTAAAGGAATTTTTTTTTTTTTTTTGCCATACTTTTCAGTTTTTTATACTAGTCAGTTTCCTACTTGCAACCAGATTGAGATGTAGCATTTGCATTTGCCAATTGCTGTTTGGCTCTTTAAATTATTCAGTGGCTTGCATTTGCTTTCTTGCGCAAGAACAGTTGTTTGCTTACGCAATCTTGTGTTTTTCCTTCCTTGATATGGCAGCAGATATCATGTCATCATGATTGACTCATCAGGCTGCACAAACGTGAGATGATTTGCAGCCACCAACTGTAAAAACTATAAAATAAAGAAGGGCTGAGTGACTTCCTTTGAGCAACACTATATCAGTCACAAATGGCAGTGCATAACCAGATGAGGTAAAAGAGATGGGTAACTAATAATGATCGAGGACTTACAAACAACTGTAAAACCGAAGACAAACTCTTCTTGATTTGATTTGATTAAATAAATAAGATTCTTTTTCACCTGTGACACAACGAAGGTAATAAGATTATGATTATTATTAGTAGTGATAGCTAAACAGTAAAGCTATGGGTTTGTTTGTTTTTTTTTTAACCTATGGCGCTCATTCCGACTCTGAGACTGATGGAAACTCCAGAGAAATGCAATGTAATTGTGCACATCTAGGAAATCTTCCGATGAATATGCCTTTTTTAAGATTTAAATCATAAAAATCATGCTAACATTTCTGGATGCAAGAAAAATGCTTTCACAATCAAATACATTTATTTTTAAAGAGTGTTTAATTAGCTATACTTCATTAATTTCCAGGACATTAAAAAAATGCAACACTGTACTTATTAACACCAACCACGTCACCAGTGGATTAGTTTTCAAATAAAGATCTTACATTTCAGGAGTCTCCAATTTTTTAGATTGTATAGTTGTTTCTGTTAAAGGTTTTTCCATAAACAGGTGAACATTCTACTTAACATTAATGTTGATTGATGTTGCAAAATTTTCCCATAAATTTCCATTAAGGGTGCTTTGAGTGCTGGATTGCTCTTGTGCCTTTGCTTTAACTGCATAAAATCTAAGGCAGCTTTGCCTTTGTGACTGAAACGATACTCAGAGTCAGATACACAAACAACTGCCACAAAAATAATGCAGTATGATAAGGCGCAATAGCAGGAATCCCTGTAAACATACAACTATTCAGAATATCTGGACAAGGGACAAACATTGTGGTGCTGCACACTTTCTGGTTTCCTGGTTGGAGTTCCTTTGATAAATCATAGATGCACCAAATATTCTGGGCCACCCATGAGATCCAGAAAATTTGGCTGTTGCCCTTTAATCCAAGTTAGCAAACTAGCATGGACTCTCAAACGACACTAGTAAGGAATAATAGTAGCAGTAGTAAAATATTAAAATATAACAATATTGTAAGCTGCATTATTACAGTGATGATCACATGAAACAGCCGGAGGCATAAAGCAAAATCTCTGCTATTTGCACCTCTTACAGAAGAACAATGACTTGTATTGTTGACATAATAACCTTTTACATACTTCCTACCACAAGGTATAAATGTGAAAACAGGTCTTAAGTTAATCCGACTCATCAGTGGAAACTATGCAATAACTTATCTCATATTCCAACACTGTGAATGCAAGAATGTGTGAGTCATATCTCCCTCTTATCACTCTGTGAGCCTGTCATTACTGTTATAATAGCAATAACACGAAGGTGGTTCTGTCAGCATACAGTTTGTAATGTAATTGCATTCACATGTAAACATTTTGCACTTATAAAAAGATTTAGGAAAATCCAATTAGAATCAGGGACTTTGTTGGGACACCGACGCCAGGCCATCTGAGAGAGATAATCTCACCTGTGTGTCCTGGGTCTGGCCCGAGGCCTCCTCCTGGTGGGACATGGAAGACCTCACCCAGGAGGTTTGCTTTTACACTCAGCTCTCTCTTCACCACAATAGACCGGTACAGCATCCGCATCCCTGCAGCCGCAGCACCAATCCGCCTATTGATCTCCCCTTCTCCTGTCACATGTGAACAAGACCCCGAGATACTTAAACTCCTCCAATTGGGGCAGGAACTCGTCCCTGACTGATTCTGAGACCACCCAGTTGAAAGCCTTCCGCCACTTGCTGCACCTAGAAATGCTGTCCATAAACATTATGAGCAGAATAATTTTTATATCACTCCATTTTAGGCTTTTACAGTGGCTTTGTGTCAGGTTTAGACTTCAGTTTAAAACCTTGGCTCTTACTTTTATCCTTTATGGGTTTGTGGGGTGAGGTCCCCACCCTTATTGTCAAACTACTTCCCCACTACTCTCCGACCTGGTTTCTTAGGTCCTTTTGTTAGTGATTTCACGTGACCATCTGAAAAACTATGGATCCAAAACTTTGGAGCAGCTTGACATATACTCTTGGCCTCCTTCACTCTGCAGGTTGATTGAAGGAGGCAGGAGAAGTTTTCAGTTTTCGGTTTTCAGTTTTCAGTTTTTATTTGTCATATGCAAGTTAGCACAGGGTCAACATTGCAATGAAATGTGTTTGATGAGCAGCAGTCACTCAGCAGCATGGTACAGTAGGAGAAAATATAATAAAATATAATAAAATAAAATAAAATAATAAAAAAATAGAAAAATAGTAAGGAGCAAAATATTAGAGAGACATGATAAAAGAGAAAAGATGACTAAATATATGTATCTATAAATATAAATATATGTACACTAGTGATTAAATAAGAAAATCTTGAAAAGAAATATGACGGGAGGGCAGATGGGATATTGCACAGGAATGAGCAGCAGAAATTTACAGTATTGCACTTTTAAATATAAATATCAATAACAATAAAGTGACGTGACCAGTGCAGATTAAACAGAGTACTTGTGAAGCTGCAGGGTAGCTTCTGAGTGCTGTGTTGTGTGTGTTTAAGTGTTGTGGTTGAGGTGTCGTATGGCTTGGTGGTAAAAACTGTTTTTAAGTCTTGTAGTCCGAGCAGACAGACTCCTGTAACGTCTGCGAGATGGTAACAAGGAGAAGAGCTGATGTGCTGGGTGGCTGTGGTCCTTGATGATGCTGTGTGCTTTACGGAGGCATCGCTGGAGGTAAATGTCCTGAATGGCAGGAAGCCTCGTGTCGGTGATGTGCTCTGCTGCCTTCACTACCCTCTGTAGTGATTTACGGCTGCTGGCAGAGCAGCTTCCGTACCAAACTGTGATGCAGCTCGTCAGCAAGCTCTCAATTGCACACCTGTAAAAATTTGAGGTGATGTTGGCGTTCATGCTAAACTTCCTCAGCCTCCTCAGGAAGTAAAGCCGCTGGCGAGCTTTCCTGATAGCAGTGTCTGTTTGAAGGGTCCAGGAGAAGTCCTTGGTGATGTTGACTCCAAGGAACTTGAAGCTGCTGACCCTTTCGACCTTGACACCGTTGATGTGGATGGGCTGGTGTTCCCTGACTGGTCGTTTCCGGTAGTCCACTATCATCTCTCTAGTTTTGCTGATGTTGAGAGTCAGGTTATTTTCCACACACCACTTGTACAGTGCCATCACCTCCTCTCTATAGGCCGTCTCATCATTGTCTGTGATGAGGCCTATGATGGTTGTGTCATCCGCAAACTTGATGATGATGTTGGACTCATGTTTAGCAACAGTCGTGTGTGAACAGGGAATATAAGAGGGGGCTAAGCACACAACCCTGTGGCGTACCTGTGTTTAGGATGAGTGGTGAGGAGGTGTGCTTACCAACTCTCACCACCTGGGGCCTGTTTGTGAGGAAGTTTAGAATCCATCTGCAGATCGGTGTTTCCAGCCCAAGGTCGACGAGCTTCGTGGCAAGTTTCGAGGGGATGATGGTGTTAAATGCCGAGCTGTAGTCGACGAGAACCAGCCTAAAACTCATTTGTTCAGACAGGCTTTTGTTTTATGTGTATCTATCTGGACTTTGTAAAGCACTTCTTTTCTTGAAATGTTCTGCATCAAATTTTGCTTTTTTACTAAACAGAATTACTGTCATGTGACACTCTAATATGCTAAGCACAGAAAATGAGTTTTCTGGCTCCATTAAATAGCTTCACTTGTAGTAGACTGTTTGTACAAACAACAGCAGGACTATCATTTGTCATGATCCTGGGTCTTGACCCAGCGTTTTTAGTTTGAGTTTATTTTGATATTCATGGTCTATTTTCAAGTTCATTAGATTATCTAAGTTTATTTGTTTATTTAGATTCCCCTTGTGTCTTCTACCCCTGTGTTTTAGTCTCCTTTTGCCTTTATGTGTTTCATGCTGCGTGTCTTATGTCGTCAAGGTTATATTGTCTTGTCTGTGTCTCATGTTCCTGTTTTATTTTGAAGGTCTGTGTCCTATGTCAGCGTAGTCAACTTTGCTTCCTTTGTCTCGTTATGTCAGATTAGTGTCAGCTGTTTCCCCATGTGTTCCCACTTCCCCTAATCACCTCCTGTGTATTTAAGTCCTCTGTTTTCGTCGGCTGTGTTCATGCCACGTTTCTCCATTCCATGCCATGTTTCATGTCTAGGTTTTTTTTGTTGTTTATTTAGTTCTCCCAGTTTAGGTTGATGTTAATTTGCTTCAGTTTGCCTTGCCCTTTCTTTGTACCTTTTTTACCAGCCTTATTAAACAGCTCGCTTTTTGTTAACATTCAAGTTCTGTTCCCTGTTCCTTGGAGTCTGCGTTTTGGGTCCTTTTTTCAATTCATACAGTCTGCCTCCCCCAGACCGTGACATCATTTTAACAATAACACAACGATCTTCTTGCTGTCATGTTCTTGGAATTTAAAGCTGGTAAAACAAGTTTGTTTTATTTCTTATTTAGCCTTAAACTTTGTGTTACTCAAACGTACAAATCATGGACATTTGCCTCTTTGCTCTTCCGTGTAACTTCATTTGTAACCTTTTTTGTCATTACTATTGGGATTACATAAATTTGCAGCTCATTTATATAGCTATAAACACATGTAATATAATGTAATAATAGCAGCTGAAGTAGTATTCCCCTCCTTACCTGTAAAAAATAGCAGCAGCCTGGCACACAGAAAAAGGCGCTGATACATCACCAAGGGGCAAAGGCTGAAGTTTCCCTTTAGTCACTGAAATGGTGTAAAAGTTCATAGAAAGTGTACACCGGTCTGAAAACAGGACGAGCCCATTAAAGACAGTACGGTAGACAGGACGCACAGAGACACTTCCTGGAGTTTATTCATGAGGTTTCACTATCGGTGTGTGTGTGGTGCATTCAAGTACACTCCGTGTTTATAGCTACCTAATGACCTAAACTGTCATTAAAATATAAAATAAAATACAGTGATAAAAGCATTTTGTGCTACCAGTTTCACTGTAACACAATGGACTAAACTTGCCACTTGATGCCTTGACTTTTTTCTTTCTTTCTTTGCGTTTATGAGTGTGGGAGAACATTTTCTCCCTGCACACAAGGACGTTCCAACCTGAATATACACACGGATAAAACAAGTCACATGACAATGCATTGGGAAAATGTATGAACAGGTGCAAGTGGTTATTTTTGACTGTGAATGCACTTCAGGAAGCCTGAGGCATATTCTTGAAGACTACCTAAAGAAATTACAAGAAACATTGCCTAAGAGCGTTCGGACTTTGTACCCATTTGTGTTTGTACTTTTCAATGTATTAATCTTTGACGTCAGTGTGTGCAAATTCAACAAATGCCCTACAAACTTTACAAACTACAACTTTTTAATAATAATAATAATAATAATAATAATAATAATAATAATAATAATAATAGACACAATTGAAGACATAAAAGCAATACCAAAGACTTACATCAATATACATTATAGATATGAAAAGATACAATGAAATAAATAAACACTTAACACCTGGGTTAAATGTTCCTGGTGGAGTCATCTGACACTTAAAATCGGGGCAGCGATAAAAGCATTTCCTGAGTAAAAGGTAAAGTCAGGGAAATTAGCTCTGATTCATGCCAGCAGAAAGTACACTGGGATAATCAGGGCAGCAAACAAAGGCACAAATGACCTTGTGCAAAACATTAGCAAACAAGAATGATTTGGGAGTCTTTTTTTTTTTTCTTTTTTTTGGATAACAAAACATTTTTGTTACATGAGCCACTGAAACAGAGCTCAATGTCCAATGTTTCATCTATAAAAATACAAACATATCAATTTCCATTTGCACAGTTTATGCAAAAACATAATTGGAAATATATATATTTTTTCTCTCAAGCACATTGATACATAACACTATACAAAAAAATACAATAGCAAGTAAATAAAAGGCTTTAAAGTGCAAGAAAAACATTTGCTAAAATTATTTCATCTATTGGAAAAGGACTCCTATATGTTAACAAAGTGGTGGTAAAATGGCCTGCATTTGTATAGCTTTACTAGTCCCTAAGGACTCCAAAGCGCTTCACACATCCAGTCATCCACCCATTCACACACTGGTGATGGCAAGCTACATTGTAGCTACAGCCACCCTGGGGCGCACTGACAGAGGCGAGGCTGCCAGACACTGGCGCCACCGGGCCCTCTGACCACAGCCAGTAGACAACGGGTGAAGTGTCTTGCCCAGGGACACAACAACCGAGACTGTCCAAGCTGGGGCTCGGACAATTTACAAGGCAAATTGGAAGGTTGCCTTGTAAATTGGCAACCTTCCAATTACAAGGCGGACTCCCAACTTTTGAGCCACGATCACCCCACAGAGTGTTAACAATGTTAACAAAGAACTGTTTTTTTTCTCCAAACAAACAAAAACATACAAACTAGCCCCAACTCTTAATATGAAAGTAAAAAGAAAGAGCCTTTTATATATAAGCAAAAGTATCACAAGCACCATACATCATGGTCTGGTCCCATTTTTTGACTGGTAATGCAAAGAAAAAGAAAGAAATCATGCTTAATATTAAAAACATTCAAAGAACAGGAGACACTGCAGCTGACTGTCAAGCCCCTATTCCATGCTTCCATCGCTGGTGTGAAATTTCAGTTTCTAGTTATTGCTCAGTTAAGGAGTTTCAGTCATTTAAACTGAGCAAGCATTGCCTTGCCTTATGCTTGAAATGTACAGCTTACATTTCCTTTACTTTTCATTTCTTAATAAACTTTTATGTTCATCTTCTTCAGGTAAATTTCTCAGGAGGCTGTGACGGTTATGAAATTCAGCTAATTGTGGAAGTCCTGACGAGTGTCTACGCTGAGGATGGTGGGTGCTTTGATGGGGTGAGACACTGGAGTTGATCATCTGGTGGCTACTGAGAGCAGAAGAAGGGTTGGATGTTGGTAAGTGTAGTTGTAAAATATCTGGACTGCTGTACATACGGTGGTTTCTTTGAGATATGTGATCAGGTCCTGGAAAGCTGTTTTGCCTTTTGATGATAAGCTTTGAACCCCAGCTTTTGGGTAAGTCATCAGATTTTGGAGTTTTAAAGCTGGTTGAAGCTGAAGATGGGTTTGGATTGTACACACTGGTCGAGCTCTTGTTGTCAGGGCCGTGAGTTAAGAGTAGTTTGGAGGGTTTTGAAACGTCTGCTGTGGTTGTGGAATGACATTGGACAGTTGTTCCACTGTTGTAGGAAACAACTTTGCTGTCCTGTAGTTTTTGCGTCTCATCTTCAATAAGAAACCCAGACTGTCTTTTCATCTGTCCAATGCTGCCATTTACCGAGCTGTCTGTGCTGTTAACTCTTGTTGGGTGGAGAAGGCTTTGATTTGATGTCTTTCTGTTCACTGGCTGCTTTACAATAGCTGTGTAAAATAAAATAAAAAAAGCTGAATCATCTTGTGGCAAATAGAATTAATCAAACTGTATAGATGGCTATAGGAAAATTATCCAACCTTTCACTTGATTTATGACTTCAGTAAAACAAAAACAAAAAAAACTATGATCACTGTACAGACAAAGGAACTCCAAGAAATACACAGATCAGGCAAAACAATATGATCACCCATTGAATATTGTTTTGATCCCCTTTTCACTGTCAAAACATCAAGATGTTAGAAGAACATCTTTCAAGTCGTGGAAGTTGTGAAGTTGGTCCTCCATGGACTGGACTTGTCCAAACACATGTCACAGATGAACAGATTGGATTGAGCTTCATAAACCATTCATGATCCGTTTTTTCTTTATTACGTTGTGTATTATGTTGCTAAAAAGTTCAGGGAACTATTTCCATGAAAGGGGTACATGGTCTGCAAAAACAATTCTTAGGTAGGTGGTACGTATCAAAGTAATACCCACATGGATAGCAGGAGCAATGATTTTCCAGCAGAACAGTATAACAGGATCTGCTGCTTGCCTTTTTCCAAAAGTACATTGTGGTACCGGGTGTTTCCCAGGTAAGCAACTCAACACATGGTTGGTGCTATCAGTGGTGGACATGGGTCAACATGGGCACCCTGAGTGGTCTACAGCTATGCAGCCCCATATCCAACAAACTGTAATGCACCTGTATGCAGATGTATGTATTCATACACCTTTTATCAGAAACAAAATTAACTTTAATTTGAGCTCCAGTGGCTCGTCTGTTGGATTGGACCGCACATCCATCAGTGAGCCTTGGCTCAACATGAACTCGTTGGTGCTCTGACTTCGTTATCTAGCCATCACAATTTAGGCCCAAATTAACTTGCTCAAATGCCTATGCATACCAGTTGTTCCTGCTTCTGACATTAAGTTTGAGGACAAAATGTTCACTTGGCTCCCTAATATATCCCACCCACTTACTGGTGCCATGTCAGTTATCATTAATGTTATGCCTGATCAGTGTATACTATTGAGTCAGTCACAAAACTCCTGAGTTTCCATCTTACACACATGTAATTCTGTCTTTGTGTTCTCTATGTAAAGAGCAACTACATTTTTCTTCATCCTTAAAACAACAACAACAACAATAAAAAATAAAACACCAAAACCACTTTGCTGTCATTTCAAAATGTTTCTCAACTGCTCACTGGCAGTCTATATCAATGGCCCTTGCTTTGCATTTTTTTTGTATAATTCAGAACTGTGACTCACCAAATCTGAAGCATTTTTTGCATGAAAGGGCAATGAATCCAGCTGCAACTAAGAAAAACAGTCCTGTTCCTCCAATGGTGATGGCGATAGTGTGAGGATCAGACTTCATGCACACACCTGAAATGACATAACATTATGTTGACATATGAACAGATAATTCATATTATACCATCCATCCATCCATCTTCATCCGCTTTATCCGGGGCCGGGTCGCGGGGGCAGCAGCCTAAGCAAAGAGGCCCAGACCTCCCTCTCCCCAGCCACCTCCTCCAGCTCATCCGGGGGAACACCAAGGCGTTCCCAGGCCAGCCGAGAGATATAATCTCTCCAGCGTGTCCTGGGTCTGCCCCGGGGCCTCCTCCCGGTGGGACATGCCTGGAACACCTCACCCAGGAGGCGCCCAGGGGGCATCCTTGTCAGATGCCCAAACCACCTCAGCTGGCTCCTTTCGACGTGGAGCAGCAGCGGCTCTACTCTAAGCCCCTCCCGGATGGCCGAACTTCTCACCCTATCTCTAAGGGAGATGCCAGCCACCCTTCGGAGGAAGCTCATTTCCGCCGCTTGTATCCGCGATCTTGTCCTTTCGGTCACTACCCACAGCTCGTGGCCATAGGTGAGGGTAGGGACGTAGATCGACCGGTAAATTGAGAGCTTCGCTTTTACACTCAGCTCCCTCTTCACCACGACGGACCGGTGCAGTGTCTGCATTACTGCAGCTGCAGCCCCAATCCGTCTGTCGATCTCCGGCTCCCTTCTCCCATCACTCGCGAACAAGACCCCGAGATACTTGAACTCCTCCACTTGGGGCAGGACCTCATCCCCGACCCGGAGTGGGCACTCCACCCTTTTCCGGCTGAGAACCATGGCCTCAGATTTGGAGGTGCTGATCCTCATTCCCGCTGCTTCACACTCGGCTGCGAACCGCTCCAATGCGAGCTGGAGGCCCTCACCCGATGAAGCCAACAGAACCACATCATCCGCAAAAATCAGAGATGAGATCTTGAGGCCACCAAAGCGAAAGCCCTCTGCCACTTGGTTGCGCCTAGAAATCCTGTCCATAAAAATTATGAACAGAACCGGTGACAAAGGGCAGCCCTGGCGGAGCCCATCACCCACCGGGAACGAGTCCGACTTATTGCCGGCAATGCGAACCAAGCTCTTGCAACGGTTGTATAGGGATCGAATGGCCCGTAGCAATGGGCCAGACACCCCATACTCCCGCAACACCTCCCACAGGACACCCCGAGGGACACGGTCGAATGCCTTCTCCAAGTCCACAAAACACATGTAGACTGGTTGGGCAAACTCCCATGCACCCTCAAGTATCCTCGAGAGGATGAAGAGCTGGTCCAGTGTTCCGCGACCAGGACGAAAACCGCATTGTTCCTCCTGCATCAGAGGTTCGACTAGCGGACGAACTCTCCTTTCCAGCACCCTGGCATAGACTTTCCCGGGGAGGCTGAGGAGTGTGATCCCCCTGTAGTTGGAACACACCCTCCGGTCCCCCTTCTTAAAGATGGGGACCACCACCCCGGTCTGCCAATCCACGGGTACTGCCCCTGATCTCCACGCAACATTGCAGAGGCGTGTCAACCAGGACAGCCCTACAACGTCCAGAGCCTTCAGGAACTCGGGGCGGACCTCATCAACACCAGTTGAAATGACATAACATTGTGTTGACATATGAACAGATAATTCATATTATACTTAATATAAAATACCATATATCTGCAAGTTTTTCTTCAAGTCTAATGAGTCCTTATTGGTAGGAAAAACACCCAGTGCCCTGCCAGGTTTCTTTATCAGGCTACTAGATTGAGACAGTGACACGTGCTAAACTGTACCGCCAACAAACTCAACAGGACTCCAGACAATGTCAAGAATAGAGGCGATATGCAAACTGGCAAGCATGTGGTGCAGAGGCCGTACATAGGTTGTATTGGAGTAAAGATATAATTTGTTATCATGATCTCTAAGCAGCACAGTGGCACGGTGGTAAGCACTGTTGCCTCACAGCAAGAATTCAATTTCACCATCAGGCCGGGGTCTTTCTGTGGGGAGTTTGCATGTTCTCCCTGTGTTTGCGTGGGTTCTCCCCAGGTAATCTGGCTTTCTCCCAGCATCCAAAGACATGCATAATCAGAAGAGAATGGATGGATGGATCGGTCTCTAAGTATAGATATTTTGGCTGGAACTACATTATCAATCACAGGTGTGTTCTGCGGTGCTGCTGCAGGGAAGGCAGACGCACCTGTGCATTGCAACCAGCCTAGAATCTGTGTAGGGTCCTATGTTTGGGGTGCATTGTTGATGTGTATGGCTGGCAGCCAAGCGTGTACAGCAAGCGTGACAGAGATAATAAAAGATGCTGCAAAGCATGAGGGTACACCCAGGTCTGGTGTGGATTTCTTACAGCTTAAAATAAAGACAACAGTGGGTTAGGGTGTCAATCCTGGTGTGAAGTGACATGTGGAAAGCAACAAGAGAGCAAATGGTTAACATAGTGGTCATCTGATAAAACTCCACACACGGTAATTTATAGAAATCCCAATAAAACCTACACATAAACCCCAAATAGATAGCAAATGCATTAAAAAAATGTGAATATGGGTGTTTGAATGCACACGTGAAGATCTGGCATACCTGGTATGAGGATCTTTGTTTCCCTGGTCTGGTTAAATTCTGGTTGATGAACTCTGCAGGTGACACTGTTTGACAAATACACAGCTTATAACTCACATCATATAAGTGAAAATCTAATTTTACAGTTAGTTGGTTAAACATAATCTGCAGTATTGTGCAAAAGTCTTGAGCCAGTCTACGTGCAATAAATCACTGCACTTTTTCCCCTCTAAAGAATTATATGGGGGGGGGGCACACAGTCTGAACTCTCTTAGGCAATGTTTCTTGTCATTTCTTTAGGTAGTCTTCAAGAATACTCATCGGGGTTCCTGAAGGTCATTGAAATTCTCTTTTGGATGTTTATTTTGTGTTGTGTCATGATGATCTCACAGTGTGAATATAGGGGTCCTGGCTCTCAGGAGGCTAGTCCACAGCAGATAGGGTTACACTGCATGAGACCTACTCCTGACAGTTACTTAATGAGATTAAAGCCAGAGAAACAATGAGTTCTGACGCTGGGTTTTCCTGTTGTCCAATCAGAATATAAAGAGAGAGATTCAAGACTTTTGCACAGTACTGTAAAAAAATTAAAAAATGCTTATCCAGTTATTAATGTCTAAAAAAATATGTATAACCTGCTGGTAGCTCTTTGCAGAGTGGCTCTTCGTGTCACAGTGAAACATCCACGGGCATCTTGTTCTCCTTTGGGGTTTTCCCCATAGATGTTCTTTCCATTGTCATCCAGAAATGTTACCTGAGGCTCTGGCAGCCAGCAATTTGCTTCACAATGCAGAGTTATGGCATCACCCTCCGCTGAAATCACTGAAAGCCTTGGCTCAGAAACAGCCACTGTAAAAACAACAAAACCAGAAGGTGTGATCATTAAATCTGCCATCCTACGCACCTGTCCTTATTTCTGATAAACCTGTTATTGTTTTTATGTTAAAGTTACATCTATGACGTCAAACCCACACTTTATACCACTCTTGGCTTCTGAAGAAGAATGAAAGACACTCTAAGTGATACACACAGAAAATACAAACTGCTTTTACACAATTAAATTAAACTATTTATAGACAGTGTCAAATCACAACAGCAGTTGCCTCAGAGCGATTTAAACTGTAAGGTCACGACCAGAGATGGGCAGTAACGCGTTACTGTAATCCGATTACTTTTTTCAAATAACGAGTAAAGTAAGGGATTACTATTACAAAAATGGTAATTAGATTGCCGTTACTTTCCCGTAGGAACACTGCGTTACTAAAACCGTGATTTTTTTTGTGAGAATGTCTCATGACAGTGACGTAAGCAAGTGCGACGTTTGTGACAACAGCTGTGTGCAGATCAACAGTGGATAATATATCGAGTGTGGGAGAGAGTATGAGTGTGCAGCGTTTAAAGCGTGGAAGTACTGACCTTACTTTGAGTTTGATTCCATAAAAAGTGACAAAAACATTAGTGTCCGTTGTGCGTGGGAAGAAAACTTCTTTTTACAGCAAAAAAAACCCCCTAAACTTCCGAGCAAGCACCAAGTGCTCTACGACATAATGGGAAAATCACAGAGAAACTCGCGGATTCTTCCACTGACCGCTGCGGCACACCTGCACCAGGGTAAACCTCCGCCTACCCCACTCCTGCTTTACAGGTGAAAATAGAGCAACAGGACCGCTAGTCTTTGACTTTATTTATTTTCTGCTGTGTTTTACTTGCATCTATTTGAAAGATTGAGTGTAAACACACACACAAAAAAAATGATGTGCTGGAATGTGCAGAAAATAGGTTTAAATATTAAACAAATTTCTTCCAGTCAGAGAATGTTGCATATAATTACATTTTTGCTTGATGTATAAAGTTAAAAGATTAACACTAATAAAACATTTTTTTAAAAGGGACTTTTCCATTTGATTACATTTTGTATGATGAATTATGTAGAAAAAGTAGAATTGGGCTGAAAGATCTATCGCTTTATCACCTATTCAGGTTGTAAATTGTGTTTTTAAAAAATAACTAAGTAACTAAGTAATTAATTACTTTTGAAAATAAGTCATCAGTAAAGTAACGGGATTACTTTTTTGGAAAAGTAATCAGTAATTAGTTACTGATTACTTTTTTCAAGTAACTTGACCAACACTGGTCACGACCCTATGATAATTATATGGAGCTGTGCTTTTTATAAAGTAAACAACTTTTCTAAAGCTCCTTGAAATTGAGCTTTTAAGTAGATGAGTGTCTCCTCCTATAAAAAGACTTTGGCTCCTGAAAGTCTGTTCCTCTGATGAAAGAAAGATTATCTCATGTGAACCAATCCTTAATCATGGCAACTTTTACAGGAGTTTAAATCTTACATTGGTCAAATATTATTAATAGTATAATATGCACTTCTGAGCAAGGCCAACTGGCCATATTCCCAGTAAAATAATGAAATAAAGCTGGTGTCATTTGAAGGTTTAGCACACACAATTTACTTTACAGACACCCCCCCCCCAAAAAAAAATAAATAAATAAATAAATAAAAAATAAAAAATGATGCAAGTATCACCATGGTTTTTGGTTGTGTTAATATTTTTCATTCATTAGGGACAAAAATATATCCAAATTTGTAACAATAACAGAATTGTATCTACTACCCCTGGCAGAGGTTTGGTGATGCAATGGTTGTTCGTTTAAGGTCTAATGACTGTGACTCAACTTCAGGGATTTAATGGAGACACGAATGAAACAAGAATTTCAAGAAATGCAATAGTCTCATTTCCTGTTTTTCATTATTGGCCATAGCAGCTTGATTTAATGTCCACATTTGATCTAAATCACATTTAAACAGAGAGACATGAAACCAAATGAGGACACACCGGATATGTTGTTCCGGTCCAGCCCACAGGTGGGCGATTGCTACATGAGCAATGAGGCTAATGATCAACCAGTTCAACCTGTTATGAAACACCCAACTATTAAAAAGAAAAGAAAAAAAAGAGTCAAATGTGTACACACACTGAACTCAAAGGACATTCTTGTGGATGAAGCTGTTGTTTGTACTTTAAACTTCAGAAATGACTCAGAAAACAGTCGCATATTTTTAACCCATTAAGATTAAATGTTATGTACACAATGTATTACTTACAGAGCAAAGTGGAATTGATTCTCATTGTATTTCATAACTGCTGCTATATTTACAGCCCATACTCAGGATACTTGCCACTAAAGTGTGATATATAGCAAGTAGTGGCTTGTTCTGTATTTAAATAATCCCTGTTCTGTTCCTTCCATTTGGAAATCTGTTTAAAGTTTCTTTTTTTTTGGATCTATTATGCTATGTTTTTATCTTTGAACTCAACTAGAGCAGCTTTGTATATGTCACAGTCAAAATATGCCCTACTTGTCTTTTATTGGTCGTTGGTGCGACTCTTCTGTTCAGCTCCACTGTCTAAAAGAAGCTAGTTTCCACTATTTCCTATGCTTTCTTCTGTTGACCTCCATAAACAGAACATTTGAACAGAAGGAAAGTTTGCTCTAGCAAGATAGTGGCTAACTTTATCAACCAATAAAGCTTGATACTCATCAAGACTCATTTAACTTTGAAGTAGTTTTAGACTGTTGACAACTAAAGGCTGAAATGTGAGAAGTTTTACAAGTGTGTGGATTTATGGACGTATCATTGATTTTTATTCAGTTGCTATACAACCCGGATTCAGATTTTTAGGTATAATTAATAGCTCAACTGTTTATTCAAAATGAAAATCAAATAGATAGAAGATGAAATGAGATACAGATGAAGAAAAGAAGCAGCTCACAGATACTGTCTATGTTTAAAGCCAAGAGCTCTGTGCTGTTAGGGGTAGGGTCAGCTTATATCAAGGACCACCATCTAACCTAGCATAAACTTTGTGGAGCATGGTTTATCCTCCTGTAATTCAAAATTGTGCCCCTTCGAGCTCTGACTCTAAAGTAAAACCCAGATCCTGATCGCATATTAAATGAATTTAGCTGAATTGGACAAGAACCCAACATTTAAGTGGGTGGAGCACACTTAGGCAATTCAATGGTGAACTCTTTGTGTGGAAATGAACATGAGTGGACATACCCACATCCAGCTCCACTGTTGTAACCTTCCTGGCGACATTTTTCTGGAATATGAGGCACTGGTACTTTCCAGTATCAGACACCTGCACATTGGAGATCCGTAATGAGATGTTTCCATCTTTGAGCTCTTTCATGATGAGGCTTGTCCTGTACTCGAAGGCTGGATTCTTCATCTCGTAGGCCTCACAACCATCCCGGTACAAGAAGACAACATCTGGCTTCAAGCCTTCCTTGGACCACTCAACAGTCGGAAAGTCTTCCTTGTCAGAGATATTGAAACTGCACGGTAGGATAACATCTCCACCAGCAAAGGCAAGAACGTGCACTGGCTGATCCTGAGCAGAGGATCCACCTAGAAAAAAGAAAAGAAAAAAGAAACACAAAAAGGATAAACAACCATATTAAAATGATAAAAACTAAAGTTATTGAAGTAGAGATTAAACAATGTGAGTAAAACTTTACTAGAAGTTATTCAGTGCCTCCAGGTGGATTGACTCCTGTATGTTATTCTATGTGTTATAGGTGAAGAGAGCGCGGAGCTACAAGGCAAACTCTGCAGTTTACCAGTCTTTTTCAAATCCTGATCTATACTCTGAGTATTGACCAGCAGGATTACAGTTACATTACAGAGACAATCAAGTCTATCCTATATATTTTTAATGCCACGTTAAAGCTATAAGGTATAAGGTATAAGGTAACAAAAGTATGACATCCAGAAGAGAAAGCCCCTTTTTAAGAGAAAATTAAATATTCTGACACATTAAACTGTTTTTTATTTATTTTTTGTTGTTTCTTTGTTTGTTTTGGTGGCATTGTTGATATATTTTTTCTCTTATCCAGGTTTGGCCATCTTATCTTATTTGAAATGAAAGCAAATTACCACCCAAAGAGCCCGACAGAAAACAAAGCTGAAAGACTGACAAGGAAGTTTTGTTTCTGAGGACTTTGAATGCCACAATCAGCTGTTGGCACTTATTATCTTTTTCACCTGCAGCAGTACTTTCCTGTGACGCAACAATGACGGCTTAGTCACTCAAATATTCTCTCATCCAATTAATCATGAACTTCTGAATGCACTGCATTTCTGATGGCATTTATTTTTAAATGCATAGTATTCGGTTAATGATACAACTACTGGCACGAGTCCATCTATTGAGGTTTGCACAGTTTTCCTGGCTGGTTCAGCGTGATTAAGATATTGGCCAGTGATGATAACACAGGTTGAATTAGACGTGCACATCAGTGAACAACACTTTTCCACTGCTTGACAGAAGAGGAAAGGAATAGTTCATGAGGTAAGGTGGGGAAGTCCCCAAACCTGTAAGATGTATATAATTGAAAATGTCCCACACTGTCTCACACATACTCTATGTCCCACACTTTGTTAGGACACAGATAATTGTGACATTTACGTGAGCAAGATGCATAGAAATATACTTTATGTGGTACACCAGTTCAACTGCATGTCAGTGCAAATATCTATTCACACAAATCACATGGCAGCAACTCCTCATTAAGACATGCAGACATGGTTAAGACAACCTGGTGACGTTCAAACTGAGCATCAGAAACTTTGAACATGGTGCACAGTTCTGCACCAGTTAACAAACCGTACATTTCATTTGATTCAGGCATGCAGTGTGTGCATCTTTAACAATTTAAGAAAAATTATGATTAAATGATTGCACATCATTGCTGTTCACAATTATGTTTGTGTTTTTTCCTCTTTCAAGTCCCCCAGATTCACTCTGCACTAGACTGTGGCACATTTAATTGACATATCTGTTATTTTCTCTTCCTCTCTTATCCATTTATAGATGTATTATATTCGTATTGATTTGGGGTTACTTTTAAATGCATTATGGTTTTGTTTTTTCAAACTTTGTGAGTAATTACATTAAATAACCATAATTTCAGCACTGGTTAAAAATACTATGACTACAGTGTTTGTAGTAATTATACAGCACTACTACAGATTATATAATATGAAATCCTGTCTATAATGTTGAAAAGTTCCTTTTCTGCTTTTATTCTGAAAATCTCTTAACAACGTCCTGAGATCACTGCAGATTTGAAGCTTGACCTAAGGACGCCGAGTAATTATTTTTCAGCTAACTGGTTTGGCATGATTTACAGAGGTAACGGCAGCAGGTGACGTTTAAACAAACACTTTCTTGCACTAGTGGAAGACAAACAATCGCAGTATTGCTTGGATCCGCAGCACGTGTAATGAAAGGTCATGTTGAGCTTGTGCTGTTAAGTATCCTGTTGATGGCCAGGAATCACTGTTCACCGCTTGGAAAAAGTTAATTTAAAAAAATCCTGAAAAAAAAAAAAACCTGTTGGCTCCTGTGATCTTTATTCTGATAACAGCGATGCATGACGAGGGCGTTTTGCAGTTAACCGACCTTTTAATTTTGCCTTTCAGTAAAATCCCTAACATTCTTTGGCACTTCTCATTTACTTTTCTCTTTCACTGAACGTGAGTTAAATCGTTGCTCTAAACAAAATCAGCATAACCCAGCACTCTTTCTTACCCATATAGGATGACAGCAGACTGGCAACCACGAAAAGACGACGATACATCCCTAAAGGACAAAAGACTTTCCCCCTCAATTACTGAAGAACCAAATTAAATGTTTCGGAAGTTATCATTCTCTCTGCAGACACCAGAAGCCTTTCAGATCAGTGTGATCAGACACACTGATCTGACACTCACAACCTCAGATTTTTGATCTTGGTTTGGCTGTGGGCGGTGCCGCACTTACGCTGTTTCTCACCTGCTGACACACTGACGCTTCAACACCAAAAAAAAAAAAAAAAAAAAAAAAAAAAAAAAAAAGGTGGTGCTCCTGACCTCCCCAGGGGTCGCCATCTGGTGTTAAAAATGAAACATTACACTCGATTTACACAGTAGACGGGCTGATGGTGCTTCATCGACGTGTCAACTTTCCAGCTCCATAGTTTGATTCGTGGAGTCTGCCATAGTATATAGTTTACTTATCTTTGTCGAAGCCCTGTGTATTACTTTAGTTATTATTAGGTCTGAGGTAGTTTCAGGCTGAATTACAGAGCAAGTAAAGCACGTAGTTTTTGCAAAACCTCAATGCAATTTTGCACTGATAACGAGCCTTTGTAGGGTGTTTCTGTTCTTATAGAGAGAGACTGTAGGAGTCCAGTTTCACGTTTATGTACAAAAACGTGTTGATTTAACCCAAATAAAATATATTTTAAAAAGAACGTTATTAAATCGATTTATTTTACAGCCTTCAAACAAATTTGTCAAAATATGAAAATGATCAAATCAAAGACCACAGTGTGTGTGTGTGAGAGAGAGAGAGCGTTATAGAGAAAAGTGACACCAGAAATGGCATATCAGTGAAAGTGCACGGTAACGGTGAGACACGAGGTTTTTAAAATGTCTGTTGCTATATATTTACATATACATGGCATCTGCAAACAACGTTTAGCTTAAAAACACTGAGCTATATTATCGTCGTCACGATTTCCTCGTTTTAGACAGGAAGCTCACGCGGCTGATCGCACGAAACAGTGCAAACAAACAACACAGCTCTTGCGCAGCAAGTCGTAGACTTTTGTTCCTCTTTGAGGTAAGTCTTCCTCTTAAATACTTTTGATTATTCTCATCAGAACTGTTATAGAAGTAAAACAGCTTACAATGTCGATGTAAAGGTTTTAACGTGTATGTGCAATTATATAAATATATCGTAACAAATAATACAAAGAAAAAAACAAACAACAATACAGTGAAAGTGAACGCGGTATCCGTAACTTTCAGATAGGGTCCAACAACAAAAGGGGCATCAATGCCTTATAAAAGATGAATGCAAGTAAACAAGGACACAATAGCAGTAAGTCGCAATTCCCACGGAAGGGGAGCGTCATAACAGTTCCACAGCAGTTCGGGGGATTTTAAAACCGTCCAGAATCGTTTATATGTCTTTGTCGTTTTCTGGCTTTGAGATTAAAACAATAGAATAGAATAGAATAGCTTTTTTCGTATTATATGACATAATAAAATCAAAGTTGCGTCTCTCTTGTGAGTCTAAATTTTGATTTAACTTTGATACTTAATGTCATTTAACACAAAAGCAAAACAAAGAAGCTCATGACTACAGCGACAAAACTAAGCCCGAAGTCAATGCAGAAACTTAACAATCAGTTTATATGAAAAGATCGGGAAGGGGGAGTTCATTGTTTTAAAAGCAAATTTAAAAAACGAATTAAACACGACCAGAAGAGGGAGAAAAAATAGTCAATGATGAAGAAAAGAGGACAAAACAAACAGAAAATGCTTTTTCCCTTGGAGCGAAATTGCATAATTAGCATGATTTATTTTGATTGTCTTTAATCTCGTTAATTTTACAACTTTTCTTTTTCTTTAAGATTTCCAAGATGCATCTGTGGAGATATAAATTATCAATGAGAGGCTACAGAGCCATGATTTTACAGCACATGATTTTCTGCCTTCTGATACACAGAGGTGAGTTCATAGTTTTATCAGCATGGTGTCTTTGCACTTCACATTGCACACGCTGCCTCTTAACTACGTGCAAAACATTTGTGGTTGAGATCAGTAACTTCCTCCTCCAGAATCAAAGAGCCAACCCACAAAGCATTTCACAATACAACCCCTATCAGGCATTTCTTTGTGTAGTCTTTTGTGTTTTGAATACTCTTTTCTACTGAACGCTCATTTGATGTCACCATTGGATTATTAGACATTATTAGACATTTTTACTGCATAATTGCACTATATGTTTTGTTATGCAACCTTTTGTGTTTCTCCTCCTTAAACCAAAAAACAGAAGTAAAGGCCACATTTTTGGTTGCCTGAACAGGTCATGATTGTTGTCATATATTATATTATATTATATTATATTATATTATATTATATTATATTATATTATATTATATTATATTATATTATATTATTTTAAATCGTAGTTTTTTTAATTATATCCTGGGGTCAGATGCCTTAAGTGGTATGGGTGTAAACAACTGTCATATGGTTTGACTTCAGTTTACAGTACAGTTTGTACATTTTTTTAATTTTCTTCTCTGAGCTCAACGTCACCAAGGTTAAGTGCTTGGTAAGTTAAAATAAGATAAACCTTTATTAGTCCCACACGTGGGAAATATTTGGGTCATGTAAGAAAGTACAAGTTTAAGAGCAGTAAAAGTAAAAAAAAAAAAAACACAATTAGATTATTATTATTAGTAGTAGTAGTAGTATTTCCAGTTTGGTCTAATTTTATATAAACGTCAACTTGTTTGTAAACTGTAAGAGGTTTGACAGTAACTGTGACTTACACTGTCAGGAATGCTTCACTTTCCATTTCCTCCTCAGGGCGGCCTCTCATTGTCGTTCCATTGCGAGCAGTCGTGGCCACAGTTGGGGAAGAGGTTGTTTTGCCGTGCCACATTAAACCAGAAATGGATGCTAATGGGATGAGGCTGGAGTGGGCGAGACCTGACCTAACGCCCGGGTTTGTTTACGAGTGGGCAGACGAAAAAGAACACGTGGTGAACAAACAGCCGTCGTACAGAGGAAGGACATCAGTGGTTAAGGAAAAACTGGAACATGGTGACATTTCACTGAAAATCTTAAATGTGACCATCTCTGACGAGGGAATATACAGATGCCTTGTGCCACAAGTGGGACAAGAGGCCTTCATTAAACTCATTGTTGGTAAGTAAACGCACGTTATATTATTTTTTTATGTCCTTTCTTTATGTATTAATGTGTTTTAAAGTACTTTGAGTGCTCAATTTGAGTTGAAAAATCTTATGTATCTGAAAGAAAAGAATGGAGACACTGGCTTCTTGTTCTCATGGAAACATTACAAACTACTTCAGATCAAGTTATCCTTTAGTGTCATGGGACTGGATCCCTGCATGGAGTGGAAGGATTTTTCAGCCTTGAGGGAAGAAAGCTTGGGATCCTCTTGTTAATATGTATGGATGACTCAGGATATGTCATTAACTTCGAGAGGTCTAATTCTCCACTGATGACCTCAACCATATCTCAAACCCAAACCATAAGTTTTGTCAAAAAAGCAAAAATTTAAAAATAAGACTTTTTTTTTCTGTGCTTTCTGTGCGGCTTAAGAGGTTAATTTATTTATTGCCCCCTTAATAAGTCAACAAATGAATACATTTATGTTCAGCATGCTGTTGCAGTGATACCTCACAGTAGTGTTTTGGGTATTAGCTCTGATGGGTTTGACTGGTGTTTTCAGTGTGGCGTTTACATGTTTTTCCCACAACTGTGTGGGTTCTCTCCCAGTACCCCCACCTCCTCCCACAGTCCAAAGACATGCAGTTAGTGGGGTCAGGTTAACTGGCAATTCAAAATTGTCTGTAGGCGTGAATGCTTTTTGACTTTATGTGTTAACCTTTCCACAGATTAGCAAACTATCCAGGGTGTACCGTGTCAAAATGCAATAATATTTTCTTCAAAATGCAACACTATGATAGTAATTTGCTTTCATAATAACTAACTTGTATAATTAACTTAAGTGTATATGTGTCTCTTTGGTTATTTTAGCAAAGTTGTTCCACCGATTCATTTTCTTCTGCTTTTCCAGTTCACTTTTCTAAATTTCTAGTCTATACTAAGCTCCAGGTCACACTGATACCTTTTACAAACATAATCAACCAATAACCACAATGTTGGCGCTGTGAATTCAAAGTATTCCTACTGGTCTTGGTTTTCTTTTCTTTTTTTAGGTGCTGTCTCCTTTCCTAAAGTCACTGTAATAAGTAAAAACAGCAGTAAAGTGGTGTTACAGTGTGAGTCTGCAGGCTGGTATCCAGAGCCTGAGCTGCTGTGGTTGGACGGTGAGGGAAACCTCCTCTCTGCTGGACCTACAGAGACCCTCAGAGGTCCTGATGACCTCTATACTGTCAGCAGCAGAGTGACTGTGGAGAAGAGACACAGCAACAACATCACCTGCAGAGTCCAACAGAGGAACACCAACCAGAGCAGAGAGACACACATACATGTTCCAGGTAGATTTCATGATGAAATGCTTCATATGCTATATGTGAAACTACTGTGGTTTTTAATAATGTTACATGATATCTTCCAGTCCCATCCTGGTCTTTGAAATTGGTCTTGGTTCCAGGCTTACTCGCTGTGTTTCTGAGTGTTCTACTGACCATTCACAGATGGCGAGTAAGGTAAACATGTCTCTCTTTTTTCCATTTTAAAATAGTGTTTTTGTCATTACAAGAACATGAAATTTTCTCTACTGAGATCTGAGAAAACATGGCAAGCATGTCAACAATGTGCCATGACCCTAAACTTCTTTTTTCATTTATGAAGAATCAAAATAAAACCAATTCCAAATAGGGGGCAAATACTTTAAAAAGTGGGATCAACTAAGCCAATATTCAAACACAAGTGAATCCTCGTGTCTGTGAATTGTATACATCGTTCTATGTGACCACAAAGACCACAAAATGACAAGTTAACACTGTATTTTTACTAGGATTCTTGAACATGCTGAAAAAGAGGTGATGCTCAAGAATCCAGATGTGTAAACACCACAAGGAACAGCTTTGATAGAAAACCACACAAACCCAGAGGGGCAAGAACTTCAGATCAAGTAAGATCAGGAAGTGGAGCTTCTGAAATATCTGGAGGAAGCAGGGGAGCAGCTGAAGAAGCTACACATTTCAATGACAGGAAAACAGGCTTTGAGAAAGAGTTTATGTGAATACAGTGACTGTCATTGTCAGTATCCCTGAACAAAGCACCTGTGCTTAAACAGTCTTCAGCATGGCTTTAGTCTATCTGTATGTATTTCTAAATGGCAATAACTCAACTCAGTTCATCTGTGCAAATTGGTTGTTACATTTCTTACTGTGTTAGATGACCTGTAGTATCTGAAGTTTCATGTGATGAGGTCATGTAATCACTTTTATTGCATTATAGAGAGTGGATATCGTCAATATTTTCATCTGAGACATGCAGTTCTGACCATGAGCACAAAAGGTCCCCTTACCATTCGAACCAGTCAGTCAGACAAAAGTTGGCTTATAGGGAGAGGAGCCAAGAAAAGACAGAAGATGAACTGAAATGTCAAACTGAGGCTTAAAAACAAAGATAAATAAGTATTATTTTGAACTGTGAACCATCCGAAGCTGCTTAGGAGTCCAAGAATAAAACATATTGTCTTGGAAACAAGCAGAATATGCTCCATTTCCCATTCCAGTGCATTATTGTAACTTTGTAACTACTTTTCTGGTTGTAGACGCACCATTTCAGAAAAACAGCTACTTTTGGTAGGTCTCACCCAAAGTCACAGACTGACAATCCTAGTGTAGCTAATTTTGCTTTAAAATGGCCAATCCGGAGCGATGAGCCTCAGGATTGGACCATGTCCATGGCCATAATATAGGAAGTAAAATTAAAATCACTGTAGAAACCTCAAAAGACCCAAAATGTTTTAACCTTACCTAGGCAACCAAAGAAGGGCTTCTTACCTTCTTACCTCTAACCTGCAGTTGATGACTGTCACTTTCATCAGCTGTTAAATTTGCACTGAGTCTAATAATCTGTGATAGCTACAATGCTAAATCAGAAGCAGCACTTTTCTGTGAGGCACCATTCATAAAGGTCTTCTATTGGAAAGAGTTTTTATAATGAATTTAAGAGTCGATCTGATTAATAAGAGCTAAACAACATCTTTTTAAGGTCTAAATAGGCTATATTTATATACAGTCCAAATCAAGAAAACTTTATTTGCAAATGAGGCAGCACATCTGTACAATATATAATCTGCAGATAAATAATAAGTAAACAGTTTTATTTATTCTGGTTCTCTTTGTGTTGACCTATTGTTAATTGTTGTGACAGTCTTCCTTTTTAACTGCATGCACCTCTGTTTCTCTCCTTTAATATCAAATTAATGTATTTCTATTGAAAAATAATACTTTTTAATACAATCTTTGTAAATAATACATTCTTTCTCATTTTTCTTAAATATACGCCTATTTATTTACTGTGCATGTATCTTGTAACTCGAGCAAGTGCAGCTATGTTACAGCTGTGCTACTTAGTGGTGCAATGAGCAGCTCAGCTTCAAGTGGAACTGCTCTCTTATTTTATTCTGAGAGACGACGAGTTGCAACATGTCTCTTGTCATCTTGTTATTCCAGTTTCGTTTTTTCTTGGAATAAATACAGTTTGGTCTACCACATGCTAAGCCCTGTTTCACTAATGTGATTTTCCCTTTTTTTAATTTATGCCCTATCTGGCAGTTTTTGCAATCAGAACTCTGATCTGAATGCTTGTGGGGCCAAACACATTTTACTTTTTGAAGATCAGCTCTATACATTCTCTATAGGCTCCACTTGTGTTTCTTTTATCTCTTTATTTATTCATTTGTATTTGTTGTTTCCATTATAAAATTGTATATGGTATGGCATTATAATATCTAATCAGGGACAGGTAGAAAAAAAATCTAGGCCATCCACAGCCCCCAAAACTACTGAAAACCTGAGACCACACATTTCTTCGACATCCTGCGAAGAAGGAGGGAGGCACCAGATGGGGCAGCCATCCAAGAGGACCAGAGGCAAGGGAGGGCTGTTGGAGGGGTGTTATTAGTATCATTATTATGGAGCCATTCATCCTGTTTTGTTTGTTCCATTATGTAACCTTTAGATCACAGCTTCCAGACTGTCAAACAGACTGTACTATGATGCAAAGTGAAGTGCTAACATATGCTAACATTTGTATTTTTGCCTAGAACAGGCAGATTAGCAACTTTTATAAAATGTAAATACCTTTATTAAATGATACTGGTATGTAAAGAGTGGGAAGCCTTTTTCTTTTTAATTTAACAAGCTAAGTGGCCTATTTCTTTGCTTCTTCATTTTTTTGTCTCATGACCCCAATGTTAACTCAAAATTCTGTTTTGGACTCTAGGTTTGGCTGTAACATTCATCCTTTTAGGAAGTTGGAAACAGCTGAGTCATATTTGTATTATTCTCGTCTTTCCTCAGGCCAGGAGGTAACGTCCTTCAATAGTATTACAGCATGATATAATAACTATAACTCTTTATTTTAGAAAATGTATACCCATTTAGGTAATCAGTTGTATAACCTGCTTTTTCCTCCCACTGAGGCAAACTGTTGCTTAAAGCAAAGAGGAGCAAAGAGGTGCCCTTTGCCAACCTGCCTAAGGACAACGTCTCCACAAATATTGACATTCACTGGTCAATTTATTAGTATTTGTGTAGTGACAGTGTCTGCTGATCCATATGAAAGAATGCAGCAACATGAACAGAATATTTACCCACCAAATTGCAGCAGATTTTTTAAAAAGAAATCTTGGCAGATTTAAAATTTGGGTTTGGAAACAGAGATTAATTCGTAGAAAAGTGTTACTAGAGCAGGGCGTGGGTCAGTAAGGTAAAACTAGGAATTCACAGGTGCGACTGGAACAAAGCGGGTACGTCTGAGAAGAGAAAAGGGGCGGACTCCCTCAGACATCGGTGCGTTGGTGGTTCTTTGTGTCCAGGGGTGGGCGTCCGGGTGCACACCGGCTCACTCCTTGGTGGCTGCTTATCGGGGCCTGGAGCCTGGGGCTCGCTTGGGCCACTTCGGAGGTGGGGTGCCCCCGGCCTCTCGGCCTGGGGCTCGGTCACTCAGGCACAGCTGGCTGCCGGCGGAGCTCACGGGCACGTCGCTGCAACCCCCCCTGGCTTCTGCTCCGTGGCTGCTGGGTGACCAATCATCTGGGACTCTCCTCGGCTCTTTCTGGGACAGTGGCACGGCTGCCCCTCTGTTGGTCTTCCTTGGTCTCTTGTGTTCTGGGGGCCTCTGGATGTCTGGAGTTTTGATCTCCTCCATACCTGCTTCATGCCCTGGAGGACGGGGCAGTGGCCCCCCACACCCTCTAGCAGATCATTACATGAGGGAACCTTTTAAGAAAACAAGCGCGTCCATGCTCACAGGTGTACACACGGGTGATCACACACACAAACTACACCCTTTTTGGCTCCTACCTCAATGCACACTGTGCTGTCGATCTTACGTGCTGCACAATAATGTTTAATATTTAGTATTTACTGTCATATTCCCATATATCATTGTGATGTTGTTTATTGTATTACTCTCGTTTTCTTCTGCTTGTTTTCTTTTTTCTTTCTCAACAGGTGATCCAGGTGATCGATACATGTATTTTTTTTTTTTTTTTTTTTTTTTGCTTATTCTGTTTTTTGTTTTTTGCCCGTCTCCCCCGTCCCTCTTCTCAACTGTTTTTCTTTCCCTCTTTCTTTCTCCCTTTTCTTTCCCCCAGTCAAGTCTGTCCCGTATTCAGCAAGTGAAAATAAAATAAAGAATAAAAGGTGAATCAAATGGACCATTACGGCAAAGCTGGGATGGTCAATTTGGTAAAGAAAATCCGTTGGGCATCTTTCTTCGCCTTTAGACAATAATTCTGATGGCAAAAGAGCCAAACGGGACAGGCAAAAAAAAAAAAAAAAAAAAAAAAAAAATTATTTCAAAGAGTCAAAACGTTTTGTATTCTGAATAATCAGTGTTTTGTTACATTCACTACAATCTCGTATTTTTTGGCTAAGTCCACACACAAATTTTTTTTACACATACAAATCCTGATTTACAAGTACAAAATATTTATGACCACAATTTGAGCCCATAAAAAACACAAACTTAACAACGTGGTGTATGCTGTACAGTGCAGCGAGGAATGCCCAGACCTCTAAATCGGAGAGACCAAACAGCCACTTCACAAGCGCATGGCACAACACAGAAGAGCCACCTCCACGGGACAAGACTCAGCTGTCCATCTGCATCTTAAGGATAAAGGACACTCTTTCGAGGATGCCAATGTTCACATTTTGGACAGAGAGGACAGATGGTTTGAAAGAGGAGTGAAAGAAGCCATCTATGTCCACTGTGAGCGAACATCTTTGAACAGAGGCGGTGGTTTACAACACCAACTGTCTGCCATCTATAATCCAGTTTTGAGTTCCCTCCCCAGACGCCTTAACGCCCACTCACATCCTGGGCCATCTGACCTCAGGAATTCACATGGTGGGGTGGGGCCAGGTTTCACAATGAGCTCACCCGAAACCCTGGCTGATTGTGACCCACACCCGTTTTCACACCTTGGCTCATGTGATTAGGTAGAGGATCACCAGGGGGTCCTTTTGTCCCTCTTTGGGGGGAAACTCCCACTGGGTTTAAATCTGGGACTCTCCACCATTTGACCTTAGAACTGAAGAAGCTTCTCGTATGAGAGGTGAAACGTCTTCAAGCAACCTAAAGAAGTCCAGACGCTTTTCTTTGCAAGCTCCTTTGACTACGATGACCTGGATGACTGTGTATGTGACAAGCAAGGCCACTAGAGGGAAGCAGAGTATCAGAATGATAACCAGTGATTTCCATTAACTTGGTCTTTTCTAAGAGTGTAACAACGATTAGTTTAATAAGAATTTAAAAAGACAGATTTTAAATAGATATTTAACTGATCTTGCTTTCTTTTTTCTTGTATTCCAGCAATTCACAGAATAAAAATATTTGTGTAAGACTTCCTCATTACTGTCAACCAATTGGCCTGGTTTGCTGGCTGCTTGGGGCAATCTGCTGTGGGAGCAATAGCGGTTGCTAACCTGTGGCTGCACTGATTACACAGGCTAGCTACAGGTTTATTTGAAGTCTTTTAGATGCTGGTATGGTCTGTCATATCCTTAGTATCCTTATTTTCTTATTATATTGTTTTATGTACTTTAATAATGAAGGCTTGTAGAGCAAGGCCACTTTTGACTCACAAACTAAGTGCTCAGACACACTGAAAAATAGGAAGTTTTAGTGCACAGGCATATTAATAGATAAGACTCAGAAAAGAGGAACTTTGCCATATAAGCAATGTTTGAAACTGTGTGACGTCTGAAGTACAGAAATAACACCATATAAGACACATGTTGAGCTAAAAATGTTAGAGCTCTTGCAGCTGGCGTTTGAGCTGTTCATGGGTCTTTCTCTTCCGGAAGATGATTGAATAAAAAGAAATATAGATGTTTTAACACACTATGAGTCGGTTTTCTCTGTTCTGTCACGGGGACAAAAGAATCGGGGTTAATAGGTTCTTGTATATGCATCTAGTTATCTCAAATCTCTAAATGATTTCACACTGTTTGTTCTAAAATAAGATGAAGTGAGAATCCTTTAAAAACTGGTAAGGTCAGAGATTATAAAGAATAATTCTGCATGTTCTTTAACTCTTGCTGTTTGCCTGCAATCCAAACAGTGGAGTAGAAGATGTTGTGGTAACTTTATTTTGCTTGTTTGTTAAGCATCTTGCAAACAGTTATATATTAATCAGTTAAAGGAATTTGAGACACCAGGGCTATTATATTTTTATAGACCAGTCACCCCCCATGTAAAATCTAGGAGGACTTTATTTTTTTGTCTGTGAAACACAATATCATTCTCTCCTTAATAAAAGTGGCAGATAAAAGCATTGATAATGACATTTTTAATCATTACTTTGTTTCAGCATGGCTTCTATTACTACAACCAGTCACCATCTGATAATCCCCTGATGCATTTCTTAAGCTAAACATGCAATTTCCTGTTTTAAAGCACTTTCATCCAGTTGAGGAAAACTGGTTAGTATAGCATGAACATGATCACCCCAATGTGAACTTTAGGCCAGTTTTATTGTGACCAGTCAAAAGTTTTGATCAATCACTGCAGAGGTGCATTTTTCCCAAGTAGTAGCATGTGCATTTAAAAAAGAGCCACTCCAGATGTTACTTTGAAGCAACACGAGGAGTAGGTATGCTCGGCCGTTACCCTTCAGGTAAATTCAGCTTTCATTCTTATTTAGCAGTTTTTAAATGAAACAAACCAGAGCAGAAGGCTAGAATTGGCTATCTTTGATTTGTGGAGAAGAAAAAGACCCAAAGGAAACAAAGATTAAAAAATTAAAAAAATACATTAATAAGTTGAGTCTTTGGTGTTGATCTCTAGTTTCCAAACTATAATAAAAGAGAAGGAAAAAGTCAAAATTCCTTCTCCACCAGTTCTTTCAAAGCTTTGAATTTTTCAGTATGCAAGCAGGTGGCTTGGTGATGCAGGAGAGGCTGGATCTTTGCATGGTTAGAGGTCAATTATTGATGAATGCTGCAAAGGACAGTGGTGCTGCGCCTTCCACAACCCTGAATTGGACAAGAGAACATGGATGGCATCTCATTTTTGTGTACTGGACATTTTAAATATGTGTTCCCCTTTCTTTCTTTTCTTTCCTACCAGAAATATTTTGAAATTCTTTGAAATATTTTTCAGGATGACAATTGTATATTGTCAATTTGTATTTATATTGTATTGTATTGACTATTTTCTGGTAACATTTCTGTAAACAGACACTCTCTATTTTATAAATACAGGGCAGGTTGGGGAATGAACTACCAATTAAAGAAATTAAAAATACTTTATCATCTGGAAAAACTGAGACACAGCCACAACTTTACTTTTTTTGTGGAGCACAAAGCATTTTCATCAGAAGGTGGCAGCAGAGAGCTCTAATCTGAATCTCCTCTTTTAACTGACACGTTTACAATTTTTATAGATTGATCTCTCTTTGAAGTTTAAACACGATATTGAAAGAACAGTTTACACTGAACTGTCACACAGTTAGTCTGAGAAATAAAATCTGCATATCTACTGACTACTTGTGAGATAAAGCAACAGAAACTAACATTGGAAATATAAAGAGATGTTTCAAAATAGATCAGTCATACAGCAAAGTTATTAATGAGCTGTGATGACATTGAGCTGTGTTTGTTTAATAGGAGTTGGTAGCAAATGGAAAGGTGATTCTTTAACTGATACAGTGGCTTTGTAAACATTCTCATATTACAGTACACAGAGTAAGTCATATATTATTATGTGAAGTGGCGCAATATAAATAAAACTGAATTAAAAATTGAAAGGAATCATTCAGGGTGGTCAGGACGCAGTCTATTGTTGCATCCGTACCTGTTCCTCGGGTGAGAATGACTACTGTCCAGCTAACCTCTGCACCCACACTGTCCCAGGGTGAGGGAATCCTCCAGTCACCAGAGGAAGCAGCTGAGTTCAACCCCTGACTATGCATCCAGAGCTGTCAGAGTATTCAGAACACCTAGAGTTCCCAAGGTACTGTAGGAGAAATATCAAATGACAAACATAGACCCAGCAGAGACGTAAAGCTTCATTTTATCTCTCAAGAGGAGTAACAGCATTCATGCAGAAACCTGAATTGGGGAAGTCTGTCACTGTTTTATACACTTCTCCTTCCTAGATGAAAATCATTGTTCATTGGTGTACTAATAGACAATCTAATGACCTTTATTTTATATGGAAGTCATTCCTAACTGTCCTTTTCTGTCTCATTTTCCAATTGGCTGTTCGCTGAATTGCTCTTCAGGTTGCTCCTCAATTTCAGGTGTGTCCTCAGTCAGAACTGGGAAGAAAAAAGAAACATACTGTTGGCATGTTTTGCCAACAGTATGTGTGGATAATGATGAGTAAAGGACAAAAACATTCACCATGCAAAAAAAGAAAAAGAAAAACTGTGACACAAAGATCAGGTGATGTATCTCTTTGTTGAGTCAATGTGCCAAATTAAACAGCAGTGAAATTTTATCTGGGTGGAGGTAGAAAGGGTTGTAAAATAAATAACAGTGTTTTTTTAGTGTGTTTGTTCCTGGTTTTGAGTAAAGGTACAGAAACAGTATAAGTGCTGGTGTCAGGTTTGATCAGCACCTCCACACTTGAAGGCTGAAGTTACAAGCTGATACTGATAAGAAGGAAGATAAGGTATTATATCAAAGGCTTGCTGGAAACTGTCAAATTACTGTCTATCTTTTCTTTAATAAACTACCAGCCACTTTAAATTTTCTGATTCGTACAGAGACACTAAACATCACCATGAAGCTGCTGACTGTGTTTACACTTCTCTGCGCAATGGTGGCTCTGGGCACTGCTGGTCGTGAGTATTCCAGTGTGCTGTGCATCATCTATAAATCTTATGCATGAATATATTAAACTGAAAATGAATGACCAAAATCAACATTTGCTGATGTAATTTGTTTAGGCCGTCATATTAACGTGGAAAGATTTGGGAGAAGGGAATTACCTACAGCAGGTCAGTGGACTTTTTTTTTCACCAAAACTAATCACATTTTTATCATTCTGTACAGAAGAAGAGTACATCAGCTTTCCTATGTCAGTTTTCATAAATTATTTTTCATGTATGATGGACAAGTATGTTTATAGCTAAAAAAAAAGTTAATCTTTAACACTTAAACATATTTTTCATGAATTTATATTTTAACATTCTTTTTTCTTATACAGTAAAGTAACTCAATAATCTTTGATTGCCTTCAGGAGCACATCGTGTTGAGAAGAGAGCACCATCTTGTCCAGATGGCTGGACTCAGGATGGGAATCAATGCTTTTTCTACAATCACAATCAAATGACTTTGGATGAGGCGCAGGTAAAAGCAGTGGTCTAAATTTATCATTTATTCTTTGTGAAATCTTAAATCTTTCTGTTTACGTTGTCATTTCTATGAACTCTGTTGATTTCCATTGTAGCAATTCTGCCGAAACATGAATGCAAACCTGGCATCAGGTAAACCTTCTGTGAAATCCCTAAAAGTACAATGTATGAGCACTGTAAATGTTAAAGAAAAAAGGAAACAATACCCACAATTCCCCAAATATTTTTTTTGCATTTAATGTGACAAACAGTAATGTGTGACAGAAATGTAAAACAAGTAGTGTAATTTATTTTTAACAAAGACAGCAGTTCAATTTTTTATCATATTGAATATTTACATAGTGTTTTGATGCAGCAGTAAACACATGTATGCATCAGGTGCTACTGTTATACAGAACAAAATATTTAGATTAGTAATCATTTCTCCATGTGATTATGATTTCAATTCATGCTGATTTTATGTACTTACAGGAAACCAATTCCCATTTATTTGTGCCAGGGCCATCTGATGATTCCTGGGCTGTCATGAAGGTGTGGCCCACCTGACGACAAAGCAAATACTCTAATATATCACAATAAGAATCTGGTTCTGATTTGATTTACTTCTTTTCTTTTACTGTAATGCTGCATAAGGAATGAAGCGACACGTGACATAAACTGGAGGAGCTCTTTTAACAGGAGCAAATTGCATGTGTACATGAAAGAATGCTTTTAGCAAAACTTTGTTTCCCAGAATGAATTGTTGTTTCTCATCTTCTTCATCATTAAAATCTTAAGCATTGAATCAAACTGGTCTGTGCATTTAAATGCTTAATACTCATGAGTGTACTTTTAAATTTCACATACATCTGCACTGTAAAATCTAACTAGTTCTCTGAGCTCAAAAAAACCCATATGCAAACGTGTTGCCTAGAAAAAAAAAAAAACTAACAACACTTACTTAAGATGATTAAGTTAGGACAACTTAATCATTGTGAGTACAAAGGACCAGAGATGACTTATTTTTTCTGAGTGAGCAATACTAATTGTTTAACCACTGAAAAAGATTTCAAATTTAACTAAATTAAAAAAATATATTTCGTGGTAGCTTACTAGTTTAAATTTTGTGTTATTTGTCTTATGTTTTATCATCCTTGAACTTGAGATTTGTAGTAGAACACTTGAACACTATAAACACTATAAGTATAGCTCAAGAAAAATAAAATTAACAGCACTTCTTGTAATGCAGTTAAACTCAGTCCAACTGTGATTTTCAAATGCAAAAAAGTATATCAATAAACATCCTGGACATTGTTCTGCTGAATAACAAACAAGTATATTCCTACTATTGTAGCTTGTGCTATTTAATAATACCTAAACAATTATTAAATTGGCATTTGCACATCTTTTGTTACACAATTTAAAACTTTAAAAAACTTTAAAGTATTTCTCAACCTCATGCACTAGCTCAGGGTCCCTCGACACTGCAGAATGCTAAAAGAAAAAAAAGTTCATGAGTGGAAAAATTAAAAAAATGATAAGCTGTCAACTGACCATAGTTGGTTTTAGTACATAAATATCGTCTTGACTGTGTATCTGGTGGGGCCAGGAACCATCTTGACAATATTAGCAGCACTAAGTCTACCCTGTTGTTGGAGTTGGGCAAGGGACCATGTGATCTTTCCATTCTGAAAGGAACTGTGTCTGCTGGTGCTTGAGAGGCAACAGCAGGGCCACCACTGTTATTCTTATCACATGAGAATGAATCAAAATCAGGGTCCTTCTCAACACAATCCTCTGTCTCTGACACATTCTCCTCTGTGTCACTTTGACTGTCAAAGAGTTGTGCCAAAACCTCACTGACAGTAAAACTTTTCCCAGAGGACATTTTTTTTAGAGAGCATACAGATTGCAGAGTACACAGTGCACCAAGAGTAATGATTTAGATAGAAGGCTCCCTTATTTTGCTTTAGCTGTCAATGTCCTTGCTGAAAATTCCTGCCCACATCCCCCCTCACAAGAAATATTTACTCTGATACTTGGATGTGAACAACTCGCAAGCCACACTGTGACAAATATCATAGTCCTCATGGGAATGTTGTTGGAGGCTGTGGAGAGCCGGTCCAGCCATCGCCTGCAGCTTCACCACCTGCTGCTTCACCACCTGCTGCTTCACCACCTGCTGCTTCACCACCTGCTGCTTCACCACCTGCTGCTTCACCACCTGCTGCTTCACCACCTGCTGCTTCACCACCTGCTGCTTCCGCTGGCGGCTCTGGAGAGCCCTTGGTTCTTCTTACGTTGCCTTTCCCGTGTTCTGTGTGTTTTTTCCAGTCAGTCATGTCTCAGTGTCATGTCTGCGTTTCCATGTCTGTCTTGAATTTCCTGTTTTACTTTAACAGTCATGTGTGAGTGTATTCAGTTTTAAGCCCTCGCTGTCTTGTCTCATCAGATTTGGTTCAGACTAAGTTAGGGCAAGTTGTTCATTATGAGTACATGATATTAAGATAACTTGATTTTTCTGACTGAGCAATACTAAAGGAATTAGTTCCACTGACATAACATTTGTTAATGTAACTGTCATGGTTCTAGGTCATTTTGACCCAGCATTTTCAGTTTCTTGTATTTTTGTATTTATCTGTATTATGGTTTATGTTCTGATTCTTTAGTTATCCTGTTCTGAATATTATAATTCTATGTTTCAGTTTGTTGTGGTTTAGGGTTTTGTTTTTAGGTTTTGTGTCTTGTGCCCTCGTGTTTAGTGTAGGTTTAGTTCAGTGTCAAGTCTGTGTCTTTGTGAATTCTTTCTTGTTTCCTATTTTACTTTGAAGGTCCACGTCTTATTTCATTGTATTCAGTTTTGCTTCCCCCCGTCTCGTCAGGCTTATCAGGTCCAGCTGTGTTCCCCACCTGTGTGTAATCTCCCTGTGTTCTTCTGTGTGTATGTAAGTCGTGTCTACTTTTGTGCTGATTGCTGGTCTGTCTGTGTATCAACCGTGTGTTCTCCCTGCTGTCAGCCTTCATGTGCCATCGCCCACCTTCCTTTGTGTTCAGGTTTGCTGTTTAGTAGTGATGGCCAAATGAAGCTTTCTGAAACACTGAAGCTTGTATTGAAAAATGGTTCATTACTCGAAGCTTTTCAACACAATCCTCTCTGGTGACATCTGGTGGCCAAAAATATGAAGAGCAGCTTGAATCCACAAAATAAAACCAACTGCTTCATTATGATTGCTCACTCTACAGAGTGGAGTTCTGCCTGATATTGGGCCGCCGTTGTGTTGCGTTGAAGGTGTATTTTTGGGGGGTTAAAAAAATGTAGTTTATTTGTTTTAACAAATAATCTTGACCAGTAAACTTTCCTTGTTCAAACATGCATCATGGTGTGGTCTTTCTTTGCTTTTGACTTCTTGATGTTGGTAAATACAACAATTAAAAAATACCACATTACATATAATATACATATAATAATGTACAACACATTATGGAGTATGCTTCTGCTGTGAGGTCCTGCCTCCATGCACTTATGCAAGTGCTAGACGGGTGTATTTATAAATAATATTATATTAGGGAAATTTTCCTATACATATTTTGGACCTGGGGGTAGAATTGATTGTGAACTGGAAAGGGAAAATGCAAATGGACTTGCAAATTAAAAACATGATGCATTTAAGGTAACCCTTTTTCATTTTTATTTAAGAAGAAAATTTGTTCCACTGTGCGATGGCCGAACCTGTTCCTTTTATATTTAGATAATTTCTCCTGCCTTAAGGGAAATCCCTTCACATGGCACAGAAGAGGCTGGAGTGCAGAGAAACTGGTAGAGATGCAGTTATACAGTCTAACTGGGCCCCACAAACTATCAGCTAAAGAGAATAAATAGATTAAATTGCTGCACATTTGGCAGACTAACATTTTCAGATTAATTAAACAATAAAATATATATTTTTACAAGATTACATGTAAAGAGTCAAGTGGAAGTTTTTCTAAAGTTATTTAATGATATTTATATTATGAAAGCAGATTTTTTGACATTTTAAGTTTTTTCCCATTATAAGATAAAATAAACATGCACAAAACAAAAGGAAACAGCCAGAACACAAAGCTGGAAAACCCACCCGATCGACCAAAATCAACTCAAAATTCTCCCACACAACAGAACCTCCTCTATTCCTCGCCGGCTCCAAATCTCTCAGTGGAATGATCAGTGGTTTGCTATCTGTCACCATCAAAACACCACAAATCCCGCCAATGATTCATTTCCTTATAAACCATTGAATCAGATACCGAAGCAGTCACGTTCTAAATGAAGCTTCGGACGTCACTGATCACGTGACTCTGGCCAAATGAATCAAGCTTCGACATAGTGCTTCTGAAGCAGTGTGTTGATTTTTTTGACACACGCACCGGAGCTTCAGCTTCAAGCGGGCCATCACTAGCTTGTAGCCTTCATGTGAGTGGTATGGGCTTGTGGGCCTCAACAGCAGCAGCAGTGAAGCTTGCTGGGCTTGTTGGCCCCAGAAGTGCCTCTTCGTAGTGTGGAGTTTTTTGTTTGGTTGTTGCGACATTTTTCTTTTTCTAGTGTTATTGGAAAAAACATTGGTGGTGTTGCCGGCTCTTTCAGTAAAGATTATTTGTAATAAAGCTGTAATATATACTGAACAGTCTGTATGGTTTCCTTTCATTCAGTTCCTGACCCATTTGTTACCAGTCCCCACACACACCCCTAGATCTCTACGTGGGGTCGTAATAATACAAAGAAACAAACTCAGTCAAACAATAAAGCTACACTAAAATCACAGAAAGTTGAGGCGGAGGAAAGTTTACGTGGAGTGACACAACCCTAGTAAAGTGCACATACACCTCATTACCCAAGCCACTCCACAAGGAGCTAAAGAAGTATTTGGAGGACCTGCTGAAGAAGAGGATGAATTCAGAAATCATGGTCCCCATACTCATCAACCACAGTCTGTGTGCGACTGCATGGGAGTGCACTGCTTCTCAGTGTTGGACGTATCATTAGGGTTTTCTGGAGGAGAGTAGCAGATCACTCACATCGTTTATTACACCTTTGACTTTTACTCGCCTCCAGCAGAGTTCCAGTGCAGTATGGAGGAGTGCCGATGAAATATCTCAGCCATATGTGGATAACAATTATGTCCACAGCAAACAATTTGAGTACCATCTGTGTGATATTATGTACAACTATCAAGCACATGGTGTGGAGCTGACTCCAAACAAGTGTGAGGTGTTTAAAGAAGTTATGGACATTTAATTAACAAAGCCTCCAGAGATACAATGAGGAGTAGTTAACATATTTTAATAAAAACCAAGCTTGAGTGAAAGAGAGGCCATCACAGCACTGACAACAGTCTCTCTCTGCCCTTCCCTGCACAGCCCTGGGTTTAAATACAGTCAAGAGAACAAAAGGTATTACACAGCTGTTGTTTACACCTATGATTTCCTCCAAGGAAAGAGTTTACCCTAATCACCTCTTTACAGGGTCAACCCAGCTCTTTGCCACTCTGCCACTTCCCCCATTCTCAAAGACATGGTGAACAAAAGACTTCACTACCTGTGGATTCCTGCCCCACTCTGGAGTCAGCCTGCCTGCAATAAAGTTAAAGCTCAATGTTCCTCCACTTCCCAAGACACAATCACCAGGCCCCACCATCTAACTGTGTCCAATAAAGTGTGAAACATACATATTAAAACCAAGTGACCAATACATCAGTAAAAGAAATTCCAATACAAAGACAAGGTGACATTTCTGGGAAGAATTGTGTCTAAAGGCTACTGCATGGATCACACTGAATTAGCACCCGTTTAGGCACTGAAAACTTGCAAGTCTGAGACGGTGGGAGATTTGAGAAAAATGCTGGTTTTCCTTGTTCTACTACCGTCCATATATACCAAACTTCTCATGCACTCCCAGGCCACTTTACAGTCTGTTGTCTGCCCAAAAGACAAAGACAAAGGATCGAATGGAAGCATGCACAAGAAGAGACAGAAGAAATTAGACCAAATTCCCTCAAGCCAGCCAATCACATTGACAGACCAACATCAGGCAGTGCTCTACCATCTTATTGACAATCTGCTAAGTCCACCACTCTGGGGCTATCCTGATTTTGAAAAACCATTAGTTTTGCACTGTGATGCCTCCCAAAAAGAACTGAAGCGGCACTGAACCAGAGACAACAGGGTAAACTGGCTGTCATTTGTTATGGTTCGAGAACACCCAGCTGCTCTTGAAACTAACAACCACATTGATTCACATTCACATTATTAGTATAATAGTTTATGTTAGTCAAACATTGAGTACCAGAACCTAGACCATTTACACAGAAAGAGACACTGGGATGTATGTGAGGCATACAGTAGTAGATGTGTGTATGTGTAATAGGTTACAGGGTAGCAAAATAGATCAAAACCTTCAGTCTGACACAGAACATGGACGAACGATGAACTAACTTTACAGACATTACCTGGCACATGACATAAAGTGGGAGATGTATGTCCTGTCAAAGACTGTTGCTGTGAAGAGTATCTTGAGTGACTGACTCCCTGAGAAGCTCCTACTTTAACCCTCTGTTGAAGATATTTATGTCCTGGGAAATTGTCTTAAAGTATAAAATATTTGCTTATTTGTTTAAAAACATTTCATTTTAATTCACATCTGCATACACTGTAAAAAAGAAAAAGTTGAGAAAACGTAAAATTTCAAGGCAACATGATGCAAGAGATTTTTGAGTTTTCTCAACTTTTGCAACTGTTGTTGACTTAACTAAGATTTACAAGTTCTGCCAACTTGGTTTTTCTTTTTCACCTAATTAGGATAATCCTGGAAGTCTAACGAAGAAATTCTGGTTTCAATGCCATGTTTTTCTGCCTTCACCAAACAAGGATATTCTTGTTGAGTAATCATACAATTCTTACTCCAGTGAGTTGAAAATGTACCTATATAAACAAAGGAAAATGTATGCTGTGATTATACTTGAAAGAACACTCAATAAATAGATATAGAATAAAACAAAGCACAATTCAATGTTATCTAAAAGCTTATTTATTTTGTTCAACAGTGCTTTCAGTACATTTCAGAATGTCATGGGCAGTAGGGTGAATTTCTGTTAAAAAAAAGAAAAAGAAAGAAAGAAAAATAAATAACAAACAAACAAAAACGTGTTGCCAGTTTCTTTTGGGTGCTTTGAGCACCCCAGCAGAGACGTTAAAATTCCAGAGTCCAGAACCAAAAAAGAAAAGTGTCCAGCAACTTAATAATTCACGCACACACACCCTGACCGTCTTGTAAAAGCTTAACATAACTATTGCACCTTAAATAGGGTAATTCCACAAACGATTGCCTATGTACCCAGACATTGACATTTTACATGGGCTTACTATGATGAACTATGGAAGTTAAAAGTTATTAGAAATGTTACCATCAATAAAGAGGAAACTAACAGGTAAAACACCAGTTCTATGCTTCATGTGAAGTGGAAAACACTATAACAAATCTTTTAAAATACTACAAGACAAATTGCTAATCCTGTGCCTTTTGGTCACTCTGATTGAATATTTTGGCATCTTTAACTCTGCTACTTCCAGCTCAGCCTCCTGTCTTTTTGCCAGTGCCACCCTATCCTAACCATACATCGCAGCAGGACTCACTACCATCTTGTAAACCTTCCCTTTCAACTCTGCCTCACTGGCTTGTGCAAATATCAGTTACATTACATAATGAGCCACAAGACTGAGCACTTTGGAGTTAATAAAGTACAAGCAAGTCTTCTGCCTCGAGAAATATGTGACCAAAGAGTCTACACAGGATAAACAATCTAGCAGTCGCTTCTGAAATATTGAATCCAGCAAAAAATACATCAGTCCCACAAAATAAGAAAGAACTTCCTGTACACAGTTTGTCACTGTTTCACATGTAGCTGCTGTTTGGTCACAGCAATAATACCAAAAACAGATATTTCCATAGGGAACAACAAACATTTCAGAAAGTTTAGACCTGATTTGAGACACAGAAAGAAATCACAAAGTGATGTCAGCTACACTCAGTGTGACCTGCTAATGGCATCCATTGCTTATGGGATCATAATTATTATTTAACACTGCAGACAATTACAAAAGAAGTATTAAAACTGATCTGTGTCTTCATTAACACAGAAATCAGGGATCTAGGCATCACTGTCACATGAAATAAATGACGAAGACAACACTTCAGACTTTAAACTATTCTTTAATATCAGTTTTTTAGTTTTATTTATTCAGGCTGTTGGTTGAGCACATAACCTTAGAGCAACATCCTGATTCAGTTCCCTGTGTGGCTGATGATGCAAACACAGTTTGTTTCTTTAACAAGAGTTGGTAACACATGTGATACTTTAGCTGATACAGTGGATCTGAAAACATTCTCATATTACAGTAAACATACTAACTGCAATTCTCCCACAATAGTTTTAATGTCTAAAGGGAAGGAAGGATGTAGATTTTAAAATTCATCACAGTTTACTCTGTGAACAACCTTCAAAGCCTGACAGTGTACACTTCAACCCTCAGCCTCATGCCGTCCCAAAGATCTTTACAACAGAAACACTTTTTTGAGGTTACAGAATTTACAGCTTGCAGCACAATAATGTCAGACATTATTTCACCTGTAGCTGCAGTTTCCATGTTCAATCATATTACTCAATCAAAGATCCATCATTATCAAAGAATGACTTGAAAATACTGAATAACTATAATAAGAAGCTTCAAACCATTGTTTAATTTCTCTGGTATTTATTCAGTGTGTTGACTGAGCACCCAACCCTTTTCCAAGAAACATCCTTATTCAGTATCATGTGAGACTGATGGTGCCAAAAACATGTTTCTTTAATGGGAGTTGGAAGAACATTCTCATATTACAGAACAGAGTAAACATGTGTCTCATGCACGTCAAGCATCTTGTGAAGTGATGTGACATAAATAAAACTGAACTGAAAATTATAATGAATCATTAGTCTGTACTGTAGTTGTGTTTAACTCCTGCATATCTGTGGTCAGTATGAAAAGCACATAAATCACTGATCAGAATATCATTAACTTCCTTTTCTCTTCAAATCTTTAGAGATACTGGTTTCCTAAAATACTTTTGTTCTGGTTTCAATCATGGTCACTTTTTCATTACTGTTAATCCAGACTGTCTCTCACAAATTTTTAGTTCTATTAAATTTAAAGAACATCATAAATCTTCTCAGGAAAATTGGTTGCATAGCAATATCAATTGTATTCATATATTATATTTCCTTCCGTGTAAGCTTAACGTGCTTAACACAGAAGACAAAAAAAAATAAAAACGTGTGTCTTTTGTTACATTTAATTTTGTTTTTAAATCTAAGTGTGGAAGGACAAATATGGATTGGTTACCCAAATGGAGATGACATATAAGATGACACTGCCGCAGACTGCTAGCACTTCAACCTCTGCTCATCCCAACCAGCCACACCATTACCTGTGAAGCACCTCTGTAAATACCTTTAATGGTAGTTGTTACATCAAGGGGTTTGTAGGAGTAGACTGCCTTTTATTTGATCCTAGTTTCCTCCCATTTATCTTAGTTAGGAAGGTAAGTTATTGTCATCTGGTTCATTTTGAATCCAGTCTTTAAGTGATGATGTGATGAATCCTGCTTCCGGGCCCAAACTACCCTGTGTTTAATAAGGCTGTTGTGTTTTGATTTAATGCTTTGTATCCGTTTCTATTTAATCTCAACAAGCCCCTAAGAACAGTCAGTGATCACTGTCAGCCTCTCTTAGGTTTTATTACCGCTATTCATTTTAAAGCTCAGTTTTTAAAACCTTACGATGTAACTACAGCTCAGCCCATGCAGCAGTATATTAATGACTAACCTCGTATTGTGGATGGATTATCTCAGTTGTTCTCCTGGCTGAAGTTTGGTCCGTTTACAGCATCCTGCCATGCGATTACATTTGTCCCTGACCTTCGGGAACCCTCACGTGAACTTTTATCGAGTGTAAAAATGTTCGCGTTCATCCTCCAGCTTCACTGTTTATATTATGCTAACCATAGCTGAGTTGCTAGTGATCACGTAGAACATTGTTATATACCAGCTAGCCAAACTTCAGTAACCCTACAAATGTCACTGCTGTTTACTTTTCTGTCTTCATTTATGTCAGAAGTGATAACAGAGCTGTACCTTTTAATTTGTTTCAGAAATCTCTCTATAGAATGTTTATAAAATGTTTAGGTGGAAACTAGCGAGCTAACTTCCTGCTAACTTCTAACTCAGTTAAATGTCATAAATTCAATTTTCATGGATGCCTGGATGTTAAACTTAATTGTTACACCTGGTAGAGCAGCCACACTGATAATTTTATTACAGATGAAAGAATTTAGACAGTTTTTCAACTCTCAGTGATGCTGCAGTGATCGTTTGACTTTGGGACCTGCAGTGGAGTTTGGGCCCAGACATGGCTAATGACGTCATACTTAAAAACTGGATATGTAAGTTATAATATTTCAGATAGTTTCCTTTGGTCCACCCTGAAGTTGCATCCAGCTCCTTCTCTGTGTTAATCATTGTAAAATTGTACTAACTGTGTGCTGTGGCTCCTTGAGGTCTGATGACAATGGATCACCTTTATGTTGTGGTCTGACCACCCCTAGACAGGCCATAACACTTTAAAATGCCTTGAAATAGTGAAAACAGCAAAAACAAAAGGGTCACATGCTACTCTCCGTGTGGCAGCACAGCCTGGTTGAAACACTGTAGGAAGGTGGAGCTCAGTCTAATCAAGCCCCAGTAAAGAGGAAGAAGAGATTCATCTTCATGAAGAGAACAATTAAAACAATATAAACACACTCAATACACATTATGACCTGTGTAACTGCAGTTTGGTTATAGAAACCATGCATCTTACCCACAGATCAGACAGCACTAACAACGCCTCATATTGCCATAGGGAACAGACCATTTGAAAAATGTTAACCTATACCTTAAATTTGAGAAACTAAAAACTATCACAAAGTGACATCACCTGTACTCTTCCAGTGTATTTTCTGCCATCCATTATTTATGGGATAATCGTTATTATTTAATACTGCAGACAACTATTTAATCCAAATTAGTAAATATGCATATCAGAGATGTGGTGATACATAACCATCCTTTTTTTTATGTACAAAAACATAAAATAGTTATAAAGACATTAAGTTTAAGAAAACTACTGAATTTCACTGGTATTTGTTCAGTATGTTGACTGAGCATCCAGCTTTCCCTGAAGAAACATCCTGATTCAGTTTCATGCAGGACTGATGGTTTAAGCCCAATGTGTTTTTTATGGGAGTTGATAGCACATGGAGAGGTGTGTGGTGATACAGTTGCTATATTTCTTTCAAGACAACTTAAAGTCCTAACAACATTTGGGTTGACACTAAAGTCAGACAGAAAGTCTCCACTAAAAAGTGGAAGCTGTTATACCTGCAACAGGAAACAGTTCAGAACGAGATGTCATAAAATCTCATGTAGGGGTAATTTTTAGTTAGCTCAATAGTTTTTGTCTGCAAAGTGTATTTTAGAATTCAAAAACTGAAACGTAAAAAGCACATTACATTTTACCCTGAACACTGCTTTCCTTTTCAGAGACAAAGCCCTTAAAGAGAAACTTACACTTTGTTTGTTGATCTGTGCATGAACAATGTCTGTTGGCTCTGAGTCAACAGACGTATGCCAAGTGTTTGCTTGTGGTTTTGAGATGTATATCTAAGAGTGAATATAAGTGCAGGACTGAGACTTATTTAGCACATCCACTCTGTAAGACTGAGGTTATAGTCTGACACTGACAAGAAGAGAAGATATCCTACAATGTTTGTGACATAAGATTCCTGATCATCTTCCATCCTTCCTTTTATTAACTGCTCGTCACTTTGGGTCTTCTGTTTCCTGCAGATACTAAAGATCACCATGATGAAGCTGATGACTGCTTCTGCACTTCTCTGTGCAATGGCGACCCTGACCACTGCTGCTGGTGAATATTATTGTATATTTCTTTTATCATACTGTAAAGGCAGGGAACAACACAGGTGCAATAATTTTGACTTCTCAGTGCTCTGATTACTTTGAGATAATATTTAGTATGTCTGGTTAACCTGAACTGAAAATTTAAATTCTAAACCGCCATAAAAGCCTCTAGAGTTTCTATCTTTAACCTCAACCATAAAAAAAACAACTTTCCTAAATATGATATAATGTCTATTTTTCTTTTTTTCAGAATTACTTGGAGGCAGTTGTTGGAATATATATTTGCTCATACAAAGAAAATTTTAAATATATAGTTTAAACACCACATAATATTATCATGTTAATCTGCAAAGTCTGTGGTAAATACAATGATGTTAAAGGCTTATTTGATCAAATTAAACCAAACATATCTAATAATTGTTTTGTTTTGTTTTTTTTAAATTCAGGATCTAATTATGAATATCATAAGCAGTAGGGGTGCAAGAATACTGAACTTGAACCGTTCGATACAGTGCTTTCGGTTCGGTACGCATGTATCGAACAATACAATTTTTTACATTTATTTTATCAACTTTTCTTCTAACGATGCTGTCTGTGTTGAGCGCTCAGTGGATCTGCGTTCAACTACTCCACCTAGGCTGCACTGTCGAGTGCAGATCCACTGAGCGCAGCGCAAGCTAGCAAGACAGAAGCTAAGCTCATTGCAACATGGCAACTTCCTCAACACTACCTGAAATTGAACCTCCCCCACACTCATTCAGATCTGGCCTTTGGAACTATTTTGGTCTTCATGACAAACGTTCAAACTTTGTCCAAAAACCTCTCATGTTTAGCTGTTTTCCACTTTTTCTTTGGTCATTTTAGCTTTTTTGGCCAGGGTGAAGGGAGTATCTGCCATCAACAGTGTTGGGAAGGTTACTTTTAAAATGTATTCCATTACAGAATACAGAATACATGCCCCAAAATGTATTCTGTAACGTATTCCGTTACGTTACTCAATGAGAGTAACGTATTCTGAATACTTTGGATTACTTAATATATTAGCATGCTTTTTACAACTACGTGGATGTACTATTGCTGTGATTTATTACTGTTACTGAAGATCCGCGGCTCCAAACTGTAGTAAAGGGACCTCTGGCTAATACGGTGGGTTCTGTGTCGGGCTCGTAGCTGAAAACTAGCTTTACTTTGTTGTCTAGGTCAACTTTGCTAGCGAGAGACAGAGAGAGGGGTTGAAAGGCTGCTCCAACAGGACTTATTGTTTTTGGAGGAAAACACGAACACGGTGTACAGTCGAGTCTTAATAGCTTACTTACAACTGGGCTCGTCAGGCACTCTTCTTGGCTGCAGTGGTTATTATTATATTTACATGCTTCCAGCTCCCGTTTTTGCTCATGACAGCTCGTACTTTTCCTTTTTCTCCCTCCCTCGCTCACAGACACATAACGTGGCAGTACATTCTCCCTGCAGCACGGACTACACTGCCTACGATGCTACATTCTTTAGAGCTATACCGGTAGCATTCTGCCTATTAGCTTAGCACAACAACAACAAAAAGGCCTCTCTCACCCAGAAAACACGCAGAGAGAGAGCGTCACCCTGTAACCATGGCAACCGTAACGCTGCCACCTGGAACAACAGAACGTAGCTGTCAAACAAAACCCAAACAGTCCTGACCCGCCACAATATGAAACAGGGAAGTACCGCCGTGTAATCCATTTATTTCAACAAAGTAACTGTATTCTAAATACCACCTTTTTAAACGGTAACTGTAACGGAATACAGTTACTCATATTTTGTATTTTAAATAGGTAACGGCGGGACATGTATTCCGTTACTCCCCAACACTGCCCATCAAACAAGAAGACAGCTGCATGTAACTGTTGCTAGTTCACCTTACATGCATTAATGTAATAACGTGGTGAACCTACTCAGCGTAAATTACACATGAACAACATTAAGCTACTCACGCAGAGAAGAACGACTGCTGCTGCCATCATCATCCTCATCATTTCTGCTACACTGGAAGGGCTACGGGCCAGGACTCTCCTCTTCGGGTTTTTGGGGGATGTTGCTAACTCCGGGTCCGATAACAGGCACCACACCCGCAGTAGATGTGCTCGGTGTGAGGTCTTGCAGCAAGCTATCAAATACGGCGCATTTCTCGGCTTTTAACACACTACGAGTCGGTTTTCTCTGTTCTATCACGGGGACAAAAGAATCGGGGTTAATAGGTCCTTGTATATGCATCTAGTTATCTCAAATCTCTAAATGATTTCACACTGTTTGTTCTAAAATAAGATGAAGTGAGAATCCTTTAAAAACTGGTAAGGTCAGACATTATAAAGAATAATTCTGCATGTTCTTTAACTCTTGCTGTTTGCCTGCAATCCAAACAGTGGAGTTGAAGATGTTGTAGTAACTTTATTTTGCTTGTTTGTTAAGCATCTTGAAAACAGTTATATATTAACCAGTTAAAGGAATTTGAGACACCAGGGCTATTATATTTTTATAGACCAGTCACCACCCATGTAAAATCTAGGAGGACTTTATTTTTTTGTCTGTAAAACACAATATCATTCTCTCCTTAATAAAATTGGCAGATAAAAGCATTGATAATGACATTTTTAATCATTACTTTGTTTCAGCATGGCTTCTATTAATACAACCAGTCACCATCTGATAATCCCCTGATGCATTTCTTAAGCTAAACATGCAATTTCCTGTTTTAAAGCACTTTCATCCAGTTGAGGAAAACTGGTTAGTATAGCATGAACATGATCACCCCAATGTGAACTTTAGGCCAGTTTTATTGTGACCAGTCAAAAGTTTTGATCAATCACTGCAGAGGTGCATTTTTCCCAAGTAGTAGCATGTGCATTTAAAAAAGAGCCACTCCAGATGTTACTTTGAAGCAACACGAGGAGTAGGTATGCTCGGCCGTTACCCTTCAGGTAAATTCAGCTTTCATTCTTATTTAGCAGTTTTTAAATGAAACAAACCAGAGCAGAATGCTAGAATTGGCTATCTTTGATTTGTGGAGAAGAAAAAGACCCAAAGGAAACAAAGATTAAAAAATTAAAAAAATGCATTAATAAGTTGAGTCTTTGGTGTTGATCTCTAGTTTCCAAACTATAATGAAAGAGAAGGAAAAAGTCAAAATTCCTTCTCCACCAGTTCTTTCAAAGCTTTGAATTTTTCAGTATGCAAGCAGGTGGCTTGGTGATGCAGGAGAGGCTGGATCTTTGCATGGTTAGAGGTCAATTATTGATGAATGCTGCAAAGGACAGTGGTGCTGCGCCTTCCACAACCCTGAATTGGACAAGAGAACATGGATGGCATCTCATTTTTGTGTACTGGACATTTTAAATATGTGTTCCCCTTTCTTTCTTTTCTTTCTTACCAGAAATATTTTGAAATTCTTTGAAATATTTTTCAGGTTGACAATTGTATATTGTCAATTTGTATTTATATTGTATTGTATTGACTATTTTCTGGTAACATTTCTGTAAACAGACACTCTCTATTTTATAAATACAGGGCAGGTTGGGCAATGAACTACCAATTAAAGAAATTAAAAATACTTTATCATCTGGAAAAACTGAGACACAGCCACAACTTTACTTTTTTTGTGGAGCACAAAGCATTTTCATCAGAAGGTGGCAGCAGAGATCTCTAATCTGAATCTCCTCTTTTAACTGACACGTTTACAATTTTTACAGATTGATCTCTCTTTGAAGTTTAAACACGATATTGAAAGAACAGTTTAGACTGAACTGTCACACAGTTAGTCTGAGAAATAAAATCTGCATACCTACTGACTACTTGTGAGATAAAGCAACAGAAACTAACATTGGAAATATAAAGAGATGTTTCAAAATAGATCAGTCATACAGCAAAGTTATTAATGAGCTGTGATGACATTGAGCTGTGTTTGTTTAATAGGAGTTGGTAGCAAATGGAGAGGTGAATCTTTAACTGATACAGTGGCTTTGTAAACATTCTCATATTACAGTACACAGAGTAAGTCATATATTATTATGTGAAGTGGCGCAATATAAATAAAACTGAATTAAAAATTGAAAGGAATCATTCAGGGTGGTCAGGACGCAGTCTATTGTTGCATCCGTACCTGTTCCTCGGGTGAGAATGACTACTGTCCAGCTAACCTCTGCACCCACACTGTCCCAGGGTAAGGGAATCCTCCAGTCACCAGAGGAAGCAGCTGAGTTCAACCCCTGACTATGCATCCAGAGCTGTCAGAGTATTCAGAACACCTAGAGTTCCCAAGGTACTGTAGGAGAAACATCAAATGACAAACATAGACCCAGCAGAGACGTAAAGCTTCATTTTATCTTGCAAGAGGAGTAACAGCATTCATGCAGAAACCTGAATTGGGGAAGTCTGTCACTGTTTTATACACTTCTCCTTCCTAGATGAAAATCATTGTTCATTGGTGTACTAATAGACAATCTAATGACTTTTATTTTACATGGAAGTCATTCCTAACTGTCCTTTTCTGTCTCATTTTCCAATTGGCTGTTCGCCGAATTGCTCTTCAGGTTGCTCCTCAATTTCAGGTGTGTCCTCAGTCAGAACTGGGAAGAAAAAAGAAACATACTGTTGGCATGTTTTGCCAACAGTATGTTTGGATAATGATGAGTAAAGGACAAATACATTCACCATGCAAAAAAAGAAAAAGAAAAACTGTGACACAAAGATCAGGTGATGTATCTCTTTGTTGAGTCAATGTGCCAAATTAAACAGCAGTGAAATTTTATCTGGGTGGAGGTAGAAAGGGTTGTAAAATAAATAACAGTGTTTTTTTAGTGTGTTTGTTCCTGGTTTTGAGTAAAGGTACAGAAACAGTATATAAGTGCTGGTGTCAGGTTTGATCAGCACCTCCACACTTGAAGGCTGAAGTTACAAGCTGATACTGATAAGAAGGAAGATAAGGTATTATATCAAAGGCTTGCTGGAAACTGTCAAATTACTGTCTATCTTTTCTTTAATAAACTACCAGCCACTTTAAATTTTCTGATTTGTACAGAGACACTAAACATCACCATGAAGCTGCTGACTGTGTCTACACTTCTCTGCGCAATGGTGGCTCTGGGCACTGCTGTTGGTGAGTATTCCAGTATGCTGTGCATCATCTATACATCTTATGCATGAATATATTAAACTGAAAATGAATGACCAAAATCAACATTTGCTGATGTAATTTGTTTAGGACGTCGGATTAAATTACCCAGTATTGAGGCATCAATTCCAGCAGGTCAGTGGACTTTTTTTTCACCAAAACTAATCACATTTTTATCATTCTGTACAGAAGAAGAGTACATCAGCTTTCCTATGTCAGTTTTCATAAATTATTTTTCATGTATGATGGACAAGTATGTTTATAGCTAAAAAAAAAAAAGTTAATCTTGAACACTTAAACATATTTTTCATAAATTTATATTTTAACATTTTTTTTCTTATACAGTAAAGTAACTCAATAATCTTTGATTGCCTTCAGAAGACCATGATGTTAAGAAGAGAGCACCATCTTGTCCAGATGGCTGGACTCAGGATGGGAATCAATGCTTTTTCTACAATCGCGATAAAATGACTTTGGATGAGGCGCAGGTAAAAGCAGTGGTCTAAATTTATCATTTATTCTTTGTGAAATCTTAAATCTTTCTGTTTACGTTGTCATTTCTATGAACTCTGTTGATTTCCATTGTAGCAATTCTGCCGAAACATGAATGCAAACCTGGCATCAGGTAAACCTTCTGTGAAATCCCTAAAAGTACAATGTATGAGCACTGTAAATGTTAAAGAAAAAAGGAAACAATACCCACAATTCCCCAAATATTTTTTATGCATTTAATGTGACAAACAGTAATGTGTGACAGAAATGTAAAACAAGTAGTGTAATTTATTTTTAACAAAGACAGCAGTTCAATTTTTTATCATATTGAATATTTACATAGTGTTTTGATGCAGCAGTAAACACATGTATGCATCAGGTGCTACTGTTATACAGAACAAAATATTTAGATTAGTAATCATTTCTCCATGTGATTATGATTTCAATTCATGCTGATTTTATGTACTTACAGGAAACCAATTCCCATTTATTGGTGCCAGGGCCATCTGATGATTCCTGGGCTGTCATGAAGGTGTGGCCCACCTGACGACAAAGCAAATACTCTAATATATCACAATAAGAATCTGGTTCTGATTTGATTTACTTCTTTTCTTTTACTGTAATGTTGCATAAGGAATGAAGCGACACGTGACATAAACTGGAGGAGCTCTTTTAACAGGAGCAAATTGCATGTGTACATGAAAGAATGCTTTTAGCAAAACTTTGTTTCCCAGAATGAATTGTTGTTTCTCATCTTCTTCATCATTAAAATCTTAAGCATTGAATCAAACTGGTCTGTGCATTTAAATGCTTAATACTCATGAGTGTACTTTTAAATTTCACATACATCTGCACTGTAAAATCTAACTAGTTCTCTGAGCTCAAAAAAAAAAAACATATGCAAACGTGTTGCCTAGAAAAAAAAACTAACAACACTTACTTAAGATGATTAAGTTAGGACAACTTAATCATTGTGAGTACAAAGTACCAGAGATGACTTATTTTTTCTGAGTGAGCAATACTAATTTTTTAACCACTGAAAAAGATTTCAAATTTAACTAAATTAAAAAAATATATTTCGTGGTAGCTTACTAGTTTAAATTTTGCTTATGTTTGATCATCCTTGAACGTGAGATTTGTAGTAGAACACTTAAACACTATAAACACTATAAGTATAGCTCAAGAAAAATAAAATAACAGCACTTCTTGTAATGCAGTTAAACTCAGTCCAACTGTGATTTTCAAATGCAAAAAAGTATAACAGTAAACATCCTGGACATTGTTCTGCTGAATAACAAACAAGTATATTCCTACTATTGTAACTTGTGCTATTTAATAATACCTAAAAAAAAATATTAAATTGGCATTTGCACATCTTTTGTTACACAATTTAAAACTTTAAAAAACTTTAAAGTATTTCTCAACCTCATGCACTAGCTCAGGGTCCCTAGACACTGCAGAATGCTAAAAGAAAAAGTTCATGAGTGGAAAAATTAAAAAAATGATAAGCTGTCAACTGACCATAGTTGGTTTTAGTACATAAATATCGGCTTGACTGTGTATCTGGTGGGGCCAGGAACCATCTTGACAATATTAGCAGCACTAAGTCTACCCTGTTGTTGGAGTTGGGCAAGGGACCATGTGATCTTTCCATTCTGAAAGGAACTGTGTCTGCTGGTTCTTGAGAGGCAACAGCAGGGCCACCACTGTTATTCTTATCACATGAGAATGAATCAAAATCAGGGCCCTTCTCAACACAATCCTCTGTCTCTGACACATTCTCCTCTGTGTCACTTTGACTGTCAAAGAGTTCTGCCAAAACCTCACTGACAGTAAAACTTTTCCCAGAGGACATTTTTTTTAGAGAGCATACAGATTGCAGAGTACACAGTGCACCAAGAGTAATGATTTAGATAGAAGGCTCCCTTATTTTGCTTTAGCTGTCAATGTCCTTGCTGAAAATTCCTGCCCACATCCCACCTCACAAAAATTATCCACTCTGATACCTGGATGTGAACAACTCGCAAGCCACACTGTGACAAATATCATAGTCCTGGGAATGTTGTTGGAGGCTGTGGAGAGCCGGTCCAGCCATCGCCTGCAGCTTCACCACCTGCAGCTTCACCACCTGCTGCTTCTGCTGGCGGCTCTGGAGAGCCCTTGGTTCTTCTTACCTTGCCTTTCCCGTGTTCTGTGTGTTTTTTCCAGTCAGTCATGTCTGTTTATGTTCTGATTCTTTAGTTATCCTGTTCTGAATATTATAATTCTATGTTTCAGTTTGTTGTGGTTTAGGGTTTTGTTTTTAGGTTTTGTGTCTTGTGCCCTCGTGTTTAGTGTAGGTTTAGTTCAGTGTCAAGTCTGTGTCTTTGTGAATTGTTGCTTGTTTCCTATTTTACTTTGAAGGTCCATGTCTTATTTCATTGTATTCAGTTTTGCTTCCCCCCGTCTCGTCAGGCTTATCAGGTCCAGCTGTGTTCCCCACCTGTGTGTAATCTCCCTGTGTTCTTCTGTGTGTATTTAAGTCGTGTCTACTTTTGTGCTGATTGCTGGTCTGTCTGTGTATCAACTGTGTGTTCTCCCTGCTGTCAGCCTTCATGTGCCATCGCCCACCTTCCTTTGTGTTCAGGTTTGCTGTTTAGTAGTGATGGCCAAATGAAGCTTTCTGAAACACTGAAGCTTGTATTGAAAAATGGTTCATTACTCAAAGCTTTTCAACACAATCCTCTCTGGTGACATCTGGTGGCCAAAAAGCTTGAATCCACAAAATAAAACCAACTGCTTCATTATGATTGCTCACTCTACAGAGTGGAGTTCTGTCTGATATTGGGCCGCCGTTGTGTTGCTTTGAAGGTGTATTTTTGGGGGGTAAAAAAAAAAAGTGGTTTATTTGTTTAATAAATAATCTTGACCAGTAAACTTTCCTTGTTCAAACATGCACCATGGCGTGGTCTTTCTTTGCTTGTGACTTCTTGATGTTGGTAAATACAATAATTGAAAAATACCACATTACATATAATATACATATGATAATGTACAACACATTATGGAGTATGCTTCTGCTATGAGGTCCTGCCTCCATGCACTTATGCAAGTGCTAGACGGATATATTTATAAATAATATTATATTAGGGAAATTTTCCTATACATATTTTGGACCTGGGGGTAGAATTGATTGTGAACTGGAAAGGGAAAATGCTTATGAACTTGTAAATTAAAAACATGATGCATTTAAGGAAGCCCTTTTTCATTTTTATTTAAGAAGAAAATTTGTTCCACTGTGCGATGGCCGAACCTGTTCCTTTTATATTTAGATAATTTCTCCTGACTTAAGGGAAATCCCTTCACATGGCACAGAAGAGGCTGGAGTGCAGAGAAACTGGTAGAGATGCAGTTATACAGTCTACCTGGGCCCCACAAACTATCAGCTAAAGAGAATAAATAGATTAAATTGCTGCACATTTGGCAGACTAACATTTTCAGATTAATTAAACAATAAAATATATATTTTTACAAGATTACATGTAAAGAGTCAAGTGGAAGTTTTTCTAAAGTTATTTAATGATATTTATATTATGGAAGCAGATTTTTTGACATTTTAAGTTTTTTCCCATTATAAGATAAAATAAACATGCACAAAACAAAAGCAAACAGCCAGAACACAAAGCTGGAAAACCCACCAGGTTGACAAAAATCAACTCAAAATTCTCCCACACATCAGAACCTCCTCTATTCCTCGCCGGCTCCAAATCTCTCAGTGAAATGATCAGTGGTTTGCTATCTGTCACCATCAAAACACCACAAATCCCGCGAATGATTCATTTCCTTATAAACCATTGAATCAGATACCGAAGCAGTCACGTTCTAAGTGAAGCTTTGGACGTCACTGATCACGTGACTCTGGCCAAACGAATCAAGCTTCGACACAGTGCTTCTGAAGCAGTGTGTTGATTTTTTTGACACACGCACCGGAGCTTCAGCTTCAAGCGGGTCATCACTAGCTTGTAGCCTTCATGTGAGTGGTATGGGCTTGTGGGCCTCGACAGCAGCAGCAGTGAAGCTTGCTGGGCTTGTTGGCCCCAGAAGTGCCTCTTCGTAGTGTGGAGTTTTTTGTTTGGTTGTTGCGACATTTTTCTTTTTCTAGTGTTATTGGAAAAAACATTGGTGGTGTTGCCGGCTCTTTCAGTAAAGATTATTTGTAATAAAGCTGTAATATATACTGAACAGTCTGTATGGTTTCCTTTCATTCAGTTCCTGACCCATTTGTTACCAGTCCCCACACACCCCCCTAGATCTCTACGTGGGGACGCAACAGTACAAAGAAACAAACTCAGTCAAACAATAAAGCTACACTAAAATCACAGAAAGTTGAGGTGGAGGAAAGTTTACGTGGAGTGACACAACCCTAGTAAAGTGCACACACACCTCATTACCCAAGCCACTCCACAAGGAGCTAAAGAAGTATTTGGAGGACCTGCTGAAGAAGAGGCTGAATTCAGAAATCATGGTCCCCATACTCATCAACCACAGTCTGTGTGCGACTGCATGGGAGTGCACTGCTTCTCAGTGTTGGACGTATCATTAGGGTTTTCTGGAGGAGAGTAGTAGATCACTCACATCCTTTATTACACCTTTGACTTTTACTCGCCTCCAGCAGAGTTCCAGTGCAGTATGGAGGAGTGCCGATGAAATATCTCAGCCATATGTGGATAACAATTATGTCCACAGCAAATAATTTGAGTACCATCTGTGTGATATTATGTACAACTATCAAGCACATGGTGTGGAGCTGACTCCAAACAAGTGTGAGGTGTTTAAAGAAGTTATGGACATTTAATTAACAAAGCCTGCAGAGATACAATGAGGAGTAGCTAACATATTTTAATAAAAACCAAGCTTGAGTGAAAGAGAGGCCATCACAGCACTGACAGCAGTCTCTCTCTGCCCTTCCCTGCACAGCCCTGGGTTTAAATACAGAGAACAAAAGGTATTACACAGCTGTTGTTTACACCTATGATTTCCTCCAAGGAAAGAGTTTACCCTAATCACCTCTTTACAGGGTCAACCCAGCTCTTTGCCACTCTGCCACTTCCCCCATTCTCAAAGACATGGTGAACAAAAGACTTCACTACCTGTGGACTCCTGCCCCACTCTGGAGTCAGCCTGCCTGCAATAAAGTTAAAGCTCAATGTTCCTCCACTTCCCAAGACACAATCACCAGGCCCCACCATCTAACTGTGTCCAATAAAGTGTGAAACATACATATTAAAAACAAGTGACCAATATATCAGTAAAAGAAATTCCAATACAAAGACAAGGTGACATTTTTGGGAAGAATTGTGTCTAAAGGGTACTGCATGGATCACACTGAGTTAGCACCCGTTTAGGCACTGAAAACTTGCAAGTCTGAGACGGTGGGAGATTTGAGAAAAATGCTGGTTTTCCTTGTTCTACTACCGTCCATATATACCAAACTTCTCATGCACTCCCAGGCCACTTTACAGTCTGTTGTCTGCCCAAAAGACAAAGACAAAGGATCGAATGGAAGCATGCACAAGAAGAGACAGAAGAACTCAGACCAAATTCCCTCAAGCCAGCCAATCACATTGACAGACCAACATCAGGCAGTGCTCTACCATCTTATTGACAATCTGCTAAGTCCACCACTCTGGGGCTATCCTGATTTTGAAAAACCATTAGTTTTGCACTGTGATGCCTCCCAAAAAGAACTGAAGCGGCACTGAACCAGAGACAACAGGGTAAACTGGCTGTCATTTGTTATGGTTCGAGAACACCCAGCTGCTCTTGAAACTAACAACCACATTGATTCACATTCACATTATTAGTATAATAGTTTATGTTAGTCAAACATTGAGTACCAGAACCTAGACCATTTACACAGAAAGAGACACTGGGATGTATGTGAGGCATACAGTAGTAGATGTGTGTATGTGTAATAGGTCACAGGGTAGCAAAATAGATCAAAACCTTCAGTCTGACACAGAACATGGACGAACGATGAACTAACTTTACAGACATTACCTGGCACATGACATAAAGTGGGAGATGTATGTCCTGTCAAAGACTGTTGCTGTGAAGAGTATCTTGAGTGACTGACTCCCAGAGAAGCTCCTACTTTAACCCTCTGTTGAAGATATTTATGTCCTGGGAAATTGTCTTAAAGTATAAAATATTTGCTTATTTGTTTAAAAACATTTCATTTTAATTCACATCTGCATACACTGTAAAAAAGAAAAAGTTGAGAAAACGTAAAATTTCAAGGCAACATGATGCAAGAGATTTTTGAGTTTTCTCAACTTTTGCAACTGTTGTTGACGTAACTAAGATTTACAAGTTCTGCCAACTTGGTTTTTCTTGTTCACCTAATTAGGATAATCCTGGAAGTCTAATGAAGAAATTCTGGTTTCAATGCCATGTTTTTCTGCCTTAACCAAACAAGGATATTCTTGTTGAGTAATCATACAATTCTTACTCCAGTGAGTTGAAAATGTACCTATATAAACAAAGGAAAATGTATGCTGTGATTATACTTGAAAGAACACTCAATAAATAGATATAGAATAAAACAAAGCACAATTCAATGTTATCTAAAAGCTTATTTATTTTGTTCAACAGTGCTTTCAGTACATTTCAGAATGTCATGGGCAGTAGGGTGAATTTCTGTTAAAAAAAAGAAAAAGAAAGAAAGAAAAAGAAATAACAAACAAACAAAAACGTGTTGCCAGTTTCTTTTGGGTGCTTTGAGCACCCCAGCAGAGACGTTAAAATTCCAGAGTCCAGAACCAAAAAAGAAAAGTGTCCAGCAACTTAATAATTCACGCACATACCCTGACCGTCTTGTAAAGCTGAACATAACTATTGCACCTTAAATAGGGTAATTCCACAAACGATTGCCTATGTACCCAGACATTGACATTTTACATGGGCTTACTATGATGAACTATGGAAGTTAAAAGTTATTAGAAATGTTACCATCAATGAAGAGGAAACTAACAGGTAAAACACCAGTTCTATGCTTCATGTGAAGTGGAAAACACTATAACAAATCTTTTAAAATACTACAAGACAAATTGCTAATCCTTTGCCTTTTGGTCACTCTGATTGAATATCTTGGCATCTTTAACTCTGCTACTTCCAGCTCAGCCTCCTGTCTTTTTGTCAGTGCCACCCTATCCTAACCATACATCGCAGCAGGACTCACTACCATCTTGTAAACCTTCCCTTTCAACTCTGCCTCACTGGCTTGTGCAAATATCAGTAACATTACATAATGAGCCACAAGACTGAGCACTTTGGAGTTGTGGTGTTTAACAACAGAGGTATGTGCTGTAATTGTGTCTAACTCCTGCCTCCTTGTGGTTACCACTATGTATCACAAATAAATGAGTGTTTAGTTTTTTTGCAAAATAATTAAATAAGATCCTTAAATTAAAATCTATTTAAAAAGTTGAAAGTTTTCTCAAAATAGCTACTGATTCAATTAAATCACATTGGACAGTAACAGTTGTGTTCAAAAATGGGAGACATTGTTTCAGGAAAAAATAAATAAAAGACACAGTGTTTGTAGTTTCATAATCAGTCTTTATCCAATTTAAGAAGGAAAGCTCAAGATAGCATTAACACCATCGTCCTCGTGGAGGGAGGAACACAAATGATATTCCCACAATGCAAATTATGACCAAGGTCATACCACCGTTTTAATAAAGTACAAGCAAGTCTTCTGCCTCGAGAAATATTTGACCAAAGAGTCTACACAGGATAAACAATCTGGCAGTCGCTTCTGAAATATTGAATCCAACAAAAAAAAAACATCAGTCCCACAAAATAAGGACAGGGAGAAAGAATGAAAGAAAGAGAGGGAGAGAAAGAAAAACAGAGGGGAGAAGAGACAGTGAGAAAGTGGGGAAGAAAGAAAGAAAAACAAACAAAACACCTGGATCACCTGTATGGAGAAAAAGGAATGAGCCGGTACATACATGAGCGCCCAGCCCCAGTCGAAAAGGACCACCAACACACCAACGTCTGAGGGCATCAGCCACCGGCAGGGAGTGTGGTGAGGGGAGAAAGGCCTCCGTACTTTGGAGGGCCTGAGATGTACCCAGAGAGGTTGAGTCTATGACCCAACCTGACATATAGACACAGACGAACAGGCGCACGCGGACACAAACATGCATTCCCACCCCATATGCAAAACCAAATACTCGGCACTCACCCAACGTGTAGACAGACACAAATAGACACTTCACAGACAGTCACACTCCCCAAACATACTCTATATCCCAGGTCCAGGTACCCCCGCCCCCAGAGGGGCAAGCCGCACCTAGACCCAGGAGATGTAACCCTTCTCTCTGGGGTGGAGGCAAGCGGACCACCTCCTTATCTGCATTAGCAGGGAGGCCCCGCATCCCAGACGCCAATCTGACGGCCAGCACCTTCTCCCAGCCCCCCAGCCCTGACGGCTAACAGAACCGGTGTGAGTGAAGACCCCAAACCTCCCTACACCCGCTCATATGTAGTGTTGCTGTGTGCTGTTCTAAAGTGCATTTAAAACACAGGAGAGCATGGTTCCTGCTTCATATCAGAGAGCAGCATGGCTCCTCCCGAAAACCCTTAGTGTCTATATGCATTTAAAATTGAGGGTAGGGCACCAGCGCCAGAGGTGGGTTGGAATACACCGACCATCTTCTGGATGCTCTAAAACGTTCCCACCCCCAAGGCCCTATATGTATGTGTTATGTGAGAGTGTGAGTAATGTGGATGTCTAAGTTGCAGAATAAAATTGAGGCACAGGTGGCCAGAAGGGGACAGAGGGGGAGTGCCTCCCCTGCACCTTGGTGACATACTTGCACCCCAAGCCCTGCGTGTGTGGGTGGGTGTGGTAGAGCGGGAATAGGGAGGCAGCTGAGGATGGGGAGGGAAGAAAGGGAGGGGCAAGCGGCCCCTCCCTGGGGCCAGCTCCCCCGCTGACCCCAGTAGGCACCCCCACACTCTGGAACCCACCAGGGCAAGGGGGCCCAGGCCCATCCGGACCGGGGCCCGCAGCAGCAGCACCGCCCAGCCCCACAGAGTCCGGGGCAGCCCACCTGACTCCACCCCAGAGAAAACTGCACCCACCCCATCCAATCATCCAATCATCTCCCAAACTACACAAGACAATAGACACCCAGGTTGAGTTCATTCTCCACCTCTCCTATATCTCTCCCCCCACCTGCAGAGTGAGCTCCTGTAGAGAGGAGACCACCTGCAAAGATATAACAACCTCCCCACCAGTTAGAGAGCCCCCTAGTTGGGCCGATGCACTAGAGGTCCCCTGCACTGGGGCTGAGCCCCCCTGCACCCACCCGCCCACAGCTCCGGCGACACAACAGCCAGGACCCAAGCCCCCAAGGCCCAGCCAGCACCCCAGACCGGGGGGCGGAGCACCCCCAGACCCCCAAGCCTCCACGCCACGTAAATATGATTTACTTTTAATAAAACTGCCTCTCTAAGTTACTATTATTATAGAATATATTATGTTACTACCCTGTTGCCAATTAATCCAATTAGCTGCCAGCTGTTTTTTGCAGTATCACTGACTTTTCAAGCTAGATGTGTTGCTATTAAATTTAAGACGAGTTGTTGTTTTTCATATAATGTTAAGTTTTCTCAGTTCAAGCATTTTTGTATGTTTCCTGTGCTTTGTTATGCATAAAATCTGGGTTCATGAGTTTGGGAATCATTCAATTATTGCATTATGTGTATTTATTTATATAATCACATTTTTTCTGTCATTAAACTTCCTTGGAACTGGGGCTGTCTAGACAAATGTCTAGACAATGTTGTTTTGTAACTTCTGTTTTGTTTGACAAAAGGAATTTCATCATAGATTTCATCATAGTTTTTTTTTTTTTTCAAAAGTTCTGCTTTTTACTTGAAAGTTTTATTAATTCTTCTATGACAAGGAAAATGTAGTTCTCTTACGTATCATGTTCTCACATCTTAAATAACATTAAAAGTGAAATAACAAGCTATGAAATCAAAATTCAACATATTAAAAACAACTTCAGATATTCTGTCTGGTTCACTTTCATGAATAAATAAGGGAGTAGGCCTCATCTGGCCATGAAACTGCTTTTAAGGTAATTGTCGAATGAAATATGAAGATGGGAGAAAATGGGAGACTGTGTATAAAAATGACCGACTGTGATTGTGCTTTATCTTTTGAGTTAAAGCTGAAAGTCTATACTTCAGTCACATGTTGATTTTTTGATGTACAATCCACTGTGGTAGTGTGCAGAGACAAAATGACAAGTGTTAAGTTTGTGTCTCTGTACCTACGCTTTGTGTTGTCTCTTTTGCTCTTTTGTTTATAGTTTAGTTTGCTTAGGTTGTGTGCCTAGTTTTGCTTCCCTTGTCTCATCCTGTCTAATTAGGCCCAACTGTGTTTCCCTTCTGTCTCCTATTTTCTCATAACTCTGCTGTGTAATTTAGCCCTCTGTCATCACCTGCTTATTATCGTGTCGTACCCTTACATTAGTGAGAGTACAACAAGCATTATGTGTTTCCTCTATGCTCCTGGTTCAAAGTGTAACTTGTTCGTTTCTTAGTCTCTAGTCTCTTAGTTCTCTGTTTCCAAGTTTAGTTTCCTTGTTTCCAGTTATTATGTTCTGTTGCCTGTATTTTGGCATCTGAGTTTTCACAGCACAATAGAAACTGCCTCTTCTTGTTCATCCCTCTTTTTTCCAAGTCTTGCGTTTGGGTCCTTCATTGCAGTGAATCATGACACTTTCAGCTCCTGTGCAGAGCTGGTTTTTAAATTTAAATTTGTCTCTTGCCACATCTGCAAGGACAGAAACACCAAATTAAAAGACGCGCTTGCACTTCAGTAACCCCTCATTGATAATGAACTACACATTAAAGTAGCAAAGTCCAATATTTATGTGCTAAAACCAATTACGGCCGTTTGGCAGCTTAAGTTAAAATTTATGGTTAAGTTTTCCACTGGTGATTTTTTTAGCAGACTCTTTATATTTGTTTTGTTGTTGTTTTCCTGAGTTTGTTTAAAATGTTCAGGCTAAAAAACAGTCTAATTATTGTTAACTGTTCACAAAGTTACATGAACAGTACTCTGTACAACTTACATAAATAATTTAAAGCGTTAATATTTGCTGTCAAATACCCAAGCAGCACAAACACCAGTTATGACACCTATGTTGGTGACCATGATGCAGCAGCAGATTGAGCCAGGACTGGAAACTTTTTCCATCATCTCATCTTTGCAGATCTCCATTAAAAAAGCCCCAATTACTCAAAGATAAATATTAGCCTGGATAATCTGATAGTATATAAGTTTTTTTTAAGTAACAGGTAATGTCAGCTGTCAGCAGAACTGAAGAGCTGAAAAACATGTAAGAGTAAAACTTCAGATCCTGATGTGTGTGAGGACATGGAAGGATTAGCTTTATTTCAGATTTGAGAGACACACTTTATATTTCATAGCTTGTGATGATTCTGTTCTCTTTGTTATTACAGAAGCTGGTCTCAGATTCAGACCTCAGGACTACCCGGTGACAACAGTAACTGCAGCTGTTTTACTGATAAAGTTAAAGACAAACAGTCAAAGCGATTAAGCATCCATGTAACTGTGACTATATATCAGCAATAGTAGTTCAAACAGTATCTCAGTTTGGTGTTTCAGAAAGCTGCTGATCTCAGATCTTCACGGCTTGTTTTAAATACTTCATGCCTGTGGAGATGGCCACAGGCATGAAGAAGACACAATGTTCTCGCTAGCAGCATTAAATAAAACTTTATTTAGGTCAAAGGGCTTCACATGTATGTTGAAATAAAAACTATAATCTGGAATTATTTCACACGTTTTTTTTGCCAATAGTGTGTTATTTACCGTAACGTAATTCAGAGTCATTCATACCAGAATAACCAGAGAGGATAATATATATTGCATATATATCTTTCTGCAGGACTGAATCCTCTGAGGATTATCTGAGTACTTCTGAAATTACAAAGAGGATAGGTCTCTATCATGCTGTTCATGAAATCTTGGGTTATTCATCTTCTGCGGCAGGTCTACAGTGGAGCTTTGGTGAGTTCCCAGTAAGGGAGTTGGTGGTGAAGATCTTGAGTCCTGTGTGATGCCTGCGATAAACTTCAGGCTTTCCTGATGTTTCTGAAACGATGCCTCTCTCAATGGGTCAACATGACAGCTGTGATGAAAGAAAGGGAGGAAGTTTCTCCAAAGCTCTAGACTCAAGAATCACGGCTTGGTCTTAATGGTCTCCCTCACTAGTTTCCCCCCATAGTGGATATAGCTGTTGGTAATCAGAATCAGAATACTTTATTGATCCCTAGGGGAAATTATTTTGGTTACAGTGCTCCAGTATAAACAGTAACACAGACAGACAATACACTAAGTAAGGAATAGCACAATATATACAATGTATGCATGCATATATGTATACACATGTAAGTCACTTATTGATAAATAGCTGAATAAGAAAGAAGAGCATGTGCAAAAGGGTGTAGCTATTGTAGTATACAGTGTTTTAAGTGGATGAGTTGTAGAGGGAGATGGCCACAGGCAGGAATGATTTTCTGTGTTGTTCAGTGGAGCTTTTCGGTACTCTCAGTCTCTCGCTGAACATGCTCCTGTGACTGACCAGCATGTCGTGGAGTGGGTGGAAGGTATTATCCCACATTGTCTTTATCTTGGACAACATCCGCCTCTCCGACACCACCTTAAGGGAGTCCAGCTCCATCCTCACAACATTACTGGCCATACGGATCAGTTTATTGAGTCTGTTGGCATCTGCTACCCTCAGCCTGCTCCCCCAGCATGCAACAGCATAGAAAATCTCATAGAAAATCCTGAGCATTCTCCAGCAGATGATGAAGGACCTCAGTCGCCTCAAAAAATAGAGACGACTCGGGCCCTTTCTGTAAAGTGCTGTGGTGTTTTTAGCCCAGTCCAGTTTATTGTCAATGTGTACTCCAAGGTATTTATAGTCCTCCACAATGTCAACACTGACCCCCTGGATTGAAACAGGGGTCAAGTGTTTCCTGGTCTTCCTAAAGTCCACTATCAACTGCAACAATATTTTCAGTCACAATTACGTTATCAAGGGGTGGCAACACATTCTTAACTTTTAGAACAGGAGGAAGACGTTATGCATTGTATCTATTTAAATACTGATAATGACACTAATTACAATGTATTTTAATATCCTTGATCCTTGTACTCTTTGAAACCTTTCTGTTGACTATCAGTAAATATCTGAAACCAAGTCAGCATGAAATCAAATTAGGGATGAGGCAATTGGGTTTTTGTTTGTTTGGTTGTTGTTGTTTTTTGGTTAAGAAATAAGTTATTTCCTGATTTTGCAAGTATACAAATGTAAGAGTATATAAACACTAGTCTCAGAGCTTTTCATCACCTCTATGGTGGGAGACTGAAGCTACTGGCTCACACTGAAAAGAAAAAAGACCTTCTACAAAAGGTCTGGTACAAACTCTTAAATTATCTTATCTCCTTATTTAAAGAATTGACAGTAGTTATTGTCTTCTGTTTTTTCACAGAGACACCATGAAGCTCCTGGTTGTGGCTGCACTTCTTTGTGGATTGATGGTTCTGACCACTGCTAGTGAGTATTGCAGTATAATGTAAAGTATGTAAATATATGTCAGTATGTACGTGTTTAAATAATTTGTCACCATCTAATGTTTTAATTTGTTCATTTCTGCCACATGAAGATGTCGGCAGTGGTGCAGGAGGTTTAATTCCAACAGGTCAGTGGACATTTCCAGATTTTCACCAAAGTTAATCACATTTATAAACAAAAAGGAAAGCAATTGTGTTATGCATGATGAGTTTATAATGAGGAGGATATCTCTTAAGGAAACGCAGGTCAACAAAAAAATATTTTAAAATATATAATTATATATAACACAGCAAGAGAGAGGAAGAGATATTATGAAATTTAAATTGCACATAGAAATAGAGTCCCAAAAAAAGAAAATAAAAACAGTCACAAGCCAGTTCAAAGACCTTTTAGATACATTAAAGTTGTTCATTTAGTATAAGTTGTATAACTATAAATACCATATTGGTTTGTCATTTTTCGGTTTAACAATTGCCTTAGTTTGAGCACAAGTCACATACCAGAAATGCCAGCCTAATATCAGCCTCATATCAGCCCTTCTGGCTATCAAAAAGTTAAAAGTTTAAATCCAAAGGTGACCATACTTTGCCACCATGCCCCCTCAGCTTTACCAGGAGCAGAGATACTAGCAGATTCAGTTGCTAAAACAGATTTCCATTGACTTTTTCTAAGTGATCATGTTTTGTTCTGTTCAGTTCTCTTTGTTATTGATTTTATGATTATTCCTATATTCATAATTTTTGATGAAACTTTGTGTTTGGAAATTTTACTGCCTGTTACTAGAGTGAAAAGATTAATAACTACTAAAAGAAGATTGCAGCTACATACATATAATTACAATTTATAACTGTAAGGGAATCAAAATGCCCTGTACATTTTCAGTCACTTAAACTACATAATATTTAATTGTCGAGATGGTATTTGTGTGTTTGTTTGTTTTTCAATATTGCATATGTCATGATTGAAAATAAAAAAAAATATAATATCAGCTGGAAACACATGTACATACAGCTATTTATTTGTCACTAGCAAGGAGTTACCGGTTCAACATGTCCTCTGGTTGTCCTCATGGTTGGACTCCTTTCAATCTTCACTGTTTTGTCTACGTTCCAAGATCCATGAGTTGGGGTCAAGCTGAGGTAAGTTTCTATGATTTGTATTGTCTTCAAAACTTGATTAAAACACATCTAGGCTAGTTGTGACTTTGAAAAACCTCTCTGTGTAACTCTTTACTGAAGAGAAACTGCAAGTCAATGGGTGGACACCTTGCATCTGTGCACAGCAGCGACGAGTACCGTCACATTCAGAAGCTGACTGGTGATCATGACTACAAGGAAACTTGGATTGGAGGAAGTTATGCATCCAGGGTACCTTTTTTTTTATCAATACCTTGCTGTTTCTCTTAATGACAGATATGTCATTAATGAAAATACAGAAGCCACTGACAGATAAAAGCAGCTTAAATAATATTATGAATAATATGGGAGATTTGCCAGCTGGTTACATTCGTTATGTCAATTAAATAAAGCTGATTTGACAAGACTTTGGCTAGGCATGATCTTTAGGCCCGCCTGAACTGATGCTATCAATCTCTGTCTTCTAGGAAAAAGTTTGGCTGTGGAGTGATGGGAGCTCTTTTCACTATACACACTGGTGCCCAGGAGAGCCTACTGGTGGCAACCAGAATTGTCTCCAGATAAATTATACCTGTAATTCAGAGCTTAATATTTAACATGAATACTTAATATGTGAATGATTTTAAATGAATTTACTAATTTCTGTTTTTGAACTTTGCAGCTTCCAAGTGTTGGGATGATCTGGAGTGTGACGTACATCTGCCATCTGTCTGTGCCAAGGAAAAATCAACACTCCTCGGCTGACACTGAAGCATGAAACTCCTATAAAAACACAAACTGATGTATAATAGTGTTTGTGTTATGCTTGCTCCTACTTCTTTCATTTTCTAGTTACATTTTTTTTTCCTTTCTTCGTAGCACCCAATCTAAAAATCCAAATGACAAATCAACAAAAACTGCATTGTCTTTTAGGAGCCACTTGTGTCTTTAACAAGAGCAGACTGATTCTGTTACCACAGCATTGATCTTACAAAACTGTTGCTTCTTCTGTTTATCTCTTTATTTTTGCTCTTTTATGCAACATTAAAGCTATCAGTCAAGCATCTATCTGTGTTACATCTCTTGTGTTAAGGCATATACATATTCAGCAGTCATAATATGCATGTATTAAAACTGGGGAATTTAATATTTATCTGCATTTGACATGACAGTTTGATCACCTTTTTGACTACTTTGTGGCTTCAGTATTCCTAATAGAACAGCCACTTTTTAGGTGTCTCTGTACAGTTGAAGTAAGGTGAAACAAATATGAGTCTCTTCCTCTCTCTCTTCAAAAAAAAAAAAAAATCCCCTTGCTTCTGTGGATGGTCTTTATCCTTCAAGCTTGGGTTCTCTACCAGATGCCTGGAAGCTTGAGAGTATCTCAGCTGTTCCTAGGAATGGGCTCTTCTGGACAGAGATTTCTGATGTTGTTCCTGGGATTTGCTGGAGCCACTTGGCTAGTTTGGAAGTCATTGCTCCGAGTGCTCCAATTACCACTGGGACCACTGTTACCTTCACCCTCCACATCTTCTCGAGCTCTTGGTATTTCTCCAGCTTCTCATATTCCTTCATCTTGATGTCTGTGTCATTCGATTCACTACATCTATCACTACGGCCGTCTTCTTCTGTTCGTCTACCACCACTATGTCCGGTTGGTTAGCCATCACCATTTTGTCCGTCTCTATCTGGAAGTCTCACAGGATCTTAGCTCGGTCATTCTCCACCACCCTAGGGCGCGTCTCCCATTTTGACCTCGGGACTTCAAGGCCCTACTGTATCCAGGCCACTAGGGTATACTATGCTGGCCATTTGGTTATGACGTTCCATGTATGCCCTGCCTGCTAGCATCTTGTATCCTGCTGTTATGTGCTCCATTGTCTCAGGGGCATCTCTGTCTCTCTCGCTCTGTGCAAGCTTCAATATCTGTGAGCACACCCCACTTTGCAGTTATTTATTTGTAAAAAATGTTTGGAATCATGTATGATTTTCGTTCCACTTCTCACGTGTACACCACTTTGTACGACTTTGGTCGTTCACGTGGAATTCCAGTACAATTGATTAATGTTTGTGGCTGTAATGTGACAAAATTTGGAAAAGTTCAAGGGGGCCGAATACTTTTGCAAGTACTTTTGTGTGTGTGTGTGTGTGTGTGTGTGTGTGTGTGAGTGAATGCATGTGCACATGAGTGCACAGTGTGCACAGTTTGAACTAAGACTTACAAATTTAAGTAAAATAATGGCAACATTTAACAATTTGACTCTAACAGCACCTCTGCTTGTTCAGTGTCTATGACATAATTAGACTTTTCAGATCCACACATGTAGATTTGCTTTATTTTTTGACTAGATTTTTTTCTCTCATAACCCATAACACTTCTTTGGTACCACAACCTTAGCTGTGTGTCCTGCTGGACATTGCACTTCTGTTCAGAATGACAGAAATATAATTACGTTTAGTGATATTCTGGAAATTTTCCACAGAGCTGTAAGCAGTAGTTCCTCTGTCCCACTGCTGCCCTCTTCATCTTCAAGAGCTGGATATATTCAAAGAGATGCTGACTTTCATCATCAGTTTTCCTTTTTTTTTTGTATTTTTACACAAGATTTACTTTGTGTTATTCATCTGTATGATTAATTACACATATGATGCATATTATACTCCAGTACTCACCAATAGCAGATGTCAAAGACATCATTGCACAAAGAAGTGCAGACACAATCAGCAGCTTCATGCTGATGTTATCTCTGTGGAAAACAACCCTGAAGTGACAGGCGGTTAAAAGAGAAAAGAGATTCTGGAAGTTTGTAGCAGGTCTTCTATTTCTGTAACATTTTGAACAAGCTGAAGACGCGAGATGGATGCTTGGCTGTCTCCAGTATAAGGTGCATTGCAATATTCAAGCCAAGTTGAAATGGTCACAGTATCAAATGCTGCAGTAAGATCTAAAAGCACAAGAATCACAGAGCTTCCAGGATCATTTGCTAGAAGGATGTCATTAAAAACCTTTAAAAAAAAAACTGTTTCCGTGGAATGTAGATGCAACCAGACTGAAAAACCTCATTAAGTGCATAGTGTTGAGAATAGATTCCTTGATATAGATCAGAGTTAAAGAGAATATAGTTTGTGATTGCTTGCAACATTATAATATTGCGGTTAATGAGTGTAAGAATACAAAATAGATGGGATGGGAACAAAGAACTGAGGTACAGGGCAGGAGGACAATCAACCCCAACCCCCAGGACAGTAGCAAGAGTTACTGAGGGTGAGGAGCAGACAAAGGGCAAACGGGCACTACCATAAAAGGAGATGGGGGTCAGGGTGTCAGCACCCTTGGCCACTGTACTAGTGTATTTCCATTGTGGGGGTGTTTACTGTAGGGGGGAGGAGACCAGAGGTTATAACTGTAACTGTTGTGTGGAGTTCTTTAGATCAGCCTTTAGCATGGGACTGCATAGGAATGCAGTGTGCTGATCTCCAGATGCATCTGTAAGAATAATGGGTAATAAAAGGATTGTGTAAAACATGGAAACATCTCAGCGTGATCTCTACCAGGACCAAAAGAATTGCAGAGACCGGCGTTGTCTCAACAATAGTAATTACATAAATTGCAAAAAAGTGCAATAAACTACAAAAAATTGAAAATCATTTTTGTTTTTTTAACAAATATTGCTAGTTAGAGAAATTTAAGAGGTGGCTGTAGTTCAGGTGGCAGAGCAGGTCAGCCACTAATCTGAAGGTCAGTGGTTTGATCCCAGGCTGCCTCCTGGCAGCATGCCAAATATCCTTGGGCAAGATACTAACCCCATGTTTGCCTACTGGTGGTGGTCAGAGGGCCCGGTGGCGCCAGTGTCCGGCAGCCTCGCCTGTCAGTGCGCCCCAGGGCAGCTGTGGCTACAATGTAGCTTGCCATCGCCAGTGTGTGAATGGGTGAATGACTGAATGTAGTGTGAAGCGCTTTGGGGTCCTTAGGGACTAGAAAAGCACTATACAAATGCAGGCCATTTACCATTTACTTATCCCCCAAAACTGTAAATACAAAAAAGTTGCACAAAATAGTTTCCCACCACAGGAAATTTATTTTAAGTGTCTTCATAGTTTTATTTTTGAAATACACCAATTTTGATATACTGCAGGAAAAACAAAAATAAATATTATAATGCAAATTTGCAAAAAAAACAGAATAGAAAGCCACTTATTTGGGACAATCAGAAAACAAGTCCCTGTCAAAAAGGATTCAGCGAGGTAATCCAGTCTAAAATTTTTTTCTTTTTTGAAATGGCGTCATTGCTGGCAGTAGAAACTTATTGCGTCATGAGAGGTTCTACTGTCAGCAAATAAAAAATGGGGACTGACTGGACTGACAAAAGCTTTGACTAAGTTGACACCAGTATGCAAGATTGCACCTCCACCCAGAGTAACAAAAGGGTGGATGTATGTATGTATGTTTCTTTTTACAGGAGCAGAAAGGTGACAGCAACATCCTGGGTTGCATGGGCTTTTGGGCCGTGCTGACTTAACCTTTTAATTGCCACTTTCTGTGTCTGTGAATTTAACAGCAGTGTGTTATTCATTGTTTACAATGCAAATGTCACTGTGAGAAAGTGTGCATACAGATGCGCTGCGCTAACATCTACATCACTTTTTCCACAGCAACGGGTTAATCGTCAGATCTAATCACATGATTTACAGCAGGACACACCACTGGCTAATGTTTTACCTTTTCTTAAGACAGGGCCTGGAGTGAAACTACTCCAGGGGAGAATCCCTGGAATTTTTAAGAGACAATGCATAACTTTATTGTGCATTTCTAATTGTGCTAAGCTGACAGAGGGCAAAAGAGGGTTGCAGAGACCGTGACATGAGAGATATGGAAGGATTGACTTAGGTGCAGATGCAGATCATGACCAGGAGAGAACGCTCCAAGAGGACCAGTGAGAAGCAGGGACCATCTGCAGGACAACAGACAAACGACAGTGGGCTGCACCACTGGGCTTCAAAAAGATTGTCATGAGGAGATTTTGAACAGCAAAATCTTAAAATAAAGTGAAAGAGTTTCTACGTTGACGTTGAGGAAGACTACAGGAGTGTACGACTTGCTCTGCTCCTAATCTACAGCTGCGTTGGAACAGAAATCGAGGGATGGAGAGAGCGTGCCAAGCTCCAACAGTGACAGTGCAAAGGGAGACCAGCGTTGGAATTATGACTCTGTAAATGGCACAGACACCAGGAGCCATGACCGTGACTGAGAATGACCACCAAATGCTGCTTCACTTTGCCATGCAAAGTACTTTGACACTGTGTCATTGTTGTTGCATTTGCATGTGAGAGCTTAGATTGTGGGGATGATTAAAGATGAACAAAGGGTGGTGGGAGAACAGTGAAGTGAGAATACACAGTGTGAAACTCCTTTAAGTGTACAATAATGTTGATGTGACATACAGAATGTCAGGGAAGAAATTCTGGTTTTAATGTGATTCTTTGATTTAAGAATCAAAGGGTGGGATTGTATAGGAATTTCTTTTACTTATGTATTAATCACATTATTTTATTGTATAATGCCTTGGTGCCACAGGATTTTAACATGTCTGACACCCATACTGTAAGACAAATGGTGGGGGTGTAGTAAGGAAGTTGGGGGAAGCAGACAACTCCACAGGAAGAATCTTTTGTCTCTTTGAGGACTCTGGGAAGTAGCAAGGGAGTGTGAACCTTAAGGTGTGAAACAGCTGTGTACTGCCTTTCATTCCTGGAGAAGGTATTTAACTGAGAGCCATGCTAGGCTCAGAGAGCTTCTGCTGACCTGCCCTGCGGTCATGTAGGCTCTCCACCAACTTGGTTGTCTGTTGTCTTTGTGTGTTTGGATTAAAGAATGTTAGCTACCGCTCACTGCTCGTCTGCAGGCTTTATTTAAATGGAAAACTTCCACAACACCATCTAACCAGATGAACAGAAACAATGTTTTGGGCATAAGAATATTTGTTTTGTTTGTTTGTTTTTAAATTCCCCACAAAAGGTATACATCAACTCTCTCATTGGTAATCCTGAGTGACTGACAGAAAGATGCAGAGTACATAGTTGTACATAACTGTATGCAACACTGTCAGTTTACACGCTACTGCTGCATGTACTTTGGTTAAGGGAGGAGTGATTGTAAGAAGCCAGTAGTATGTTGTACTATGAAAAAATATAAACATGAATATAAACATTGTAAGTTTGATGGAGAACTGCATGAAATGTCAGTTACAGTGGGGTATGTTGTTATGGTGAGTACCGTGTGTATGTGTGTGTTTTTAGAAACACAGCTCTGTGCTGTGATAATGATTAAGTTACAGTGAGTGCTAATGTAATCGCCACAGACTGATTATAAATCATGCAGTTATGCAACACATAGTTTTGTTTTTTGTTTCTGAGTGAGTTGGGGAGTATATCAAAAACTTGGAGGCTTATTTAATTTTTTTTTCTATATTTTAATACTTTCTACATTGTAGATGCATACTGAAAACATCAAATATATAAAGCAAGATATATAAAATTATGTAACAAAGAAATAAAGTATAAATAATTCCTAAAGTAGCCACTTTTTGTTTTGTTGAAAATGTGTCAAACCTTGGCCTTATCTTAGTGAGCTTCATGATGTTGTCACCTGAAATGGTTTTCACTTCACAGGTGTGACTTGTCAGGGTACATTGGTGGAATTGCTTGCCTTCTTAATCGGGTTGTACAGGTTGGGACTAGGGATGGGTACCAGTTCTGACATAAACGGTAGTAACCAGACCGAAAAGCAGCGCACATTTCGGTGCTTTATTTCGGTGCTTTTTTTTTTCCTGAGCTGTGATACACTTTCGATTCTAGCCAATCATTTTATGTTTCCGAAGATAGTAGGCGGGTCCAGGTACGTACATTCTTGTAGAGCAGAGCTACAGATTAAAAATGCCCAAGGCGAAGCGGTCAAAAGTCTGGCTGTACTTCACAGCAAAATATGCAAACTCAGCAGCCTGCAACAAGTGCTTTAAGCTGATACTGTGATACTGTCAAAGGAGGTAACACCTCAAATCCGATGAAACACCTGGCGACGCATAGCGTTTTTTTTTAAAAGCCGAGAAATGCGCCGTATTTGATAGCTTGCTGCGAGATCTCACACCGTGCACATCTACTGCGGGTGTGGTGCCTGTTATCAGACCCGGAGTTAGCAACATCCCCCAAGAACCCGAAGAGGAGAGTCCTGGCCCCTAGCCCTGCCAGTGTAGCAGAAATGATGACGGCAGCAGCAGCCGTTCTTCTCTGCGTGAGTAGCTTAATGTTCGTGTGTAATTTACGTTGAGCCCATATGGAAAAGAAGTAGTAAAAACTTATATGATTTACTCATGAAAGTGGCCACTTTCTCATTACTTTCATATATTGTTTTAGTAAGTGTCCAAAACATACAAGTTTCATTATATAATTTCTCAAGGGATCTTATATCTGTTTTTACTCTTGTATGCTTTTCATACAAGTTTCACACAAGACAGATACAAACTTTATAAGATTTATATATATCTTTTCCATATGGGAGTAGGCTAACCACGTTATTACATTAATGCATGTAAGGTGAACTAGCAAACACCGTTGTAGTTACATGCGGCTGTCTTCTTGTTTGATGGCAGATACTCCCTTCACCGTGGCCAAAAAGGCTAAAATGACCAAAGAAAAAGTGGAAAACAGTTAAACATAAGAGGTCTTTGGACAAAGTTTGTGTTTTTTCCATTGTTTAAGCACTGCTTCCAGCCAAGAGTGATACCATAAATCCCCTATAGCTGCAGAAAAGACAAACATTGTTATCTTTTTACAAAAAAACAGCTGAACATGAGAGGTTTTTGGACCAATTTTGTGTTCTCCATTCTTTAAGCACCGGTTTGAGCAACGTTTAAGCACCGGCACCGTTTCAAAAGTACCAGTTTGGCACCGGTATCGGATCAAATCTAAACGATACCCATCCCTAGTTGGGACCATCAGTTGTGTTGTGCAGAAGTCAGGTAGGTAGGCAGCTGACAGCTCTATTTGACAACTGTTATAATACATATTATACATATACTGGCTCACACGAGCACCGCCCCAGCAAAGGAAGACCAAGCGTCACCTCTGCTGCTGAGGATAAATTCAATCAAAATCAGAATCTGATAAACTGGATTAATTCCAGCCATGTGCAATTAAATTGCATGCTTATCCAAATGAGCTAAACCAGTGCATGATGGTGTTTAATCACCAAACTGGAGAAGGGGTAGAGAGGGGATGGCCTAGGATATGAAGCAGGAAATGACTGTTGTGTATTCCGTTCACTGCAACAAAGAAACTGTATTCTGATTATCACCCATTTAAGCAGTAACTGTAACAGAATATAGTTACTCATATTTTGTATCTTAAATACCTAACTCCATTACATGTATTTCGTTACTCCACAACAGAGATGGGCAGTAACACATTACAAGTAACGTGTTACTGTAATCTGATTACCTTTTTCAAGTAACAAGTAAAGTAATTATTTTATTACTATTGCAAAAAAGGTAATTAGATTACTGTTTCTTTCCCGTAAGCACACTGCATTACTGCGTTACTAAAACCATGATTTTTTTTTGCGAGTGTGTCTCGTGACAATGACGTAAGCGAGTGCGACGTTTGTGGCAACAGCTGTGTGCAGATCAACAATGGATAATATATCGAGTGCAGGAGAGAGTATGAGCGTGCAGCGTTTAAAGCGTGGAAGTACTGACCTTACTTTTGACTCCGTAAAAGGTGACAAAAACATTAGCGTTCGCTGTTCACTGCATGGGAAGAAAACTTCTTTTTACAGCGAAAAAAACCCCTAAACTTCTGAGCAAGCACCGAGAACGCTACCACGTAATGGGAAATCCACAGAGAAACTCGCAGATTCACACCTGCACCAGGACAGCCTGATTTCGCCTGCTTTACAGGAGAAAATAGAGCAACAGGACCGCTGAGTCTTTCATTTTATTTATTTTCTGCTGCATTTTCCTTGCATCTATTTGAAAGACTGAGTGTAAACACAAAAAATATTTTATGTGCTGGAATGTGCAGAAAATAGATTTAAATGTTAAACAAATTTTCTCCAGTCAGAGAATGTTGCATATAATTAGATTTTTGCTTGATGCATAAAGTTAAAAGATTAAAACTAATAAAACAAGTTTTAAAAAGAAACTTTTCCATGTGATTACATTTTGCATGATGGATTATGCAGAAAAAGTAGAATTGGGCTGAAAGATCTATCGCTTTATCACCTATTCAGGTTGTAAATCATGTTTTTAAAAGTAACTGAGTAATTAATTACTTTTGAAAATAAGTAATCAGTAAAGTAATGGGATTACCCTTTTGGGAAGTAATCAGTAATTAGTTACTGATTATTTCATGACCAATGGTCAAGTAACTTGACCAACACTGCTCCCCAACACTGCCGTGGTGTTCACCTGGCATAGAATTTCCCTCAATACCAGCTCCATAACTAAGAAGGCCCAACAGCATCTAAAAAATTCTGCTGAGAACAGTCCATCTCCCTCCATTCTTTCTCACCACCTTCTACAGAGGGACTATTGAGAGCGTCTTGAGCCGTTCCATCACTGTCTAGTAGGGTAACCACACCATATCGTTTAGCAATACCCTACAAAGGATAGTGAGAACGGATGAGAAGATTATTGGAGCCTCTCTTCCCTCCATGACAGACATTTATCACACTTTAAATAAATAAACGAATTTTCAGTGGTGCAGTTATTCAAAGTATAATTTGGAAAGTTTCACTATGACAATATTGGTTGCAGGGAAAGGTCAACAGTTTTCAGTCCATGATAACTCAAGATTTAACTGAGGGATAGAAAACAAAAAAAACATGAGCAGTGACGACAGGACTTGGTGGCGATTATAACTCATTTTATAAAGCACATGTAAAGCATAGGAGGGAAATATAAATTTTAGAGTGCATAGCCACAAAAACTCTTTCCATGTGCTACCATAAAAATGATGTTTCACAAGAGCAATGAATTACATTATAGCTGGAATCGTTTTATTTGAGTCAGTTCTGATGGACATTTTTTTTTTTTTTTACATTCGAAAGTGTAGTTTTTCCTCTTCACTATCACTCCCGCAAGCCTTACTCTGAAAACTATCCATTTGCTTCCGCTTGGGGGCGATCGTGGCTCAAGAGTTGGGAGTTCTCCTTGTAATTGGAAGGTTGCCCGTCGTTCTTCACTTCACCCGTTGCCTACTGGTGGTGGTCAGAGGGCCCGGTGGTGCCAGTGAGTCAGTGCGCCCCAGGGTGGCTGTGGCTACAATGTAGCTTACCATCACCAGTGTGTGAATGTGTGTGTGAATGGGTGGATGACTGGTTGTGTAAAGCGCTTTGGGGTTCTTAGGGACTAGTAAAGCGCTATACAAATACAGGCCATTTACATTGGGGCAAAAAAGTATTTAGTCAGCCACCGATTGTGCAAGTTCCCCCACTTAAAATGATGACAGAGGTCAGTAATTTGCACCAGAGGTACACTTCAACTGTGAGAGACAGAATGTGAAAAAAAAATCCATGAATTCACATGGTAGGATTTGTAAAGAATTTATTCGTAAATCAGGGTGGAAAATAAGTATTTGGTCACCTCAAACAAGGAAAATCCCTGGCTCTCACAGACCTGTAACGTCTTCTGTAAGAAGCTTTTCTGTCCCCACTCGTTACCTGTATGAATGGCACCTGTTTGACCTCATCATCTGTATAAAAGACACCTATCCACAGCCTCAACCAGTCAGACTCCAAACTCCGCCATGGCCAAGACCAAAGAGCTTTCGAAGGACACCAGGAAAAGAATTGTAGACCTGCACCAGACTGGGAAGAGTGAATCTACAATAGGCCAAGTATCGTGAGATTTTGAGCCAAAACCTCCTTCCATCAGTGAGAACTTTGAAGATGAAACGAGGCTGGGTTTTCCAACATGACAATGATCCAAAACACAGTTGAACTGTGAGGTACATGCCATGCTACCTGCATGCTCCGCTGCATTCGCCTCTAGTGATGCCGATAGAAACAAAAAGGCCAGATATGATCTGCGTAGATACATCATGGAAACCAACAGGCAGTACAGACTGAAGCTGGAAGGATACTACGACAACAGGAAGGCTTTCCAGCGTGTCATTAAAAAGGCACACTTCATCAGTAGAGTGCCCCTCCCACCACTACAGGACATTTACAACAGTCGGGTCAGGAAAAGGGCACACAACATCATCAAGGACCACACACACGCCCACAACACACTGGTCACACTCCTGCCAACTGGCAGACGCTACGGGATAAAAGCAACGACAACCCAACTAAAGAACAGCTTCTATCCACAGGCCATCAGTCTACTGAATCACTGACTAGTTGTTGTTGATTATCTTTGACCTGAAAAATTGCTATTTTGTACATATACAATCAATACAATACAACTTCATACAATATAAACATGTTAATATTTTTATAAATATGTTAATATTGCATACTCTGTAAATATTACCACTGTGACAGTGTTGCAACTACTTGCACTTTATTCTAAATTCCGTCTACACCCACAGATAAGCTACAAAGCCCTTGTTTTACTTTATTATCTTCTGTGCTATGTTCTACGCTCAGAGTTAAGTTTACTCTTTATTTTAGTTAGTTGATTATTTAGTTGTGTGAAGGGAACCTGCAAAGTAAGAATTTCATTGCTCTGCATCACCACTTGTGTTTTGCAGTGTATATGACAATAAACTTCTTGAATCTAGCATTTTTTTTCTTTTTTTTGATGGGGGTTGGGGGGTAGACTTACCACCAAAAGTTATCTGCAAACAGTGGTCTGTATGTTTAGCTTCCTCTCCTCTGCAAAACTCAGCAAAAGCAGACACACCCTTATAATCACTCCAGGACCAGGAAGGATCCTGTTAAAGCAAAATTTAAAAAAAAAATTGCTAATTCATATTAATTAAAAATGCAATTGTTTCATAAACTGCTAGACACCATGCTATTTACCACTGGAGTATTATGGCTTCCAACCCAAAACTGTCCATAGCCACATCCATAATGCAGCACCTCCTTTTTAATCTCGTTAGCTTGTCTGGCACTATACACAGATGCAAGCTGTCCTCCATGAGACTGACAGTTTCTCTACAGCGCAGACAAACAGACAGAATTAAGTGACCAAGAAATTTTACATCATTAATGTACTCCAAGCTTTCATAGTATACTTAGTGTAAAAATCAATATCTTTGTTACTTGAGCCTCAGCCCAGGTCATGCGTCTTGGAACAAAGAGGAGGCACTGTTGACTGTACATAGTGCATCCAGATCGAAACCTGCCACCATAAGAGTTCCCTGAGGACAAATGGACAAGAAATGTTGATATTGAGCTGCCAGTGAATAGTTAATCTGTTGTCACTCTTCATTTTTTGGCTTTTACGGGAAAAACTAAAATAAATAAATATTGTTATATTGCATCTGTTGTAAATGGTTTCATTCACCAAATGTCTGCATCTGCATGGGCTGAAAATTTTCTTGGTTGCAGTTACTAATGTAGAGCATGTGCTGTTCTAATTTTTTACAGGTTTTTTATCGAGATATTCATAAAATAACCATCTTACATTCTGGTACAGGAAGAGCATCTGTCAGAAGAAATAAACAAGAGAGTTAACACAGTATCATAAATTCAGTACCACAAAGATAAAATGCTCATGAACAATTACCACTTAAAATAATCAGACTGATTGAAACATCTAAAATCTGCTATTCTTCAATCACGTTTTGTATGTAAAATCTAAAAATATCTACACATTTGCCTTTAAATACTCACAAGAAACTTGGGCAAGAGCCATCATGGTGCACACAAGCAGAGGCACAGTAAGCGCCTTCATCACGGAGCCTTAACCTCTGATAAAGACCTAAAGGGGGTTTCATTTGTATTGGGTTTACAAACCAGTGGTGAGAACATTCATTTTAATGAAAAGAAAAAACTTTTGCAATGTTACCTTCTGTTCTTCTTTCTTGGTCTCAGTCTGCAGATACAGCCTTCTTGTGTGGGGAGCTGAAGACTGCTGGTCTTAAATATGCCTATTCACAGGGGGGGCGGGGATAAGAAAAGATGTCCTACATACTCATAACACACAAAGAAAGAAAAGCAAATATAAATTTAGCATGAAAAATGAACCGGGGCTTTTACTGGCACATAAACGCCCTCATCCTGTGTCAATGAACTGCCGGAAGATCACCTGATTTTTCTCCAGCACAAGCAAAGTTCAGTTTATAATGTTCATGTTTATTCAAGGATTTATCAGTAAAGAAATGTGATAGATTTGTGTTTGAATATGAGACATGACCCAGCACCAGCCCTACCATCCACAAAGAGGCTTTATTATTTAATCCTGTGATGTCTGTAACTCTTTGTTAAAAAAGCAGCAGTTAGACTAGACACCCTGTGTATCTGTTTACTTTATCTTTGAACCTTTTCCTCCAACTCCATTCTTTTAAATGTTTTCTCCCTCTTTTCTATTTCTACCCTGTCTTTCGCTAGTCTGGCTTATTATTGCAATCAACCAGAAAACCACTCTGATAACAGTGCACATCAAAAACAAACTATGAGCATGTACTGTGTATTTCTCTCCTCTGTGAATTACACACAATATGTTTGTAGCCAATGCTTATAATAACAGACGTCACAGTCATGACTTGCATGTGTTTAAGGTCCCTGTTTTGCATAAACTGTACTTGGCAGCTTTTCTGAGTACCCTGTGTCACCCTACCCAGAAAAACTTCCCCACCTATATTTGCATATCCAGTATTTGATATGAGGGTGTCTGTTGGTCAGTGTAGCAGGATGCAGCAACAGTGCCAAACAGCATTATAGTAAACAGTTACCCTCCAAACTGCAGATGATCTTTGGCGGAATGATTTGAAAAAGATTATTTAATTGTTTCGAGGTTTAATTCACCGTGTTGGTTAAAGTTGATTTTTAGAAATAACATCTGACGATTACTCCCATTAAAATATAATCTCTTAGAGTAGAGTTATCTACTGTGAAAAGCAACTCCTTACCTTGCATTATCAAAAATAAACATGTCTTTGCATTTAGGTTGTGAACACTGATTAGGTTCAGCAGAATATGTGTAACCTATGACACATTTGGAAATCATTTAAATAAACTGAACCAGAGAGTAAAACTTGTAAAATAAATGACCTTGAGGATGTTACTATTTACAACAGATGTGTATACACGAATATTTATTTATTTTAGAACATCCTGTTCCCAGTCGCGCCAGCACCAGGTTTCTTTTTCTGTTCTTGGAAACACAAGCAAAGGAACTCTGTCACTGCCACGTATTACTGGAGCAAACACAGCATCTCACATTTTCACTCTCTACCACACACACACAGTAAGTGCAGAATGATTAAAGACCCCAGTTGTGTGTGTAGAGCCTGGAAATAACTAATTTTCAGTTCAAACATGCAATATTCTTATACCCAGTCTTCAAATCTTAATGGATATGTATGAACATAGGGTTATATATGCTTCTAAAAGTATGTACTTTTTAGTACATATCAGTATGTGTTTATATATTGTATTTTTATTGTATTTATGTCAGTAAATGTCAGTGTTAAATGTTAGCTAGATGTCAGTAAAGTGCAGATAACAGGTCAGATTTCTTAGCCCTCCAGATTAAAAGTGTAAAGTCCTAGTTATAGTGGCTGCTATAAAACATATGTGTTTTAGTCAGCCAAGAGACACAAAAACAGTGCTGTGTGATACTACAGATTTTAGTATTGATCTGATACCAAGAAAATACAGAGGCAGTATTGTTGATGCCAGTACCAATACTGATACTCTTAACCAAAAAAAAAAGAAAGGCAGCTTGTACAGGAGAGCACTGTGTCATGATTTTTATTTCTATTTGGAAATTATGAACATATTTTAATGGCCACTAAAATCCTTCATTTTGAATTACAAGCTTCCAGGCAAACATGGTCTGGTAGTTTGTGGCTGTAGTAGGAACAGTGTTGAGCATCTGTGAGTAATGATGTCACTAGAGGGAAGCAAAATATCAGAGTGACAACCGCCTGCTCTTCAGTGACTTACCGTATCAAAGTAGAAATTGCGATATAACCACACAAAGGTTCTTTCTCTAACTTTGAGTGGTTTAAATTCCTTCAATCTTACTACACTCTTGGTGTCTTCTCTCAGTATAGCAATCAACAATTGATGCTGTTAAGGAGATCAGGTTGCCTTAATCTTACTACATTATTAAAATAATTTAAGATGTTTATGTTTTTTTGGCATTCTTGTTTTCTTTAATGTTCTTAAACAAAAGTTAAAAAGAAAAGGTTTGCATCATGTTTGAGGTTGATGTCTTAAAATATCATATCAATAATGCAAAAATAAGGCTCTGGCTAGACAGCAAGGCTCTAACTGTTTAAGCCTTCAAAAAAAAAAGAAAAGAAAAAGAAAACATCCGTAACAGTAAACCTGAGAGTCTGATTTACTCATATTAATGTTCAAACTAGAAACAAAAAACAAAAAACAAACCCTCCCCCACAAATTTTACATTATGTGGCCTTGTAGCAACCAGCAAAACATGTGTTAAACATGTACTATAGTGTCACCTTGTGGAAAAACTGAAAATAATTAAATCAGAAGCGAGCCCATTTAAGCTGTACTGATGTGTGACCCTACTGAAGGTTTATTAGCAAGAAAAGTCCCAATAGGCCAGTATAAGATGATCTAGGATCAAGGTATAAACATCAATAAGGAAGGACCACACCAGGGTAAACAGTGCACAAATTGTTATATTTGACTATACCAGCTGCAAATAAATGTACTTAAAACAATAAAATAAAATGCTAAATACCCCCCCCCCCCCCCCCCCCCCCAAAAAAAAGAGAGAAAAGAATAACAAACTAAATTAAAGTGTGCACATACAGCTTTTCTCTGAGTCATATGTATGAGTAAATAATGTCTGATGACTGATGGATCATTGGGACCTGATCTGTTTATTTAACTGTTGTCCTACTGCTGAAAAAAGAAAGTTTGTAGTCTTGCAGGTATCTGAAACTTTGATGGGAACGAAGCTCTGGATCCAATAAGACCTCAGCAAATCCTATCCACTTTTGAACAATAAGTATCAGTGTAACTTTTATCTTAATACAATAACTATAATATTGGCCATATCATATTTACACTGACTTTAGTCTCATGAACAACATTAACTAATTGTTATTTACTAGCTAATCTTAAATGACTGTTCAGACGGACAAAATGGTGGTGGCTAACCAACCGGACATAGTGGTAGACAAACAGAAGAAGACGGCCGTAGTGATCGATGTAGCGGTTCCGAATGACAGCAATATCAGGAAGAAGGAACACGAGAAGCTGGAGAAATACCAAGGGCTCAGAGAAGAGCTCGAGAGGATGTGGAGGGTGAAGGTATCGGTGGTCCCCGTGGTAATCGGAGCACTAGGTGCGGTGACTCCCAAGCTAGGCGAGTGGCTCCAGCAGATCCCGGGAATAACATCGGAGATCTCTGTCCAGAAGAGCGCAGTCCTGGGAACAGCTAAGATACTGCGCAGGACCCTCAAGCTCCCAGGCCTCTGGTAGAGGACCCGAGCTTGAAGGATAAACCACCCGCAGAGGCGTGCTGGGTGTTTTTTATTTTATATTTATATATATATATATATATATATATATATATATATGTGTATATGTATATATATATATATATATATATATATATATATATATATATATATATATATGTATATGTGTATATATATATATATGTATGTATGTGTATGTATGTATGTATATATATATATATATATGTATATGTGTATATATATATATTTTTTTTCCCAGTATGCTTTTACAAACCAAACCATTCAAACACCATTTGTCTTAGAACTTCTTTCAAACCTTTTTTTGCTGTGTTTTGTTGTTGTTGTTTTTTTCCTTTTCTGCATCATGACACCAGTGCAAACAGCAACCTTTGTACCTACATCATTGTGTTAAGCACCATTTCAGTCAACATATACTGCATGTCACTGTCAGAAAGGAAAATAATGTCTGAAGAGACGTGCTTTAGTCCTTTATATTCTATAATGTTAAAGTGAGACCACGAGAACAAACATGTTACATGATTCCTTCTGCAGTAATAAATAAATAATGACTAAAGATAAAACATTATTTTAATTCTGTTTTTCTTCCAAAGTAAGAGTAGACCTCTTGGGGATGACATTACAAAAGCAAAGTATTTTGTATGAAGACTCGTAAGTGGCATTCAGCAGGGCAACATAGCAGGTGATGAACTGGGTCATACTGGTCTTTTAACACTTTTTTCTTTTTTTTTGGCTTTCCTGCATTATCATAGAAACAAGAGTTTCTTCTTTCTTTATAGTGTCATGCCCAATATCCATTGTAGGAGTAAATCCCAGCAAAGTGCACTTCCTTTTACAGTCGGGCTTATCTGAACATCATTTTTGGCATCCACCAAAGGAAAGGGGAAAAAAAAGCCTGTTGCACATTGTGTCAAGAAAATGTTAATCCTAGAAACATTGCAAAACATTTCCCAGCGAAGTGGGTGATCTGTGACTTCTGTGCAACCAACTATCCCAGATTGCATTTCGTCCAAAACTCAAATGCACCATTGGTGGAGGATAGTGGCTAATACTATAAGTAAAGTTTGAAATATTACTGCTTCTGCAACACAAAATAAACATTTAAGATATTTTCAGGTGAGACTGTAGATGTGTACATTTCAAATATCTGCTTTATTTATCAAGACATCACATATTTGCAAAATATGTTTTGTTTATTTCAGTGTTTTACTTGTTCCAGAAAAAATTGGTTTTGTTGAGGTTACAGTTAAATGAAAACGTCCAGGCATGAAGCTTAAGTCTTACTTGGAGAGCTGTTAGTATATTTTGAAATCAATTTTTTACTCGTTGTTATCCCCTGATGTAAAAATGCGCTGTTCTTATTTTAAAAGCTGACTCTGAATTAAATCCAACAGAAATATTTTAATCCAGGAGTAAAACATTTTTACGGGGAGCAAAAAGGGCATGTTACTATATGGAGAACCTGAAGACTGCTCCAGAAATGATCATGTAATGTTATCTGCACATTTAGCACTTTAGCATCTCCTAGTGGTTTGCTTGGATAATGTGGTCAAGTGATTTTTTTTCTGGGTTGCTTTCCTTTAGGGACACATGAGTAGGAGGAGGCATGAGGCCATTTTAGTACTGGCAATTGCACAATGGCTGTATCCAGTTCACGGTCTGCAGCCTTAACGGTCCACTCTCAAACTACTCAAAGACCGCTAAGGCCTGAAGTGAGAGGCTTGTGAGATGGGACGGTCTAACCTCCGTCGCGCTGCCCAGGTTGCCTAGCAACCATGATACTAACAGTTGGAAACGTTTCATACAGCTTTGTTTGACAGAAATGAAGGAGAAAATCCTTTGTTCATTTGTTTGTTTGTTTCTACATGAGCCTTGATTCCATAGGTATCTGAGGCTGAGACCACGGGACTGTGAAATCATGATTATTGGGCTTCAATTCTGTACTGAACAGTCATTTTAAGATTAGCTAGTAAATAACAATTAGTTAATGTTGTTCATGAGACTAAAGTCATCTCACTTTGGTAATGTAAATATAATATGGCCAATATTAAAGTTATTATTTTAATCATTATTAGTTATTACAGCAGTGAATGAACTCAGTTTCAAATACTGAGCTTCAGTAAAGATTCAAGCTGCATTTATATATATTTCCTGTCACCTTAAATCTTCACTCAAAGACAGTTTTTTTTGACACTGTATATATAAATGTATTATATATATATAAGAGCCAAATATTGTTCTTTTAATATGTTGGCATTACTAAATTTGTCTGAATGCTTACTTTAAATATCTGTAAAATCATCACATTATCTGTAAGATTAAGGTCGACTACTGAACAGCATATATTTTAAAGTAAAGGCTTTAAAACCAAGTTAGTACAAGTGTAACGCTTCCAGCTCTTCAAAAATCACAGACGCTCAGAAGGGTTGGCTTGTCATGGTTTATTCTGCAGAAGACATGGAAAAAAACTTAACATGTGTCTTCTGGTGGTACCCGCAATTGTAGCTCCCTCACACTGCAAACGCGCCTTGTGTTGACAGACTTACAATCTACTTCTTAATAAAGAAAAGATGGAAAACAATCATTTCTTCAATTTTACAGTCTGTCACACTGAACTTGTATACAAAAAGAAATCTTATGACTTATAAAACTACATTTCACAATCGTATAAAACAAAATAACAGGATAACAGAAGTATCACCGGCTAAACATTTCCCTCTAGTGGACAAATTAACAGTAGCGCACTACATTTTCACTTGCTTGTGCTTTACAGACAAAATAACTGTTAACAAGCGCACGTACCTGCAGAAGACATGGAAAAAACTTAACATGTGTCTTCTGGTGGTACCCGCAATTGTAGCTCCTACAATGTAAAACAATATCACAAAAAGCACAGAAAAACAGAAAAAAACATCTAAACACATTTCCTGCTATGCGCAGCAACCCAACAAAAGCTTACAGCCAAAGAGCATAAATACGGCACTGTTTAACAGCAACCAGCCTTTGTTTTGGTTACACAGAAACTTTCTAACATCAATATAAACCTATATACATACGTATACATATTGACATGTAAAACTTATTAGCAATTAACAACATTCAAACCAGAAACCATAAAAATTCTAGAGCCTTTTATTACAGAACTTACCCTCACAGTGCAAACGGGCCTTGTGAGGAGTGGAAGCTTCTAAATGCTAGAGTGACATCCGGTTTCTGGGTTTTCAAAATAAAATACGGGTTTTTTTCGGCAAAATTATCCACACCCACCCCCGCACTATGCATTCTGGGATATATTGGGCCATGAAGGCTGTGTCCCAATTAAGACTCCGCACACTTGAAGTATGAATTTTAAGTGCGATTAAGTCACCGCCACGCGACGACGGCTGTCCCAATCCGAAGTGTACATCAAATGCATACTCCAAATGTGCCGTGGATTTCCCCAAATATCAAGCGTGGTCCGGTGCACGCTTCGTGGTCCCATATATCCCACAATTCATAGCGTGACGGTGGGTGTGGATAATTTTGCCGCAAAATACGGCAGAAGGGAGCGGCCGAAGAGTGAACTGTCAAAAGAAAGTACTGAATATGACGTCACTTATTTATTTGCGAGTGTTTAATAATGAAGAACATTAAAACATTACTGTTGGCCACATGTCGGCAAAGTTGTGTGACATTAGTGATGTTTGTACTTTCAGCGTTAACTTGGTTTTAAAGCCTCTACATACATACATATGTATACATATATATATATATATATATATATATATATATATATATATATATATATACATACATATATACATATATATATATATATATATATATATATATGTATGTATTTATATATATGTATGTATATATACATACATATATATACATACATATATATGTATACATATATATATATGTATGCATATATGTATATATGTATGTATGTATATATATATATATATATATATATATATATATATATTAGGAGTGCAACGATACACAAAATTCACGGTTCGGTTCGGTTCGATACTTTGGTGTCACGGTTCGATGTTTTTTCGATACACAAAAAAATGCTCATGCCTTTTTATTAATTTGTCATTTATTAAATTTCACGGCACATTCTGCACCATATCTCTGTGCGTTCATCATTTGTTTGAAGCCAGCTCACCTCCTGCAACCACTTTTCCGAGAATACGCGCTTCTTTTGTGGTTCGGACTCCTTCTGACATTTCTTTGGAGGTGGAGGAACATCACAGTAATTGCTTAAAGGAGCTTCTTCGACATCTTTAAGAGTTCTAAACAAATGTCTGTCCTCCTCCTGAAAATCTTATGTATGCAAACACGCGTTGCAACTTCTTATCTTGTGCGCGTTTTTTATTTTGACAGGGAATGCACACCTGCGGACCACTTATGTGCAGCCCTGGTTATTTAGCTTGTCATATTGCAGCCACAGAAATTCTTTTGTCCATGAAACCATAAAGCTGCACTTTCTTTTTGCCTTATAGTCTGATTTGTCATAACTTTTCCGTTTTGTGGTAAGCTTTTCTTTGGCTGTCACTTCTTCACCCTGACCTGTCTTATTTGGCTCAGCAGAACTAAAATATATATCCTGCTGCTTTTACACACGCACTCACATAACACTCAGCGATTCTCTGCGATCAACCTCTCACATGTTTAAGCTTGCTGCGGGAGATTTCACTTGTCATGTTTGCATAGTAAGCTAACGATTGATAAGACGATGTCAGAGGAATTGGTGCGCAAATTATCATCACTCACCAATCGGTGCTGTCGCTCTCTATACACAGTTCGCGCGATTGCAAAGTGAAAGCAAAAAACAAGCGCAAATTCAAACGCGATTTCAATATGTCACATATTGACAGTGGCTCACCGATGCCAATGACATAATTACCCAGCTACATTTCCGAAAGAATGCAAAAGCATTGACATATATTTTTCCTTCCTACGATAGGCCGACGAGCAGAGCAGGGCAGCCCGACTGGAAAAATCGCTAGCCCCGGGACGTCAGGCTAGCGATTTTGCGAGCCCTGTATCTGATTGACGAATCACTCATCTTTGGAAAAGAGAGTTTATTACAGAGAAATGGCTCTTTCCAAAATAAAAGCTATACTATACGCTTCTTCTGGGCTATATTCTCAGCAGCATATTAAACATATCAGGTCCCCATAGGAGAATCATGTGCTAACGGCTGTCTAAATGACTCGGGTAAAGTTTGTAGCATGCGTGCTTGTTGTTTTCGTCTGCTTCCACTTGTCTATGCACTAGGATGATGTCGGAGTAAATGTGAAGTCATATTCGTTGTGTTCCCACTAGTGCTGTCAGCCTTAATCTGAAATGAGGTTAACGCCACAACACGGCAAATCTCCGTTAACGAGCTACCGCGGATTGACCCGTGTGTGGGGCTGGACAGCGTCAACACATTAACGAGCTAACTGCGCTAACACACTAGTTCCCACTCATGTAATTGAGCATTGCTGGCACATCTGACATACTGTTTTACTTTAGTCCATGACGCGCTTACCTTCAGGGTCATACTTCACATGAAGACCAAAATAGTTCCAGACGCCAGATCTGAATGAGGGTGGGGGAGGTTCAATTTGCCATGTTGCAACGAGCTTACCTTCTGTCTAGCTAGCTTGCCCTGTGCTCAGTGAATCTGTGTTCGACTACTCCGCCTAGGCTGCACTGTCGAGCGCAGATCCACTGAGCGCTCAACACAGACAGCACCGTCAGAAGGAAAGTAGGATAAAATAAATTAAAAATGTTGTATTGTTCGATACATATGCGTACCGAACCGAAAGCACTGTATCGAACGGTTCAATATCGATACGAGTATCGTTGCACCCCTAATATATATATATATATATGTATATATATATGTATGTATATATATTAATATATATATATATTTTTTTCAGCCATCACTATTTACATGAGAGCAGCCAGAGTTAGAAAAAGAAGCAGAGACCTTTCATTTCCACAGAGAAACAGACAAGAACAAGAAAGACCAACAGAGAGTGGTGTGGGCATAAAACAGTCAGATGCTGAGAAGAAGAAAACAAAGAGAACAAATAAACAAAAAAGAAACACAGAAGAAGAAACAAGAGAAGAACCAGAGAGAAGAACTGGAGGTAAAACTGCAGAGAGAGGAAGCTTCAGTCAGAGGCAAAAACAGAACCAGAGAAAGATGAGATCAACGCACAGACAGATAAGACCAAACAGCATTTAGAAAGCAAGAAACAAGACAAGAGTGAAGCAGAGGCTCAGGAGAAACATTCAGACAAGAAACAGGAGGAAGACACAAGTCAGAAAGACAGCATGGGTCCAACATTCAGCAACGTTACAGAGAGGACAGATCTCAAAACAAAGCCAGACTCATCAACAGGGGAAAACCAGGAGAAAATACCAGAGGGAATCAAAGAGCAGCAAGTGTTGTTAAAAGAAGAAAAAACAATCAATTCTGCTTCACTGTTTACTGATCAGCAAACAAAGACAGACAAAAAGACACAACAAGCGCAGCTCACAGGGGAGAGACAGACAGTAAGTGATGTGAAGGAGAAGCAACCAAATGTTATGAAAAAGATCCGAAAGAAAAATGTAGAGACTGTGATTACAGAACAACAGAAGCAACAGAAGAATCAGACAGCTTCAATCAGAGAAGGAAGCTTCAATCGGAGATGAAGACAAGCAGAGAGCAAAATGAGAAAGAGCTCAAGACACAGACCGACACAGACCGACACAGACAGACAACATTGTTTAGAATGCATCAAACAAGACAAGAGTGAGGGAGAGACTCAAGAAAAATCTTCACAGGGAAACAAGTTGGACACAGTGGGAACAACAGACTGGAAACATCAGGAAGAGACCAGTGAGAAAGACAACATAAGTCCAAAAGTCAGCAACAATGTTACAGAGAGGACACATCTCAAAACAAAGCGAGACTTATCAGGAGAGGAAAACCAGATGAAGCTTCAATCACAGACACAAACAGAAGAAGAGAGAGACACAGAGCTCCTGACACAGAAAGATCAACACCACCAGTCTGCTTTAAAAGGAAATCAAACACCAAGAAATGATATACAATCTAAGGATGAAACAGACAAAGAGGACAACCAAAGGAATGAGAGGATAGCAGAGCCACAGAGGAGTGTGGAAGATAACATGATTTCACCAGGCAGCAGCAAAGTCATAGCTTTTCAAAGAGAAACAGAAAACCAAGAAAAACAACCAGAGAGAGAACCTGAGGAAAGCCAAGAAGAAAGCAGATAGCAGCCAGAGAAACTAAGAAGAGCAGAGAGTAGAAGAGCTCAGGGAGAGATGGTGAATATCAGCACTGATGAAACACAGTGGAAGGATGAGGAAAAACTACAACTCTACAAGGCAACTATGAAGCAACAACAGGACATAAGTCATAAAATACTCTGGAATTTGTCAGTGTCATAGAGAGAGGAGCTGAGTGTCTGGGAGGACTGATGGAGGAGGAGCCATTAGAGGCTGACCAAACGGTGATCAAAAGAATATGAAGAGACAAAAATTCAAACCAGAGAGAGAACTGCATGAGTTCCGACAGCTGACCACCAGGAAGGTGAAAAATCAGAGAAAAAGCAGAACATGGATCAGGAAGAATTCCACAATCCTAAAAGAGAACCTGGAAGAAGAAAAAAAATCTGATCAGAAAATTCTGATGTATGATAATCCAGATGCAGTGCTTGATGATCCAGATGTAATAGTAAAATTTGTAACACTGCGTCAGATATTTTATTCAGAAATTAATAAGAAAGAAGAAATGGAGCCAATGGATCATCAGTAATTAGTTGACTTTCAATACTCGGAAGACAAATTAGGATCTGTAAATTATCTTTTTTAAACTGTTCACTTTTGTTGTGATGTTGTTTTTGTTATGCCAAAGTCCTTATAAGCTTCACTCAAGATTGTAACTTACAAAGGTGCAAAACGTTTAGCACACAGATTTGTTGAATTGTGTGACCATACAACTCATTCTCAGTCCTAGGAATGTTAATTTTCTTTAGTGGTTTTTAAGTTTTTTAACATCCTAAGACCTGAACTCTTCCACGACATGCATTTTTAATTTCTCTTTGATATTTGGGCTGATTGGGACCTGATGAACGTAAAACAAAGAATTACCAGATTTTTTTAACCTAATTAATGAAAGCCACATATGAGGATATTCGTTTAAAATTTTGATAGAACAGTAGCAGTATAATGTCGTCGTAAGTGGATACCAGGCCCTTGTAGAGCAAAATTGAGTATTTTGGTTTTAAATAACCCGAAATGTGATGTCCACATATGTGGACACCAGGTCCTAGGAGGTTAAATAATTAGTTTATTCATTTTATTATCATTGGTGTTTTTTCATATCATGGCCTCTTGTTCAACATGTTAAACACATGGAGCTGCAGGTCTTTGGTTTCCCTTACATTGTTATACAAAACTGACCATTGATTACATTGGAATAATATCCATCTATACAGGCTCTTTGTGATCGTTTAGTGACGTCGCCTCCAACATTGAACTGATATTGTATACAACAGTGTCCACAGTAATTACAGTTTGAACTAAGAAATAATGACACAAAATTAACTTGAGTGTCATTTTATTCTTAATGTTCATCAGAATTAGTAAATTAATCTATTAATACATTTATTATTATTATTATTATTATTATTATTAATAATAATAATAATAATAATAATAATAATAATAAATACATTACATTTATTATTACAGATATCTGTTCGTTGTCCAGCTTTTTGTCATGCAGTCAGTGTGCTTTAGTATCTTGTTGGATCATGGATAGTAGCTAACATAAATAAATACAACAACAACAACAACAACAATAATAGATAAAACAGTAACATTTGACATATATTTTTAATTTGTTCTTATATAAAAAAAGTTTGCTCCTTACATCACATATATTTATCATAATGAATTTACAGAAGGTGGGATTACATGAACACCATAATTGTGCTGTATTTGTGTGAGCACTTGCTGCTGCATTGTGAATGACTGTGAGTGTCTGAATGTTCAGTATTTGATTGTGTAGGCCTGGGGCCATTGTTGCCAGGCTGTTCAGCAAAAGAAGCAGACAGTGTGCTACAGGATGTGTGTGGGAAACACACGAAAGGCTGGCTCACAAAGAGATGCAGTCTGGACAGGACACTGCTACTGGCCAATGCGCAACAGCATCAGCGTACAGAATGGCATTGTCATGATGGGAGAAAAAAATCATCATACCGCAGGGTTTCAGGAAAGGGATTTTAGAGAAGCTTCATCTCACACACCAAAGAGTGCACCACACAAAGGCCAAATCAAGAAGAATCCTTTACTGACCTGGCATGGCACAGGATATAGAGACAATGATAGAGAAAGCCCATACACAAGCGAGAGCCACTCATCCTACATCAGGTATCAGAACTGCCATAGATGAAGGTCAGCGCAGACATTTTCGACCTGAACGGTCAGTCGTATCTGTTACTAGTTGACTACCTTCCAGATAAAACAGCTTGCACAGTAACTCAGAAAATGAAATCTGTTTTCGCCAGACACAGTATCCCCAGAGAGCTGGTGAGTAATCATGTCCCATTTGCCAGCCATGAAATTAGATCTTCTGCAGTGTCATGACAGATCTAGCTCACTCACTTCAGCCAAACATAACGAACACAATGCAGACAGGCAATGACCCACATCTGGTGCTATTGTCACTGAGAAACATGCCAGTGACAGGACTGGACATGTCACCGGAAAAAATGATAACATCATGGTTCCTGCGCAGGACACTTCCTTGCTCCAGTGCCATGCTGAAACAGTCCACCCCTCAGCAGATGCACAGCAAAATGTAGAACTTGCAGACTCGCCAAAAGCAGCTCTATGATCAGCATGCCATGCCACTGTCTGTGTTGACACCAGGAAATACCGTGCACATGCAGACACACTGCGACTGAGAGCACTCATTGTTCAAACCAAACACTATGCTGACACACAGAGACAGTTACCTAGATGAACAGATGGACTAGAGCTGACACCTACTCAGACCCTCGAGTCACCTGATCCCCCACCAAATGACCCCACAAAATACACCTCCTCTGACAATGGACAATAAACCTACTTGCTACACCAGAAGTGGCAGAGCTGTCAGATGCCCTGCTCAGTACAGAGAATACCACAAAGACAGCTAAGTTGTTCAGCAGAATGTTGTGAATAGTTTAAAAAAGAGAGAGAAAGATTGAAGGGGAGGAAACAGAACCCTTGAAATTGTTTGTAATATGTTTGTTGTTCTTTGAAATATGAAATATGCACACTGAAAATAGGTTGAATTAAAAGGGATGTGGTGTATTTGAGTGAGCACTCTGTGCTTAATTGTGCACGACTGTTTGATTGTGTAGGCCTGGGGCCGTTGTTGGCAGGCTGTAAAAGTAAAAGGCCAGTGGTCGCAACCTTTGGATCCATGTTATTCTTATATTTTTGTCTGTAACCCAAAAGTACAAGAGCTATAATAGCTAGTGGTGCATAGAAACACAACAATAATGTATTCTGAGCTTTAATTTTGGCACTTCAAATACACACCATTTTAAAATAATACAACAAACTAAAAGAGACTAAAATGAATCCAACATGGAAACCATTTAAAATTAACCATAAAAAGAAAAAAAAAAGCACCAGTTTTTTATTTTATTTTATTTATTTATTTATTATTATGGTTTTATTGTTTCGGGTGTTGTTACTTTAGATATGTCTCTTTTTTTAAAGAAAATGTTATTTTTGGGTGACTAGCAACAAAGTGAATATCCATGTCGTGCTGGTGTAATTCAGATTTGCAGGGGCTGGAGCCTGACAAGGTGGACATTAAAAAAAATTCTATGACAATTTGGGAGTAACTGAATTCACCTTGTGTCTGTTTCTACACTAAAAAAACCAAAAAAAAAACAAACAACTGAAAAATAAAACCAACAAACTGCAACAATAAAATCAAAAACAACAAAAGCAATAGTGGCCAAACAAATTATTATATTTTTATTACTGGAGGACACAAAGTTATGCAACACTCTCTAGAGTAAGTTGATGGAATGTTTCTCTCTTTCTCTGTCCCTGTTATCTGTCTTGGTGTGGCTCATCTGCTATCCTGTTGTCCAGGACAAACTTATAATCATGTACAAGTACACAATTTCAGTTGCAATGTGACATCATGGATGAGTAACTGGTAGCACCCCTTGGGCACTGCTCTCTGTAGGTTCACTGTTGATCTGCTATTTTAAGTAGAGCAACACAGTGGCAGTAACTCTTCTCGTTTTATGCAATGTCTGGTAATAAAGTGTTTTAATTCCAGGTCTAGGGTTATTCTCACTCCTGACACTTCATTATCTGATTTCTTTGCTGCACCTCAAAATTATTTTCCCTTATTTTGTTTAATAAATTTGTTGAAACTGACTTGCTGCATCTCTACCTTGTAAATAACAAGCTTGTGTGTCTTTGTAAAACTTTTGGACTGGATATTGTAATATTTCCTGGGTTGTAACTCCACCCTGGGGTGACGTTTTCAGTCCACTTTAGTTACATTTTCAGCTTCCTCCTCCTTCTTGCTTGCAGCTAAATAGTTTGCTACTCTGTGTCCCACTTCGTGAAGTAAATTTTCTAACAACAATTTCATTTCAATGTCAATTCAATTTTATTCCAAATCACAACAACAGTCGCCTCAAGGTGCTTTATATTGTACAGTAGATCGTACAATAATAGATACAGAGAAAAACCCAACAATCATATGACCCCCTATGAGCAAGCACTTTGGCGACAGTGGGAAGGAAAAACTCCCTTTTAACAGGAAGAAACCTCCAGCAGAACCAGGCTCTGGGAGGGGCGGCCATCTGCTGCGACCGGTTGGGGTGAGAGAAGGAAAACAGGATAAAGACATGCTGTGGAAGAGAGACAGAGATTAATAACAGATACGATTCAATACAGAGAGGTCTATTAACACATAGTGAGCGAGAAAGGTGACTGGAAAGGAAAAACTCAATGCATCATGGGAATCCCCCGGCAGCCTACGTCTATTGCAGCATAACTAAGGGAGGATTCAGGGTCACCTGGTCCAGCCCTAACTATATGCTTTACCAAAAAGGAAAGTTTTAAGCCTAATCTTAAAAGTAGAGATAGTGTCTGTCTCCTGAATCCAAACTGGAAGCTGGTTCCACAGAAGAGGGGCCTGAAAACTGAAGGCTCTCCCTCCCATTCTACTTTTAAATACTCTAGGAACAACAAGTAGGCCTGCAGAGCGAGAGCGAAGTGCTCTAATAGGGTGATATGGTACTACAAGGTCATTAACCCTTGTGTGGTGTTCATATTTTTGTTACTCAGCCAGTGTTCATGGGTCTGGTGGACCTGCTAGAGTTTTGGCTTTCCAAATTAACACTATCAAACAATTTTATGTTAAATTACTCAACAGATGTTTACTTCATCCCAATTACAAGCCATATGAACAGCAAACATGGTTAATTTTTTCCCTTTACCTTTGTTAGATCACATTTATGAATTAATGTGCTTCTCGTTTTTTTTTTTTTTTTTATAAAATGTTATAAAAAAAACTAATCTGTTATAATCAAGTGGAGTGAGTGGAAAGACACAACACATTTACACATGAAGCAATATGTTTCACAACTAAATGGGATCAGCTGCTCATCAATGGTGACATTAGGCCCAGGGTTGTAAAACAGGGGGAGGTGGTGCACACACTTATCCCACACTGTCCTGATGGCAGCTAGGCTTGTCTCTCTGCCGTCGAGCTGGTCTGTCATCTCGGTTATCAAAACGGATAATCCTGGAAATTTTGTGGAAGCTTTCCAGAGACATTGATGCACAGAAAGGTTCTTGCCAGTTTCTGCATCCCACAGGGATTCTGTGGATTCCCCTTTGGACCTGAAAACTCCTGCAAGGATAAGAAACCCAAAGTAGGCCTTTGGGGTTCTTAGATGAATTTGGTCCATCTCCTTCCACCTCTCTCCAAAACACACCTTCCTTCTAGATTACTGCAATCCAGAATAATTTTCTGGATGGAATCTGGGATGAAAAGCTCGAATGAAGACTTGATGTCCTGCACATGAGTAACTGTCAGCCGTGTTGTCCCTGGCTTATCACAGTAACAGCTCTGCAGGGTGGCTCATTTCTTGGGCAAGAAGACCATTCAATTTCACCAGTTATTGACATCCATATTTCTTCACTTGCTGTCTGGTGGGCTTGTTCTGGTCCTGGAGCTGGCTGCAGATGGGGTACTCGTCTTCGTTTTGTTACTAAATGGTGCTCAACCTCATCCTCTTCTTCAAAGTCACTGTCAGACTCTGAATTTTCAGAAATGTGAAATATTCTGAAACCTCTTTGTCAATATCATCATCTGAAGCTCCTCTCTCTTCCAAAATCAATTGGATGGCCCTCGCAGCAGATAATCTTTTGCCATCTTGATCAGTTGTGATAAAGAACCACACTGGCAAAGTCTTATTTATAGTATTATGCCCCTAATTTGCAGGTGGGACAGGGTATGAGAAAATAAAATTTGGATCCCTCAAGAAAGAGGGTAAAATGTGTGGGAATGTAAGAGCAGATGGTGTTGATAGTTGAATTTTCAACAATGTTGCAACTTTGTGCAGAGCGGGAGGGGAAGAAAACACTATCAGCAGCACCAGAAAGGAGGAAGACAGAGTATGGGAACACAGGACCTACACTTTCAACACTTTTATTAGACCTGGGTCCAGTGGACCCGAACACCTTGTATGTAATGTAAATGAGTGGGGGGAGGTACAGTATGAGGTCATTGAAAATCTGTTTGGATTTATGTTCTTCACAGAAAATAAGCCAAAGCCAATGAATTTCAGGTTGAAAAAATAATTAATTGTTTAATTTTTCTTTTGAAAAAAACTGAAAACACCATACAAGGGTTAAGATAAGATGGGGCCTAATTATTTAAGACCTTGTATGTGAGGAGCAGGATTTTGAATTCAATTCTGGGAGCCTGCTAATAGTATTTTTTCACTACACTTTCACTTCACTCGTATTTAAGAAAAAAATCAAACTCTTATTTGTGATTGTTAATTCTTGTTTAATTTTATATCTTGTGTTACTGCAAAAGAAAAATATATGTAAATATATAAAAAGATTGGATTCTATCTCATATGAGATTATTTCCTTTTTTGTCAGGTGTACCATGCCTTCATGTAAGCCCAGGAATCATCAGATTTTCTTGACACAGACAGATGGCAGGTGCTTGTGACAGCTCATATCATTCATACACTTGTTTCCTGTAAGTACAAAAAAAATCATTATCAACTGAATCCAAAATCATATTCTTACATAAATTTCTAGGACCTGTCATTATTAACTGACAGTGCTGACTCCAAATCTAGAACAATCCATACATATATTGTATGTTCCAAATCAAACAAAATATACTATTAATATATAACATAAACTTAATATATAACAAATGTGGATGTCTTTGTCAAAACAAAACAAAACAAAAATATGTTTATAGCATTATTATTATTATTATTATTATTATTATTATTATTATTATTATTATTATTATAAGCATTCATTACTACAGATTCATTATTACAATTCTCTTGTCCCCACCCCACCCACCACCCGCCTTTCGGGATTTTTTTTGTTTTTTTGTTTGTGCTTTACCTGAATAATTCATCACTATGCAGTGCTCAACTAACCACAAGTTGTTAGGCTCTCCAGAACACCACTTGGTATAGCTGAAATGTGTTCCATCGATCCAGAACCAATAGCCATTCTAATAACAGAGGGGATAATAGTACATTTAAAAATAAACTACACCTGCAAATTTAGAGACAATACAAACAAAATAAAATTATCAATGGTTTATTAATGTTTTTTTAACTGTCAGAACTTGCATGAGTAGTATACCTGTTGCGCATCTGAGCCTCCAATCCATGTGAGTCCACTCTGATAAGTGGCATCAAATATCAGTCTTTGAATCATCCGGTACTCCTCAAGGCTGTGTACAGATGCAAGGTGAGCATTCCCGTATTCACATACTTTCTATAGTGGAGATGGAATGACAACAGAATTTCCAGATAAACAAATGACTTAGGGTTTTAAAAAGCTAGACTTACAAAGGATCAAAATATTTAAATCATGATTTAAATAAATTATCACAAGTCCTAATCACTGTTTTCACCTGAGCCAAAGCCCAAGTCATGGGATGGGCAACGTAACGAAAGCATCGGCTGTTGTACTTGGTCCAACCCACTGGACAAGATGTGGCTCTCTTCACAACATGATGTTCTGCTGAAAACATGTAAAGAACACTTAGTAGCACTTTCCTGGACATTTATTGAGTAATTATTCATTCATAAAATGATGACTCACCTTGTCCCCCACACTACTGACATGTTTTGTGTGTGTGTGCATATATATATATATATATATATATATATATATATATATATAGATATAGATATAGATATTGGTCTTCATGTGAAGTATGACCCTGAAGGTAAGTACGTCATGGACAAAAGTAAAACAGTATGTCGGATGTGTCACGCAATGCTCAATTACATGGGTGGGAACTAGTGCGTTAGCTCATTTTGCTCGTTAACGTGTTGACGCCGTCCAGCCCCACACACGGGTCAATCCGCGGTAGCTCGTTAACTGAGATTTGCCGTGTTGTGGCGTTAACATCATTTCAGATTAACGCTGACAGCACTAGTGGGAACAAAATGAATATGACTGCACATTTACTCCGACATCATCCTAGTGCAAAGACAAGTGGAAGCAGACAAAAACAACAAGCATGCATGCTACAAACTTTACCCGAGTCATTTAGCACATGATTCTCCTTATGGGGACCTGATATGTTTAATATGCTGCTGAGAATATACCCCAGAAGAAGCGTATAGTATAGCTTTTATTTTGGAAAGAGCCATTTCTCTGTAATAAACTCTCTTTTCCAAAGATGAGTGATTTCTCAATCAGATAGATTTATTATTTTATCCCTTTGTTGTTTCAGCATCATTAAATTTAAAAACTGTACGTTTGAGTTAAAATATATATTTATAATTTTAATAAATTACAAATTAAAAGAAGCATGAACATTTTTTTGTATCGAAAAAATATCGAACCGAACCGTGAATTTTGTGTATCGTTGCACCCCAAATAAATAAATATATATATATATATATATATAAATATTGACCTTTAAAGTGCACCCTTTGTACTATTAATTTAGCTGCCCATCATGAAGGAGAGCAAAAACAAAGATGTTTTGCTAAAAGTCTGGAAAATATCCACAGACCTGATGGAATGAATCCCTCTGTCTTGTTGCTCACCTCTTTACCTGGAAGAGCTGAACAAATGTAAAACAAAAACTAAACAATAAGTTGACTTTGATCGTTAGCTTTTATTGATTATATTCATACATGGTGCATACTGTAGTATTTAATTGTATGGTTAATTAAGCACATTCATAATACGTATTGTACTTTTATACTTACTAGCAGTCATGGTTATATTCACGAATGCATAAAGAACTGAAAACACAGTCAGCAGCTTCATTGTGATGTTTAGGATCTGTAGAAAACAAAACACCCAAAGTACAGTCAATAAAAGAAAGGATAGAAGACAATCTTGAAGCTTTTAGCAGACTCATTTTCAGTACCCACTGGTACGTTCAGCCTTCCAGTGTGGAGGTGTTGAACGGTTTTAAGACCAGTGTGTGCATTCTTATATTTAAACAATTTTGAGACCAGGAACAAACAGTGGAAAAAAATACATGTACTTTGGCCTCATGCCAGCCAGACATCTATTGCATTTCTTTCTTTCACACACACAAAAAATAAAAAATAAAATAAAATAATTTCCTCAACTCTAATTTGATTTTATGTTAACTTTTTTTTAAGGAGGCTGGAGACATTGAGTCCAAATGGAATATGTTCTACACCTCATTACTGAGGCTGCTGCAAAGAACTGCAACTGCAAAGTAATTGGTTCCTGTTATGGTGTTAATCCCCATACCAGGTGGTGGACACCAAAGGTAAAGCTGATGAAGGAGTCCTATCGACTTGGTTAGCCTGTGGGACTTCAGAAATAGCTGACAAGTATCGGCAGGCCAGGTGGAATGTGGCTCAGGTGGTAGCTAAAGTAAAAACTCAGGTGTGAAAGGCTTTGGGTGAGGCCAAATAAAAAGATTTTCAGTTTGCCTCAAAGCAATTCAGGCAAACCGTCAGGTGACTCAGGAAGGGAGTTGTTCAAACAAAAAGACATTATGTTCCCTTACAGTTTTATTTTAGTAGATTTTCAATGTAAAAACAAAAAATGCAGTGTTGTTTTGAAACAAGGTTCGGTCATGGTATGTTTAAAGTCACTTTTCATTGATCAGAAAATTTGAAGAAAATCTCATAATTTAATAAAAAGATTTAAGTTTAAGTCACTGAAGTATGACCGATTTTACTGTTAGGGAGTGGTATAAAATTAAAAGAAAATCTTTTTAGCAGAGGACTAAAAATAAGACAAATATGCTTGGCAAGATTTTGAGTTTTTGCAGTGCAGGGGCAGTACCAGAAACGTCTGGCTGGCACAGCTGCCAGTCATTAACTAATCATGACTCCCCTGTTCCATCTCATTAGGTCGCTGGGACCAGCTGTTTGTGTGATGAGGAGCAGACCTGTCCTGACACCAAACTCATCATCACAGAGTCAGTGTCCGTTGATCCCACAGTAACAATTGTTATTGTATGAGTCTAGTGTTTCAGAGGCACATCGAATACAATGTGTCATATACGGAGCCCCGCAAGGGATATGAGAGAAAAAAAAATTAAGATGAACTTTTGCGAGATCTCGCGAAACCAAGTCGGGATCTCGCAAAAGTTTTGTGGGATCTCGCAAAATAGGAATTCCAACAATGGAGCAGCTACTTAGTTGTAATATTACTCTTTCTGGGTCACAAAATAAACTTTTAAGATATTTTGAGGTGTGAATGTAGCTGTGTAAACGTCAAATATCTGCTCGGTTTACAAGACATCACATATTTGCAAACGTGCTCCGACGTTTTTGGAGACGTCTGACACCCACCACGTCGAAGCTAACGGGAGGTTGAGACCTACTACAGCCGAGGGGAACACCGCTCTCCCGGCACATCGTGCGAGAGATCTCGCAAAAGTTCATCTTAATTTTTTTTTCTCCCATGTCCCTTGCAGGGCTTCGTAGTCATAGAATAATTTCAGGGAAACGACATTTTTCTTCTGAACAATTAAGATAAACAGCAAAAACTGTACCATTACCTATTTTTAACTGTCCTAAAGCATCTTCATTATGATACATTGTTGCAAGAATGGAAAGTGTCATAGGAACACGCCTGACTGAAACAAAAAAGAACTCCAGATTTGTTACTTTAGCATTCTGTAATTCCAATTCCAATTATTAAAGACACAAAAGCCTTTTAAATAGCCAAAGGCATAGGGTAACAACATTAGTAAAAAAGACAGCATGTGAGGTCTTAGAGTAAACTCACAAAAAATTTGAAAAAAATATGGTTAACTCATTTTTGAATATATATTATGTCCGGAAAAAAATAATAACTATAACACACGTTTACATTAGAAAAGCTGAGGAACAGCAAACTTATGATATAACCTTGATTTCATGTTCAATTTTACTGTTAGTTTTATTTCTTAAAAAAAGAAGAAGAAAAAAGTTAATATATAACATCTGTGAAAACATCGGCATACCTGCTGTCTCTTTCTGAAAGCTCAATGACGACTTTTTAAGGTCAAGGAAAAACTGTAAATAAATAACACAGAGTTTAGTATTTTCCCAAGGAACACCTGACTATATCCCAACAGCATGGAGTTGTAAAAATCTGAACTAAACTATCACACACAGATCCTGGGGAAGGATTGTGACAATAATGAGATCACCTGCCAATGACTAGTCAGTACAGCTACAAGAAGTAACCTGCCTAAGCAGGGCGTCAGAAAACAGGTTGTAATGTCTTGAGTTTCCACCAGGCAGAGCAGACAAAATGGAAGTTTATTTATAACTTGCCGTTAGGTATATTAAATTTCCTCAGTTAATCTATGATGTATAATTTATCATGGAATCAAAATACTGAACCTTTCTGTAAAACATTTATTGTGTAAAGAAAATAAAAAATGGGAGGTTTTTTCAGTTTAAGTTGTATCTTAGTATCTTGCAAACTGGGATCGACCTTCCGGTTAGTAAGTGACCTGCAGCCACCCATATGATTGTTGTTGTTAATCTTACTATCTGCAGTTTTTACACACTTACACACACGCCGTTACTGTCCCTCAATTTAGAAAGACTGCTTCTATGTGCCATCTTTGTTTATTCTTTCCCTCCCAGGCTCGATTTTTTTTTTTTACAAAAATGGAAGCTGTGTGGGCTGGACTGTAGTAACATCGTAAGGTTTTAAAAACTGAGCTTAAAATGATAAGCAGTAATAAAAACCAAGACAAGCCGACAGTAATGCCTGACTGTTTTTACGGGCTTGTTGGGATTAAATAGAACAAGATACAAAGCATTAAAACATGTTAAAAACACAACAGCCTTATTAAATGCAGAGTACTTTGGGCCTGGAAGCAGGATTCATCACGTCATCACTTAAAGACCCAATTGTTTAATTATGAAGAATTATCACATAAAAATAAAAAACCTGAAGTTGTGTGTTAATTGGTGCTATTTGAACACCTTTATTTTGTCATTTAACGTTGTTAGGAAAATATATTTTCTAGCGCTTGCCTGACCATTTCAGCAAAAACATTCAACATTCACACTTCACAGTAGTGCTGTGCCACACTAAAATTTTAACCATCGATCCAATAACAAGTAAATATTGTATAGGGCCAGTATTGTCAATATCAGTACCAATAATAAAGTTATTCAGCCAGGTAATTTGCAGAAAGTAGTGTGCCATGACACACTACTCTCTGCAAATATTTATTACTCCTTATACAACAGAAGTGCCTAGACTGCTTTTTCCAGATTCTTTGTGATAACCACTAGTGATGGGATTCCCGGCTTTTTTTAGAGAACCGGCTCTTTCGGCTCGGCTCACTAAAACGAGCCGGCTCTTTTGGCTCCCAACCGGCTCTTCAGATTGTTTTGTTGCTTTAATTAATTTATCATTAACAACAATATAAAATTATGCACAGAAGCAATTACTAATGTAAAAAAAGTGGTTTTATTTATATATGTTTATATATAAAGATATACGGTGGCCCCTAGAGACAAAGCACATACAAAGAAAACATTAGATTGGATCCATGCACAGAAATAAACACTGACTTAAGGCAGTGGGTGGCAGATATTTGTGAGGGGAGCAAGTGCCATGCTGAAGTTCATGGTGATCGAGACAATATGCACTATCTACCTGAGCTCGCCCCACACCTAATTAGATTGGGAGGATACCTACCACTTTGGACTGGAGTAATGGTTCCCCTATTTCAGAGCGAAAAGCTCACTGCAACATTAGCTAATGTTGAAGCAAAGTTCAAGAACATTAAACATGGTCTGTTCAAGCATACAAATCTCCCTATAAGGATAGATAAATTCATTGCACGTCATCTTGGTTTTATTGAAGGGAACATGCGGATCTATTCTGCAAAACAAATACAAAAAGAAGAAGAGGTTGCCAGACAGGATGGTACAGTAAAGCGTCAGGATCCACAAAAAGCCTTTGTGGAGCAGGAAGTGGATGATAACCCCTCTCAGGAGCCCAAAATTGACACAGACATGGACATTGAAGAAACAGCAGCTTTGGAAAACTGGAGAGGCCTTGCAGTTCCACCAAAGAAGACGAAATTGACCTCATACCTCTCCCCTTGTCCTGAATGGCTCCACTCAGATCCAGCTGTGAAAAAGAAAAAAGTAAAGCTAGGGCTGTTAAAAAATGGAAATAATCAACAACCAGTAAAACTTGGCAGAGGACAATACTGTGTCATGAACACCTGTGCCTTTGATGCCTTCTGTCAAAGTCTGTGCTGCGCTTACTGTGACAGTCTTACTGCTCAAAACATGTTGAATAGTTCAGAGGAGAATAAAGTATTCCAGCTTCTGAAATCCCTTGTTTCAAAGGGTGTCACTCAACATGCCTATTCATTGAGGGCAGAGGTGCTGAGCTCAATATTCTGCCCTGTTCAGTTGAAGACTGGTGTTCATCGTGTTGATGCACAGTGCCATGTGTCCACAGTAATTCAAAAAACAATGACGGAAAATCCAAATGTTCACTTCACAAGACAGTGTTCCTCCCAGTACTGCAAACTTTACACACCAAACACAAGGCAAATACCTTTTGTTTCCATTGATCTGTCAGTCCTCTCAGCTTCTGGCATAGCTCTCCTTCAGTCTGCTGTTGAACAAGGGCTCAACCTTCCAGCATCGCCATGCCCAATTGTGTTCCTTTAAGTCCACTCCAGGTGGACTTAAAGGAACACAATTGGAATGAGGTTTTTGCAAATGAAGATTCAAATAGTGCATATGATGCATTCTTATCAACTGTAATTTCACTATATGAAAAACATTGTCCTTTAATGAAAATCACTAGAAAGCATCACAGATCAAATAAGCCATGGATCACAAAGGGGATAGAAGATGCATGTAAAAAGAAAAACAATCTATATAAGAGATTCATAAAACAGAGGACAAAAGATGCTGAAATAAAGTACAAGTTATATAAAAATAGATTTGTAAATATTATAAGAACAAGTAAGAAAGAATATTACCACAAATTATTGGAGCAAAGTAGAAGTAACACACAAGAAACATGGAGGATATTAAATAGTATAATCAAAAAGGGCTCAAAAAATAAGAATTATCCAGATTATTTTAAAAAAGATAAAGATATTGTGCTTGATAAAACTAAAGACATTGCAAATGAATTTAATGATTTCTTTGTAAATTTTGGCTTTAATTTAGCAAAAGAAATTCCAGAGTCAAGAAATAATAACGACCTAAATAAACATATTACTCAGAATGTGTCCTCCATGTTTATTGGTGCTGTAACTCATAGAGAAATAATTAACATTGTGAAGACATTTAAAAATAAAAAGTCCACTGACTGTTTTGGTATTGACATGATATTAGTTAAAAGTATTATAGAATATATAGTGCAACCTTTCGCATACATTTGTAATCTGTCCTTTCAAACTGGTGTATTTCCCTCACAAATGAAAATAGCAAAAGTTATTCCAATCCATAAAAACGGAGAGAGAAGTCAGTTTACCAATTATAGGCCAATATCACTGCTCCCACAGTTCTCAAAAATTTTAGAAAAGTTATTTGTTAATAGACTTGATAAATATATTGAGAAGCATAATCTCCTAAGTGATAACCAATATGGCTTTAGAGTGAAAAGGTCCACTTCGATGGCAGTGATGGAACTTGTAGAAGGGATATCTAATGCTATAGATAATAAGGAATATACTGTTGGTGTTTTTATAGACTTAAAAAAGGCGTTTGATACGATTGATCATTCTATATTAATGAATAAACTAGAGAGATATGGCATAAGAGGGTTAGCATACAAGTGGATGAAAAGTTACCTGGATGACAGATATCAATATGTCGAATTCAATAATGTAAAATCTAAGCAGTTGAAGGTAACTTGTGGTGTTCCTCAGGGCTCTGTGCTGGGCCCTAAATTATTTATATTATACATAAATGACATATGTAGCATTTCCAAACTGTTAAAATGTGTATTGTTTGCTGATGATACCACTCTGTATTGCTCAGGTAAAAACCTGGAACAGCTTCTGACTACAGCGGAAAAGGAGTTAAATATATTAAAAAACTGGTTTGATGTAAATAAGTTATCATTAAATATAAAGAAAACAAAATTGATTATTTTTGGCACTAGACAAATGAAAAATGTATCTAAAATCAGGGTTAATGGAATTGAAATTGAAAGAGTGTACGAAAATAAATTTCTTGGAGTGATAATTGATGATAAGCTGAGTTGGAAGTCTCATATAAACCATGTGAAAACAAAAATGTCAAAAACCATTGCTATTCTCTATAAAACAAAGCATGTCCTGAACAAAAAATCATTATACACACTCTATTGTACTCTGTTGCTTCCATATATGACTTACTGTCTGGAGATATGGGGTAATGCATATAAAACAAACACTCTTCCTATTTTCAAGTTGCAAAAAAGAGCTATAAGAATTATAAACCAATCAAACTATATAGAACCAACTAACATTTTGTTTATTAATCTGAATACCCTGAAATTTTATGATTTAGTTGAATATAAAATGGCACAGATAATGTATAAAGCACAAAATAACTTGCTTTGCCCCAGTACTCAGAAGCTGTTCAAAGTCAGAGAGAGTCAATATGACTTAAGGGGAACAGATTTCTTTAAAAAAAACAAGATAAGGACAAATATAAAGCAGAGATGTGTTTCTGTTAGAGGAGTTAACCTGTGGAATAGTTATGACAGTGATTTAAAAAGGTGTAGTTCATTTTCCTTGTTTAAAAATATGTTTAAAAATAGAGTATTAGAAAAATATATATATCAAGAATGAAAAGAGCAAAAAAAAAAAAACAAAAACAAAAAACAGAAAACCTCTTGATTCTTTTGCTTTGATGTAGTTACTTACTAAGGTGGTGGTGTTTTTTCTTGTTTGTTTGTTTGTTTGTTTTGTTTTTGCTTTGTTTGCCTTCTCTCACCCCAACCGGTCGCAGCAGATGGCCGCCCCTCCCTGAGCCGGGTTCTGCCGGAGGTTTCTTCCTGTTAAAAGGGAGTTTTTCCTTCCCACTGTCGCCAAAGTGCTTGCTCATAGGGGGTCATATGATTGTTGGGCTTTTCCCTCTGTATCTATGAAGCGCCTTGAGGCGACATTTGTTGTGATTTGGCGCTATATAAATGAAATTGAATTGAATTGAATTTTATTATTTGCTTCGAGCCCTGTGTACAGGAGCTGCATGCTAAAAGATCTTTTGTTAAAAGGGTTGGCGTAATAAGCAAATGCTTCAGCCAATACCTTTTGATTAGCCTTGTCTCATGCTTTCTTGCTTTGTGGTAAATCTTTGTTCTGTCTTCACTGAGATATTTGAATGCTAATCAATAAACAATAAAAAAAAATAAAAAAAATAAAAAAAGACCAATCCAAAGTCCTGATGCATCTCCAACAGCATTTAAAACAGATTCATCAGGAAAGCAACTTTGCACAGGGACTGTTTGTCACAGCTTCACCCTGGGAGAGCTTGTATGGATTGACACAGACCTTGGAAAATGCTCTACAGAGCTCTGGAGCATAGTTTTCACAGTCCAAAAAGGTTTTTGCTTACTGAATTCCCATCCACTCTGCTACTTCAAGGAGAGAAATTCACACTGAAAGCATTTATTACATTTCAGGAGGGCCCAACACCAGAAACACATTCTGTAACAGGACCCCATACATCTGGGAGATGTATGATGACCTAAGAAAGGATGTAACCATAGCATCTGAAAACACCAGCATATGTCCGCACGCTGTGCTTTACACAAAGGAATGATGACAAGATTTCATGAAAGAAAGTCCTTTTCTAGTTTGTGAGTTAGATGATGGAAATAGCTGTTGTTTTTTAAACGACAATTTTAGCAGCACAAACCAGCACAAACGTTTGACATCAATTTTGTTCGATTCCATTAATGTGGGGGGGCTGGTTGACTTCTGATGACCTCTAGAAATTTTCTTGAATATCTTTAAAATGAAAGCGGCACAAACGGAAATGTTTGCAGCACAAACCAGCACAAACGTTTGATACAACTTTTGTTGGATTTGAAGAAGGTGGGGGGGGGGGCAACTTCACTCACATCAGCTATGTGGCTTTATATCCCGACGTGATAAATACTGCTACTAAAATATTCTACCAATGAGGGTGAAATAAATTCATGATACGATTTTGATACATGTGATTTTTATTTTCGCGGCTATCTATAAAAGCTATCTATCTATCCTAAAAGCATACAGAAGCAGTAATGTAAGTCACTCCAACGGGGGAAAAAACTTGACGACGCTCACTTTAAATAAAGTTGGAGAACACGTGAAATACAACACCTGCAAAATCATCCGCATATCTGAGATTTGGTTCTGAAATACTCCCGGATGTTCACAGCGGTCGGAGTCAAAGGGAGAAACTTCCCGGTTACCTGGAGCCTCACAAATTATGCAACATCACGGAAACATCAACTTCTCACGGTTACCTAGAAAGTAAAAGGGTGTGGTCACGAAAATGTGACAAACCCTTTTACAAAACGGGTTATTAAAATAGTCATAGGTCTATTGCCTGTAATTAGAAAAACAACAACTTTAGATAGATAAATAAATTAGTGGAGGGAATTTCAGTTTTGATAGATTTTACTGTACAAAAGATTAGTTTCCTGTGAAAGTGGGTGTTCTATCATTGTTCTGCCAAAAGACTAATGTGGCCTTTTTAATGTTTGTCCTGTTAGGGTGCAATATGCTTAAAAAGACATGGCACAGACATATTTGACACACGTGGGCTTGGTGATACCTTTCCTTCTGTGACAGTAGTGTGTCATATATAATAGGGTGACCAACCGTTTTCTTTTTTTGCACTTGTTGACTTGTAAAAGCCTAAATGACATTTTTTATTTCACCATTCATTTACTGCACAGAGGAGGCATCGTTTAAATATGTTAATGTCTTGTCTAAACAGTATTATTAAAGGTCCTCATGACTGGGCCAAGTGTCCTCTTTTTTTGGAAATCAAACTATGGTCACCCTAATATATAAGGTCCCAAATGTGTATAACATGTTGTAGGTATACAATTTGTGGACTTGTGATGATGCGGGGGGGGGTTTGACTGTGACACATAGTTAATAATAGTGTTTTTTTTATTGTGCAGACAGGATTTTTTTATCTTTCCAAAATTGTTTTGTTCTTAATCACTCTTCAGTCTCATTTTATTAAATACTAGAGAGGAAGTCTAATTTCGGTTTTTTATCACTTGTTGCTTCAGTTCATATTAGTTAACTGACCTTCTTTAGCCATCATTAATTTTAATAATAAAATTCATTATGGTAAATCAGTTGTGTCTTATATATTCTGCTTTTCTACTTTATTGCACTCAAGTGTTCAATACAACATGTCTTAATTCACACACACACATTCATACAAGCACATTTTTCTACATCCAAGTGCTTTCTAACTTTTACACATCCAGAATAACTCCGATTTCTTGTATCTTGTTCAAAGATACGTTGAGCAGCCATGGATCACACAACAAACCCTTAAATTAGAAGGTGACCTGCTCTACCTGCTGAGCCACAGCCACTCCCTACATGTGTGAGGTGTAGAAGACAACAAAAAAGCTCTTGTGACAGGTTGAACTTGCTGAATTTACACTGGAAGTTCAGCCTCCTGCTTCCTTAGCTCAGCTGGAAATAACTGCCTCAATCTTATTTTTGAAACAAATGTTACTTATAAACATTGGCGGAGCTGGGCGGTGGCTTACTGGGCTTAAGCCCGGGTTGTTTTTTCTGAATCTCGCGGTCTTTTGGAGTGTAATTTTTTTTCATAGTCAGATGCCTGACTGACAACTGTATAAAACAAAAACTACACACAATATTCAAAGCACCAATTTTGGTATGATCAGAGCTCAGATACTAGGTGACTGCACACAGCACTTACACATGTGAGCGAGGGGAGATAAGCTGCTGCTGCCTATTTGCTGTAGGAGAAGTGAGGCCAGGCAGACAGAGGAGAGCTTAAGTTTGACTAGATACCAAAGCAAATCACTGATACTGTAAATATGACAGTATATCACACAAGATTGATATCAAACTGATCACTTGACCCATATTATGTTACTTGCGCTTGGAGTGAATCAACAAATGGCGAAATGAAAAGCCGAACAACAACAATGCTGTTTTTTAGAGAGTCTTAGCTTACATGTGTGTTTATTTCATATTTTCAGTTGTTACCCTCCACGGCTAAATAAAGCACAAAATCTGTTTCAGTAATGTACTGATGAACACAGAAATGGACATTAGAGGCTTCTTTCAAAGAAAAAACTCAGGTAGATGTTATTTTACATAATATGTATGTTGTTCAACATATTTCTATGTAAAACAAGAGAAATTTCAATACACGGCAGTATATTCACAGTTGAAACCAGATATTTAAACACACTATAGCTTTTTTTTACTGTTATTGTTAAACATTAATTTAGAGTAAACTTTTTTGTTTTAGATAAATAAATATTGAAATATCTTTTGAATTAGTTAAATGTCAGAATAAAGAGAGAGCTGTCTATTTTTTATCACTTTCATCAAATTTAGGAGTACATATACACTAAGTTTATTGTTAATTAATAAGAAAACACCAGAGTCAAAGGTGTTTTCTTATTACAGATGAGAAAACAGAAGAACCTATCAGAAGCGTCTTCTAGGTTAGTAGAGTCCATGTGAGTAAATTGGTGGCACATTTCATTTCGTTGGCAACTGTTTTGACTTTTAGTCTGCACAGTTGAAACACCTCGCCCGTTTGCTCTCTGTGTGTTCACCCAGTCTTCAATACAGTCCTGAAGTTTCGGCCATCTGCTCTTATTTCCTCTGAAAGCTTTTTTCCTCTTTTTGCACTGTCACGCTGGCATCTCCAACGTCTCACCATTTATTTGTTCATACCAAGGGTATGTGCAGCAGCTCTATTTCCCTCGCTAAGAGCCAAATCAACTGCCTTTAATTTGAAAGCTGCGTCATATGCATTTCTTTTGTTTGCCATACTGAGGGTTTGTGAATGAAAGCTTCCTTTGCTCCTGTAATACTCCTCTTGCTCTTGCTTATCAAGTTTGTTTTTCGCGCTACTTCGTACAGCACTACGTACAGCACTACGTTGCCTGGCGGACGGACATGTGACCAGCATACTACTCTTGCACCCTTCTACTCTTGTGTGTCTGATCACATGCCCTTCCGGCAGGCAACGTAGTGCAGTACAACTGCAGAACAACCAAAACAAATCCTCTTACAATATCACAAAAATGATGGACGATCCATAGAAAAGCCACACCTGACTAAAAGCTGCAGGGTTCAAAGCATGTGCAAAAAGTAGCGGCTTATAGCCCAAAACTTACGGTACATCTCTGTGCTTGTCCTGCTAGACGTTAGTGCAGCGTTCGATACTGTTGACCATAATATTCTATTAGAGTGATTAGAACATGCTGTAGGTATTACAGGTACTGCGCTGCAGTGGTTTGTATCATATCTATCTAATAGACTCCAATTTGTAGATGTAAATGGAGAGTCCTCTTCACACATTAACGTCAATTATCGTGTTCCACAGGGCTCGGTGCTAGGACCAATGCGGTTTACATTATACATGCTTCCTTAGTCAGCATCATTAGAAGACATAGCATAGATTTTCACTGCTATGCAGATGACACCCAGCTCTATCTGTCCATGAAGCCAGATAACAATTAGTTAAACTTCAGGAATGTCTTAAAGACATAAAAAGCTGGATGGCCGCTAACTTTCTGCTTCTTAATTCAGATAAAATGGAGGTTATTGTACTCGGCCCTGAAAATCTTAGAAATATGGTATCTAACCAGATTCTTACTCTGGATGGCATTACCTTGGCCTCCAGTAACACTGTGAGGAACCTAGACGTAGGCTGCTGTGGGATTCATTGAGTTTTTCCTTTCCAGTCACCTTTCTCATTCACTAGGTGTTAAAAGATCTCTCTGCATTGAATCATATCTGTTATTAACCTCTGTCTCTCTTCCACAGCATGTCTTTTATCCTGTCTTCCTTCTCTCACCCCAACCGGTCGCAGCAGATGGCCCCGCCCCTCCCTGAGCCTGGTTCTGCCGGAGGTTTCTTCCTGTTAAAAGGGAGTTTTTCCTTTTTTTTCGCCAAAGTGCTTGCTCATAAGGGGTCATATGATTGTTGGGTTTTTTCTTTGTATCTATTATTGTACGATCTACTGTACAATATAAAGTGCCTTGAGGCGATTGCTGTTGTGATTTGGCACTATATAAATAAAATTGAATTGAATTGAATTAATGTAGCTGAATTATTGTAAATAAGGGTCAGTTAGCTTTTCACAACAACAGCTGGTAGAAATGAATATGAATATGAATCAGTACTTCAGTTTTTACTGTAGAATTTTGGCAAGACTTGTATCTTTACTGCTACTTAAATATAAAACATCTGTACTTTTGCCCTTTCCGGTGTTATGTCATGATATAATCCCCCACAATAATATTTAACAACCGATTACTGTGACAGCCTTAGATTGTTTTCATATTCATACTAGGTTCCTAATAAAAACACCTTTTTGATGACCATCTGAACGCATAATGAAATAAGTTTAAAATTAGAAAAGCAATAAAGGATCGACAATAAGAAAGATAAGAACAGAACATACGGATTATTAGCAGCCTCACAGATTCAGTAACAAAGTTTTGTCAGAGTAGAAATCACGGCAAAGCTTTTGTATTGGTCTATACTGGACAATGAAGTGGTCCATATGTTTTAGACTAGTCTACTTCCACTGCCATTATTGTATCACACTTTATCATTTTCTGTCTGGGCTGGTCTCACATGGTATGTGTTTTTATTTATCTAAGAAAAAAAAAATATTTAGGGCTGTTGCCATTTACATCTACAAACAACACAAATGTTGCTCTCAGGTATTAATAAAGCTATCATCTATCTATCCGGCAAAATTTAACTTCTATTGAGGTAATAGTGATTTTTTTCACTTTAAGGTTTACCAGCTACATCATCTACTGATGTTTTGGTATCAGATATGGATAAATGTGACAGTGGATTAAGAATTGATGACATTCAAAGTCTACAGACCTTTTCTCAGTAAAAACTCACAGCTGTTACATGACAAAGTGCTGTTCACTCAGGACATTGCACAATCAAGGATACATATGGAGAGGGCAATTAGATGTATCAGAGAGAGCAAAATATTTGATACGATCATCACTCTGAACATTGCTGGCAGTGTTAACCATCTTTTTGCAGTAGCCTGCCTCCTAAGTAATAATCAAAACAAAGCCCTCTTCAAAGCTTGGGCTCAGAATCGTACTGTGAGTTAAGTTGCACAGTTCAGATAGCTTATGTGGTAGAGTAGACATCCTATATACTGAGGCTACCAGCAGCAGCTGTGGCCTTGAATTAGATCGATGGAATAAAGTCAATGAAATAATTTAAGAAGTTGCACAGTTCAACTGTTGCCTGTATCCCAGAAATAACAAGTCCCCTGAACAAAAAGGAATGTAATTATCAGCCCCAACATTAACAGGTGAGACTGATATGATTTCACCTGCAGGGCCGAAGAGGTTTCTTCATATCAGGGTTAGGGAAGACACGTGGATGATTTGAGGTAGTTAGTAATCCAGCTGAACTCTGCATATCTACTGAGTTAGACACATTGGATAAAAGAGTAGGAGTTTTTAATCAGAGAGCTGAAGTCAACTTCCTGTATAGAGCTCAACACCATCAAGTAGTTCTTTCTCCAACTTTGAGTGGTTTAATTTGCCTCCATCTTACCACACTGAGCAGAAAAAAGGCTGTGCAGCTAAAATAATGTAAAGTATTTAACTGTGTTTGTTCCACTGCAGTATACAAAAAAACACAGAACCATGTGAAAGAGTTTGAGCTTTATTTATTTCTAAATATCATTTCCGAAACATGACTGATATCAGGAACCAGAAACTGAAAGCATATTAAAAGTCTTTGTTAATACAACTGTATGCATCATAAAGAAAAATAAAAACACAAAGCAATAAAATTCGTACACATAATCCAAACATTTCAGAGTCTGGATAATATGTGTCTGTTACTTTGTGATGACAGGCAGTTAGTATGTTGTAGAATTAATAGTGCAAGGTGTGAGACAATAGAGGGAAGCAGAGTGTCTGAGTGTCTTCATACAAGTTCAGTATAATAGTCAACAAGTTATTTTTCAAGTGATCCAAGTTATCTTAATCTTACCAAATAATTTTTTTTTTTAGCATTCTTGTTTTCTTGTGCTTTCTTAAACAAAAGTTAAAAAAAAGAACAAACTGGAAAGCTTGATATTTGAGCTTGATGTCTAGAAATGTATTTAGACACAATAACTGCCTGAATGAGCCTCTAATCAGGCAGTAAACCTTACTGCCGGGGTTTTCCCCTGTTATACTTAAAAATGTACCACATGTCCCAAAACACAAACTTTACATAATTTAAGCTGGTGGCAAGCAGTGAAAAAATATTTTGAACATGTGTGTTACAATGCCACCATGTGGTCATTATTTGTGGGGACTGACAACACATTTGGAGCCACTCGTTCACACTTTTTCATTTTGATTGGCGCACATAATACTCTTTATAATCTATAACAGAGACTTTCCAGTGACAGAGCACATAGAGATGGATTTATTGCAGTGAGACCTATCCAGCTGACTCTAGTTTGTGTTTCTAGGGCAATAACAACAAAAACTGCCTTTATTGTCGATTCTAATAATAGAGATTTCTGGTTTTATGTTTGTACAGCCATACTTCCTCATCAAGATATTCTTTTCATTCAGACATGTAGTGTAAAAATGTATCCACTATCACATGAATTAGATGAACACCAGGGTGTCACTTAGTGGCATTTGGTATAGACCATTAACACAAACCTTCTTATCGCATCTATGTGCTGACACTTTAAGAAATGGCATCACTTTTTTCATTTCTCCAAAAGCAAGGTTACTCTTTTAAAGGGAAGATTTACAACCCCAGTCGACACCTTTTCCTGAACCACATCAACAAGTTCTTGGTGTCTTAAGTCCACAACATATGCTAATTTGACTATTTTTGCAGTAAAATATTTTTTCATAAAACCATTAAGAAGAAAAAAGTGATGTGCTCTGTTCTATCTCACATCAATCCAAGTCTGGTCAGTTTTATTCATGATGTCAAGATATCTCATCTAAGGGTTCAAAGTCCTTCACTAGTACAATGTTTTAGCACTAATTTCTTTATTTTTTTGTTCTAAAATCTATTAGAATACTATTCATCAATACATGTTTTAATCAGACATTTTAACAGTCTGCAAGCGGATTTGAGAGACACTTCCTCTGTCATCGTAGTTCAGCTTCAACTGAGTCCTTTCTTTTGTTGTCTGCAAGTGTTGTTTTTATAGGTTGAAACAAGAGTCGCAAAAGAGAAAGTATTTCTCAAGTTTCAGTGATCAACCCTTTAACTAAGATAGTATACTGGCAGTCAGTAGCTCTATATGTATGTATTTTGGTAGTTTTTTGTTTTATTATGAAAAAAAATGTAGCAGTGTTTTTATGATTCATATAGAGATACACTGATGTAAACAGTTAAATAAAAAGTCTTCAGACACGATGAGCCGCAGCCAACATATTTATTTACAATGTATGAGAGAGATGGCCTTCAGCAGGGTGCTGGTACACAGCAAATTCAAAAGTGTTAAATGTTTTGGTGTTAGTAGTCTTAGAGTTAATTTTACTCTAAGTAGAGTCACATTCTTTTAATGTAACTCTGAGGTGTAAAATGATAGTAGTTAAAATCGAGTGTTAAAAATGAGTGTTTCTATTTCAAATCTGGAGGTGTTACAATGGAAACATTAACTCTTGACCTCTTAACTCTGAACTCCTACAGGGGCTATGACACCAATAGAGATTGACAGACCACGTGACTTTCGCGCATTGCATGCCGGTAACTCGTGGCAAAAAATCCAAGTACCGCATCAAATGCAAGCATTTGCAGCACCGCAAAACGTTCATTCTCCGGTTCCAATACCTTCTTGCTTTTTCTTTGCCCCCCAAAAAAGTTATGTACAAAACGAAGGAGAACAATGCCGGTCTGTACAAAGACAGACTTGATGAAAAGTCAAAGAAAAGATACGAGGAAAAAAATCAAAGGAGTGAAAGGTTTATACCCTTACGAGCACACAGAGTGGACGAAATACGTTAGCGTGCTGCCCAACTTTCACCACGCTCATATTTATAATCATACGGTTATTGGAGTGAGTGCATACACTCATGAAGTTTAGTAACTTCAGGTCACTGCAACAAGCCCAGGTACAGTTTACCGACGGATGGGTACAGGAGCTTGAAATGCACCTTGTAGAACGAAAGACCATCGTACGTATCATAAGTTTACCAGTCTCACAAATCGTCTTCATAAATACACATTCGTTAACCGTTTATTAATAGGACCTTTAAGCTAAACGGTAATTAATTAGTAGTGGAAATAATTTCTGGTTCGCATTACAGAAATGTAGCAGTGACAATAATACTGTATGCTGTAATCATACTGGGCAATTAGTGATACAAAAAAACCTTTTTTTTTATCCTGTGAATAAAAGTATATGTTTTTGTCAATGTACCATGGTAATAAATGAAGAGAAACGCAATATTGTGTCAGGACAATTCACTATTTATGCACAATAAAAAAAGGAGCATAGCGCCACAATTTCTGTTCAGCGCCAGACTTGCTTGTAACCTATATCACTAATTATGTTATAAAAAATGACGTATTAACTACTACAAAACACTTACCTTTGTGGAAATGTTTGGAGCAAACTAACCTGTGAGCTGGAGCGTTCTGGGACGTTATATTTGGTCTTTGAATGGCTGTAATCCAGGCCATCCGTCGCCTCTTTTTACTTCGGAAACATGGCTCGAACAATTTCTCTTCAACGACGTAATCCGATAAAAAAACGATCTCTTTACCCGTCGGCTTCCCGTGGCTGTCATGCGACCGGCTATTGCAGTTAATAATACAACAGCTTCTTGACATTTTTTGTGTTTCTTTTTATTGCTGTGTAACTGATTTCAATTGAAAGCCTGCGTGCGCTAGTACCTCTTGCCACGAGTTCCCAGAATTCTTTGCGGTTTTACCCTTGAATGACGTCACATTTTCAATCTCTATAGAGTAAATTCACAGACTCCGCCCCCAGCACGGCTCCAATCGAAGCTGAAGTGAAGCCGTTTCAGAACATTTTGCTCTACATATTTGAGTTGTTTGCCATGCTTGGTAAGTCATGTTTTCAAAGATTGTTTCAATTATTGTTATTAGCTTTTACTTCTGTGGCTCTTTGGAGTTGAGACAAAGCTGTGTGAAAGGCATTAGCCATGTTGCTCGCTGATAGCATAATATTCTGTTTTAGCTAGCTGAAAGGTATTGTTTGCGGGTAAATACCACAGCCTTGAAAAAAAGCTTGCATGTGAATTTTCAGTCAAATTTCTTGGTCAAATACACCTAAAACGATGTCTAGAATATGAAATGTTGGTATAATGGTGCTACTTGAAGCCTGAAAACGATCTCCCATAAAAACGAGCAAACAGCAGTAGCAGATGTCCCGAGTCCCGACTGAGTTCTACGTTAGCACTTAGATTCCTCCAGAGTTTTGTGCACACGGTTTAGGTAAAAATGAAAAAGGTTGAGGTTTTACATTTAGTTCAGTATTACCTGTTGTCTGTGTCCTTGTCTTTTGGGAAAATACTTTACACAAGTAATGGCTCAAAAAGGATTCTTTTTTTTTTTTTTTACTGTGCTGCAATTGATTTGTGCCATTAATTAGTGTCAACTAATTTTTATTCAATCTCCACATAGGATATGCTTGTGAAGATGGAATATGGGGGAGAGCAGAAGTGCGTTGAAGTTCCACAAAGTGATGAATGAAGGACATGCATATTGTATTTTGTATTTATTGAAATAAGTGATGAGAATGCTGTTATTTGCATTTACCAGCTCACCTATGTCAGACCTTTTGATAAACGAAATTCTAATGAAAGTGAGAACATGTACACTGTTACATCTTTAGAAAATGTTTTGAAATTGTGGTGCACAGTTCAGAATAAATGTTTTTCAAAAACCATTGCATCTTTTTAGTAAATGTTTATTTCCAAAAGAAATTTCTAGAAGTTCAGAACAGTAAAATTCCCGCTTTTTAGAATTAATTAGAAGATAACTCTTACGTAGTTAAACTAAAATACTCTTTGAGAGTTAATATATAAACTCTTAACACCAAGTGTTAAATTATCAACTCCAGACAGATTTGGTGTTTAACACTAAATCAGAGTTAACATACCAACTCTCCAAAAAGAGTTAAATTAACACTCTCTGGTGTGGACCCATATAGACACTTTAAAAGTGTTGAAATCAAATCTGACAGTGTTAATTTGGACATGCTGGATTTGCTGTGTACGCAGTCTCTAAAGATGAACACCGCAGGCCTCTTTAAATGAAGTCAAAGGGAAGACATTTCCACAGCTATTGTTCAAACCCTTGACGGCCCCCTTCAAGGGAGTTTACAGGGTTACCTAAAGACTGCTCCTTGCCTCTTCCCCCCATCCTGAAAGACATGATTATCAAAAGGCTTCACCATCTTTGAATCTACCCACTGGTTGTCACAAACTTTCTCATGACACCTAAGTGTGTGTGCAAAAAAGTTAAAGATGAATGCTTCCTCACATGTGTACCTTGAAGTGACCCAAAAGTGATATTACTAAAAAAAATGTGACCAATACATAAAATAAAAGAAATTTCCATCACAATACACAGCAAGACCTGACACTGTTTTTTTCCCCCTCAGTCTGCAGTTCTGACTTTTTGTTTAAATTTGGTTGTTTCTTGTTCTCATCAATCTCTGTCTTTCTTTCTCCAATTGTCTGTTTTCTCTGTGTCTCACTTCCTGTCTGTTGGTCCTTGTCTGTGCTTGGAAGTAAAGTAGGATTTAAGGACATTTCTTCTCCTGATGACACTGACTGTTCTTTGGGTTCTTCTGCACATGGTGAAAACTGAAGTCTTGAATCCTCCATCTGATCCTTCACATCTTCCTTATTTTCTTTCAGACATTCTTGTGGTTCTGTTGGAACTGGCAGCTTTTGCTGATCTTTCGGCCTTTCATACAGTCGTGGTGTTGCTGCATAGTCAGCGTGAGCAAAATTATCCATACAATAATCATTTTGTTTATTCACATAATTTTTTTGCGGATGCTTGTTGCTTTTCTTGCTTTCTGAACTTTCTGTTTCTTGATTGGCAGTGTGCAGACCTCACACAGTTTTAGTTCATTTGAACGTATTCTATTCTTGTCATCCTTTTGATCAGCATCACATGTTTGATCCATCAGCTCCTCCTCTAGACAGTCGACTCCTCTCTGTGTGAGACTGACAGATTTCTCCAGCTGCTCTCTTTGATTTACATTCACTTGTTGCTCCGCCTGCAGCTCCCCTTCATGTGGGAGTTGTAGTTTTTCTCTCTCCTTGTCCTTCCTGTTTGCTTCATCAGCTTGGGCCCCTTGATTAACCTCCATGACCTCACTCTCCACTCTCTGTGTTTTTTCTACAAGCTGCCCTTGTGTCTCTGTTTTTCTCCATGGTTCCTGATCAGTGTAAAGAGGTAAGGGAAAATTAGAGGACTTTTCTCCTAATAATAACGTGGGCTCCTCTTTGGGTTCTTTGGGGTGGGAATATTCTTCAACCTCCATCTGATCCTGGAGATCTTCATCATTTTCTTTCCAAAATTCTTGTGGTTCTGTTTGAACTCGCAGTCTCTGCTTATGGTTGGCACATTGAAAGGTTTCATTCAGTTGTGCTGTTGCTGCGTTTTGATTGGGAGCAAAATCATCAACATCCATAAACTGATCATTTTGTATGTTTACATTTTGATGATGCCCTGCTTGAATTTCCTCTTTCTTGTCTGGCAATGTGCAGACGTCCTGCAGTTTTATTTCTTGTATGTGTTTTCTACTCTGGATGTTGTGTCGATCAACATCAGATGCTTCTTCCAGCAGCTCCTCCTCCTGTTTTTCTTCTACACTATTGACTCCTCTCCCTGTGAGACTGACAGATTCCTCCAACTGCTCTTTTTGATTTACGTTCACCTGTTGCTCCACCTGCAGCTCTCCTTCATGTGGGAGTTGTAGTTTTTCTCTCTGCTTGTACTTCCTGTTTGTTTCCTCAGATTTGAGCCCTTCATTAACCTCCAGCTCCTCTCCCTGAGCTCCTTCTTTCCTCTCTGCTCCTCTCAGTTTCTCTGGCTGCTCTCTGATTTCTTCTCGGCTCTGCTGAGATGTTTTGTCTGGTTGTTTCTCGTGGTTTTGTCCTCGTGTTTTGTCTTGTATTTTCAGATCTGTACTGTGAACTTTGCTGCTGACTGATGAAATCCTGCCCTCTGTCTCAAACTTCTTTTCCTCTCTTTTCCTCTCTGTCATTCCCATTGTGTCTCTCTGGTGTTCCCTCTCTACCTTTTTTATTCTTTTATTCTTCCTAACTGTTTTTTCTTCTCTGTGATGTTGGTTTTTATTATCTTTCCTTGTTTTCAGTTCTGTCTCATCTTTCTCTCTTTCCCTGTGTGTCTCTGATTGAAGTCTCCTCTGATTTTCCTCTCTCTGTTGTTTTGCCTCCAGTTTTTCTCTCTCTGTTTCCTTCTGTGCCATAAATAACAAACATAGATTATTTACCTCATCACTGTTTTCCTCTGCTCTCTTTTTCTCAGTGTCTGACTTTTTCATGTCCACATTTCTTTGCATCCGTCCTTTTTCTACAAGCTGCTCTTGTTGTGTCTCTTTTTCTCTCCGTGGTTCCTGATCAGTGCTTAAATGAAAACTAAAATTAAAGGACTTTGATTCTTTTCCAAACACTATCGGCTCTTTGAGTTTTTCTCTAAGTTGTAAAAACTGAAGTCCTGAATCATTTTTTCCTGCTTCCATCTTTTTCTCTCGTTCACCTTCAGCCCTCTCAGCTTTCATTCCTGTCATCTCCTCTTCATGTGTTTCTTCTTCTGTGACAGACTGAGACACTTTTTCACCCATAATAAACTGATTTATCATGTCCTCTTCTGTCCTGCTCATTTTTGATTCATATTTTTTTCTCTGCTCTCCTCTGATGTCCATATTATGTGTTTCATTTTTTTCTCTCCTGCTCTCTTCTTCATGTGTTTGTTGTTTCATTTCAAACTGAGGCTCTGTTTCAGTCAAAGCAGTTGTTTTTGTTCCTGAACTGTTGGTGTTTCTTCTTTGATCTGTTTCTTTTTTTGGTTTTTTATGATCATTTTGTTTTGTCTCTTTTTGCTCTTCTTCTCTTCCCGTCATGAGTGCTTCACTTTCTTCTTCCACCACCTGCAAACCGCTGGTATCATTTTTATAGCTGATCCTTTCTTTCTTCCCGGCCTGTTCAGCTCCGTCCTCCTCGCTCTTATTTTTTTCTGTACCTATAAAGAAGCAGGAGAAATGGATGAAGAACAATATGAAAAAGTGAGAAAGTGGAGCCGTTCAAGGGCTAAGAAAACACAGTTCAGGTGATTCAACTCTACATGAATGAAACCATAATTAAGAATATTATTTTCCATTTGTGCCAGTAGAGCCTTTTAGATCCTGCAGACTTGGAATTAAAAACGTTTAAGAAATGAAAAAAATCAGCTGCAAATAACAAAATATAAACTGATCATTTCAATTATTGTATGAGAAAAATAACAAGAAATAAAAAAAAGGGAATTAAACACTTAAATATTGATTATTGAAAAAAAGGAGGAAAAAAAGAACTTACTACATTTGGCTCGTCTCTTCTTCCACACAACAACGACAACAGTAAGAATCAGAATGAGCACAACAAGAGCAGCGGTGACCACACCAATGATGATATTTGGATGACTAGCTGGTTTACTGGGAGGACTGGAAGGACTGATGACCATGAAGAAATCATCTGAAATGACAACGGGGTAGAGTAGTTCATACAATTGACCAGAACCGTCCAGCTATTCATGGGAATTCACATCATTACCTCATGTATGAGCTTTACCTGGAACATGTATGTGTGTCTCTCTGCTCTGCTTGGTGTTCCTCTGTTGGACTCTGCAGGTGATGTTGTTGCTGTGTCTCTTCTCCACAGTCACTCTGCTGCTGACAGTATAGAGGTCATCAGGACCTCTGAGGGTCTCTGTAGGTCCAGCAGAGAGGAGGTTTCCCTCACCGTCCAACCACAGCAGCTCAGGCTCTGGATACCAGCCTGCAGACTCACACTGTAACACCACTCCACTCATGGTTCTGTTAATCCATGCAGCAGGTGAGGAGGCAAGAGCTGATGAAAGAGAACAGTGACGAAATACTGACTTGAAATGATTTCTTAACTTCATTATGTTATCAGATAACAGGTGGGGGAGCTGATCATAGTTCTTACATCAATGTTTTACTTAATGGATCTTAATGTTGGTTAATTAGTTATTAAAATAAAAAAGATCTTGAATATTAATAAGAAAGGGAAGATCAGCCAAAATAAGTACACTGTATACTCATACTGTAGAGGTTTGTGAATCAGCCTAAAAGAAGTTCTATTTTCTTTTATTTGAATCAGAGTTTAAGAGACCAATCAACTATTTTAAAAATTAACCAGCATTTGAATAATATTTTCACTTACCAACAATAAGCTGAATGGTAGTGTGTTTATTCAACTCTGGAACCAAACATCTGTATGTTCCCATGAAAATTGGCACAGAAATTTTAATATTTTCTTTATCTTTCTCTGCACTGCTGGCCTGTGAGGCTTGTGTTATGACGACAGATTTTGGCTTATTCAAGAAACTTCAGGGTTAACTCTGAAGGCGGTTCAATTCTTATTGTATCAGGGTAAATCACCATGGTAACTCATACTGTGAACCTAATCTGCTCTGTAGCAGGCTAGGTTCTGGGACAGAGAACCTACCCTGCTACAGAGCTAGGTTTTGGGACACACCTATAGAGTTTGTTACTATAGTGAATGACAGAGTTTAAGTGACCTGAAGTTCCCCTAATTTCTGGGTTAAGAAAGTCTGACCCTGCTTTATGGAACAGCTCCATGGAGGGATTGTTTAGTTTTCTATTCTTCTGGCTGATGTTAGCCAATGTTAGCTCATGTTTAATAGTAAACAATAGATGTGACCCAAAACCTAGGCCGCATCCTTCGGAGGACCCGGCCTTTGCAATCTACGTGGGCCGGGTCCTAATGAATTGCTTTTAACAAAAGAAGCCAAATAACCTGAACATCCACTTACCGACAAAGAGCTGAACAGTAGAGTCTTTTCGTAGGTCTGGAACAAAGCATCTGTATTTTCCCTCATCAGACAGTTTCACTTTGGAGATCTTTAGGGAAATGTTTCCATGTTTCATTTCACTAATGAACAGAGACGTTCTGTCCTTGTAGAATGGATTTTGTAACTCAGGTCTCTCAGGCCACACATGGACTAATCTGCGGTCCAGGTCAGGTCTACTCCACTCCACAGTCATGTCTGAAGCATCGATGGTTGGGTAGAGGTAACTTTTCAAAATGATGTCATCACCAACTGTTGCCACCACTGGCTGATTTGAACCAATCACTTCCGACTGACCTGAGACAACAAAGGCTTGTGTTTTTGTTTCAGACAGAAATTAACAACAAAGCTTGTTATTACTGTAAGCACATAACAGTTTGGTATAGTTCCAGTGAGTTAGTGACTACTGAACTTAACTATTGTGGTCACTTTAAATGTCTAAAAAAATAAAATCAGCAGCTATGGAAACTTTCATACAAAATAATTAATTGAAAATTAATTAAATTTTAAATAAAATTAATTGAAATTGAAAATTATAAATATCAAAGATGGGGCCAGTTCACTGTGTTATTTCCAGCGAGAAATGTGATGATCAACTTAACCTAGTCAGATCTTTGAGCCCCATTTTTTTTAAACAGTTTATGAGGTGTGTATATATACGTGATATATAGAAGGCAGTTGAGATTTCTTTAGTATATTATATTTTGGTGTGTGTGTGTGTGTTTGTGTTTGACCACACACATTACTAATATTGAATAATAATAATAATAATAATAATAATAATAATAATTATTATTATTATTATTATTATTATTATTATTAGTAGTAGTAGTAGTAGTAGTAGTAGTAGTAGTATTATAGTAATTAGTAGTATATATATATATATATATATATATATATATATATATAGATATATATATATAGATAGATAGATAGATAGATAGATAGATAGGTATAATTATTATTATATTAAACCTTGGGTAAAAAAAAGATTGCTGAGGGAAAGGTGTATGTCCCAAGGCCCTCAGGTGATGTGCATCCCAGCTGTCTGGAGTTCTACGTCTGATCTTCAACATGAGTCTGAAACTGCAGAGGGTTGTGGAAGACATCCTGCATGGTTCCTATCCCCAAAAAGATCAACCCGTTAACCCCTAGTGACTACAGGCCAGTGGCTCTGACCTCACATGTCATGAAGACACTGGAGAGACTCATCCTGAGACACCTGTGTCTGCTGGGGGAGCCTTGGCTGGACCCCCTACAATTTGCTTATCGACCTCGTATCGGAGTGGAGAATGCCATCATCCACCTCCCGGACCAGGCTTATTCTCAGTTGGACATTGTTGAGAGCACTGTGAGGGTCATGTTCTTTGACTTCTCTAGTGCTTTTAACATGATGAGACCATCTGGGGAATAAGCTCACCGAAATGCAGATGACACCCCACTGGTAGCTTGGATCATGGATAATTTAACAAGTCGACCACAGCATGTCCGGCTGAAGAGCTCCCGCTCAGATAACATCCTGACCAGTATGGGGGAGCCGCAGTGGACCGTCCTATCACCCTTCCTCTTCACCCTCTACATGTCTGCCTTCAGGTACAAGTCTCAGTCATGTCATCTGCAGAAATTCTCTGATGACTCTGCCATTGTGGGCTGTATCAGGGATGGACAGGAGGAGGATTACAGGAGCATGGTGGACAGATGTGTTGAGTGATGTGAGCTAAACCATCTACAACTGAACATCACAAAAACGGAGGAACTGCTCATGGACTTTAGGAAGCATGCTCCTACTTCTACCCCGTCACCATCAGAGGGGCTGACATGGAGGTCGTAGAGGGCTACCAGTACCTGGGGGTACACATTGACTGTAAACTAGACTGGTCCAAGAACACCAATGCTGTCTTCAAGAAAAGGCAGTCTGCTTTTCCTACTGAGGCAGCTCAGGTCCTTGAAGACAGCTGATGCCAACAGGTTGAACAAGCTGGTTAAAAAAGGCTGGTTCTGTCCTGAGTGTCAGACTAGAGAACTTAGGGGAGGTGTCTGATATGGAGGACCACAAGAGCCACGCGCATCGAAATAAAAAATCCTGTGCTTAATTAATGAATTGTAGAATAAAATCTGCATTTGTAAATTCATTTTTGAATTCCAATTTAATAAATTGATTTTTAAAATGCTTTTTAAGTCTTCATTTCAAAAAACATTTTCGAATTGCACTTTAATAAACTTCATTTCAAAAACCTTTTTCGAATTGCACTTTAATAAACTTCATTTCAAAAATCTTTTTCGAATTGCACTTTAATAAACTTCATTTCAAAAACCTTTTTTGAATTGCACTTTAATAAACTTCATTTCAAAAATCTTTTTCGAATTGCACTTTAATAAACTGCATTTCAAAAACCTTTTTCGAATTGCACTTTAATAAACTTCATTTCAAAAATCTTTTTCGAATTGCACTTTAATAAACTTCATTTCAAAAACCTTTTTCGAATTGCACTTTAATAAACTTCATTTCAAAAATCTTTTTCGAATTGCACTTTAATAAACTTCATTTCAAAAACCTTTTTCGAATTGCACTTTAATAAACTTCATTTCAAAAACCTTTTTCGAATTGCACTTTAATAAACTTCATTTCAAAAACCTTTTTTGAATTGCACTTTAATAAACTTCATTTCAAAAATCTTTTTCGAATTGCACTTTAATAAACTGCATTTCAAAAACCTTTTTCGAATTGCACTTTAATAAACTTCATTTCAAAAACCTTTTTCGAATTGCACTTTAATAAAGTTCATTTCAAAAACCTTTTTTGAATTGCACTTTAATAAACTGCATTTCAAAATCCATTTCCCTTTCCTGTTCGCTCAGGGATTAACATGTGGATTAGCATTTGGATTAGCAGTTGGATTAACAACTTCATTTTAAAAATCCTGCTGCTATTCAAATGAGCCACACCGTGGGATGTAAGGAGCTCTCTGATTGGTTGGTCAGACACAGGCTGTCTGCCAGCCTGGATGTTTCTAGCTCATAGCTTCGCCCTGCTAAGAAGCCTGTGTGCTTGTACAAAGGCCGTTCGACCTCGGGATTTACACTCGGTTCGACAAGGATATGTGAAGAATGAAGGGACCCTGCAGCGAAACGGAGAGCCCAACCTCTGGCTGAGTGCCTGTTTACAAAGTCTGACCACCTGTGAAGGTAACGTGCTAACGTGGCTAACGCTAGCATCACCGCACGTAGCCCCGTTATTTTAAGGTCATCTTAGCTTATGAAAGTTTTACGTCGCAGCAGTACAAGCTAGCTACGTGTTTTGTAAGCTGCTGTGCTCTTCACAAATAAAGCTGGAAGCAGCTCAAACTATTAGAACCAGCACTGAGGCCTGTTACATTTATACAGTGTTAGAGCAACGGCTGCAGCCTACAGCCTTTAAACTAGCGATTAAAATGCTGACAGTAAACTCGTCAGTCCAGATGTTACCACATTACTTTGTGATACTTGTGAGTTAAAACAACTGAGACAGGCTGATTAAAATAACAGCTTTCAGTTCTCTCATTCAGCATATAAAGACTGGAGATCACACTACTGATTTCAGCTCATTTAATATGTGAGTGCACAGATTCATTCTCAACTGGACATAAACGATGATCAAAGGTTGTATATATGATGAAGTCATCAAACCCCAGCCTGTAACACAGTACGCTGAATCTTAGCTTTGAATGTCCAGTATATTCTAATCAGTGCAATCTAAGCATTCACTGAACCTACAGTATCTACACCTGTGTGGTAAATGTGTGGTAAAGATACAGATAATGAAATTTAATTATTAATACAATATACGTCATGAGAAACGAAAGCTGAAATTGATTCAGTTTAGTACTTTTCTCTGTATGCTCTGTGATCATAAAGGCCTTAAATTCTGTGATATATACTGTAAATGATTTTCACAGAGGTCTTAAAGTACTTAAATCACTGCTGATAGTCTGGTTGTTTATATTTTCACATGTTTTTGTGTCTGTAGGGCTGTTTGATGACAATTTGGACTCCTCTGGGAGATGAGGACACACCCACACCTGTTCCATACTGCAGCCAATGATGGTGTTACGGCTCTGAGTCAGCTTTGGGCCATCAGACGCACACACTGGAAAACCAGCACCTGGACTTCATGCAGGAGAGACGGCCTCAGTGATGATGGACTCTGCATCGTCTATTTTACCTCCTAATCTCTTTCTCTTTAACACACAATTAAAATCTTAGTGAGGAAGTCTCTAACTTGTACACATTTGTACTATTACTTGTTTTATTAGTTATTTTTAAGAAGAGTAAAGTTATTCACAAAGTTTTTATTCTTCTGTATTTATTCTTTTGTATCATGTACCACAGTCATACTGAACTATACAGACCTGGTGAATTGGAGAAAAAAAAATCATATATGAATGAATCATTCAGCTTCAGCAGTATTTCTAATCATCTTATGAATTCCAGTCTAATGTCAATTCACTGTTTGAGTTCAGTCTTGGTCTTAAACTCCAGAGAATACCACCTGGTTCAGTTTTTTCATCTGATTATTGGGAAAACAGTTTTCTTCTGAGAGATGCTGCTAGAGCTGAAATAGAGCCCAAAGAAACAACAAAGTTTAGTGCCTCTGGATTTTCCATGGAAAATTGTTTTATCACTCACTCAGGTGACTTCTCCAGTGTCACGGATAAGTGATGAAAATATCTCCCACTGGAAACCATTGTGTCCAGTTAAAGTCAATCGACTTTTTCAAGGAGAGTTGTTAGATGCTGTGCTCATGAGGACAATGGGTTTTAAACTTGCAGCACAACACAAAGCTGAAATACTGGATCAACGATCAAAACACATTGAGCAGAATTAAGTCAAAATGTAATATCCTGATATGACACATCACACATGATCCAGCATTGTTCTAAGATTGCAAACTTTCTTATTGGAAGTTTCCACAGCTGCCAGAAAGGGACAGATTTCTGGCTGGTCTTAATGAGTGGTTGTTGCTCTCTTGTTTTCTCTGGAATTGCTGCACGAAGGATGTAACACCCATGATAAGCACTGAGGTGTATGTCCTTGTCAGAAATGAGCAATGCTCAGCTTCCAGGTAAGGAGAAGTGGAACCAGAAGATATTCAAATGCATCTCTCCACAGCTGCTGATGAATTCTACAAAAAACAAAGTTTGTTAAAAACATTTGCAGGTGAATCAACACTGATTTATCAATGACATCCATTTACTCAAAAATTACTGACAAGTGGACAACTAGAATATATAGTTTATAATTTCAACATTGTACTGTAAAAAATGGAACTTTATATGACAAATGTGTGGTGCTTGTGGAATTTTTAACAAGGACCCTACAAAACTTTACAGTACTCATGCTGCCACACTTCTGATGGCTAGGTGTGCAGTTCCTGCTTTAAATGCATTCACTTTTAAGATTAAGAAATCTAAGTGATAATAGGCCAGAAATGTTTGAACTTGCTTATGAACCTAAATCACTGAGGCCATCTCTCCTGCATGAAGTCCAGGTGCTGGTTTTCCAGTGTGTGCGTCTGATGGCCCAAAGCTGACTCAGAGCTGTAACACCATCAATGGCTGCAGTATGGAACAGGTGTGGGTGTGTCCTCATCTCCCAGAGGAGTCCAAATCGTCATCAAACAGCCCTACAGACACAAAAATGTGAAAATATAAACAACCAGACTATCAGCAGTGATTTAAGTACTTTAAGACCTCTGTGAAAATCATTTACAGTATATATCACAGAATTTAAGGCCTTTATGATCACAGAGCATACAGAGAAAAGTACTAAACTGAATCAATTTCAGCTTTCGTTTCTCATGACGTATATTGTATTAATAATTAAATTTCATTATCTGTATCTTTACCACACAGGTGTAGATACTGTAGGTTCAGTGAATGCTTAGATTGCACTGATTAGAATATACTGGACATTCAAAGCTAAGATTCAGCGCACTGTGTTACAGGCTGGGGTTTGATGACTTCATCATATATACAACCTTTGATCATCGTTTATGTCCAGTTGAGAATGAATCTGTGCACTCACATATTAAATGAGCTGAAATCAGTAGTGTGATCTCCAGTCTTTATATGCTGAATGAGAGAACTGAAAGCTGTTATTTTAATCAGCCTGTCTCAGTTGTTTTAACTCACAAGTATCACAAAGTAATGTGGTAACATCTGGACTGACGAGTTTACTGTCAGCATTTTAATCGCTAGTTTAAAGGCTGTAGGCTGCAGCCGTTCCTCTCACACTGTATAAATGTAACAGGCCTCAGTGCTGGTTCTAATAGTTTGAGCTGCTTCCAGCTTTATTTGTGAAGAGCACAGCAGCTTACAAAACACGTAGCTAGCTTGTACTGCTGCGACGTAAAACTTTCATAAGCTAAGATGACCTTAAAATAACGGGGCTACGTGCGGTGATGCTAGCGTTAGCCACGTTAGCACGTTACCTTCACAGGTGGTCAGACTTTGTAAACAGGCACTCAGCCAGAGGTTGGGCTCTCCGTTTCGCTGCAGGGTCCCTTCATTCTTCACATATCCTTGTCGAACCGAGTGTAAATCCCGAGGTGGAACGGCCTTTGTACAAGCACACAGGCTTCTTAGCAGGGCGAAGCTATGAGCTAGAAACATCCAGGCTGGCAGACAGCCTGTGTCTGACCAACCAATCAGAGAGCTCCTTACATCCCACGGTGTGGCTCATTTGAATAGCAGCAGGATTTTTAAAATGAAGTTGTTAATCCAACTGCTAATCCAACTGCTAATCCAAATGCTAATCCACATGTTAATCCCTGAGCGAACAGGAAAGGGAAATGGATTTTGAAATGCAGTTTATTAAAGTGCAATTCAAAAAAGGTTTTTGAAATGAACTTTATTAAAGTGCAATTCGAAAAAGGTTTTTGAAATGAAGTTTATTAAAGTGCAATTCGAAAAAGGTTTTTGAAATGAAGTTTATTAAAGTGCAATTCGAAAAAGATTTTTGAAATGAAGTTTATTAAAGTGCAATTCAAAAAAGGTTTTTGAAATGAAGTTTATTAAAGTGCAATTCGAAAAAGGTTTTTGAAATGAAGTTTATTAAAGTGCAATTCGAAAAAGGTTTTTGAAATGAAGTTTATTAAAGTGCAATTCGAAAAAGGTTTTTGAAATGAAGTTTATTAAAGTGCAATTCGAAAAAGGTTTTTGAAATGAAGTTTATTAAAGTGCAATTCGAAAAAGATTTTTGAAATGAAGTTTATTAAAGTGCAATTCGAAAAAGGTTTTTGAAATGAAGTTTATTAAAGTGCAATTCGAAAATGTTTTTTGAAATGAAGACTTAAAAAGCATTTTAAAAATCAGTTTATTAAATTGGAATTCAAAAATGAATTTACAAATGCAGATTTTATTCTGCAATTCATTAATTAAGCACAGGATTTTTTATTTCGATGCGCGTGGCTCTTGTGGTCCTCCATAGTCTGAGAGGAGAATGCTAAAAAAGCTTCTCAGTATCATAAACAACCCCTCTCATTCCATGCACACCTCCATGATGGACCATTGGAGCACACGCAGACTGATCGCCTCACAATTTTACACTGTGGAACATTTTTGTGATATTGTTCCAACATTTGTAGATAGTTGTTTTGCACATTGGTGAACATCATCTAAATGCAGAACTGACTACAGGAACTACAGGACCTTTTTAGGATTAATATAAATGTAACTTTGTCTTTTACTCAATTGTGCAATGTTATTATTCATCTGTTTGTTATTGATTGAATGTTTGTCTCAATCTCCCATTATTACGCCAGCAAGACAAAGGAGATGATCATAGACTTTAGGAGGAAGTCACCCCCTACAACACCGGTGAACATCCAAAGAAAAGACATTAAGATAGTGGACTCTTATAAGTACCTGGGTGTTCACCTCAACAATAAACTGGACTAGAAATACAGACATCCTGTATAAGAAGGGCCAGAGTCGACTCTGCTGAGGAGACTGAGGTCCTTCGGAGTCTGCAGGGCTCTGTTAAGGACATTCTATGACACTGTGGTAGCATCTGCCCTTTTCTATGCAGTGGCCTGCTGGGGGAGTGGATGCACAGACATGGACATAATCACATATGCTACCATTGTATATAGTGTATTATCTTACTTTTTTCATTGATTGTACTTATTTGTATTTTTGTATTTCCTTCTGATATCTGTACCTGAGCTGAGGTGATGGAAAAATGTCCCTGTTGTGGGATCAATAAAGTCTTATCTTATCTTATCTTATATGCTGCTACACTATTTTTTATAATAACACAACGTTAAAAATTAATTTCCCTTGGGATGAATACAGTTATCTTATGATTAGATACTAAAAGTCTTCACAATTTTGCACTGTGGAACAGTATTGTGATATTGTTCCAACATTTGTAGAGAGTTGTTTTGCAGATTGGTGAACAGCTGCTCATCTTTACGCTTCCACTCTAAAAATGCTATTTCTTTAAGCCAAGTCATTTACTGATATGGTGTTAGTTAATGGAAATAAATGCACAGAGTTCTTCCAGTTGTTTTTAATTTTATTTTTTTGTAATACTTTCATTTCCAGCCTTCCCTTTCAAATTCAAAACAAGCTAATATTTTTCATAAAATAGTAAAAGTTTAAACAAATATAATATTTTCTGTAGTGGTTGTCTATCTCTTTGTGTTTGCCCTATGGAAAACTGGGAACCTGTCCAGGGTGCACTATGCTTGTAGCCCTATGGTAGCTGTGATAGGCTCCAGCGCCCCAGCAAGTATGAATTAAATAAGCATAGGATGGATTGTTTCCTTTGTTCAATTCTAATTAAAATATAAGCTTTATGTCATTTGCAAATCATTGCCTATTGTATCCATATTACAAAAAATTAACACATTCACTCATGAAGCCAATTATTGAGCAACTATATCAAACTTTAATACTGGCTACACACCTGTATAAATGTAATTAAGTCAAATGATGTCAGTTTTTCCAGCCTGCAAACCATTTGCATTTTGGAAGTTGTGTGTTATTGACATATAGAGTTAAACTATTATGGTGGTGGATATGTCTGTGAAGGTTCTCAGTCATCCAGGTCATCGTAGTCTAAGGAGCTTGGAAAGAAAAGCGTCTGAACTTCTTTGAGTTGCTTGAAGACGTTTCACCTCTCATCCGAGAAGATGAGAGGTGAAGCGTCTTCAAGATTTTGTGATGCATATATATATAAATCACAAAAGGCTGATTCTGTTCATCTGGACATTTGGTATTTCCTTTCCTGGATGATTGAGCATGCATCAAGAGATAAACACACAATTTATCTTTTATTTATATAAATGAATGACTTGATAATGTAATTTACCGTGACATGAGGATATCAGACCAAGGACAATACAAGTGCATAAAACACCGAAGACATCAAAGCAAGGATGAAGCATCCTACAGGTCTGAAAAAAAAAAGAATATGAACAGATACTTGATAAATACTTATTACTTTAAAAAAAAAATTACTTAAATGATATTCCTGTTGCCACTAAATGTGATAATATCACAAGGAAAAAGCAGATGAAGTTACTCTTTTACATTAAGAATTGAATAACATGGTCCAGTCCCAATAAAGACGTATAATAGGATGGATCCATCAAATATTTTAACCCACTATGCAATAGTACTTTTATTCGGGTTGTACTTATAGAACTACAAATGAACTGTTTTAAAAACATAAATAATTACAGTAAATACTAAGAAATAGACATGTTGCTTTCCCGTGTGCACTCTGTCATTGTTGATGCAAAACAGGCATAATCTTTGCTTCACTTTAATTTGCAGTTACATTAAAACACAAACAAGATTTCCATGGACATTTCTTTTTCTATAAAGGTCTTTAAAAAAATTAAATGTCGAGCACCTGGAGAAATTATTTAAAGCTTATTCAGTCCCCACCCCCCGCCCCGGTAACGTTCAAATCAAAAGAGAAAGTCCTGGAATTCGACGACGATTTCCAAATTAAATGCTACTGAATTTAACCTACAGGCTATAAGATGGAAAGTGTCCGACAATATAATGTTAGTGTATTTCATATTGATTTTTACAGCTCTATAATTAAAAAAAAGAAGAAAAAAAAGAATCAAAACAAAAAGTGGAGTAACCTGCGCCATGCCCACAGGACAAAAACAGCACTGCCTTCATTGTAAATTAAACCAAAAATAGTATTTTCGTCTCCTCGAAAGAGCGCATTATACACATCTATGAAATCATAACTGCCAAACTGGTGTGTGTTTCGGAAAGGCCCCTGCCAGTGTTTAACGGCCAAAATAATAAACTAATAATAATAATAATTTTAAAAAAAAGAATCGGGAAGGAAACACTTCTTGAGCAAAAGGTAATATTCCGCATATCTTTGGCGGCTGGAATGTCAGGATTGTTTCTTAACCAGTTGAATCCGCAGATTCATTTTCACTGAATGGCGTTTTCTGTTTGTCAGTCTCCTGCGGTTTGAAAGGATTTAAGACATCGGCAAAAAACAAAACAAAACAAACAAAAAAAAAAAAAAACATATTCAGCTCGTGAAAATGCATAAACGTATCAATATTATCTTCAGACAACAATGAAATCATCTTAATAAAAAAAAAAAAAACAACTTAAGAATTCCGCCTAGTAACCCTGCCTTACAGATAACAAGCCGACATATTCCTCAAGACTAGCACCGATCAGCTCGACTTACCTGGGACAGACTGTTCACCAGGCTGTCCCAGGTCAGTCGAGATAAGGAACAGCTGATAGGGACATGTAACCACGCCCACGTTACAAACGACAGACATGGCTTAACGTGGGCATCACAATATTCAGCACAAAATAAATGTAGCTTGTATCAGGCAGAAGTCTTTCTAATTTTTTAAGAAAGGTAATTTTATTGTAAATAAAATCCATACACATTGATACGTGTATGGATTTACACAAACTGCAGTGCAAATGTGTGTGTCTCCGACATAGTTCCAAATTCACCCGCAACGAAATAATAAAAATATAATCACGGAGGGAGAGTGAATCAAAGCTGAAACTGACATGATTTTGAGTTCAGATTTCACACATTACCCTTAATCCAAGAAAACAGACACTTGTCTTTCCTGTGTGATATCCGTTGGTTTCACTTTCATTTACAATAAAAGAGCGATACGGTGTACTTAGATATAGTAAAACGTGTTAACTTAAAATATTAGACCGTCTGAAAAGCAGAATTAAAGCTTTGCTACATCAGCATTCATTTAAATATTAAAACCTAACGATCAAGTTTGCACGCGCACGATCATTTCGGAGGAGATTACACTATTCCCACCATCTTCATTTTTATGAACACTAAGTTTTCTATTTTAAGAGCAAAATACCTCTCTTGAAGCATCTGCATACCTGTTTCTGAACGTCCTCAGCGTGATGTCAAGAAAAAAGAAGAGAAAGCTCTTTCAGGTCACCTGGAGAATAAGAAGTGCTTCCGTGTTTCCTGCTTGGAGTTTTTTTTTTTTTTAAACTGTAACTGTAATATATGCCGTATGATTAATGTTTGCTTGATATGTTTATTTTGCTAAATGTATACTTTAATTAGCTTCACGCAATCATAGCTAAACTTTGATAAATACATATATTATAAGTATATAAGTATATAATAAGACTTTTTCATAGTGGCACATTTCATGTTTGTCCACATAGTGGCACGCACGATTACAGGTGAATGCAAGGTTTACAAGCAGAACAACTATTTTTTTTTCAGTCTGACTTTGACCCTAATGCTCCAGAGCAGATTTTGTAGGAGATAACGCATGTCTCACGGGATACACTCCACCATCTTGATTTATATGAGCACACTACGATTTCTGTTTTCTGAGCCAAAGCCATAATATAGGTAGAGGATTTGTTGGAGCATCTGGATCCCTGTTTCTGAACAGAAAAAATGAATTTAAGATCTACTGACATCCATTATTAGTAAGGTTGTGATACTGGGATATTTGAAGCTTCTTATTGATGATTCATCCTGATACATGTTGTTTACAGACCAATCTGTAGGTGTTGCTGTCTCTAGTTTGGACAACAGCCTGGAGTATAGATATGGGTCTACATGTGTGGATGACGACTATAAAGTAATAAAGTGCTTGTTTGTTTTATTTGACTTCTTTCAACCAGTGGAAGCAGCAGTTTTACTGAGTTGTTACTAAGCTTGACCAACAGGACAGCAATGTGCAAGTAAATACATGGTTATTGCTATGATGAAGGATAAGGAACCTATCTTTAGTACCTTCATGGTTACACAAGATGAAAAATGATCTTCACTATGAGGTGGCAGTTTGACGAACACAAAAAGATTTACGAGCATGTGAATTTCCATCGCCGTTCCCAATGTTACAGTGAGAGCATAGAAACCTTTGTTAGAAATCTCTGTCAGATAGCAGGACGTTTGGACTTTGATGCCAACAAAGATGAATAAATATGGGGCCGCATGGTCATCAGTATAGCGGACAATGAAATGCCACAGAGGCTCTAGATGGAGTCTGACTTAACCCTGGAGAAGGCTGATTATTGCTCGTCAGTCTGAACTAATCAAAATGCAAAATCCTGGTACCGGTAGAAATGACAGGGAGATAAATGCTGTTGCCCGTACGTTTAGGACTTTTAGATAGTTTGAAAAGAAACACTTTAATGTCGGCAACAAATCACAAGGAACCAAAAAAAAAAGTAGAGAAGAGAGACAGTAGGAACTGCACAGTATGTGGGAGATTAGATGACTTCAGAAAGTGCCCACTAAAGGTAAATGTAGTGGGAAGTGCCATATGAGTGGATATTTTGAAGAATGTGTAGGTTGCATGTTCTATTAGGAATATGGAGGAGAACATAACTGAAGGGGGGAGATGTGTTTTTTACAGACCGATCTGTAAGTGTCACTAATCTTAAATATATATTCACAACATAATAGTCCTTTAGAATATTTAATTTAACTGGTTAAAGTCATTTTTGCTCCTAAATCGCAGGACACAGTTTACACATCAGGGCCGTTGTCAGACACAACGCAGGAACACACTGGTTACATAAGCAAGTTGTCACACATCTGAGATTATGGATATTCAAACTTTGAATTACATTTAAATTAAATTATTTATTTTCCAAACTCAGATGGAGCTGCGGCAGAGGAATGAAAAATGCCACATACTTCTCTGAAGCTGTGAGGTGCTGAAACCTGCTCTAGAGCATTCACACATAGCAAAATTGGTATGGCCCGGATCTGGCCCATACAATGTGATAACACACACATTGCCCACATACCGCAAAGAATGAGGTGCCCCATACATGGGCCAGCACAAAGCCAGTTGCAGACACACTGGTGGTCCTGTGCTGGCTCATGTGTGGATTACCTCTGGCAAACCTGATCTGGGCAACCAAAGGGCCATCATTCTTTGCAGTATGTGGGCCATGTGTAAGTTACGTGCAGCCACGGGCCAGTTGCAGACACATTGCTAGCCCTGTGCTGGCCCAGAACAGTTTCAGCTCTAGCCCCAGATGTCATCCTAATGTGTACCTTAATCAAGCCATGTAATAACAACTTGTGCTGGAACATGAAAGTGCAAAAGTAACATAACAAAACTCTGTTCTGACAGTGAATGGACTGATTCTTACATAGCGCTTTTTTACTCTGTCAGATTTTTTAAAGTGCTCTATACAACAAGCCACATTCACCCAAACACACTTTCTCTAAACTGAGTACTTTCTAACTACATTCATACACATTAACACTCGTAACATGCAGAATGGAGGAGCCAGAGATCAAACCACTAACCTTCTGATCAGTAGTTAACCTACTCTACCTCCTGAGCTACAGCCACCCAGTGGCAAACATGAGTAAGTATTGCAACATAGCATTTGGGTCTTCTAACTGAAATAGGAAAAAAGGAACACAAATAGTGCCATCATTGCCAGACCTGGCCCACATCTGGTGGACATACACCCCTGCCATGACACCAGTCAGTCAGAAGTGCCAGCTTGATGCTGGGTCTGGGACAGACCTGTTTTCTATGAGCCTGGGCCACATAAACCAAACCATAATCGGGCCAGACATTGCATGCCGTCACATAAACAGTGCCATCATTGCCTGGATCTGGATGACACACCACTTATCATGCCAGAGGTCGGCCAGCAGTGCTGGCTTGCCACCAGATCCGGGCCAGACCTGTCTGCTATGTGGGTTAGGGTCAAAATAGTTGTTCTGCTCGCCTGACACTTCATTGTTCACCTGTAATCATGCACTGCCACCATGTGGACAGACATGAAACATGCCAAGTGGTGAACTATCATAGATATTTTAAATTAGTCTTATTATTTACTCATTTATTTCTTTAATTTTAGCTTTTAATTTTAATTTGGTTTCTTGAAAGTGATTTAAGTCTAAATTTAGCAAAATAAACATAATAGGCAAACATTAATCATACGGCATATATTACATCTTAAGGCAACGGTGGCGTCCATTCTTCTGAAAAAAAAAAACAACCCTCCAAGCAGGAAACACGGAAACACTCCTTTTTCTCCAGGTGACCTGACCATATGGCACTTTTTCCTCCTCTTTTTCTTGACATCACGCAGAGGACGTTCAGAAACAGGTATGCAGATGCTCCAGCAGATGTTGCACATATATTAGGTATTTTGCTCTTAAAACAGAAATCTTAGTGTGTTCATATAAATGAAGATGGTGGAGTGTGTCCCGTAGGAATGGTGTAATCAACTATGCTTTCGAAATGTGCCCAGGTAAACGTCAGTTTTTAATATTTATGAATGCTGACTTAAGAAAGTTTTAAACCTGCTTTTCAGATGGTCTAATATTTGAAATAAATACTTGTTGGATTAATTTGGTTCTAGACCGTCGCTCTTTTATTGTAAATGAAAGTGAAACCAAATTCAGTGCACACTGCAGCAGAAAGGACAGATATCACACAGGAAAGAAGTTCCTTTTTTTAGGATTTAGTATAAAGTTTGATCTCTGAGCAAAAACCAATTGAAATTTCCGCCTCGATTCATACTCCCTCTGTGATTATAATGTAGAGTAATTATTTCACTGCAGGTTAACTTGGAAATGTGTCCTCACGTCCTGCAGGGGGCGCCAACTCCCAGTCTCTCAAAATCCTACAATAATTTATTGAATCAGTGTCTTTTCAGCAAAACCGTAAACATTTTTCATCTTGGTGGTGAAAGCTTAATGCTTCTTTTTCTGAGAGGTTTTGTGCAAGTGCTGGTTTCTCACAACAAGTTTTTTCTGGAAAAAACACCAACGTGTGTTGTCAGCTGCAAAAGTTGATGACACTAAAATGAAATTTTATGTCACATCAGCAGAGGCCTTGTCCTGTTTGTAATGAATGTAAAAAAAAAAATACAAAACCTGACGTGAAATATGATAGTATTATTATTATTATTATTATTATTATTATTATTATTATTATATTACTATTATATTATTATTGTCAGAAATCCACATTCAGATTTTTTATATGTCAGATAAGCTGTGAATTAGCAGACCCAACACACGTTATACAGCATTATACTGTGAATTGATCCATGTTACTTCTGATCATCTCACTTTAAACCCAAATTAGACCTCTGATGATGGTAAGGCTAATAAAATGATGTTCTCTGTATCTGTTAAACAGGTTTTTGGTTCTGGAAACATTTTCCTCACAATGCTTTTTCATTTCTATTTTCAGAATCGCACCATGCTCCATGTGAAAGCTGAACGATCTTTAATGGTTCTGTTTGATCAATGTGGCTTCCTGGTTTTCCACATAGCTGCTGTCTTTACCCTGATGCACTCATGTAGTGGTAAGTGAAACACATAGAGTGATTGTGTAACACATCAACCTTAACAGAGGTAGAAATAATCTGTATTATGAACTTCTACAACAGATTGATATACTCACATAGAGTTTTAGGTCAACCTGCTGGGGTAATAATGAAACTGTGTCCAGTCTGAATGTGGATGCACATCAGTAATACTGAAATTCATATTTTAAAACAGCATACATCAGCACACCTTTACATAAATAAGTGACTCAAGAAACTGAAAGTCAACTGCAGTATGATGATTTTGTTAGTAGGGTCGCAGCAATTCATCGGGTAATTAGATTAAAACCAATTCTCAAAGTTAATGGTTTGCTTTGATGCTTTGTTAACAAACGGCTCTGTAGCACTCAGTCGCCACCATGTAAACACCTCCCACCTCTGCCCACATTTGCAACTAAAAACAGACCTGCAATAGAATTGCATTTAAGAGCTGTGTGTGAATAAATATTTGGACAACATTAGGCCAGCACAGCTCATTGTTTCTGAGCAAAAAGGTTGCTGATTTATCTTGATTTCAGCAGTGACGATGATGCTGTCATAGTTTAATGTGGAGTCTGTCTTCACTCACACCACAAAGAACAAAGAAAGCATCAGAGTGCAGATTTGCTTGCTTTTCTACACTGGAGCCACCGCATATTCCTTTAACCCTTTAATTTTAAGTGTATGATTTTATATACATGAACAGTTTTTGAGATTTCTTTTCAACTCCTGAAAAACTAAAATAAATTTCACAATACATTCTTAAGGAATAAATTAAAAAACCTCTGATGTAGTAAAAATTTAGTAATTTATATATATATAAATTCCCATCATGTCCCAAGCTCGGGTCCTCTACCAGAGGCCTGGGAGCTTGTGGGTCCCGCAAGATCTTAGATGGACTGCGCTCTTCTTGACAGAGATCTCTGATGTTGTTCCCGGGATCTGCTGGAGACACTCGACTAGCTTGGGAGTCACTGCACCTAGTGCTCCGATTACCACAGGGACCACCGTCACCTTCACCCTCCACATTTTCTCAAGCTCCTCCCCGAGCCCTTGGTATTTCTTGTGTTCCTTGTTCCTGATGTTGCTGTCAATCACTACGGCCGTCTTCTTCTGTTTGTCTACTACCACTATGCCCGGTTGGTTAGCCACCACCATTTTGTCCGTCTGTATCTGGAAGTCCCACAGGATCTTAGCTCGGTCATTCTCCACCACCCTTGGGGGCATTTCCCATTTTGACCTCGGGACTTCCAGTCCATATTCGGCACAGATGTTCCTGTACACTATGCCGGCCACTTGGTTATGGCATTCCATGTATACCCTGCCTGCTAGCATCTTGCACCCTGCTGTTATGTGCTGGATTGTCTCTTTACACAGCCTACACCTGGGGAGCTTGTTTCTGTGCTGCCATGATTATTGCCTCTGTGCAGGGGCTTATCCTTCCATGATGGTACCTCCTCTTGCTCTCCTTCTTTCCTGGGTTTCGGCTGCCTGAGGTATTCACAGAGCACATGGTCATTTGGGGTCATATTACTGATGTATTCTTGGATGTTCGTTGTCTCATCCTGGACTGTGGTGCTGACACTCACCAGTCCCCGGCCTCCTTCCTTCCGCTTAGCGTACAGCCTCAGGGTGCTGGACTTTGGGTGAAAACCTCCATGCATGGTCAGGAGCGTCCTTGTCTTAATGTCAGTGGCTTCTATCTCCTCCTTTGGCCAGCTTATTATCCCAGCAGGGTACCCGATCACCAGCTGGGTGTAGGTGTTGGTTGCCTGGATCTTGTTGTTGCCGTTCCTCAGGAATTGCCTGACCCTCTGCATTTACTTGGCAGTTGCAGCTCTCCTAGCGGCCTCTTCATGGTTCCCATTTGCCTGTGGGACAAAAATGAAAGAAAAACGGTGTGTATGATCAGCCTTGGTGTTTAAAAGGGAATCACTGTTTTTTCACACAGTTTTTAACAGTGTAGAAATGTAGAAACCCTAGTTTAAATTTATAGAGTTGTGGTCCAAATGCAATGTGGCTATTTCAGGCACATGTATTTAGTATTTACTGTTGTCTTTTACTTCAGTTACCAAATGCAATCTTCTTCTCTTCAGGTCAGTCACAAGTTATCGGTCCGCTTCAACCAGTAGTGGCTTTGATTGGTGATGACATAATCTTGCCATGTAACCTGCACCCTGTTATGGATGCTTTTGACATGACAGTGGAGTGGTCAAGACCTGACCTAGACCCAAGATTTGTCATAGTGTGGCGTGACAGTGTCGACCTGGAGTCTAAAAAACATCCATCATACACCAACAGAACGTCTCTGTTGACAGATGAACTGAAGAATGGAAACATTTCACTGAAGATCTCCAAAGTCAAAGTTTCTGATCAGGGAACATACAGATGTTTGGTTCCAGAGTTGAATAAACATGCTACCATTCAGCTTATTGTTGGTAAGTGAAAATATATATATATATATATATATATATATATATATATATATATATAAATATATATAAATAATAATAATAATAATAATAATAATAATAATAATTATTATTATTATTATTATTATTATTATTATTATTATTATTATTATTATTATTCAAATGCTGGTTAATTTTTAAAATAGTTGATTGGTCTCTTAAACTCTGATTCAAATAAAAGAAAATAGAACTTGTTTTAGGCTGATTCACAAACCTCTACAGTATGAGTATACGGTGTACTTATTTTGGCTGATCTTCCCTTTCTTATTAATTTTCAAGATTTTTTTATTTTAATAACTAATCAACCAACATTAAGATCCATTAAGTAAAACATTGATGTAAGAACTATGATCAGCTCCCCCACCTGTTATCTGATAACATAATGAAGTTAAGAAATCATTTCAAGTCAGTATTTCGTCACTGTTCTCTTTCATCAGCTCTTGCCTCCTCACCTGCTGCATGGATTAACAGAACCATGAGTGGAGTGGTGTTACAGTGTGAGTCTGCAGGCTGGTATCCAGAGCCTGAGCTGCTGTGGTTGGACGGTGAGGGAAACCTCCTCTCTGCTGGACCTACAGAGACCCTCAGAGGTCCTGATGACCTCTATACTGTCAGCAGCAGAGTGACTGTGGAGAAGAGACACAGCAACAACATCACCTGCAGAGTCCAACAGAGGAACACCAACCAGAGCAGAGAGACACACATACATGTTCCAGGTAAAGCTCATACATGAGGTAATGATGTGAATTCCCATGAATAGCTGGACGGTTCTGGTCAATTGTATGAACTACTCTACCCCGTTGTCATTTCAGATGATTTCTTCATGGTCATCAGTCCTTCCAGTCCTCCCAGTAAACCAGCTAGTCATCCAAATATCATCATTGGTGTGGTCACCGCTGCTCTTGTTGTGCTCATTCTGATTCTTACTGTTGTCGTTGTTGTGTGGAAGAAGAGACGAGCCAAATGTAGTAAGTTCTTTTTTTCCTCCTTTTTTTCAATAATCAATATTTAAGTGTTTAATTCCCTTTTTTTTATTTCTTGTTATTTTTCTCATACAATAATTGAAATGATCAGTTTATATTTTGTTATTTGCAGCTGATTTTTTTCATTTCTTAAACGTTTTTAATTCCAAGTCTGCAGGATCTAAAAGGCTCTACTGGCACAAATGGAAAATAATATTCTTAATTATGGTTTCATTCATGTAGAGTTGAATCACCTGAACTGTGTTTTCTTAGCCCTTGAACGGCTCCACTTTCTCACTTTTTCATATTGTTCTTCATCCATTTCTCCTGCTTCTTTATAGGTACAGAAAAAAATAAGAGCGAGGAGGACGGAGCTGAACAGGCCGGGAAGAAAGAAAGGATCAGCTATAAAAATGATACCAGCGGTTTGCAGGTGGTGGAAGAAGAAAGTGAAGCACTCATGACAGGAAGAGAAGAAGAGCAAAAAGAGACAAAACAAAATGATCATAAAAAACCAAAAAAAGAAACAGATCAAAGAAGAAACACCAACAGTTCAGGAACAAAAACAACTGCTTTGACTGAAACAGAGCCTCAGTTTGAAATGAAACAACAAACACATGAAGAAGAGAGCAGGAGAGAAAAAAATGAAACACATAATATGGACATCAGAGGAGAGCAGAGAAAAAAATATGAATCAAAAATGAGCAGGACAGAAGAGGACATGATAAATCAGTTTATTATGGGTGAAAAAGTGTCTCAGTCTGTCACAGAAGAAGAAACACATGAAGAGGAGATGACAGGAATGAAAGCTGAGAGGGCTGAAGGTGAACGAGAGAAAAAGATGGAAGCAGGAAAAAATGATTCAGGACTTCAGTTTTTACAACTTAGAGAAAAACTCAAAGAGCCGATAGTGTTTGGAAAAGAATCAAAGTCCTTTAATTTTAGTTTTCATTTAAGCACTGATCAGGAACCACGGAGAGAAAAAGAGACACAACAAGAGCAGCTTGTAGAAAAAGGACGGATGCAGAGAAATGTGGACATGAAAAAGTCAGACACTGAGAAAAAGAGAGCAGAGGAAAACAGTGATGAGGTAAATAATCTATGTTTGTTATTTATGGCACAGAAGGAAACACAGAGAGAAAAACTAGAGGCAGAACAACAGAGAGAGGAAAATCAGAGGAGACTTCAATCAGAGACACACAGGGAAAGAGAGAAAGATGAGACAGAACTGAAAACAAGGAAAGATAATAAAAACCAACATCACAGAGAAGAAAAAACAGTTAGGAAGAATAAAAGAATAAAAAAGGTAGAGAGGGAACACCAGAGAGACACAATGGGAATGACAGAGAGGAAAAGAGAGGAAAAGAAGTTTGAGACAGAGGGCAGGATTTCATCAGTCAGCAGCAAAGTTCACAGTACAGATCTGAAAATACAAGACAAAACACGAGGACAAAACCACGAGAAACAACCAGACAAAACATCTCAGCAGAGCCGAGAAGAAATCAGAGAGCAGCCAGAGAAACTGAGAGGAGCAGAGAGGAAAGAAGGAGCTCAGGGAGAGGAGCTGGAGGTTAATGAAGGGCTCAAATCTGAGGAAACAAACAGGAAGTACAAGGAGAGAGAAAAACTACAACTCCCACATGAAGGAGAGCTGCAGGTGGAGCAACAGGTGAACGTAAATCAAAAAGAGCAGTTGGAGGAATCTGTCAGTCTCACAGGGAGAGGAGTCAATAGTGTAGAAGAAAAACAGGAGGAGGAGCTGCTGGAAGAAGCATCTGATGTTGATCGACACAACATCCAGAGTAGAAAACACATACAAGAAATAAAACTGCAGGACGTCTGCACATTGCCAGACAAGAAAGAGGAAATTCAAGCAGGGCATCATCAAAATGTAAACATACAAAATGATCAGTTTATGGATGTTGATGATTTTGCTCCCAATCAAAACGCAGCAACAGCACAACTGAATGAAACCTTTCAATGTGCCAACCATAAGCAGAGACTGCGAGTTCAAACAGAACCACAAGAATTTTGGAAAGAAAATGATGAAGATCTCCAGGATCAGATGGAGGTTGAAGAATATTCCCACCCCAAAGAACCCAAAGAGGAGCCCACGTTATTATTAGGAGAAAAGTCCTCTAATTTTCCCTTACCTCTTTACACTGATCAGGAACCATGGAGAAAAACAGAGACACAAGGGCAGCTTGTAGAAAAAACACAGAGAGTGGAGAGTGAGGTCATGGAGGTTAATCAAGGGGCCCAAGCTGATGAAGCAAACAGGAAGGACAAGGAGAGAGAAAAACTACAACTCCCACATGAAGGGGAGCTGCAGGCGGAGCAACAAGTGAATGTAAATCAAAGAGAGCAGCTGGAGAAATCTGTCAGTCTCACACAGAGAGGAGTCGACTGTCTAGAGGAGGAGCTGATGGATCAAACATGTGATGCTGATCAAAAGGATGACAAGAATAGAAAACGTTCAAATGAACTAAAACTGTGTGAGGTCTGCACACTGCCAATCAAGAAACAGAAAGTTCAGAAAGCAAGAAAAGCAAGAAGAGCAAGCAAGCATTAGAATGCGAAAAGCAGATAAAGTAAAATGTGGAAAAATGAAAATATAACTATATGAAGGTTGATGATGCAACTCACAGCACAAATATGAAAGTATTCAAAGGACCAAAGATCAGCAGAAGATGCCACTGCAAACACAACAACAAGAATGTTAAAATGAAAATGATGAGGCTGACAAACATTCAGGACTTCAGTTTCACCATTTACAAGGAACTCACAGAGAAGCCTGTTTGATTAGGAGAAGCAAAGTCCTTTAAGTTGTCTTTACATTGGCACTGATCATATATGTGTATATATATATATATATATATATATATATATATATATATATATATATATATATATATATATATATATATATATATGTGTGTGTGTGTGTGTGTGTGTCTATATGTATACATGAATTGTTATAACTATTTTGAATATGTTTTTTATATCCTGAGATAATTTTGTATTTACTACTATGATACTTTTTGGATGCTTAATCTGAGATCAGGTGATAAAATTGTGTTGATGTATGTGTGAACAAAGTCAGTGTTAAAATCAGTGAAACGTTTCTTCATTGATTAAAAGCAGGTGCCTTTTCTGAAAATGTTTGATGGAAATACTTATTTTCCACTCTGATTTACGAATAAATTCTTTACAAATCCTACCATGTGAATTCATGGATTTTTTTTTCACATTCTGTCTCTCACAGTTGAAGTGTACCTCTGGTGCAAATTACTGACCTCTGTCATCATTTTAAGTGGGGGAACTTGCACAATCGGTGGCTGACTAAATACTTTTTTGCCCCACTGTATATATGATGTACAAGTATACAAGCCAATTTAAAAAAAAGTAATATGTAATAAATAGTGTTGTGTATATACAGTTGGGTTATTGCACATAGAATTGGTATTGCACAGTGGTGGGGAGAAAAGGAAAAAAAAACAAAAAGGAGGGGGGGGGGGGGGGGGCTGTGTTATCGGTGCATGTGTGAGTTCAGGGTGGTTATGGCTTTGGGGAAGAAACTGTTTTTGAGTCTGTGGGTTTTTGTGCTGATACACCTGTAGCGCTTCCCTGAGGGAAGCATGCTGAACATGTTGAAACCAGGGTGGGAGCTGTCCTTGATGATGTTTGCTGCTCTGCTGAGGCAGCGGGAGGAATAAATGTCCATCAGGGAGGGGAGAGGGCAGCCGATGATCTTTTGTGCTGTCTTGACCACACTCTGAAGCCTCACTCTATCCGCCTTGGTGCAGCTGCCGTACCATACTGTGATGAAGTAGGTTAGCAGGCTCTCAATGGACGAGCAGTAGAAGGTCAGCAGCAGGTTGGAGTTCAGCTTATACTTCCTGTGGCCGGTGTGACGGCCACAGGGCGGTAATCATTCAGGCTGGAGATGGGAGACTTCTTTGGCACTGGGATGATTGCGGCTGATTTTAGACAGGATGGGATGGCTGCCTGATCCAGTGAGAGATTGAAGAGTCTGGTGAAGATGAGGGTGAGCTGGTGTGCGCATGCTCTTAGTACCTTGCCAGGTACTCCGTCTGGACCGGCCGCCTTCCTGGGGTTCACTGCTAGGAGCACACGTCTGACATCGTGCTCCGTTACAGTGAGTGAAGCGGTGCAGGAACCAGGTGAGGATGAGGATGAGGATGGGAGCAGGGCTGAGGCAGATGAGTGCTGCTGTTGTGATGTTTCAAAGCGGGTGAAGAAGCTGTTTATTTCCTCTGCCAGCTGCACACTCACGTTTTCTGTTTCCGCAGTGCTGCCTCTGTGGTTGATGATGTCTTGCATTCCCTGCCACACCTCCCGTGTGTTGATGCTGGACAGGTGGGACTCTATGTTTCTTTTGTGGTCTGACTTGGCTTTTTTAATCCCCCTTTTCAGGTCAGCGCGAGCAGCCCTGTACAGAGCTCTGTCACCTGACCTGAAGGCGGCATCGCGGGCTTTGAGGAGTGAGCGGACCTCGCTGGTCATCCAGGGTTTTTGGTTTGGAAAAAATACAATTTCTTGTGGTATTTTTGTATGTCACAGCCTTTGGAAAATTCTGGATGTCCGCATTATTTATGGGTCTGCCAAAGGAATGACAGGGTTGTTCTGTGTCTGCTGGTCAGTCTTTGGTCCAGATTAGTGCACGTCAACAACCATTTGATGGATAAAGTCAGAGTTTGTTGAATCCAGAGAACTGTCTTCTTGCTTTATATTTGTGGTTTAAAGAAAACCAGGAGATTAAATGCCAAGGTGATTTATTAATTTGTTCTCTAACATCCTCAGGTTTAAATTGCTTAAAGTGCTTTTCATTACTTAATGACCAAATCTCACCAAAACAAATGGTAATGTCCTATTCAAGAAATGTTTTCACTGTGACATACTAAACCAACATACTAGCCATATAACATAAAACATCAGCATGTCAGCATTGTCATTATTCACGTATTGTTATGCTAACATTACTTGTAAGGTGTATTGCCACAGCAACAATTATGGTAAATGGCCTGTATTTGTATAGTGCCTTACTAGTCCCTAAGGACCCCAAAGCGCTTTACACATCCAGTCATCCACCCATTCACGCACTGGTGATGGTAAGCTACATTGTAGCCACAGCCACCCTGGGGCGCACTGACAGAGGCGAGTGTCCTAAAAAGCTGAACTTGAGGAAAAATGGGACCCATGGAAGCTGATCCCATTTAACATTTGATAACATTTTGTACTGTAACAGAACACCACAGTCTAAAGCAGTGTCATTCCAGTGAAACAGGAAACTGATCAGATCTTGAGATAAAGAAGTGAAGCAGCTGTTATTACACTGAATGAACTGAATATTTGTGGTGACCTCATGCTGTCATTATACATAAACCTGCTTGTGTTTCAGTACATAAATACTTCTATTCTTTTGTTTTCTCTTTTCTTAGATTAGATCAGTGAAGGTTAGAAAAGATAACTGATAGGTTTGTACCTATTCGCTGGAACGGTCAAGACAATTTAATTACACAGCAAAAGCAAGACACAAGTAGGCAAAGTTCTTCGTGTTACTCATGCATGAGGGAGAGAACCACGACAAGCGCCGTTCCTTCGCTTGACCCCAGTCGCTCTCGTCTGCTCCCCTGTAACACTTCTCTTTTATTGAGGTTACATGAATATACATACGTTCATTAACATATGACGTCTACATACACACAAAGAGTACCTTGCCTGTGCGTTGTGTAAGTGTGTGTGCGGGGGGTCAGAGTGTGACCCTGTGAAGACTCCCCAAAGCTGGTGCCAGGAGTCTAGCGGTCCATCTAAACAAGAGACTCTTACACTCAAACAGATATACATGTGTTTGCTATACCATATATCAGCAAGAGAAGATACGACCTCTCCTAGGTGTGTGATCTATGCCAGAACACTCTATAGAGGAGTGAACGCACCCCCCTCTTCATGCTACACAGAGTTCTTACAGACCTCCTAGGATGAGACATTCTTTCAATCTACAAATGATTATATACTTCTAAGCATATATGAGTATTTATTTCTAAGCATAAATGACAATAAACAATACAAATCTAACACTAACTTCAATAAAGGCACAAAACTAAAAAGAGGATTTATTTGATTAGCTTAAATAATAATAAATGGACAACTAATAATAGTGAAACAATATACAGAGAGCGTTAAATTCTGTTTTTGAAGGCAAACCGATTCCAGATACTTATTATTGGCTGCAATTGCTCTGAGTTTAGCTTGAGACAATACACATAACTTACTCTTTATGTATTTATATGTATTTACAGGTTAATGTAGTAATGATGAAAATACAAGATGAAATACCATATTCCTAATATTACTGTAATAATAGTTCTATGGTGAAGCCATGCTATTTTGCGATTTTGTGTGATACTAATTTCATGATTTTCTCTGTTAGTTTGTTTTTTGGTCATGAGACCACTGTCCTTTGGGATCTCCTTGGATCATGGACTGTATCAAACATGAGTAAAATGCATATTTGCAATGCTTTGAGCAGCAGGAGAAAAAAACAGGTCTTGCCTGCTGTCCAGTTTTCCTTTTATTTCTTTAGATCTCATGTCAGGGTACTACACGCTCAAACTATAATGACAGCTCAGATATGTCACCTGTCACCAGTTCCAGAGAAGAAGGAAACTGATCAAATGTTAAGGTGAAAGAATGAAGTAGGGTCTGTTTTAAAGAGAAAATGTTAAACAAACACAGCATTTTTCCCTTGAATTCTGCTGAAGGTCATGTGCTCGACTGTTTCTTTTTTTCCTAATGCTTGTATATAACAACAAAGAGGCTTAAGACATGATGGTACTTAATGAAAAAAATACTGTGAATGTGGAAAACATGCAATCAGACAGAAAAAATGAAAAAATAAAAATAGTATAAACAAAAGACGTGTCATTGCGTGCTGTGTCTTTGTTTCCTGCTTTTTCTTCAGCTGCAGTGCTCTGAGATCTCTTGGTCAGTCAAAGTATGATGTTGGTTCTTAAAGCCCAATTAATGACCTTTGTGATATTTTCAACTATTTCCAAACCTTTGGATAAACAGTGCTAGAAAACAGGTTTAACAAACTCCACTCAAAACATATTAAATGTTAGATCATTGTATGTAAAGGAAATACTTTTAAAAGCTTTCTTCATTTAAACTAATGACAAACAAACAAAAAGTACCCTGTCACAGACAAATATAGGTTGATTACCTTTAAATCCTGTAATATAATTCTCAGTTTTTGAACTACACCTCTGGAGTCTTTACATTGTCTACATTTGTACTGTCATGTTGTAGATTGGAGGTCAGTCAAACACTGGAGCTCCTGGACTAAAGTGACCTGGTGTCCAACTTTATGTGGCATTTATTATTCCCTGTCCCACATTGGGTCTAATGAAGTCAGCACATGAGTCTAGAAGCATGTAGTTAACAAAGAGAGAAAACGAAGTACTGAAGCTGAAGATTACCCATCAGAAAAGCAGCTGGAATAACAATAATGTGGTTTAATAGAAAGCAACAACAGGGAGGTAATACTGTTCAATAAATTGAGAAAAACTTAAGTTATCATTTATGCTTATTGAATTAACTTCATTAAACTACACTGTATTCATCATTCAATATCGGAGAACCATAGCTTGTTCATTTATTTATTTATTAATTTTTTGTTATTAAAATTACTTTCAAGCGTCGCAATATTTTTGCAACATATTTACTTTGTTTGGTTGACTTGTGTCCGTCCATGTTTGTGTGCACAAATGTAAAGTATGGACACACTCAAAAAACATTTCATCATAGAAAGGTCAAAGGTCAAGGCCTTAGGTTTGTAACAGCTGCCTAACCAGATCGCATCACGCTGGCATTAAAAGCATTTAATGAAGTTTCATTTTAACATCACATGAACTGATTGTTTGCTTGCAACACACATTCTTTTCCTCATCAGACTTCTGAAGAAACCACGCCTCCTGTCACCGCAGGTGAGTGTTTTCCTTTAACCAGTGCTGCACAGCCTCACTCACTGCAAGGAAGCAGTTGCATCAGTTTCACTTATGAGGTAAATACTGGTTGTTTGGTTGTTTGTTTAATTTACTGTATAATAGAAACATATAATGTGTGTCGCTGTGGTTCTAACTGACAGTTTTACAGTGTACTTAGTTAACTGCTGATAGATCATCAAAGCATGGTATATATCAAAGATGAGTTACAATAAGATAACCTTTATTAGTCCCACACGTGGGATTAATAATGCCTGTTTTGTTATAGCAGAAAGTGGACAGTGCGAAGTCACATTTCCAAAAATTGGAAAAACACTGTAATACGATAAGAATAAGATACTGTACACAACTGTACACAATAGAATAGAATAAAATAAAATACTATATACAATAGAATAAAATAGAATACAAATGCTATATACAATTGAGTACAACGTTGCCAGAATGAGAAAGTAAAGAGGAGATAAAGAAGCTCAGAATGAGCGTAGCTGCTGTAACAGGCTACCACACACGGGGGGCACCGGAAGGAATGTGTCTTTACATTATGCACATTTTTACTTTAATATTGTAGATTGTAGGTCAGTTGAAACACTGTAGCTCCTGCACTAAAGTGACCTGGTGTCCCACTTTATGTGGCATTTATTATTCCTTGTTTCCATCATCCCACAAACGGGAAGAATATCCACATTGTGTTGGCTTTACTGAAGTCAGCACATGAGTCTAGAAGCACGTGGTTAACAAAGAGAGAAAACGTGTAGTGAAGCACAGATGAAGCAGCTGGGATAACAATAATCGGCTTTAACAGTTATGACAATAGAAAGCAACACCAGGAAGGTACAAAGGCTACTGCACAATAAAACAGACGTAAACTTCAGTTATAATTTATGCTTATTGAAATAACTTAAACTTAAACTTAAACTACAGTGTCTTCATCATTCAATACCAGAGGAGCATAGTTTGTCTGTTCATTTATTTATTTTTTATTATCATTATTTTGAATATTATCAAAAATACTTTTAACCATTAGTAACATTTGCCACATATTTACTTTGTTGATTTGTCAGTTTGTGTCTGTCCTGGAAACATGTTTGTGTGCACAAACAAAACAAAGTATCGACACACTCAAGAAAACATTTCATTATAGCAAGGTCAAAGGTCAAAGGTCAAGGCCTTAAGTTTGTAATAGTTGCTCAACCAGATCATATCATTGGCATTACAAGCATTTAATGAAGTTTCCTTTTAACATGCGCACACTCACATGAACTGAATGTTTGTCTGACAGGCACAAATTCTTTTCTCATCAGACTTCTGAAGAAACCACGCCCCCTTTAACCTTTAACCAGTGCTGAAGGACAAATGCTCTCACTCACTGCAAGGAAGCAGATGCATCAGTTTCATTTATGAGGTAAATACTGGTTGTTTGGTTGTTTGCACAACTTACTGTATAATAGAAACATAATGTGTGTCTCTGTGGTTCTAACTAATCTTGCTAATCTTGTAGCCTCAAAAAATGTAAAACTGTAGTTCTCAGATGCAGATTTTGTGGTGATTTAAGGTGTATTTGCTTATTTGTGAGGAAATTTACAACAAGCTACATTGTAATAGTTAATATGCCTCTATGCTGTACATTACACAGTGTGCGTGCAATGAAGGCCATCTACAGAGAAGAAACAGTTTAAGCATAATTATGTCAAATAATTTAGGCCTCATTTACATGAACTCTCATTGTTTCCACTTAAAATAAATAAAATCAATTAGTCTGATCATAGTTAACTGTTGATAGATAATCACAAACTGGCATATGTCAAAGTCAAGTTAGGATGTTGTTTTTAAACCACTTTTTTTTTTCATTTCAACATGAATGCAGAGGTATATCTCTTTAATGTGACTATTTTCTTCTTGTTTTTCAGAACAAAATGAGCCTAAAAAGCTGGTTTGGATTCCCTCTCAGCCCAGGTAACCTGACACAAGTATATTCAAATGTAAAGCTCAGTACTTGTTTATATGTGTATAAAAATACTTCAGAAAACTTGGCTTTTCTTCACTTACTAATTTTTACTGGCAGTTAGATGACAAATAAAGAAACTTTTTTTTTTTTTTAAATTAGAGATTATTATTAATATTAATATAGTTATTTTATTTTCATTGTTTTCTTTAATTTTTCACTTCAGAGAATTTGACTCCTACTCCGGTGCTCATCTGCATCTGTATTATTGTTGTCTCCATGCCCATTCTTCTTGTTGTCATTGTCACATACAAGTGTAAACAAAAGAAAAACAGTAAGTTACAAATTCATTTTTCAGTCTGACACAAGTTTAATGAGCTCTATAAATAACTTGTTTCATTATAATTGTATTTTAACAGATGTTGGATAAAGTGCAAGATCACCCAGATTAATTAAGACTTTATAAGAATCAAACTAAACACTAATCTACAACTTAGGTATTGTGTTTCTGACAGGAGGGAGCAAACATGTAGATAAGACTTTGAGCTCAGGAGAAACAGAAAATGACAACAAGCATGTAAGTAAACAATGGACATTACTTTGATCTACTTCTGATGAAAGAAGAAATAGAGAATTGTGTGTCAGAGGGGAGTCTAACCTGAACAACAAGGTTCAGTCAGAGCTGAATCAGAAGAGAGAAACGAACAAAAAACAAATTACAGATGGTGTAAAAATGAATGACTGCCATGGCTGTAAGTAAAGGCATGATAGAAGGACAAACTTAGACAAATGAAGAAATAGATACCACAATAAAAAGCAAAGCAAGATGAGTTTTTAGAGGTGTTGATTTGTTGACTTTTGACAGCTGTTTTCAGTCTTTATAGTTAGTGAAATTATGCCCCTGTGCATTTGTTGCCTACAACTCTTAATTTCATTTATCTTCACCTATGATGCAGAAAAGATTGGCTGAGCCAAACTGCCCACAGACATGTTAAATGGTGTGCTTCACTACTTCAACTTTTTTATTTTACATTTCTCTCCCAGTCCAAAGTCAGAAAAGCTCAGAGTCAGAAGGATGAAGGGCACGAGAAGCAGGAGGTTGAGAAGAAGGTGAAGGCAGAGACTCTGAAGGCAAATGAGATCGAGGGGAATGAGGTACATTGAGTTTCTAATTATTTATCCTCTTTTTTACAGTTTACAGTAACTCCCAGTAAAAACTTAAATATGATTTACACCAACAGAAGCGGAAGAGAAATTAAAACCTCTAAAATTCAGATTTTTTTTTTTGTTGCATTTTTACTTTAAAAAACAGTCTGAGACTCAGAGTCAAGATGTAAAAGCTGAAGCCCGGATGGTCGAGGATCAGAATGAAGGGAATGAAAACCTGCAGACACCAAACAAAGATCTGAAGACCGACAATGCTGAGGTTAAACTCTGCTTTAATACTTTAGTCTTTAAATCTTAAATGTTATCATAAAATTTTTAATTCTTTTTTTATTTTTAATTTAAAACCTAACAGTAACACTGCTAAATTATGGAACAGAATAACAAACGATAATGCAACTCTATATTGCTCATATCACCAAACAATCATGCTGCTGGCTCACATACACTCACACTGACTTTCAGCTGCAGCTGTCAAAGTCAGATGAGGTTTTAAAGAAGACCAAACCTGAACCAGAGAAGCAGAGTGTGGAGATCAGTACACCAAAGGAGGAGGTGTGTTTGCCCTCGGACAGCTTTGCATGCACAAAACCAGCTCAGATGTTTCCCCAGTTATTATCTAGTCTATGCTCAGGTCTCAAATGAGTGGACTATTAATCCTCTCAGCTGTGCTTTTGTCTGTTAGTTGGAGAAAAATGAAGTAATGGCACCTGACAGACTGAAGACTTCTTCGCTGAAGCTCGACCTTGCTGTCACCAGGAGGAATATGGTACGCAACATCCCCTCTTACAGCCCACATGAACACAATTAATTTTATAACTTTATTTATATTACACCAAATAATGACATCTGCCACCTTATGGTAGTTTTTTTAAGGACCCACATTTGAATGTCATTAGATAAATTAAACAGTTACCCCTTCAGTGAGCACTCGGTGATGTTTAGAAGGAAAGGTTTTGTTTTAAAACTGAGGCCCGCTGACGAAGCACAGCCATATTTCATCAGTAGCTGATCTTTGTCTTACTTTATATGTTAAAATCAAGGGAAAAAAATCCTGCTTCAAGTCTTTTTATATGATCGTGACTCATTTCAAACACTTTTTTTTTTCAGCTGGAAGACACAGTTGATCAGTTTTTCAGTGGTAAAAATCAGTCGATGGAAAACGAGCTGGATAACCTGAAGAGGACGCTGCAGGCCAAAGAAAAAGAGGTTGATTTCTTCACTTCACTTTTTATAAATTGTCATTTATCATTTTATATTTAGTTTATATGAGGTTTATTTTCAGATAGATCAGATTTCAGATATCTATGTTTAACCTGATAGCAACTTTGAAAAATGTGTCCCCTGCACAGACTTATGCTTCATTTGGCTATTCAAACCTCAACCTTGAGGCCAAGTATAAGCTATGGTGCTAACTTAACTGTGTTTGTGTTTGTTAGCTGGAGACATTTAAATGGCTGAGAAATCACCTCATTTATGAAATCCCCGAGTCTTTTTCACAACTGAAGTTTAAGCTCGCCATCAGCAGGGTGCAGAAGGTAAACACACACAAACATACACGCTTCTGTAACACATGCACACATAATGTCAGGGCTGTTTGATTCACATGACTCTTATATAATATACCAATTTATAACAGAGAAATGTCAAGACTTCCTACCTCAGTATTATATACTATAAACAAGAAAAATAGTCACAGATTTGTTTTCTTTTTGTATTAATCTCGCCTTTTAATGTCCTGCTGAATAACACAGTGTGTTTCTCAATTTATATTTCAGCTGGAGGACAAAGTAGAAGAACTACTTCATGTTAAAGATCAGTCAAATGAGAAAGACTTGCAGATCCTGAAGTGGAAGCTTCAGGCCAAAGAAAAAGAAGCTGCAGCCCTGAAGCTCAGTGATGAACACCGGACTGAGGAAGGAGATGAGAAGAACCTGCACACACTGGAGAATAACTCACCAAACCATGTTGTGAGCAACATTTGCAAATTAAATCTTCCAAAACTTTGAACATTTATTTTAAAAGCTCTAACATTTTTTTCTCTAATCTCAGGCGGATGAGGAAGTAGCTGTGGCACAGCAGCAGTTGCAATGTGAGGAGCAGCACAGGGGGAATGATGAGGTGAGGATGCAGACACTGAAGAAGAGGCTGGAGAGCATGAATGAAGTGGTCTAAATGCATGAAACCAGCTCAGATGTTTCCCCAGTTGTCATCTAGTCCATGCTTAGCTGTAAGCTAACCCAAATGAATAAATAATTGATCCTCTCAGCTGTACTTCTGTTTGTTAGTTGGATAAAACTGAGGTGATGACACCTGACACGCTTAAAGAAAAGCAGGAGACCTCTTCACAGCTGAACCTCAGCCTTGCTGTCACCACGAGGAACAAAGTAAGCAACATCACCTCTTACAGCACACATGACCTTATATTACACTAACTTAGGACAACCATGTTATGGTACTTTTTAAAGAACTACATCTGAATGTCAGGAGATAAAGTAAACAGTTGGTGAGCACATGGTGATGGTTAGAAGAAACATCGTTTTTTAACAATAAAAAAAAGTCCCTAACAAACTGATGGTGCACAGGCATAATTGATCAGTAGCTGATCTCTTAGGAAAAAAAAAAAATCAGTGGATGGAAAAAGAGCTGGATAACCTGAAGACGACACTGCAGGCCAAAGAAAATGAGGTGGATGTCTTCACTCTACTGTTTATTAATTGGCACTTATCCTTTTATATTTAGCTTATATGAGGTTTATTTTCAGATATGTTTTACCTGATAGTTAATAAAGGTAGAAAAATGTTTCTCCTGCAAAGACTTGGCTATTCTAACTTTGTGAGGTGTAAGTCATCATTGCTGATGGACCATTCCATTTGATCTAGATCAGGAAGTAGCTACAGCACAGCAGCAGCTTCTGGGTGAGGAGCAGAGGAAGGTGGATGTTAAAGTGAAGACAAGGCTGGAGAGCAAGAACGAGGTGATAGATAGAGTGGGCAGGTTTGAGCGGAAGCTCCCGGGTGCACAGCAGCAGAGTAGGGAGGACGCTGAGCAGCATCTTCAGGACAGAAAAGTGATATTTGAAGTTTTACTTTATTTACTGTACAACTAATTTCAGTTTGAAATGTATTGAATTAATTCATTATGTTTTGTTTTATTATTCTTTTTAACTAATAAGGAAGCCAAATCACAGTGGGACACAGTCAGCAGTTATGGACTTTATTACAGCAAAATTCAAATGTTTTTAAGCATGTTTAAGCCGTCCTACCTTTGTTACTGTATATAATTATGAGTGATGGTATAAAACTAAGGCCCTGCTGGCTATTTTTGGATTACATATATTAAATATTTACATAACTGTGATTGTAAACCACTTACAGTGGAAAATGCTGCTTTGATAAGATTTATCTGAACACACGTTTTATCCTGATTTGTGTCTCTCGGTTTGTCTGTCGTAGTCTCCTCTCTCATGTGACCCTGATGATTTGTTGAAAGTCATTGAAGAGATGGATGCAGAGTTGAAAATGAAAGATAATGATGTGCAGACGCTGAAGAAAGAGCTGGAAACCAACAAAAAACAGGTTATTTCCTTTAGTTTAATTCCATGAGTTCATGGAGTTCATATCATATCCACTCAGTGTTTTAACATTAATGGGGTTCAGCTGCTGCTCTGGAGCTGACACAAGTTATCACTGATATTTGTGTTAATTACATTTGTTGCAGTAATTGTTCTTATTCATCATCATTTATCCCTGTAGTTTTGTCTCATGTCTCAAAAGACTACAACAGCTTTACTCAGTTCTGGTGTTACTGGGCCGTTATAACTGAATCTGTCTGAAAGATTAATAAATGTGATTAATTGTCACAATGGGTTAAAATAAATGATTTGCTACTCTGTGTCTCAATTTAGATTTATAAAAACATGAGGTGTCTTAGTTTAAAAATCTCATTTGTTTGTGTGATTTATAGATCAATCGGCCATCAGCGGATCATGTGGACACAAGTCAGACTATCGACGAGCTGAAGAAAACCCAAAATCTGCTGGAGGAGAAGAATGCAGAGATCAGAAAGATGTGGAAACGGGTATGTGGAAATCCCCCCTTTTTAGCCTAATGATACATACGTGACCAAAGGCTGGGGATAGTTGACCTGTTTCATTTTGATCATCTTTTCCTTCCAGTTTAAAAACACACTCAATGAAGAGAAGCAGAGAAATAAGGAAGACCTGAATTCCCTGAAGAAGGAGCTTGAGGCCCAAAACAAGAAGGTTATTTCCTTGATTTTAATGTATTCATTTTTCATATGATATTAACTCAGCGGTCCCCAACTTTTTTTGTGCCTTTAGAGACGGTTTATGCCCGACAATATTTTCACAGACCGGCCTTTAAGGTGTCGCGGATAAATACAACAAAATAAAACTAGTACCGGTACCGAAAAAAGAAGATTTATTCATAACACACGTGAAAAGACCCAGGAAAACAAGTTAACGATAAAAACGATAACAAAATAACGCTGAAAACTGATAAAAACCCTGAAAACCATACATTTCACACCTGAGCCTCAACTCTCGCGGCCCGGTACCAAACGACTCACGGACCGGTACCGGTCCGAGGCCTGGGGGTTGGGGACCGCTGTGTTAACTCAAACACAGTTATAGAAAACTATTTTATTCAGTTTTATTCAGACATTAGCTGTACGTTTTGTACTTAACAAGTAACATATACTACATTTGAACATGAGAATATTGAAGGTGCTGCTGTAGCAATAAAGTGTAGAAACATGTAGATACATTATTTGTCTGATGCAACATTGCATCAGACAAATAATGTATTTTAGCCATAATGCTACAATAATAAATTTTAGCATTATTGCTTTTTTCCAAATCGCAAATCCAAATTTTAACAAAAAACAAATAAATGTAAATCTCCTTATTAAACCCACAAAAAGGACATGTCTCATCTTCTCTAATTATTTTCAAAGACTTACATTCTCTTCTCTTTCCTCCCAGCTTGAAATCAAGGTAAGTGAAGTCCAGCAGCAGCTGAAGGATGAACAGCAGAGCAGAGAGGAAGCTGAGAAAGATGTGCAGACTCTGAAGGATGAATTGGAGAATAAAAACAAAGATGTGCGTATTCATTATATAAAGATCTACATATCCACCATAATCTTTGTGTGTTTTTCAAGGCTTTACAATTTGTTCAAAATCCTTCATGTTTCTTTGTTTGTTAGCTACAAGAGTCCAAGTGTCAGTTTGAGTCTCTCACAGAGGTGAGCCAAAAGTCTGAGAGACAGCTGAGTGAACTAAAAGAAAGATACAAGGAGGAGGTCAGTGAGTTTATAATCTGCTCTTTGAAAAACACTCTTCACACAGGAGGGAAGTGAAACAAAATCTCACCATAAATGTTCAACACAAGATTAATAAAATTAATTCTAGTTTTAAATTTACATTTATATGTATAAATAAATAAATAAATAAATAAATTTATATGTATGTATATAATATAGTATTTTCTTTCTTTCTTCTCTTCCAGTTCAAGAAGAAGATTCGGGGCGAAGAGCAGAGGAGGAAGGAGGTTGAGGAAGATATAAGGGCCCTGAAACAGGAGCTGGAAAACGAGATAAACCAGGTATGTGCCCATTTTTAAAGATCTTTTCTATTTTCCTATTTTTGTTATTATGAATCATTTTATGTATTAATGCTCCATGCTCATTTTAAGGATGGCCAATGTTTTAGATAACGAGGTTATTGCATGCACAAGTAATATGTGTGAGCCAAAAGCTTTTGCTTGGGACAGTTTTAAACTTTTTTTTTTTAAATTCTGTATGATGTCACTGAGAGGTAATACATATATCACGTTACCCCAGGTACAGAAGCCACACCTACTTCTGTTCAGATCAGGAAAAAGCTGCTATTAAAGGATAAAGAAAGAGTGGAAGCTGGGCTGTTTTAGCCAGCTGGGCTGGAATTATTACATTATGCACTGTGGGCTGGAATCACAAAAGTGTTTCCAATAATTACACTGCTGTGTCTTTGTGAGCACCAAAGATAAGGTATCATTATTACAACTACACAACAACAACAAAGGATATAGTAATTGTAGTGGCATTCATGAGCAGAGAAAGCTTAGTGTAAGCTACGACATTTCAGATTCATACCAAAAATGAAACACCACACTGAACATTTCAGAGGGTTGCACTGCAAAGGTAAAAGTGTGTCACAAAACGGCCGGAGGCCAAGTACCAAAGAACAAACCCACGTGCAGAAAACCCAAGGCGGAGGCTGAGGAAAGGGTTTAACAAAGGTTTATTAACTAGCACAAAAATGATGTTTACGATAGCGCTTGACTTAAGGCTTGACACATGGGGCGTGAGGGTCTTGGCCAGGGGAGAGGGAAAAGCAAGGGGACAGGTCCAAGAAAGCAGCGGCAGCTGGCTGGTGATTAGGTGCGTACTGGAAGAGAGGAGAGCAGTGTTAGAGCGGTAGCCAATGAGGAGTTCTGGAGAGGGTGGAAGCTATGAAAATCTTCGTCTTACTGTGCAGGTGGGAGATGGAAGCGTTGAAGGAGAGGTGGTGCGGTCCAGGTGGGTTTGGTGGTGTGTGTTGGCTGTCCTGAGCGGTGAAGATCCCGTGGTGGTGTAAGGGCAGGAGGGCAGGCAGGTGAGGCAAGGAGATGATTCTGAAAGCAGGCGGGTTAACCAGATTTCCAAGATGAGTGGTTCAGTGTGATGGAATTTCCAGAAGTAACTAGAACACAAAATTGCAAGGTTAGTAGAGCACTTGAGAATCATAGACATGAAGCGTGAGGCCTGGTTACCAACATAGGGTAGTTGACGAACTGGCGAGGAAGCAGTGTCAGCAATCAGCTTAAATCTCCAACCTGATTGCCACAATCAGCTTCAGGTGAGGGAGGTTGTAGGCTCTGCCCATGGGTGGACACCAGACTTTCAGCGGAATTTTACAGCCACACACCCAGACCATGACAAAGTGGTTCTTATTGTGTGCATTAATTCTTTGCTTTAGTTACAAAAAGCCAAAGAAGAACCTGAGAAGGCTGTGAAAGAATGTGACATCTCTGGACATGAACATTTGGTGCCAACAGAACCAACCAAAGCGGACAATTAATAAAGTACAGTTATAAACAACAATGTCACGGGCAAAAAAAGCTTCCCCTGAATTTTATTTAACTGATCTCTGTTTGAATGCCTTACACACACACACACACACACACACACACACACAGTGAGCTTTATAAATATTTGATGTCAGTAATTCACTATTTCTTTTACATGATTGTTTATTGAATCAATTTCAGAATTGTTGAAGGCTACAGTTTTTTCTTACTGTGAATTTGTATTACTGGACAATCTATGCAGTAATGTAATACTGTGACAGCAGGAGGATTTCAATGCAGATGTTTGTACTTTAATTTCTGATGTTTCACGTATATGTTTACTTAAATGTCACTGGCCTTTATCATACTCACATTTAGTTTTGTGCTTCGTTCACTAATTATTAGTGTAACAGTCACATATGAAACTATTCTGTCGTTATTCTGACTGTGTGACTTTGTATTATTATTAATATTATTATTATTAATATTATTATTATTGTTTTATAGCTGAAAGATTGGATATACATTTAATATTCTTTGTTAAGAGTATTTTCTGTTCAGTTTGGACTATTTACTTTTATCTTTTATAGCTCTTGATAAGTCTCTTCTGCTGAAACTGTTAGAACAGAAATGTATCTTATCTTTGAAAGAGCATTTGCACATTGTTTGTCCTAAGGCCTGATCCCTGTCTTTCATACAAACTTGTTTCCCCTGAAAATAATTTCTTGAAAAAAGTGTGTTTCCTAGTAATAACCAGTTGATGGTACAGTGCACACATAGTGCAGCTGTTTGTCTGTTTACCACAAATCTCTCTGATTCTTTGCTCCCAAATACAACTTCAGTTACCAAATAAAACCATGTTCTCTTCAGGCCAAGGTCACTGGTACAGTTCAAGCAGTAGTTGAACTGATTGGTGTTCGCTGTGGGACACTTTAGGCCTTACCTAGACCCCAGATTTTATCCTTGTGTGACATGGTGGGCTGAAACGAGCCCGTTCTCACTCCCGAGGCGTAACATGCCGACGTTTTGTCATGTCCCGCGGCGTTCCTGAGGAACGCGAAAGGAGACCTTCGGCGTTCTTATGGTACGCGGTGGGTTATGGGCGAAATCCAGTGCAATGACGCTCCCGCGGTAATAGACGTTCCAGCCCTGTATTCCAGCCCTAAACCTAACCTTATCCCTAGCCCTAACCATAACCTTTTTCCTGAGGTTAACCAGGACTTCAATGATGTTAAATAGCGTGTTTCTAAGTGATTTGAAGAAAAAGAGCGAACATGTGTAGATTGAGTCCATACGGTTCTCATATTTCCTCATTTTTCCGAGGTCGTCATTTAGGAACGTGGTGGGTAGCCGAAAACGTAATATGTTGACGATTTGTCACCTAGCGTAAAATGTTACGCTTTGGGAGTGAGAACGTGTTGGCTGAAACACATCTGTCCTTTGACAGAAGAATGTCCCTGTTTTCATGATCTGAAAATGGAAACATTTCACTAAAACCTTCAAAGTTAAATTGTCTGATGAGGGAACACAGTTGTGAAAATAAAGTTTTAACAGATCCCCATTCAGTCCTTTGAAAAGTACATCCTTACTGTTTCCATAGGAAATTACGGAGTCACTGTCATCCAGGTGCAGAAAACAGATCATCACAAAGTGTCACAACATTTATAAAAGTTGTTGTGTTGGTCAGTCTTTGATCCAATGCAGTTATGGAGCTTCCGGGTATGTGTTAATAAAATGATACAATCGTCCCCCGAGGATATGCAAGCAAACTCACCTTTAGGTCAGATTGTGTAAAGTGACATATATAGAACTAAATGAATAAGCAAGTATCACTTACTGTATTTGGAAGGGTTGAAAGAAGAAAGCATCTTCTCGCTAAAAAGAACAAGAGCACAAAATATCTCAAACAATGTCCTTTGGACAAACAAGACCAAAGTGAAGATGTTTAGACACAATGTACAACCGCACATTTGGATAATCATACTGCAAAAAGTTATCATAAACACATGACTGCATACTACCCAGAATCCCGTAAAACTTCCTTTTTCCTATGACTGAATGCATTGGTCCAGACAACAGAAACACTACAATTCAGCTTTATGTTGAAGAGGAAGAATTTTATGCGTAAAGCTTTTTACACATTTGCTTATCTTTTATGTGTAAAATAATTTCCCCTTCTCTAATTCTGAGTCATTTATGGTCTAGTCACATTAGCAGTGCAGCCTTCTTCTTTTTTCCTTGTTTTGGGATTGGTAGTCAGTTACTTTATACATGTGAGGGAATGTATAGATTTTTTGTTGCAGAGTTAAATAAACACACTACAGTTCAGCTTGTCGTTGTTAACTGAAAATATTATGAGTTCAAATGCATTTTATTTTTAAAATTGTTGATCTTTCTCTTAAACGGGGATTCATAAATTGACTAAATTTATGTTGACTTGTAAAACTGGAGGTGGCAGAGTTGAAAATGTTAAGATTTTTACTGGGATCGACAAAAATGGACAAGATTAGAAATGAGTACATCAGACACAAAACTCAGCAGTTTGGAGATAAAGTCAGAGAGGAGAAGCTTAGATGGTTTAGATATGTGCCGAGGAGTAGAGGTAGATTCATGGGTATGTGGCAGGAGACATGCAGATGGAGGCAGTTGAGTGAAGCAATTGAAGGAAGAAGGAGAAGACCGTAAAGTGCAGCTGGGAGCCTTCAGGAGGAGACAATAACAGGGGCAGATCCAATCTTTTTTATTAAGTGTTTTTGTAGAACTTGGCCTGAGGATACAGATCCTCTTTCACTGATCAATATTCAGGTAAATTTAATTTTTAATTTTTTTTTATTCAGGTTTTTATTCAGGTAAATTCAGTTCAGCTTATTGGTGCAGACCTTGATGTGATGCACTACGTCTACAAGTCTTTGAATGCACAGGTGAAACAGTCTGTCTGCCTCTGATAAAGTCTCATACCTAATGCAAAAAAAATATCAGTAGAGGTAGTAGAGTAAAGGGTATAATCAAATTTCAGATGCATGTGGTAAAACAGTCCAGAGACACTTATGTTTTCCTGCGACATAAGCCTTTGAAATATGGTAGAAGAATGCATTAAAAGGAAATAATTACGTATGTGGTCAAAAAGAAGGCTGAAGCACAAAGAGGAAGAAAACATCCTAAAAATGACATTATATATGAAAACACCTAAACTTTCTAAAAGACCCCCAAAAACAAACAAAACAAATACTGGCACCAACAAGAGCCTTTGACTTGATAATCACAGAAAACAAACCTGATGCAAAACAGGAGACTTAGGAAAATCAAAAGAAACATCAATAAGAGACAGGAATGAAAAAGAAAAAAAAACAGCTCAAATCACTGAATAGAAAAGACAAGATGACTAAAAGGGACCTGAGCATGACAAAGAAAAATAACAAGATAAAATAAGAAAAAAAATCTTTAATTTTATCCAGTGGCAGAGAAATAATATATATATATATATATATATATATATATATATATATATATATATATATATATATATTCTGTTTTCATGGATGCCTGGATGTTAAACTTCATCGTTACACCTGGTAAAGCAGCAACACTGATCATTTTATTAAAGATGGAAGAATTTAGAATGCTTTTAACTCTCAGTGATGCTGCAGTGTTCGTTTGACTTTGGGACTGTCATGGCTCTGTGCAGGCAGGCAGGGAGGAAGGACCAAAAATCCAGGACTCACAGAGACAAACATAACTCAAAACAATAACGCTTTATTGCTGGATAGCAACCGAAGAGAAAACTAACCAAACTGAGAGTATAAAAACAAACTAAACAGGCAGGCAGGGTAGCAAAGAGAACACACGGTGAAAGTGAGGGCATGACGCGACAACAAGCAGTGGAAGACGCAGACAATAAATACGAGAGGTGAACAGGACTAAGAGGAAACAGCTGGGAGACACGGCTGACGCTGATTACACTGATGAGACAGGGAGAGCACAAACAGAACACACTGATAAAATACACAGACCTTCAAACTAAAACAGGAAATGCACAGACTGGACTCAGAGATGCGGTACAGACAGAACAGAAGGAAAACATGGGCAGACACAAAACAGAGGGAGCACAAAACCAAACCTCTAAGAACCAAAGGGTGTAAACCCAAACACACAATCAGCATAAACTAGAACAAAGGATAATAATAACAACAACAAAATAATAATAATAATGAAAATAAACACAAAACACTGTTTCAAATGACCCAAGACCGCGATAGGGGCCTGAGATGGACGGAGTTTTGGACCCAGATTACTCCGCAAGGCTCCTGACTACGGCAGCCGTAATGCTTCGACAATCCATCAAGCAGTGCGGCTTCGTAGCTTACCAAAGTTGTAAAAGATTTTTTGACAGATTTTTGAGCGCCATGTACCACATAACATTGTTTAGAGGTCAGTGAGCACAACCAGAATTCATACATAACGCGCACCGTTGATTTTTTTAAAGAAAATGAAAGGAGTTTAAGTGCCCCTTATAGTGCGGGAAATACGGTATTTTATTCATGGTTATTTGATGCCCTGTGTTGGATTATTGACCCCAATGTGTGTTGGGGTGTGGGTGGTTTGTTTAGTGTTGAGCACACCTTCATTGTTTCAACTGATAATTATTAACTCAAAACAACATTGAGGACATTGCTTTACCAGCTACTGTAGTTACTCTAAATACGATTTCTTGTGGTATTTTTGTATGTCACAGTCTCTGGAAAATTCTGGATGCCCGCATCATTTGTGGCTCGGCTTCAGGGATGACAGAGTTGTTCTGTGCCTGCTCGTCAGTCTTTGATCCAGATTAGTGCATGTCAAAGACCATTTGAAGGAATGAAGTCAATCTTTATTGATCCCAGAGAGCTTGAATCGTCCGAATTGTCCTCTTGCTTCATGGTTTAAAGTCAGCCAGTGGATAAAATGCAAAGGATATTTATTTATTTATTTGTCCACTAACATCATGAGGTTTAAATTTCAAAGTGCATTTCAATACTTAATGACCAAATCTCATCAAAACAAATTGTAATGCCCTATTTAACAAGTGTTATCACTGTGAGATCTTAAACCAAGATACTAAATATAAACATCTCAGTATTGTCATCATTCACATGTTGTTATACTAACGTTACCTGTGAGGTGTATTGCCACAGCCATTAACAATAATGTCCAAAAAGATTGGACTTGGGAAGACATGGGAAGACATGGGACCCATGGACGCTTATCCCATTTAATCTGTGAGCTGTAACAGGACACCACAGTCTAAAACAGCGTTGTTCCAGTGAAACAGGAAACTGATCAGATCTTGAGATAAAGAAGTGAAGCAGCTGTTATGACAGGTAAAGTACTGAATATTTGTGGTGACCTCATGCTTTCATTGTCCAAACTTAGTCATAAACCTCTTTGTGTTTCAGTGCAGAAATGTTTCCCTTGATTTGTTTTCTTTTTTCTTAGATTATATCAGTAAATGTTATCAACTAAAGCTGATTTCAATAAAGGCAAAAAACTAAAAGGAGGATTTATTTGATTTTCTGAAATAGTAATACATGAACAACTGATACTAGTGAAGCAACATACAAACAGCTTTAAATTCTGTTTTTGAAGACAAACTGATTCCAGATATTTTGCTTTTTTATTTCCTTTTTCTTCTTTAGATCACATGTCAGGGTACTTATATGCTGAAACGATAATGAGAGCTCAGATATGATGTCATTAGTTTCCAGAGAAGCAGGAAACTGATCAAATGCTAAGATTTAAGATTTGTTGATTTGTCAGTTTGTGTCTGTCCTGGAAACATGTTTGTGTGCACAACCGAAACAAAGTATGGACACATTTCATCATAGGTCAAGGCCTAAGGTTTGTAACAGCTTAACCAGATCACATCACGCTGGCATTAAAAATATTTAATGAAGTTTCATTTTAACATGTGGACACTCGCAAGAACCGTTTGTTTGCAACACACACATTCTTTTCCTCATCAGACTTCTGAAGAAACCACGCCTCCTGTTACTGCAGGTGAGTGTTTCCTTTAACCAGTGCTCAAGGACAAATGCTGCACAACCTCACTCACGGCAAGGAAGCAGATGCATCAGTGTAATTTATGAGGTAAATACTTTATGTTTGGTTGTTTGTATAATTTACTGTATAATAGAAACATAATGTGTGTCTCTGTGGTTCTAACTGACAACTTTAAACTGTTAAACTTTTAGCCTCATTTGCAAATTTTGTGGTGATTTAAGGTGCATTTGTTTATTTGTGAGGCAATTTACAACAAGCTACATTGTAGTAGTTATTATCCCTCTATGCTGTACATTACACAGTGTGTGTGCAATGAAGGCCATCTACAGAGAAGAAACAGTTAAAGCATAATTATGTTAAATAATTATAATCATTTACATGAACTCTTTTTTGATTCAAAATAAATAAAATTATTCTGATCATAGTTAAGTGTTGATAGATCATCACATAGTGGCATACATCAAAGTTGAATTAGGATGCTGTTTTTAAACCACACGATTTTTTTCTTTTTTTATTTCAACGTGAATGCAGAGGTATATCTCTTTATTGTGACTATTTTCTTCTTGTTTTCCAGAACAAAATGAGCCTAAAAAACTGGTTTGGATTTCTGGTCAGCCCAGGTAATCTGACCCAAGTATTTTCAAATGTAAAGCTCAGTACTTGTTTATATCTGTCTAAAAAGTCTTCAGAAAACTCTGCTTTTCTTCACTTGCTAATTTGTACTGGCAGTTAGATGACAAATAAAGAAACTATTTTTTTGACATTGGAGATTATTATTATTAGTCGTAGTAATTTTTTTGTAGCTAATTTTTACTGGCATTTAGAAGATTATGAAGAAACCTTTTTGTTTGTGACATTGAAGATTATTATTATTATTATTATTACAGTTATTTTATTTTCATGATTTTCTTTAATTTTTCACTTCAGAGAATTTGACTCCTGCGGTGCTCAACTGCATCATTATTATTGTTGTCTCGGTGTCCATTCTTCTTGTTGTTACTGTCACATACAAGTGTAAGCAAAAGAAAAACAGTAAGTTACAAATTCATTTTTCAGTTTGATACAAGTTTAATGAGCTCTATGAATATTTTTTCCCATTATAATGGTATTTTAAAAGATGTTGGATAATGAGAGATACAACCCAAGTTACTTAAGACTTTATAAGAATCAAACAAAACACTAATCTACCATGTTTTGTGTTTCTGCGAGGAGGGAGCAAAAATGAAAATAAGACAGCTGAGAGGAATTCAAGTGAAGCTTTGAACTCAGAGGAAACAGAAAATGACAACAAGCATGTAAGTAAACAATGGACATTACTTTTATCTACTTCCGATGAAAAAAGAAGCAGAATTGCATGTCAGAGGGAAGTCTAACCTGAAAAACAAAGTTCAGTCAGAGATGAATCAGAAGCACAAAGATAAGATAGCAACTCAGGAAAAAAACAGGGGGAGGAGAGAAATCAACCAGCTGCACTAAAAACAAATTACAGATGGTGTAAAAATGAATGACTATCATTGTCTGTGAATAAAGGCATGATAGTGGGGAAAACTTAGATAAATGACAAATTGTTTAGAAGGGTGAAAGAAATCTGAGCTGGCAGCAATCACTTCAGAGTGTCGGGTCAGAACACTTGCAAATGTTCAGATGTGAGAGGAACAAACAGGCAGAGTCCAGGAATAAAGTTGTCATTCTTTGTATTTCCAATTGAGAATGTGCCCGCAGCTGGGCAAGAGAGTGTGTGTGGGTGTGTGTGTGTGGTTTCTGCAGACAAAGCATAAAGATACAAATCAATTAGGAATCAAATTACATAATAAACATAAAGATACAACTGAGGTGTACTCAAGTACAGTATATAACTAAATAAGCTGACATTATACTTCAGACTGGTTACATAAACTTAAAGTCAGACATTATGCATTAACACACCGCATACAACTATGCACTGAAGGCAACTTTACATTGGTTTATCATCTGTTACACAGAGCACAGAATCAACAACACGATAACAACGAATCTCTCTGCTAGAAGCTAATTAGCGAACAGATCTGTTATGCTAGCGAACTGCCACTTGTACATAACGTCAATTAAATAGAAGCAGAAACTGCTGGTAAGTCATCAAATACACTCATGGCTGAACATCAACATAACTTAGTGAAGTAAACATTAACTTACGGTCTTATGAACGCACACACTGTCCGTTGTTCGGCTGCCGTTTGTCTCTGAACTAAAGTCGCGGACATGCACACCGATGGAGCATTCAGGGGGCATAGGAAATCCCATACACAAACCTAACCCTTTTGTACAACAAATAGACTCAAGGACAGCTTTTACAACAGGGCAACGGCCCTAATCAGTGCAAACAGTTGACCTGATTGGTTACCTCCCAGGACTTCTTTTGGGGGGTAACAACAATAACAATAATAATAGTTTTGTATTTTTATAAAAAAAAACAAGGTGCAATAATAATTAATGTGAAATAGTAACAGTATGCAATACACATACACTTATTCGTCATTTTTATAAGTTAAGTTACTGTGTTGTGATGTGTGGTATCGTGTCATGTTGTGTTGTATCTAGTGCTGATATTGGACAGTTTTCCAATTTCATTCTACTATACACCACCTTCACAGAATCTGTGTGGCCAATAATTCTACAATCTCTAAGTTCAGCAAAGTCATTAAAATAAATAATCCATTAGATTTGACTTCAATTGACGACATCTTCCATTGAAATTATGCACCTGTGCAACAGAGGCATGCTGAGGGAGCACAGCCATATTTAATCAGTAGCTCATCTTCCTCTTATTTAAAAAAAAAATGATGAAATGTTCCGGCTTTAGGTGTTTTCTATGATCTATATAGACTCTTATCCTCCATCAGAAGGATGCATTGCAGTGTGTCCATGATATAATGCTGGCAGTTGTATTGTGTTAAGCTAAATGACTGTAAATAGTCTGAAATTTCACTTTTAGAGCCTTTCCTTCACACACACAATATTCTTTATGTCTGATGATCGCTCCAAAACGTGCTTCTTTTTCATAATGTTCTACTTTTGTCCAAGTTAAAAGAAAAAGAAGCTGCAGCCCTGAAGCTCAGTGATGAACACCAGACTGAGGAAGGAGATGAGAAGAACCTGCAGACACTGGAGAATAATTCACCAAACCATGTTGTGGGTAACATTTTTGCAAATTAAATCTTCCAAAATTTTGAAGCTTTATTTTAAAAGCGCTAAAAAAAATTTCTCTAATGTCAGGTGGATGAGGAAATAGCTGTGGCACAGCAGCAGCTGCAGGGTGAGGAGCAGCACAGGGCGAATGATGAGGTGAGGATGCAGACACTGAAGAAGAGGCTGGAGAGCATGAATGAAGTGGTCTAAATGCATGAAACCAGCTCAGATGTTTCCACAGTTGTCATCTAGTCCATGCTTAGCTGTGTGCTAACCTAAATGAATAAATAATTGATCCTCTCAGCTGTGGTTCTGTTTGTTAGTTGGATAAAACTGAGGCGATGACACCTGACACACTTAAAGAAAAGGAGGAGGCCTCTTCACAGCTGAACCTCAGCCTTGCTGTCACCACGAGGAACAAAGTAAGCAACATCACCTCTTACAGCACACATGACCTCATATTACACTAACTCAGAACAACCATGTTATGGTACTTTTTAAAGAACTACATTTGAATGTCAGGAGATAAAGTAAACAGTTGGTGAGCACATGGTGATGGTTAGAAGAAACATCGTTTTTTAACAATAAAAAAAAGTCTTTATCATACTGAGGGTGCACAGCCGTATTTGATCAGTAGCTGATCTCTTACCTAAAATAATTTAAACAATCTGACAAAAAAAATAATTGTGTTTTATGCAATCTTCTTTGATTAAAAACACTTTTGTTTTTTTTATTCAGAAGACACAGTTATTAGTTTTTCCAGTGGTAAAAATCAGTCGATGGAAAATGAGCTGCAATGGCCATCGATGCTGATGACCACTGTACCAAACCTGTTTTTTAGAGAAGCAAAAACCACTTTCAGGATTAAAATGTAGACAGCTTTTGATCTAGATCACTTAAAATCATATTTGTTTTGAAACCTGATTACACTTGGAGATTCACCAATTCAAGAATATGTGTATTTTGTTAACAATGCTAACAAAATATACATTTAGTATACTAATTTCTTATGTTGTTTTTTTCTCTGTGATCTCAGGTGAACGAGTGGATTCCACTTGCATAAGTGGGTTTTGTTAGACACTGCCATCAAGTGTAGTTTCATTCTGATGTACACATCATTAAAAAAAATCCACTTGCATAAACTGAAACAACTTCCTCAACATGTGTGTAATGAGCTCCTGATCTTTTTAAACATAGAAGTTACAAGCTGAACTGAAGAGCAAGGATGAGGAGACTGAGGTGCTCAAGACTCAGGTAATTCTATATAACAAAATTAAACTACTTTTAATTGTTCTTTCAATCACATATGCGTCAATAAAAGCAGATGCCTATCAATGAGTCTCCGAGTAAAGATATAAAAGCTGATGTCCTGATGCTGCATGATGAGAATGAACAGAATGAACTCCTGCAGATAGTCGAGCAGTTGCAGAAGACAGAGGCTGAACTCAAGAGCAAGGATGAGGAGATTGAGGAGCTCAAGACTCAGGTAATTTTATATAACAAATTAAAACATTGCTCTTATCTGTAAGGAGGCCCCAGGGCAGATCCAGGACACAGTAGAGACACATATCTCTCCTGACCTGGGAACCTCGATGTTCCCCCAGAGCTGAAGCAGGGGGCTGGAAAGAAGGAGGTCCAAGTTTTCTTGCTTACACTACTGCCCTCATTCCACAAGCCTGGATGAGCAGAAGAAGATGGATAACATGTCACTGCTCTCTGCATATTTGAGCTGAGACAGATCGGCAACTCTTCCCCCCATTCATTATGTAGCCATTAAGCTAAGCTCTAGGAGTATAACCAGTATGACTAATGTGATACTGAGCCACTGTGTTTGTTTTTTGTTAGCTGGAGAGACTTCAGTGGCTGAGAAATGACACACTTAAAGGGATGGATGAGTCACAAAGGAAGTTCACCAAGCTTACCCTTGCTATCAAGAGGATGGAGAAAGTAATTCTCAAATACAAACACAAACTTCCACATACAATATCAGCACTGTTCCATTAAGTTTGTGGTAGATTGCAACACATGCCATTTTATGCAATTGAGCCTTTGTTAAAAACAGAGTGAGGAAAACAAATCACATCATCTCAAGCTGACCCTGGTATTAGAGACACAGAAGAAATATGTTTTAAGCTTAATACAACAACATGGTTCTTCAATTATTTTTCAGTTGGAGGAAAATGTAGGTTTACACAGGGTCCAATCACCTTGTTCTAAATATGAACAAGGTGATTGGACTTTAAAAAGCATCTGTCAGAAAGACCTGCAGAAACTGAAGACAGAGCTTGAGGGCTGCCAATCAAAGGTTAGTGTCTTTTATTTCTTTTACCTCCATATATTCAGTTTTATATCAAGTTATATCTCTATGAATATTTTTATATGAGTCCATCAACCACCTTCAAAAAGAGGAATAGAAGCAACAATATTTTGCTACTTGCCAGTGCTAAGATTGTTGCCAATGTTTGGTAGCATAGCGTAGCGTCAACATGAATGCCAAGTTAAAAGACAAAACTAATGAAGTCATGAAGCTCCGTGCGGTGAGAAATTAAATATTTCATTAGCCCATTTCACAATATATTCTGTTATATTGATTCTGTATTAATTCACACTTCATCAATCAGTTATAATTTCTCTCTGGACGTGACTATCTCTCTGTTTGCCACATATTTTTTTCTTTTTAAAATTGTTAAGGTGTTTCTAAAGTAGATATTGTTCTTTGTAGTAATTTTTTTGATGAACTCAATACCAGCTTTATTCCATCATTTTGGGTGGTAAATATGTTCCCTAACTGAACAGATAGATGACTTACACAGTACAATACAGAAACTTTTCCCTTTTAGTAAAAATGACTGTTGTCATGTTTTCCTTTTCTCCAAGGTCAAAGATCTAGAGGCTGAAGTCCTCAAGTTTCGTGTTGAAAAAAATAAGTGGTTAGGAGATAAGGAGGAGCTACAGACCACACAGAGGAAACTTGAGGCAAAGAATAAAGAGGTGAACTTTTCATTCCTTATGATGAAGAAGCCGATTGTTTGAGGGTACATAGAATTATTCAAACTGTTAATTTCTCAATAATCTTTATTGTGAGTACCCTTACTGACACAGCAGATAGTGGTTAAAATATTTCTTTGAAAACATTAAACAACCTGAAACCACCACAACTTAAAAAAAAATTTCTGCTTGCTCAGCTGAATGAGGAAGTATCAAAACTACAACGTCTACTTAATAAAGAGAAGCAGATGAGGAGGGATACTGAGATGGACGTGGAATCCCTGAAAACAAAGCTGGAGACCAACGATAAAGAGGTAATTTTATTTTCATGTTTTTTTTTATTATTATATTAACTTATTACCTTATATCTGTTTCCTTCTTTTATGCATTCAGGTTTGAATTTTACTCCAAATATAAACATTTTCGAAAATATTATATTTTAGCTGCAGTTTCTCTCTGGAAATGACTGTCTCTATTTAATGTCTTTTTAAAGATCATTACTGATGTTTACATTAATTACATAAACTGAAATAATCAGGTTAAAAAATTAATATTTGTTTTGTTCTGTTAAATGAGTCAATTTTCATTGTTTCTCCTTCCCATGAAAAGTTAAAAGAAAAAGAGGCTCAACTCTTGGAGCTTCGCGCTGAGAGAAATAGAAGAGAAAGAGATGAGAAGGAACTGCAGACCAAAAATAGGAAGCTTGAAGCCGAGAAGAAAGAGGTTCATATTTTGTTCATTAGATTTAATATCTAATATTTCTAATGCAAAATAAAAAGTTAACATGCTTTTTTTTCTCATCACAGTATGTAATTATGTTGTAGAAACTCTTATAAATGTACCTTTACCTTTTTCCCTCCCGTCCCAGTTGAATGAAGAAGTAGCTGAATTACAGCAAAGGCTTGGGAAAGAGAAGCAGAGGAGGCAGGATGCTGAGATGGCCCTGAAGTCCTGAATGAAGGAGCTTGAGACCAAAGACTAAGGGTTCATATCTTTAATTTAACTGCATTCGTCAAGGTCTTCATTACTTCATTACAAATTTATTCAAATAACGCAAACTTTACATTGGAAGTTCATCAAACTATCTAATATATGATTTAATAATTTTCTGTTAAAGTGCATGGACATATATCAGTTTTAAATTTGTTTAAACATTTGTTTTTATTTTGTTTTCCCCATTTTCTGCCTCTCAGCCATTTTTACACATAGTAGGTCCCATCTCATTCGGTTAATTATTAATCTATACTACTTATTTTTGTACATCAGTTTATTTCATGTATTATACTTCTTAGACATAGACAGTAATATTGTGGGTCAGAATGACCTATAAATCCTGCTAGCTTGCATACTGTAAAAAGTGACTGCTTAGGAGATCCAGCTAATTTTGGCAAAATGTGTTTGAAACACTTTTTTATTTTCTTCTAATTTGTTTGTTCGTTCAGTTTTTTTCTGCCATAGTAAATATTATTATTATACACATATTGAGAGTGATCCAAATGTTATATAATTATAACTCCGAGTTTATTTTTTTATTTTGATTTGATAATGCCATGAAAATATTCTACACCCTAAAAAAATTGGGTTAAAAATAACCCAATTTGTAACCCAATGCTGGGTCAAATATGAACAGACCAAACGCTGGGTTGTTTCAACTTAAGATGGTTGGGTTAGTGGTTTGACCCAGCACACTGGGTTAGGATAACTATCCAAAAATTGGGTTGAATAAATGAATGAATAAGGAAGTATGACTGTGTTTGGAAGGGTTGAAAGAAGAAAGTATCTTCACAGGGTGGCTGTAGCTCAGGTGGCAGAATCTGGAATTCAAAATGTCCTCTGGATTTGTAAAAAAAAAAAAAAAGAATTTACATACTGTCTTGGGAATAGTGTCGCACACACAGTGTGTCGACATTGTATTAGCTGTGTTGTTAATATGGTCCTATCAGTGAAAGTCTTGGCCTGTTGGCCAGTCTTTGGTCTGTTGCAGTTGAATTCTTTGATAGCTTTGGTTACGCCCTGGTTTTCATCTACTTTAATCAGGTTAAAATCTAAATACATGTTTCAGATTGCTTTGTGACCAAATACCTGAAATCAGGTAAAAACAGCCCTGAGGCCCTTTATGTTGTCCTAGCAAACCATGACACTAAAAATCATCTTAACATTCCCATTGCAATTATTTCTCATTGGAACATTTATAACGGATCATGTATATGAACGATACTGTAATAAAGAATAGAAGAGTGATCTCAGTGATGGTGAGACCAATGCCATGTGTGCCATGTCAAAGTGTACAAAATGTGTAATTTTGTTTGGGTTTTTAATTATAAGCAGGAAATAGTGTGTACGTAATATGTAATATTTTATTACTGCAAAACATTGTGGATGTGATACGCAGATGTGAAAAGACTGAAGTGTTAATAAAGTTAGTGTCCCTAGGATTTGTGAAAATCTGTACAAGTGCTTGAGCCTGTTGGATACAGTCATGTGTTAGGCATTGTTGTTCAGTGAAGGGGAAAAAAGAAACAGTATTAACCTAATGATATTAACTATACAAAGCCTTTAAAAAGCATCTGTCAGAAAGTAGAAATTAATTTTAAAAAACAGAAGTGAAGATGTGGATAAACATTCTGTGAAAGTAACTATTTTATATCTTTAATTCAGTGGGTTTGTGTATGTATGTAGTATCAGCTGTTACCTGTGTCTTCCTTAGCTGTATTCTCAGGTCTCTTGATCATTGGTGTAAACCGATTCTTCTAAAAAAAATGTTTTAAATGTATTAATTTTTGTTGTGCTTCAATCCTAACATACATTGTGAATGCATTTCTTATGTCAACTTTTACCTAGATCTTTTTAGCGTGTTTAAAAAACTTTGGCCTACAGAACAGGCTTAACCTGTTAGCACTACCAGGTGATTAGTAGACAGCTGGGCTAAAGTTTCAGCTTTCATTTAGCCACATGATAAATAAGCAGAGTTTCATAAACTTGAAGACCTTAACTTTCAATCAAGTCTCTTACATGTATTTTGCTTTGTTGTTCTTTTCTATTGTTTCCATCACAATTATAATGTGTATGTTTGCTTCTTTTGGCGGATATAGGCTATCATAATTTTATGAGGTGTTTCGATCTAAATTTTGTTTGTTTAAGTTGTTGATTTCTGTCAGACATGCTTCTGTGTGCAAATGTAAACAAAAGTAAAGGTGCACTCATGCAAACATTTTTTCATAGCAAGGTCTAACATAGTGTAGCTTTTAATGTGCAGCAGGTGAATATAAGACACTGCCATCCAGTGTACTTTCATTCTGATGTACACCAAAAGGAAACCACCATAAAAAAATCTACTTACATAAACTGAAACAACTTCCTCAACACGTGTGTACAGAGCTGTTCGCAGTGTATAAAGGAGAAGTCAAGCCAAGATACAAAAAGATACACTGTCACAGATTATTACAAGTAATCAACTATATTTATCTTGTAAAACCTAAATCAGTTTTTGAACTATACCTCTGGAGTCTTTACATTATGTACATTTGTAATATAATGTTGTAGATTGTAGGTCAGTTGAAACACTGGAGCTCCTGCACTAAAGTGACCTGGTGTCCCACTTTATGTGGCATTTATAATTCCTTGTTCCCATCATCCCACAAACTGGAAGAATATCCACATTGTATTGGCTCTAGTGTATTCAGCACATGAGTCTAGATCAGGGGTAGGCAACCTTTCTGATGATGAGTGCCATCTAAAATTTCCTAAGAAGTCAATATGCCATATGATTGCATTAGAAATAAATTGAACAACGCTATATATCAACAAACACTATATAGAACAACTTTATAGAATTATAATAATTATTATATAATTATATATTATATATAATTATTATATTTGTTCGCAGATGTTGGCAGCTATCAGCAAATAGTTATCAGCTATTTTAAAAAAAGGACACTTTTTATCCATAACAAGAACAAGAAAAACAGCAAATGAACTACACAACAGAAAAAGCAAATGCTATTTATGGTCTCTTCACAACAATGATAAGAAAATAAACTGGGCCAATATGGCATGTTTGTTAATACAGAGATACACATGTTAATGGGATCCCTGGTCTCCCACTCAGAGACACAGGTCTCCAAGTGTCCAGCATTCAGACGGCTACCAGAGAAAATCTGCTCACACAGATATGTAGATCCAAATACTGTCAACAAGGCCTCTGCAATGTTCTGAAGACAGTTAACCTTGTCAGGTAGTGATGTCCAGCAGGTGAAAATGCAAGCTCCATGAACACGCACAGCTATGGATTCCAACTGCATCTGTAGTTCTGCAAACTTTGACCCCGACAGAGTCAAGCTTTTTAGTTCAATCAGCTGCATTTCGATGTCCTCTGTGTCTAGCCAGTTAAAGAGAGAAAAAATCCAGCTGCTCATTAAAACTTTCTGGTAAGAAAAGAAAAGAAAACTGGTCCATACACCTGAAAGTCCCGAAAACACATTGTGAATTCTGTCTACGGATGTATCCATGTACAGTGGCTTGCAAAAGTATTTGGCCCCCTTGAATTTTTCCACATTTTGTCACATTACAGCCACAAACATGAATCAATTTTATTGGAATTCCACGTGAAAGACCAACGCAGTATGAGTTATTGTAACTGACTGTAAAAAGTCAGCATAACAAAAATAAACTCCACCTAAACTTGGTTTATATCTGACCCAGATAGACTGCAGGTCATAACTTCTTACCTGAAGTTCAGTTCACCTGACACTCGGACCGCCTCGGGTCTCTCCTCCTCCACCAAAAAAGTTCTTTTTCACACCGGCCAGCACCTGGCCAATCCACCACCTTTCATTGTTTATACCGTTACTAAAAAAAAAATTCATAAAAATGAAAAATCACCATCGGCCCACTGGACAAATGGTCGGTATGCCTGATGGGCAGTCCAGCTATGGTCGTGCCATAGCTGGACTGCCCATCGCGAAGGGTCGGCAACGGCATGCGTGCCCAGGGTTGCTGACCCCTGGTCTAGAAGCATGTGGTTAACAAAGAGAGAAAACATGAAGCACAGATGAAGCAGCTGGAATAACAATAATGGGACAATAGAAAGGAACACCAGGAAGGTACAAAGGCTAACGCACAATAAAACAGTTCAGTTATCATTTATGCTAATTGAATTATTATTATTCATCATTCAATGCCAGAGGAGCATAGTTTGTCTGTTTATTTATTTATTTATTTATTTATTTATTTATTATTATCAAAAACTAATTTAAACCATTAGTAACATTTTTGCCACATATTAACTTTGTTTTGTTAGTTTTTGTTTGTCCTGGAGACATGTTTGTGTGCACAAACAAAACAAAGTATGGACACACAAGAAAACATTTCATTATAGCAAGGTCAAAGGTCAAAGGTCAAGGCCTTAAGTTTGTAATAGTTGCTCAACCAGATCATATTATTGGCATTACAAACATTTAATGAAGTTTCCTTTTAACATGCGCACAGTCACATGAACTCATTGTTTGTCTGACAGGCACAAATTCTTTTCTCATCAGACTTCTGAAGAAACCACGCCTCCTGTTACTGCAGGTGAGTGTTTCCTTTAACCAGTGCTGAAGGACAAATGCTGCACAGCCTCACTCACTGCAAGGAAGCAGATGCATCAGTTTCATTTATGAGGTAAATACTGGTTGTTTGGTTGTTTGTATAGTTTACTGTATAATAGAAACATAATGTGTGTCTCTGTGGTTGTAACGGACAACTTTAAACTGTTAAACTTTTAGCCTCAAAAATGTAAAACTTTGATTTAAGGTGTGTTTGTTTATTTGTGAGGCAATTTACAACAAGCTTCATTGTAATAGTTATTATCCCTCTATGCTGTACATTACACAGTATGTGTGCAATGAAGGCCATCTACAGAGAAGAAACAGTTTAAGCATAACAAATCATTACGACCTAATTAACATGAACTCTTACCCTTTTTTTTCAGTCAAAATAGATAAAATAATTTATTCTGATTATAGTTAAGTGTTGATAGATCATCAAGTTGAGTTAGGATGCTGTTTTTAAACATCTACATTTTTTGAGCACAACATGGATGCAGAGGTATATCTCTTTAATGTGACGATTTCCTTCTTGTTTTACAGAACAAAATGAGCCTAAAAAGCTGGTTTGGATTCTCAGTCAGCCCAGGTAACCTGACACAAGAATATTCAAATGTAAAGCTCAGCACTTGTTTATATGTGTCTAAAAATACTTCAGAAAACTCTGCTTTTCTTCACTTGCTATTTTTTACTGGCAGTTGGAAGAAACATTTTTGTTTTTGACATTGGAGATTATTATTATTATTACAGTTATTTTATTTTCAGTATTTTCTTTAATTTTTCACTTCAGAGAATTTGACTTCTTCTCCGATCATCTGCATCGGTGTTGTCGGTACTCTTGTCTCGGGGGGCGTTCTTCTTGTCAAATACAAGGTAAACAACAGAAAAACAGTAAATCACAAATTCCTTTTTCACTTTTCCTCTCTCTGACATAAATGTAACAAGCTATATGAATAACCTTTTTAATAATAATAGTATATTCTAACATGTCTGATAATGAGAGGGACAACCCAAGTTAATTAAGACTTTATAAGAATCAAACTAAACACTAATTGACGATTACCAACTTAGGTGTTGTTTTTTGAGAGAGCAAAAATGAAAATAAGACAGCTGACAGAAATTCAACTGAGGCTTTGAGCTGAAGAAAAACAGAAAATGAAACCAAACATATAAGTAAACAATGGGCATTTATTCTGTCTACGTCAGATGAAGAAAGAAACAAAGAGAATTGCGTGTTAGAAGGAAGTCTAACCTGAACAACAAGGTTCAGTCAGAGATGAATCAGAAGCACAAAGCCAAGAGAGCAACTCAATACAATAAAATTACCAACCATCACATTGAGACTCTGTTGTAAAGCAAACACAAGTTTTTAGAGGTGTTGCTTTGTTGACTTTTGACAGCTTGTTTCACTCTCTCTTTAGTGCCACTGGTGCCACATTTGAGTGTACAAATCTAAACAAAAGTAAAGGTGCACTGATGAAAACATTTTTAAATAGCATGTACACTAAAAGCAAACCATTAAAAAAAGCATAAAAAATCCACTTGCATAAACTGAAACAACTTCCTCGACATGTATGTACTGAGCTCCTGATCTTTTTAAACACAGAAGACACAAGCTGAACTCAAGAGGAAGGATGAGGAGATTGAGGTGCTCAAAAATGAGGTAATTCTATATAACAAATTAAAGCATTGTTCTAATCTGGAGGGAGTGCCCAGGGCAGATCCAGGACACAATGGAAAGACTACATGTCTCTACCAGCTTGGGAGCTGCTTGATTTTCCCCAGAGCTGAAGCAGGGAACTGGGAAGACGGAGTTCTTGGCTTTCTTGCTTACACTGCTGCCCCCATTCTACAAGCCTGGATGAGCTGATGAAGATGGATGGATGTGATAATATGTCACTGCTCTCTTCATTTTTGACCTGAGACAGATTGGCAACTCTTCCCTCATTTATATGTAGCTATTAAGCTAAGCTCTGGGATAACCAGTATGACTAATGTAATATTGATCCTCTCCACTATTGTTAGCTGGAGAGACTTCAGTGGCTGAGAAATGACACACTTAAGGGGTAGGGGTCACAACGGAAGTTCACCAAGCTTACATCTGCTATCAAAAGAATGGAGAAAGTAAATCTCAAATACATACACAAACCTTCTTGTACAATGTCAGCACTGTTCCATTAAGTTTGTGTCAGATCACAACAGAAGTCGTCTCAAGGGACTTATATGATGGGGAGGCAAAACCACTTTGAGAATGAAGCCTTTGTTAAAAGCAGAGTGAGGATGTGCAGCAATGTTTACTGTCTCTTCAGTTGGAAGGCAAAGTAAACAAATCTCTACATAAATTAATAAACATTTTATACATTTCTAGAACCAAATCATGTAATCTGAAGGTGCGTTGTAGGGAAAGGTCAAGATCTTTAGGTGACCCTGGTATTAGAGACACAGCAGAAATACATTTAAACTTAATACAACAACATGGTTATTCATTTATTTTTCAGTTGGAGGAAAATGTAGACTTAGATAGGGTCCAATCACTCTGTTCTAAGAATGAATCGTTGCAGAAAGACCTGCAGACCCTGAAGACAGAGCTCGAAGACAGCAAATCAGAGGTTATTGTCTTTTATTTCCTTTACCTCTGTACATTCAATTAGATATCAAGTTATATCTCAATGCACTGAATATTTTTATATGACTCCATCAACCTCCTTCTAAAAGAGGACTAGAATGAACAACATTTAGCTATTCTCTAGTGCTAAGATTGTTGCCAATGTTTATAGCATCAACATGAACGCTTGTTCACCAACCACCTGGCTTTCAGAGAGCTTTCTTCACTTCACTTAACAGTCAACTCAAATATTCCTCTTTTGAAATAATGTTTCCCTTTGCCCAAGTTGAAAAAGAAAACTGATGAAGTCATGAAGCTCCGTGCTGAGAAAAATAGGAGCACAGAAAATGAGAAGGAACTGCAAACCATGAAGCTGAAGACTGAGGACAAGAATAAAGAGGTACATGATTTACCATTTTAGTACTATTAAGCTTTCAAGCTAAGATAGGGCCTGTTGACATGAGACCACTGACATTTTTTAATTATATCTTTAGATATAAAATATGATTTCTTTTTTTATTCCACTGATATCTGATGTGTTTTCAAAGCATTTTTAAACAAAGTATTATTTCAAAACATTAAACAACCTGAAACCACCACAGCATAAATCTTTTTCTCCTTACTCAGCTGAATGAGGAAGTATCAAAACTACAACGTCTACTTAATAAAGAGGAGCAGAAGAGGAAGGATACTGAGATGGACGTGCAATCCCTGAAAACAAAGGTGGAGACCAACGATAAAGAGGTAACTTCATTTTCATTTTTCTTTTTATTATTACATTAACCTATTACCTTATATCTTTTATTTTATACATTCAGGTTTGAATTTTACTTCAAATACCAACATTTTTGAAGATGTTATATTTTAGCTGCAGTTTCTGTCTCTATTCAATGTCTTTTTTTAAAAGATAATTACTGATGTTGAAAATAATTACATAAACTAAAATAATCAGGTTAAATATTTAATATTTGATTTGTTTAGTTAAATGTGTTCATTGTTTCTCTTTCCCCTGAGTTAAAAGAAAAAGAGGCTGAACTCTCGAAGCTCCGTGCTGAGAAAAATAGAAGAGAACGAGATGAGAAGGAGCTGCAGACCAAAAATAGGAAGCTAGAAGCCGAGAATAAAGAGGTTCATATTTTGTTCCTCAGACTTAATGTCTAACATTCTAATGCACAATAAAAAGTTGACATGCATTTTCTTCTGTAATTATGTTGTATGCAAATGTATCTCTACCATTTTCCCTCCCCTCCCAGCTGAATGATAAGCTAGCTGAAGTTCAACATCAGCTCAGGGAACAGCAGCAGAAGAAGAAGGATGCTGAGATAACTGTAGAGACACTGAAGAAAGGGCTGGAAACCAACAGTAAAAAGGTTATTTACTTCAGTTTTTTCAGTTTTAAGTATTATTTCATTAGCCCATTATAACGTATATTCTGTTATATTGATTCTGTGTTAACTCATGCTTTATTAATCTGTTATAATTTCTCTCTGGAATCAATGATCTCTGTTCGCCACATATTTTGTTTTTAAAATTAATGTTGATATTTTTAATGTTGACATTGTCCTTTATTTTTATTATTTTTTTAATGGCCACTGCAATTTTGTCTAAAATCTGAACGCAATAACAGCTTTATTCCATCATTTTGGTTGGTAAATATTTTCCTTATCATAGTTGAACTGAACAAATAGATAACCTACGCAGTACCTAACAGAAGCTTTTCTCTTTTATTAAGAATGACTCTGTTTTCCTTTTCTCCAAGGTCAAAGAGCTAGAGGCTGAACTCTTGGAGGTCCGTGCTGAAAAAAATAGAAGAGAACAAGATGAGATGGAGCTGCAGACCATAAATAGGAAGCTTGAAGCCGAGAAGAAAGAGGTTCATATTTTGTTCCTTAGACTTAATGTCTAATATTTCTATAAATAAATAAAAAGTTGACATGCATTTTTTCTCATCACAGTATGTAATCATGTTGTATGCAAATGTACCATTTTACCTTCCCTCCCAGTTAAATGAAGAAGTAGCTAAATTAAAGCAGATGCTTGGGAAATAGAAGCAGGTGACCTGAATGAAGGAGCTTGAGACCAAAGACATAAAGGTTTGTATCTTTCATTTAGGTGCATTCACCAAGGTCTTAATTTTTCACTGAAAGACAAATGTATTCAAATTAGGAGTTCATCAAACTATCTTTAATTTGATTTTAGTTATTCTCTGTTTAAGTGCATGGAAATATATTGGTTTTATATTTGTACATTTTTTAAATTTTGTTTCTCCCTTTTTCAGGCTCTCAGTCATTTGTACACATAGTAGGTCCCACCCCACTTACGTATGTTCAATTCATTAATATTAACTACTTTTAGATTTTTACATCATTTTTTTATATTATACTACTTAGACATAGACAGTAGGATTGTGGGTCAGAATGGCCTTTATTAAACCCCGATTCTTTTGTCCCCATGACAGAACAGAGAAAACCGACTCATAGTGTGTTAAAATATTGATATTTCTTTTATTCAATCATCTTCCGGAAGAGAGAGACCTCTGCACACCTCAGACGCCAGTTGCAAGAGCTCTCTAACATTAGAATCATAAACTGTGCCTCATATAGATTTATTTTGGTACTTTACACGTCACATGTACTCAAACATTGCTTATATGGCAAGTTCCTCATTTCAGTGTCTTATCTATTAACCCTTTAAGACCTACCATAGAACCAAGTCCGCCAGAGCTTATATTATATTTTTACATGCTGTAGTGTCATTTTTGGGAGCATTTCAAGTTGCTATACATCAATACAACCATTACAGCCTAGATTTTAATAATATGTAGGAATTAAGTGCATAGTGATTACATAAATTGCAAAAAAGTGCAATAAACTACAAAAAAATTTAAAATCGTTTTTGTTTTTTTAACATATATTTCTAGTTAGAGAAATTTAAGAGGCTTATCCCTCAAAACTGTAAATACAAAAAAGTTGCACAAAATAGTTTCCCACCACAGGAAATTTATTTTGAGTGCCTTCATAGTTTTATTTTTGAAATACACCAATTTTTATACACTGCAGGAAAAACGAAAATAAATATTATAGTGCAAATTTGCAAAAAAGCAGCATATGCATCAAAATAAACTATTTCCAGCAGTGCAATATGAGTCCTAAGCATCCCAGAAACGATGCAGAAAGTCATAAAGTCAAAGATAACTTTTAAAAACACCAGTATAGGCTCATTGAGGCCCGGACCGTAAAAAACTACATTTCCGCGAAAATGACGTCACTTCCGGTTTCGGGCAGGTCATGGCGGACATGCGATCGTTCGCGCTGCCGTCTAATCCAATGTAGGAAGTGTTACAAACAGCTGATCGGATCGGCAAAGCGTGTTTCTGGAATATTATGTTTTTGTTGCTGCAAGCGCTTTTTATGCAGTTTTTGCAAAGCTATATGTGGAAGGAAACTGTGACTTAGGACAAGCTGATGGCATAAGATGTAAGTACAACTCCTCAGGTTTCATATGCAAAAAAAAATATTGCGCTAGCTCACGTGGTTGCAGAGCTACCGGGATTTAAAAATAGTTACGCAAAACAGAGCGTGCCCGCTCCTACCGGTTTTAAAGGGTTAATATGGCTGTGCACTAAAACTTCCTGTTTTTCAGTCTGGCTGAGCACTTAGTTTGTGAGTTAAAAGTGGCCTTGCTCTACAAGCCTTTATTAAAGTACAGAAAACAATATAATAGGAAAATAAGGATACTAAGGATATTGATTTCATGACACCTTTTAATCATGCCAGCTTGCATACTATAAAAAGTGGCTGCGTGTAGCAGGAGATCTAGCCAATTTTGGCAAAATACATTTGACACACTGCTTTATTTCCTTATAATTTTTTTGTTTGTTCTATTTTGTTTTAGTTATTTGTCTATCATAGTAAATACCATTATCATACGCGTATTGAGAGTGATCTAAAAGTTATATAGTTAGAGTTTATTCATTTATTTTGAATTGATAGTGTCATGAAACCATCCTAGAATTGACCATGAGAATGATAAAATTACCTGTTTATCTCTGTATTGTTTTATTGTACAGCCCAGTATTACACTGCACTTTTTCATCTTTGAATCTTACAATCGAGTTAAATGTTATACATCTTGTAATCATATGCATCATAACATGGATTTATAACAAATTATGTTCTGGGTGTGAAAAGTTAAGCCAATTAAGCAAAGTTTGTTCAACCTATATTAATTATAATGACCAGCAGGGGGAGACTACTGTGCAAATAAATGTACTCAGCTGTAACTTATGTAGTCATTTATTAAAGATTAACCTCTCTTCTTATATTTCCTTCTCTCTCTTTCAAGTTTGAAGATAAAATAACGGAAGTCCAGCAGCAGGTAAAAGATGAACAGCAGATGAGAGAGGAAGCTGAGCAACAAGGGGAGGTCAGAGAGAACAAGATGAGAACTACAAACTTGTCATCTGGAATTCTTTCACAGTTTTTTGCAGATACTGTGTTATTTACCATAAAGTGATTCAGAGATATTCATAACAGAGTAACCAGAGAGGATCATATGTTTTTAAATATATAACTTTCTACAGGACTGAATATAATATCTTTATGTAAAAGTCCGGAGCCTCTGGGGAGTATCTGAGTATTTATAACATTACACAAGCCAAAGGTCTCATCACAGTGTTCATGAAATGCTGGGTTTATCCATCTCCTGGGGCGGGCCTACGGAGGAGTGCTGAAGATTTCCCTGTGAGGGAGCTGCTGGTGAAGATCATGAGTCCTGCTTGATCAATGCCATGAGCTTCAGTCTTCCTGGTGTTTCTTAAATGATGCCTCTTACAGCGGGTCAACAGAACTTATGGCAAAGGACAGCTGTGATGAAAGAAAGGGAAAAAGTTTCTCCAAACCTCTGGACCCGGAAACCCAGCTTGGTCCTGATGGTCTCCCTCACTAGTTTCTCTCCAGGGTGAATGTAGCTGTTGATATAATATGGACTCTATTATTAAATGAAAAAAACAAATTAGACTACACTACTGAAACGTTCTGCTGCTGTTTTAAAAGTCTCCATGTTACCAGGCTGTAGAGATTTAAACAGTTTTAGATCCATGACACTCACAGTCGTATGTTAAAATCTCAAAGGACAGCATTATATTTTTGATATTAACAGTAACTCTGGGCCTCTGTAGAGTGTGCAGATGATCTCATCACTGTCTAAAACTAAATAAAAAAAACCCTAAGAAGTGCTGAATCCTTCAATAACACAGACTATTAGAGTAACAGGTGTGTAGCATCGCTAACTAGCTAGCAACAAGCCTCCAACAGAGTGCGTATGCTAGCGGCTAATCTAGCTAACGAATTAACAACAGAGTGATTTTAGAACTATAAGATGATAAGCTGTGTGTCTTTTTCATAACAGTGACATGGTTGTATTTACCTTAATTAAACGAGTCGTCAGTCGCGGTAAACCAGCAAAAAACTCGAGTCGCACCTTGTTTACGGTCCAAAACAAGTTAAGCAAATGAATGAATCAAGCGGCAATTTACATTTCTATAGATGTCTTGGGCATTTACCCAATATATCTGTAAATGATGTTCATCGACTTGTCTATATTGCCTTGCGCCTCAGAGCAAAAGAGAAAAGGGATTCAAATGTTATATTTCTCAGTATCTGTAAACAGCGGTCCCTCGTTTATCGCGGGTGCTATGTTTTTAAAATAACCAGCAATAAGTGAAATCAAGTAGCCAATTTTATCTTTTGACGGTGCAAAACGCTTCATCAACATCCAGTACTGCACTTCAGAGTCACACTGCTAGCGTTCGATGCAGCAATTCTGTACTGTACAGGAGAGACGTCACGGAGGAGATCGTCTGCAGCGATCAGGACGCAGGACATAATGTGATGTAAAAAAAAAAAAAAGCATGCAAACTTGCACTAAAAAATCTGCGAAACAGCGAGGTGAAAGGTGAACCGTGTAATAGCGAGGGACCACTGTAATTTTGAAGGTAAGTCATAACATACCCTTCGTAAATACTAATGTATAGAAACCCTTACCAGCAATCATTCATTTTTTGTGTGGCTTTTTTTCACGGCTTGTTAACATGCTGTGTAGGTGTGTACTTGACTAGCTGATATCGACATAATGGGGAAACATCTGGTTTGACTGTTCTTCACCTGTAGTTTGAATGCTGAACATTTGCCTGTTTAAATCATAAGACCAGTCACTATACAGAGATGTGCTTCTGAATGTGGACGATGTGTCTTCTGCTGCAGTGATGCAGTTCTGCTTGTGTTGAGTGATGTAAACAACTGATCGATCTAAACTCTTTAAACATCAAAATTGATCATTAGATTTTTTATTTCACAACAGTGGTGAGTGTTCCCACCTTCTGCTCTTTGTAACTTAACGCGATCTTTCCGTTTTCAAGTTTTGGACATGATTTTGGAGTATATCTTCGCAGTAGCGATTGACCGCAAAGTAAAGCTACCGGAAATGTACAACCCCACATCCGGTCTCAAACCAAGAAGTTAGCATTTTCTCGTGCACAGGATCTATTCCCAGTTCATGTTCACAAAGAGAAAAGTTCATAAATATAATGATTTTATGGTTTTTAGTGAATTCATGTATTTGCATTATATGGTTGATCGCTGAATCAATTTGCCAAATGTGTAAGTCAGTTCTAACTATGCATTTATATTAAGCGACAATGACGGCAATACTGTCGTGACTATGACAGCAGGAGAAGTTAAAGGTTTAACTAAGGTTTAAAAAAAGAGTGCATATGAAAGCATTTAAATGCAAATATACAATATACACACACACACACACACATATATATATATATATATACAAATATAATTTACTTTTTTTGTATTCAATTTTTCTTTGTTAAAAAGAAGAAAAATATAGTTTTATAAATGCAGCTGCAATACAGGTTAACAAACTCCAATGTATTTTTAGATCAGATGAGGGTGGCTGTACAAAACAGTATAGAAGTAGATATAAATATATAAATAGTGTACAAATTCTCTACATGAAACATGTTGTGAGCATGCAGTGTGTGTCATTACATTTTGTGTGAAGGCAGAATCAGAATTGATCTCAGCTTAAAGTTAACAGGGGGCAGTCAATTTTCTGCACTTATGCACTCAAGGAAAAAAAAAACATGTTTAGTACACAAACTAAAATGCAACACATAGAGTTCATTCATGACCACCATTATCAAAAAAAATATATATTATTATTTTTATTTATTTATATCTTAAATGGGTTTACTTAAAAAGAGGCCAGTGAGGATTTCCAATTCTAGTGTATTTCTTTATTTCATTCTTTCTTTTTAATATGTATATTTCTTTGCAGGTGCAGTGTGGAACACAAAGTGTGCAGGTGGGTTAAAGTGCTTAAACATATCACCGTTATCTCTTCATCAGCTGTCGGCTTTATAAGTCAGCACAGTGCACGACGTGTGTGTGCAAACGCATCTGTATGCAGCCTTAGATGATAGCAACAAGAACCTCTTCCTCAGTCGTCGACCTAACAAAAAAAAGAAAAAAGTAAAGATGCAAATGACCAGACAGGAAATGAGCATGCTTAGCACCAACATGTCGGGGGCATTTCACTCATATGAGTCATTTCTGGATTGTGGGACTCAATGTTTAAATTTGAATTGGTGCCGTTATTATGATTATTATTATTATTATTATTTAGGTTAATAACAAGGTCTCTGTATATGTGTGTTTACCTTTTCTCCTGCATTTTTGTGTGTAGATGACTTCAGTGTACGGCACGACCACAGGGTCAATTTTACCTGCAGCAAAAAAAAACAAACAAACAAAGTGTTGCGGAGCATTTAAATGATAAAAGTTGGACACATGTTTATTTGTTTCATTTACAATATTTTAGCGGAGTGAAACTGTAACAGTCTTCTGAATGTTACTCTTCATATCTCACAAGATAGTAATTTCTTCTGCATGCATACCTTTGCTGCTGAGGCTGAGCAGAACAGCTGAAAACAGTAAGAGGAAGATGCAAGCCACAGGAAACCGAAAGTGTGTCAGGCCAGGATGACGCAGTTCAGGATGTCCTGCTTCAAAGCACAAAAACCACAGGTTAGCATGATGATAGAAACAACTATGTCCACTGTGTACATGGCTCTTTATTATTCTTTATTTTCATCATCAGTGATTTAGGGCAGAACAGAACTGAGGATCCTTGGATTTGCCAACCAATTTATCGGGAACAGAAAAGAAAGTCCCCTGACATCATTGCACCATTTCACCTCCTTAAATCTGTCAGCTGCACATGCATGACACATCCAGTTTACAGGATTTCACTGTTGTCACTGGGGAAGGCTGTGAAGTCTAAGCTTAACCACAACGCTCCTTCAATGTGTGAGACGTCACACTTTCTGAAGATGTCGAGAAATTCTGCTGTTTTGACAAATTAACATTCATAACCATTACTGCACAATGCCAGAACATATGTAATGACAGGTGATGAAACTGGATAACTTGCATGAGCGTAATCATCTTGCTCCTACTTCCTCTCTGTATCTAAGATGGTGAACATTTGCAGCAGGGAGTGGACCGCTTCACAATCAAACTTTTACTTTTATTACACCATCAAGTACCAGCAAAGTCTATACTGGTACTTGTCAGGATACATTTTTTGACTTAAAATAGCACGTATAAGTAAAATATTAGATGAATTTATATTTGTAAGCCAACAGTTACGTTGTTAAATGTGATTCACATAGTCATCAACAAAACTTTCAAAATACGACCATCCTGACATCATCACACTGCCAGGAGCAGTTTGATCAATTTAAAGCAGCTTAGATTCAGTAGGCGTACGCCAGTATACATTTGCTCCTAATAAAATTCACTCTACAGTTAAACAAAGTAATAATAATAATAATAATAATAATAATAATAATAATAGTCTTACCTCTGACAGTCATCCAGCTGTCAGGTGATTCTCCTGCTCCAGAGATGTTGCACTTGTAGAGTCCCTCATCACATTTAGAGACTCTGTAGATAGTCATGTTTCCTGTTGAGCTGCGCCCAATAAGAAGCTCATTTTTGTAAAATTCACTTATGACATTATCATAGAGAGTGGCCATGTATTTACAGTTCAGAATTACAGTATCTCCCTCCATCAACGGATGAACAGGACTCTCCAGGATCACAGAACCAGCTGAAAGACAAACATGCAAAAGGTCAACGTGATACTGGAGTCTACTCAGTTCTGGCTGTTTTAATTGAAACAAACAAACAAAGAGCAAGACTTCTTCTTGTGAGGCTATAAATTTACAAAATCAGGAATCCATGCTGGTATAAAAAAATCTAACTGGATGTTTGTTAAGTAATGAGAAAGCCATACATTAAGACATACATTATACTCAAGAAAGAAGAAAGAAGGAAGACGGGACAAATGTAAACATTGTGTTATTTAAGACTACTGAGCTGGGCGAGGGGGGGGGGGGGGGGGGGAGTTATGTCTTCAAGCAGACTGTAAGCAAATGGACACAGAGGTGCTCAGGAGCTGGAAGTATTTTTTGTTTCTGTTATACATAACAGCAAGCAAGGTTTATGTAAGTTTATATAACTTTGCTTGTAAAGTTTCTTCAAGATGAATACCTATATATATATATATATATATATATATATCCCTACCACAGACAGTTTGCAGTATATTCCACAACTGCATTTCTCGAAGCCCTAAATCACAACTGAACTGCTTTTATCAGCTTGCCATCTTCACATGAGTTTGTTTTTCATCATCATTCATTTAGAGTCCTTAGAGCAGGAATGCAAAATATTTTTTAAAAAAGAAAGAATTTGAAACACATGACCTGACAATTAGATTCATATTTTAAGTCCATTGTTAACAGAAGAATGAAAAACATATACGTGGAAACCTACCTGTTACTGTGATTCTGACAGCATCGAAGCACTCGCCTGCTGCAGACTCACACCAGTAAACTCCAGTGTCTGTTGGGTAAAGGTCACTGATGGAGCAGTGAGATTCATCTATTCCATTTGAGGATGAGGGACATGTTGTGTTCATGTATAAGGACGTGTTCCTCTTAATACGCCACACTGAGGAGTTGTCCTGCTGCCCACAGCTCATGAAGACAGATTCATACTGGAAGAACTGGGATTTGTTGGGAATGATTCTTAGAGAAGCTGCACAAAACAGAAAAATGATGGAAAGCTTAGATTTTTAATTAAACCTGTTACACATGCCAACATATATTTAGGTTATTAGTGGAAACATTCTTATTGACTGACACAAAGGCATACTTTGCAGGAATGATAATTTATGAGTATTTTCACAGTATTGTCCATGTCTATGAAGGTGAAAATAAAGTGCCTAAACCATACATTAAATCAAAAGTTGCTACAATGAATAAAGTTGGTCTAATTTAGCCGTTATGACTTTAAACATCCCAGAACATAGTTGAATATTTCTCAAAACACACCAGAAAATAAATAAATAAAAACTAGTAAACTTTAAACATCAAAAATCAAATATTTGCTACTTCTGCTAAATCGTGTCACATTGCCTCCAGTTGTGAGAGCAGATGTGAAAGTGAATTGTAAAAGAAACCACTTCCTCATTACAGCCCGGACTAAATTTTGATGTTATTTGAATTTTATTGTCTTTATAGAGCACAAATTAAACACACTAGTCAGTGGCTAAAGTGGATTTCAGACGGCACTCACATATATTTACAGTACTCACCAACAATAGCACAAAGTGTGATGACCTCCATGATACTTGGCTGCTGATATACTGACTGGCTCAATGGTGGCCTGAGAAGGTTAAGTCACACCTCTATCACAGAGGCCACAGCTTCCTGCTGGTGTGGAGACGTAAAGCATCACATCTCACAGTCACGGGTTGTGGCTCCACCTTATTTACTTCAAATCAACCACCTTCACCTAAACAAGTACAAAAGCCTAACCCTTTGTGTGTATCGTATTAAATGTGTAACAATTAAGATGTAAAGACTTGTGCATTAATACTGTTAAAAATGTCACGATCCTGGCACGTCCTCCCACCCCAAAATGATCCTGTTTTTCACTGAGATTTATTGTTATCATTCATTTAGAGCTGAAAGATAGATTTTGGTTACATATTGTTATGACCCAGCTCCTAGTAACTAATTAGCAACCAATCGCCATAATCATTTATATATTTATGTTTATAGTGACCAACTGCCTCATAAGTGGTCTCATAAGTCTCATAAGTGAGAAAAAACAGCCTCTGAAAAACATAAAGATACCCATATGGAAAAGATATATATAAATCTATAAAGGTTTGTATCTGTCTTGTGTAAAACTTGTATGAAAAGCATACAAGAGTGAAAACAGATATAAGATCCCTTGAAAAATTATATAAATGGAACGTGTATGTTTTGGATACTTACTAAAACAATATATGACAGTGTCCACTTTCATGAGTAAATCATATAAGCCTTATATGATTCACTATATATAAAAACACTATATAGTCTTTTTATAAGTTTTTCTTTTCCATATATGTAAAACAGAATTGTCAGAATTGCACGTGTGTGTACGTACATAATATTCATTCCTGTCTCTCAAGAGATGTTAGGCAGGGTGTCACAAAGATATTATCTTGTGGGGAAGATTTTGTACTGAAGATGTTACTACAAAGAAGCTTATACAAAATAGGACAATTTAAGAAAACAAAAACAAGCCCCTATTTTGTCTTTAGTGTCATCTCATTGGCTGATTTACTGTGTAAAACTGTAATACTCACTGAAGACAAAAACACCTGAAATCTTAGTATATTTTAAATGGGAACTCAAATTCTGCATCTGGACTCCAGTTAAAGGCAGATGTACTGTATATAAAAAAAACAAAACAAGATACAACATGTATAAAAGTATACGAAAAGAAGTCTGTAGTGGAAGCATGTTGAACACTGAAGAGAGTATTTTGATCCAAAACCATTGCTGTTATCAGTAAATCATGTGTAAAGGCAAACTTTAGGATGGATCCATGTTTTTAGGCACATGAATCATTTGTAGGGATGGGTACCGGCACCGGTTCTGGCATAAACAGTAGTAACCAGACCGAAAAGCAGCGCACATTTCGGTGCTTTATTTCAGTGCTTTTTTTTTCCTGAGCTGTGATACACTTTAGATTCTAGCCAATCATTTTACGTTTCCGAGGATAGTAGGCGGGTCCAGGTATGTACGTTCTTTTAGAGCAGAGCTACAGAATAAAAATACCCAAGGCGAAGCGGTCAAAAGTCTGGCTGTACTTCACAGCAAAATATGCAAACTCAGCAGCCTGCAACAAGTGCTTTAAGGTGATACTGTGATACTGTGCAAAGGAGGTAACACCTCAAATCCGATGAAACACCTGGCGACGCATAGCGTTTTTTTTAAAAGGCGAAAAATGTGCCGTATTTGATAGCTTGCTGCGAGACCTCACACCGTGCACATCTACTGCGGGTGTGGTGCCTGTTATCGGACCCGGAGTTAGCAACATCCCCCAAAAACCTGAAGAGTAGAGTCCTGGCCCCTAGCCCTGCCAGTGTAGCAGAAATGATGATGGATGATGATGCAGCAGCAGCAGCTGTTCTTCTCTGTGTGAGTAGCTTAATGTTCGTGTGTAATTTACGTTGAGTAGGCTAACCACGTTATTACATTAATGCATGTAAGGTGAACTAGCAAACACTGTCGTAGTTTCATGCGGCTGTCTTCTTGTTTGATGGCAGATACTCCCTTCACCCTGGCCAAAAAAGCTAAAATGACCAAAGAAAAAGTGGAAAACAGCTAAACATGAGAGGTTTTTGGACAAAGTTTGTGTTCTCCATTCTTTAAGCACCGGTTCGAGCACCGTTTAAGCACCGGCACCATTTCAAAAGTACCGGTTTGGCACCGGTATCGGATAAAACCTAAACGATACCCATCCCTAATCATTTGTGGACATATTTGATATGAGAGCTAACCCAAAATTGATAAGAGGCTAAATTGATGACGGGTCTGTTTAATTTTTACAGTTAATGGACCCAGAAAAGTTCATTTCCCATTTTTTCAGTTGTACAAAGAGTAACTATCACAATAAAAATGTATTTAATTTTTTCTTGTGTTTTATTTATTTAATTTGTATTTCAGTGATGTTTTTTTCTTAAAAACACATTTTAAAAGTCTTTGCAGGCTTTGTGAGTCAGCTCATGGTGAGGCATTTATTTACAGACGAGTCTTTGGAGCCTCAGAAGAGAATAAAGAGGATCTCTTCCTCAGTTGTTCCCCTGAAAAACAAAGAACATAATTCATGAAAAGCGTGAACAACACCTTACACTTACACGTTTATATACCACCTACATGAAGTCTCACAGTCTGCACACACTGTGAGACTTCATGTATGCAGGCTTAATTCGTGTGATGTTTTAAAAATCGTATCTCCAAAAGTTGATACTGTTCATCTGGAAGTAGTGTTTTCAGCGGATGTGACACCGAGGATGTGGACAAGTGGGTGAAGAATTTGTCTGACAGACAGCTCACCCAAACAGAGAAAAACATCCTTGCTAAAGGGTTGAATTTTGCTGTCACGCCGAGACAAATCCAGCTAGTGGAACTGATCACAGCCATAGAAACAGCAATTTGAAACAACAATATTGCTGAAGTGGAAGCAGAGCAACTACGGACGAAAGTTTCAGCCTGCAAAGCCCCCAGCATCCAACATCACCATGGAGGAGAAGAAGGCACTCACATCACTTAGTAATGACAACAAAAATGGTAAAATGGTAAATGGCCTGTATTTGTATAGCGCTTTACTAGTCCCTAAGGACCCCAAAGCGCTTTACACATCCAGTCATCCACCCATTCACACACACATTCACACACTGGTGATGGTAAGCTACATTGCAGCCACAGCCACAGCCACCCTGGGGCGCACTGACAAAGGCGAGGCTGCCGGACACTGGCGCCACCGGGCCCTCTGACCATCACCAGTAGGCAACAGGTGAAGTGTGTTGCCCAAGAACACAACGACCGAGACTGTCCAAGCCGGGGCTCGAACCGGCAACCTTCCGATTACCAGGCGAACTCCCAACTCTTGAGCCACGATCGCCCACAACATTATCATCCTTCCGACAGACAAGGGTAGGTGCACAGAATGGTCAATGGTAATTTTATTGTCCCCATTGGGAAATTGATTTGCAGTATGCCCATATATATATATCTATGTCTATGTCTCTTTGTCTTCACTGCAGGTACTTTATAATGACGACCTGATGGAAGCAGTTAAAAATCATTAAAGAGAGGATGATCTGAACACAACAAGACAGAGGTTGCCTTCCTCCTGTTATAAAAGTCCACAAGCTGAACCTGAGACCTCCCTGAAATCTGACCAGCCACTTTAACCAGGTTGCTAAGTCTGGTCTTATTATTCAAGGACATACTACCATACCAAGCAATGATACAGAAGGTTTAAACAGATTCAATAAAACTTTTATAAAAAAAGAGTCATCATTTCAGATGAAACATTAAAACCTCTCAACCTCCTTAAAAAGTACAGTCTTTGTTGAACCTTTTTCACTGTAGCAGCAAGATGAGACTCAAAGGACAGAGCCTTATCAAGAACAAACCCCAAATACTAGATAGAAAGACTATCATGACAAAATTTTATCACTGCTCAGTGATCAAAATACTTATGAGCCCCTGAAACGAGACCCAGGAAGTGGCTACAGGAAGGGTGATAGACTGTCTGAAGCAGTTAGAACAAGACAATTCTATTGACCGGACATCATACTACAGGCTATACACAGGGGAATCTACACCAAGTCTGTATGGTTACCCTTTACTGAAGATACATAAACAGGGTGCACCGATTGTCTGTATGATCAACTCGGTCACCTATAACATCTCCAAGTTTCTGGCTTCGATCCTCAACCCGCTGGTGGGCAGCTCTGAACACCACATCCAGAACACCCTGGATTTTGTTGAGAAGGTGAGAGATCGACCGGGGAAGCAGAAGAACAGCACATCAAGAAGGCCCTGAGTAAATGTGGTTATCCAAGCTGGACTTTTGTCAAAGCTGGGATACCTGCCCAAGCGAAAACCTGTAGTGATCCCATATGTGTCAGGAGTATCGGAGCAGTTGAGACGCATTTTTTCTAAACACCGGGTCTCTGTGGCTTTTAAACCCCAAAACACGCAGCAACAAAAATTGGTTCATCCCAAAGATCGGGTCCCCCGACACAAACAGAGTAACACAGTGTACGCTGGTAAGTGCCAAGAGGATTGTCAGGATTTATACATCGGGGAAACCAAACAACTTCTGGCGAAGCGGATGGCACAACACAGAAGAGCTACCTCGTCAGGCCAGGACTCTGCAGTCTATTTACACCCACAGGCCAGTGGACACTCTTTCAAGGATGAGGATGTACACATCCTGCACAGCAAATCCAGCATGTCCAAATTAACACTGTCAGATTTGATTTCAACACTTTTAAGGTGTCTATATGGGTCCACACCAGAGAGTGTTAATTTAACTCTTTTTGGAGAGTTGGTACGTTAACTCTGATTTAGTGTTAAACACCAAATCTGTCTGGAGTTGATAATTTAACACTTACTAATGCTAACTAGGTGTTAAGAGTTTATATATTAACTCTCAAAGAGTATTTTAGTTTAACTACGTAAGAGTTATCTTCTAATTAATTCTAAAAAGCGGGAATTTTACTGTTCTGAACTTTTAGAAATTTCTCTTGGAAATAAACATTTACTAAAAAGACGCAATGGTTTTTGAAAAACATTTATTCTGAACTGTGCACCACAATTTCAAAACATTTTCTGAAAGATGTAACAGTGTACATGTTCTCACTTTCATTAGAATTTTGTTTATCAAAAGGTCTGACATAGGTGAGCTGGTAAATGCAAATAACAGCATTCTCATCACTTATTTCAATAAATACAAAATACAATATGCATGTCCTTCATTTATCACTTTGTGGAACTGCAACGCACTTCTGCTCTCCCCCATATTCCATCTTCACAAGCATATCCTATGTGGAGATTGAATAAAAATTAGTTGACACTAATTAATGGCACAATCAATTGCAGCACAGTAAAAAAAAAAAAAGAAAAAAAAAAGGAATCCTTTTTGAGCCCTTATTTGTGTAAAGTATTTTCCCAAAAGACAAGGACACAGGCAACAGGTAATACTGAACTAAATGTAAAACCTCAACCTTTTTTATTTTGACCTAAACCGTGTGCACAAAACTCTGGAGGAATCTAAATGCTAACGTAGAACCCAGTCAGGACGTCTACTACTGCTGTCTGCTCGTTTTTTTTTTTTTTTATGGGAGATCGTTTTCAGGCTTCAAGTAGCACCATTATACCAACATTTCACATTCTAGACATTGTTTTAAGTGTATTTGACCAAAGGTTTGACTGAAAATTCACATGCAAGCTTTTTTTCAAGGCTGTGGTATTTGCCCGCAAACAATACCTTTCAGCTAGCTAAAACAGAATATTATGCTATCAGCGAGCAACAATAATAAATTAAACACTAGAGTGTGCTGTTTTCTAATAAAATCATTATTTTGTGACACAAATTCTACAAAGTTTCTTTTGATTTACATTCAAAATGTGAGAAATTTGCAAAAACTAACCTACTGATTAATTGTTGCCATCATTAATACTGAGATGTGTGTCAGTGTGTTTACCTTTTCTGTTGTAGTTTAGTTTGGTGGTGACTTCAGTGTAGAGCACAACTGAAGGGTCGATTTTACCTGCAGCAAAAAACAAATCAGAGAGCATTAAAGTCCTGAAATCATGAGATTTTTTCAAGGTGGATATGATGAAATAAACTGAAAGCACAGCTGTGTTTAAAGTTAATTGTGAACCTTTAGTATGCTAAACCTGGGCACTGAAACTGTGACAAACATTTGAAACATTACTATACAAAACATTATTTCATTAACTTCTTTAAAAGCTAAAAAAAAAAAAAAGAGAGAGAGTAAAATTCTTTTTTTCATTTACAGGGGAGTGCTATCTTTCCATCTGCTGACCTTTGTGGGTTTTCCAGAGACTGAGCAGCATTACTGAAACCACCAAGAGGTAGATGCATACCACAGGATGGAGAATGTGTGTCAGGCCAGAGTGAGCCAGCTCACGGGGCACTAAAGCAGAAACACTTCAGGTTATCAGCAGTGGGGGAAAAAACAAGGCTTTCTTTACTCACTTTATATTTATGTGTCTCTCATTTACAGTAAATCATGCAATGAACAAAGTGGAGGATGCTTTTTTAATAGCCAAAAACTTTATTGGGAACACAAAACAAAAACAGCTCCCATGACTGCCTCACATATTTTATCCACATAAAATACAACTACACATACATGACATATTCCAGAGCAACCAGAGAGCATTGCTTTTGTCAGAGCTGTTCAGAGTAAAGTTGAAGTTGCATAAAAAATAACGTAATAAAGAGGGGAAAAAAATTACGCCCCCTCACCCCCGAGACTGACAGTCAGCAGGCTGTCTGGTGATTGTCCAACTCCAGTGATGTTACACTTGTAGAGGCCTTCATCTGATTTGGAAACCCTGTGGATGGTCAGGTTTCCTGTAGAGCTGCTCCCAATAATATCATCATTTTTATAGAATGTAGAAGTGAAATTGGAGGAGGAGTCTGCATTGTGTCTACAGTGTAGGGTCACAGTGTCTCCCTCCACCACAGGATGGGCAGGACTTTCCAGGATCACAGAACCAGCTGAATGACAAAGATGTCAGAGAACAAAATGAGTAAATCAGCATATTGGAGTCTACTCTATTAGTTCAATCAGTTTTGAAACAAAGAGCAAGGTTTCTCTAAATTCTCCCCAATTAGACCAACAAGTGTTGCTCACAGTTTTGCTGCAGCATTAAAATTAGTACCAAATATCCTTGGGCAAGATAGTAACCCCAAGTTGGAATGTGATGAATTTCAGATAGAAAGCATTTAAGGGTGAGTGAGGCATGTTATATAAAGCCATTTGAGAGCTCCAGTAGAGGAGAAAGGTGCTATATAAAAATCTGTTTGTTTACCAGACCTTTTGAGGAGTTCATGATGAGAATAATTTTTGATAATGTTTCCCCAATGTTTCTGTGGTTGCTACTGAAAAAAGGGCAAAAAAGGGCAATTAAGATTTGCAACAGATGTCTCACTAGTTATATTACATTTTTTGTGTTTATGGTTGAATGATGAGTAACTGTTGTGTATCGCACAAAAAAAAGAAAGAAAATCTGAACCTTATTTGTTTAAACCCACCTGCCACAGTGATGGCGACAGCATCAAAGCACTCGCCTGCTGCAGACTCACACCAGTAAACTCCAGTGTCTGCTGGGTAAAGGTCACTGATGAAGCAGTGAGATTCATCTATTCCATTTGAGAATGAGGGACATGTTGTGTTCATGTATAAGGACGTGTTCATCTTAACTCTCCACTCAGAAGAGTTTTCCTGCCCCCCGCAGCTCATAGAGAAGGACTCATACTGGAAGAACTGTAATCTGTCGGGAACAATTCTCAGAGAAGCTGCACAAAAGAAAAAAAAGGTGGAAAGGTGAGATTTTTCTTTTGCCATCAACCAGCCATTTAGTCATATGATGATTTCAGAAAACCAATCACAGTAATTCAAGCTTCTGGCTGAAATATGTGTTTCATTACTGTTAGAAACAGTTCAGAGATATAAACATAGATTTGTTTTCCAGTAACACTGCAGCACCTGACTCTTGCAGCTCTAGTAAACAACATTAATCGATACCACAGCAGAAACTGTTGGTTTAGGACATGATAAGCAACCTCATAAGAAACCACTTCCTCATTACAGACTGGGCTAAAAACTGAAGTTACTGAAGTTACTGGAATGTTATCAACAGCACAAATCAATCTCATTATTTAGTGACTGAAGTGGATTTCAGACAGTACACAGGTATAAATACAGTACTCACCAACAACAGCACAAAGTGCAGTGACTTCCATGGTGCGTGGCTGCTGATGTACTGACTGGCTCAATGGCAGCTGAACAGTGTTAAGTCGCGCCTCTGTCAGAGGCCACAGCTTCCTGCTGGTGTGGAAACATAATGTGTCACAGCTCATCACCTCACTTCCTGACTCCACTCTAATTAAAACTTTTTTTTTTGTTTATTTGTATTTACCCACAATAAACTTCTAATAGCTTAAAATGTCTCAGTGACTCTAACTCCTTCTTTCACACTTGAACAGGTAGCATTAGGTTGAATGTGTGTCACAAAATATTTTATCTCTACCATCTCTTAGACTGATTTCTGTGGAAGTCTTTTAGCATATTTTGAGAAAAGTTGACTCAAGACTTATAACAAATATATCCACTCACTCTCACTGGCTCTGTTTATTACTAATCACTGTGTAACTGCTGTGAATTCACAGTAACTGCCATCTCCTTACAAATGTTCATTAGATTAACCACACTTATACAGACTGTATATAACTACCAACTCTCCAGCCATGTTGACGGATTGCCTATACTGGCTGAAAATCTTAATTTCCAGAGAAAAGACACAGACAGACGATGCTTACAGGATGTGATGTGACAACACTAATGAAATATTGATGTGTCATATTTGTCCAAGGCGTATTTCATTGTTATGGAAAAAGAAAACATTAAAATCATGATGTTCAATTGGAGTGGTGATTTCTATGACTTTGTGTATATAATGTGGCATTTCTTACTTATGTAGTCCAATAATAAATACATGATGTCCATTTTTAATTGGCCTGCAAGTAATTTTATAAATAGAACAGAATATGGCCCGCACTTCAACTTTTGCTTGAGTGTATTGCACTTCTTAGTTTTAACACCAGGGGGAGCTGCTGTTGATCAAGGCAGTTGCTCCACCAAAAAGGACAATCACAGAATAAATTTACCCCCAAGTTACTAAACATGGCAGAACCAAAGAAGCGAAAGGTAGAAAAGTGAGTGCAGAAAATTTCAGACATGGTGGGAGAGTAAATATTAATTCAAAGAATTCAAGGGGAAGTGTGTCTGTTTGATCTGCACCGATGGATGCCATGCAACTATGGCAATTATGAAAGAGTATAATGTACGACGTCATTATGAAACCAAACATCAGGCCTATGCATCCTACACTGGTGCTGAGCGAGAGCAGAAATTAAAGCAAATGGTAGCTCTCCTGCAGGGGTCAGCAACAGTCAGCTATGAGGTCGCCCAACTCATCGCAAGACATGGCAAGCCTTTTTTAGATGGAGACCTCATAAAACAGGGCCTCATTAAAGTCACAGAAATAATGTGCCCGGAAAAAGTGCAGGACTTTAACAACGTCAGCATGTCCAGAAATACAGGTGTGAAACGCATTGAAGACTCGTCAGCCAACATTAAACTGCAACTGTCTGATAAAGCTGTGCTTTTGATTTTTACTCCATCGCATGCGATGAGAGCACCGATGCCACTGCACCGCACAGTTGCTATTTTTTTGCGGGTAGTGGATGAGAGCACAAGAGCTTTAGGTGAGTAAAAAATATATTCCACAGTACCCGTGTGTTAATAAGCATGCATGTGCAGGTGCACATGCTTCAAATATCAATAATGCTTTATTGATAATAATTTACTAAAATTATGCACTCCTGTTATTAAGTCCAGTTCAGTCTGTTAATGTTGATAATCATTTCAAATGAATGTTAATAGGTGTGTTGCTAAGCCTAATAACTTAAATAATAAACTTGAAATGTGCCCGTCCCATTTTCCCCTTTATTGTTTTTTCTCTGTGCTGTAAATCTGTCTAAGAAGAAATCTGAGGCTGTTCTGAGAATGAGCTACCAAAGCCTTTTCTGAATAAATCAATAAAGATCCATTTGTGGAAAGCTGTGATTAAGGCAGTTTTGTCTTTAATTATATTCAACAATATAACATATTCGACCACTTTTAAGTGATTTTTTCTAACTTTAATACAGTAAAGTTAAGGATATATGCCTAATTTCTAGTAAGTGGCCCAGTCCCTCCTATATTTTTATGTATGTGGCCCTCAGTGAAAAAAGTTTGGACACCCCTGGTTTACGTATATACTCTGTGGCTTTCCGTCAGTGACTACTTCTACTACCGGGGCAGGGGTCATTCAACTGCAGCTGTTTAAAAAATGAGCTTGAAGGGAAAAATAAAATCTAATTTGGTTTTGGTCCTTGCTTTTATATTTAATTTGTTTGTATTGCAGTCTGGCCGTCAAAGAGAAAATACTTTTGAATACTTTTGGAAAAAAAAGTGTGATTGTGTGTCTTTTTTTCTTTATTTTTTTTTTAGACATAAAGACCTTTATATTTTTTTTAAAAAAAGTACACATAACATTATACAACATGATAGTGACACACAACACCACTTTTTTCAGTTTTTATTGCAGAACGACATGCTCAAAATCTGAAATTTTAGCTGAAGTTCGTTCATTGCTTAAAATATGAAAAAATGGCGCCACCTGGTGAACAAATGAAAAAATAACATTTTAAGGCCCGGACTCCAAAGTGTCACCCTAACTAAAAGAATTGCATTGACCCTAGTTAAAATGATCGTGCAATGAAAAATAGCGTTTATAATGGTTTTCAATGGGGCAAAAATCGACCACGAGGTCCCTTAGAGGATGTGTGTCTGCCATTGCCATTTAAACCTTTAAGGAAGTAAGACTGATATTTAAAATAAAATTAAAAATATATATATTTTGGAAAATGTGGCTATTATCCATTCAACACAGTGAAAATGGCTTGAAATTAAAAAAATGCAAAGGCCACGAAGTGGTCCCAAGTCCTTTCAAAATTTGATGATATTTTCTCAAGAAAGAATCTCTAGCATCATCCAAGTTGCTCTAAAACTAATGACACTGACATCACTATCAGACTGAAATTGTGCTAAATGTCTATAATTGTTCATTTTCTACTATTGCTAAATTCAGACACAAAATTGAAGGAACAATTTCTTTCTTTAATTTTCTATTGACAGTTCAATTCACTTCCTTCAAAGTACTCTCGTTTCTTCTAAGCATTAACCTTTGGAGCTTCTTGAGAGGTAGAGCAGAACAGCTGAAAACAGTAAGATGTAAATCAAAGTACAGGAAGTATGTGTGTCGAACCACAGTGAGGCAGCTCAGGAAATCCGAGACAGAATCTTTGTATGTATGTTTGTTATTAATAATATGAGATTATTATCTAATAATCTCATATTTTCAGAATCAGAATCATATTATCATATTATATTATCTAATAATCTCATATTATTAGATTCCCCCCATAGCCATTCATGTTATACCAAAGTAGTAAGTAACAGATAAACAATTAAATGACAGTAAATTTCCTGTTTACACTTTCTAGTACAAAAATTTCTTCTAAAGTAAAAGAAAAATTTCATCAACGAACAAAAACTTTATTCTTTTAAATACAGGACACTCTGGGAGCAGACGGATCTTTTTTTTTGTAATTTTGCATCTTTATCATGTAGAAAAACTGAGATGTGCTGTTGAAGTTGCATTTATTTATCTTATATTAAAATTTCTCAGGGATTAAATGTGTAAACATCTTTACAGTGACAGAAAGTGCAGTTTCATTCATTCATACAGCCCACTTGAGGTCAAAGTGGGCTGTATGTAGCCCTTGATGTAAAATGAGTGTGACCACTAACACATCCCTGCTTCAAATGCCAGCGAACAAAATTCATTGCTGTGTGCAAAAAAATGTATTTCACTGTTTGCTATTATCCATATACACACACAATAACAGCCCCTCTCACTCAGTTTTTGCATTTGCTCTTGCTCAGATCTCTGCAGATCTGCTTGCAGTGTGTTGCTCGCACTCTCAATATCTCTGCCCCTGCACGTTCAACTCTTTCTGTACAGCGTTATATTTGTGCCACAAAACCAACCAATCACAGACTTGGATGCAAAAATTCAGATTGGCTGTTTTGGTCTCCAATCAGCTTTCTAGCTACTGTAGCCAAACCTAGGCAAATATCCCAGATACTAGTATCCTAGTTCAATTCTCTTCCTCCAGAGTACTGTCATTTCTTCGAAGCACTGACCTAGCTAGAAGAAATCCTTCTAGCACTAGCTTATTCAGTGACAGAGCAAAACAGCTGAAAACAGTAAGATGTAAATGTACAGCACAGGAAGTATAATGAATGTTGAACAGTGAGTAGCTGAGGAAGTTCCGCTTCGAAGCACAAACACATCAGGATAGCATCAATGCAAATAAAAATAGTCTGTGTCTAGATGGCACAGTTTAATTTATCATTCTCTCACTTAAAATAAATTATGGTCCAATGCAGTGACGTCATCAGTGAGCCAGGTGGGAACGCGAGTGAGTGGAGACTGGCATAGGTTAGCAATGGCATGCTTCATGTAAACTGCAAAACTGGACTGCAGGAAATAAAGCTGACTTACATATACAAAGACATGAGTAAGAGATGTATCAGCAGTGTCATCTCAAACTACTACAGAAAGGACAGTGGGTGGTTTTGGCTTAAGGTTTGCAGTGAAATTGAAGTTACAGAAAATCCTCAGTGAGGGTTTGCATTCAATAAAGTGGTGACTTTCTGAGGACATGCCAATCAATGTTCATAAGTGTTAGAAAGGTGCTAACAATGACACCAGTTAAGTGAAACAATTCCCTCAGATTCTGCAGGCATAACATAAGAAGAGAAGCCTTAAGGTCTTTATTTAACAGTTCACAATTAACCATATGGATCATACATATAACAACGTGGAGCTATATGAACCATGTTGAGGTTTCTTATAATAGAAAAAAGGAAAAAAAGTGAAAATAACCATTACTGAGCACTATACATGCTAACTAACAACATAATAGTCAACAACAAGTTGAATAAAAATGAGTATAGAGAGGAGCACATGGAAGCTGGTGACAGTAGACCTAATCCACAGAGGAGCAGTCATAAAGCTGTTGTTACTGGGTATTTTAATGCAAGCAATCAGTCCAACACAATATTTGGGAAACTAAATGAAGGATTTCACATACAAAGAAACAACTATTACAAAAGTCAGTAACTGTAGTGCAAAAATTCCAAAAGTTGTTCAAACAATCGCAACATCTTGTTAAGTTTGCGTCCCGACTTGTAGTGATAGCTGTGTACACAAAAACACACAAGAAAATGTCAGTATCATCCAAAATAACATGTATTTTAGTTATTTATTTATCATTCAGGATAATAAATGATATTATCATTATCATGAGGATAAAAAATTGTAAATTTGGGTTTGAGAAAATCTTCACATTTACCTGGCTGCTGCTGGTTAGTTGTTCCTTTCAAAGCAAAGACAAAAAACTGCTGCTGTTATCAGATATTCTCATTTAAGCAACCAAGACATGCATTCAAATGCCCACAGCAAGTTTGCAAGTTTTAGTTTTTCATAAAAACCTCCACAATATTCAAAAAAAGTCAGTAAAAACTGGTTTGAAACATATGCAAACGCTGTTCAAACACTTGTAACATCTTGTTTCCTGAAGTGCTGTGATAGCTTTGCAAACAAACACAAACACGTACACAGACTTGTGAATGTGATCAAAAATAACAAGTGTTTTAATTATTTATCATTCAGGATTATCATTCATATTTTTTCAAATAGTTTCTAATATTATTGATAATAGTAAATGTGAAGTGTTATCCTTGAGTATTAGAGTTTCAAATGTAAATTTAGTTTTGAGAAAATGTTCACATTTACCCGTCTGCTGCTCAGCCATTCCTATCAAGGCAAAGACAATCACAGCCACAATGACAACAGCAGTGATGATGCCAATGTCAAGGTAAATGTCTGCCTGCAGTCCTGAAAGAATAAGAAAACTAGCAGTTGGAACAAAAAGTCCACAAATAATTACATAAATAATGATAATTATATGCATTCAAAGTTCAAAACGATAAAAAAAGGAAAGAAATATATCAAAGTTTAAAATGAATGTTATTGAAGGAAATATTTTCATAAGGGTATCTGTTAAAATGTGATTTTTCTAAGTGGTTGAAGATAAACCTGTTACAATCCTGTCACTCATTTGTGCTTAATGAACTTGTACTTAAAGTACAGTCGTATAGAAATATCAGTAAATGTTATTTTATCATTTTTGTTTCACCAAAATGATTTATCAGATTGAAAAACACATGGAAAACAATAATAATAATACATATATAGAGCAGTTAATTTAAATAAAAATATAATAATAAGAATTTTAGGTTGTTTCTTACGTGAATCCTCTGTCAGTGTTGAACCACTGTCTATTGGAGCTGTTGGACAAAATGATTGCGATAAATGTAAGAACACTCATTCAGTCTTACCCCCATTTTGATTAATTATTCTTATTTTGCAGTACTTTATCTGTTTTACATACCAGACAATTACTTGGTTGTTCAAACTTTAATAAACTTTGTTGGTATTATTCAGCTAGTGCCATATCTGTTGTACTATATAGTAAATATATGTAACATACCTGTTGAGGCTGCATATGTAAGAAACAAAATGATGAATCCCACTGATGACTTCATTGTGCTCAGTGAAATCAGTGAGCTGACAAATGACAAAGACTAGAATTACTGTACTACTGTTTTAGAAACACTGGTGCCAATATATAGTCTGTCTGTGGAAAGGGACCGGTTTGACCAGATAAGCTACAACAGGAAGTCCACTTTGGAAAAATTAGTTCCCCCCTTAAAAGTTGCTCAACATTTGTTCAGTGCAAAAGTTAAATGAAATTAAATTAACTGTGCAGTAAATACAGCCAATGTGAGCAGGCCTAACTTTAGTCTAGGTTTATACCCATACCCTGTTTCTGTGAAAGGATGAAAGCAGATTGTTAGGGATTTTTAAAAAATGAAATATATACCTGTATACACTGCACATATACATATATACTATATATGCATGAAATTCTTGTATTTTTGCCAATCATATTATGGAGTCATGTGACCACTAGGGAGCCTCAAGAGGGATTTGTGTGGATGTTCGTGTGAAACAACATCAGCATCTGATTCATCAATGTAAACATTTATTATGCAAACTGGAACAAAACTGAAAACTTTAACAATAAAGATAAACACAACAGAACATTTAAAATATAAAAACATTTCAAACCGAAATATCCTGGCTTCGAATATGTGATGTGTGTGTGTGTGTTTGAGAGAAATACATAATTAGATTGAGAGAGGATATGGCTTTCTCTCTTTGTGTGTACGTGTGTGTGCATTTAGTTCATTTCTAGCAGCAGGAGAGCAGGTCCTGCAGCATGTGACCAGGTGCTCTCTACAAATGCAGCTGCTACACTTGATGCAGGTGGAAGAAGAGCTCTTTTCAGACCTGTGCAACACAAAGGTGTTGAAAGGGTGCAGAATTTAGGGAGGGCACAAGGGTTCATTTTGTTTTTAAATACTGATCAACAGTTTAACTGCTTTTCTTTTTTGATACTGCATAAAAAGAACTTTGTCACGGACCCGGTTCCAGGGACTCAGGGTCCGTGAGCAGTGTGGACTACTATTGTTGTTGTTGTTGTTATTTTCATTATTATTATTATTACTATGGTCGTGTCTTCTGCACTGCTGCTGTCCTGTGTTCCATGTTTGTGTACTGTCGGGTGTTTAGGGGTGTGTACGTGTGTGAGGGTGCGGACATGGAAGGCACTTTCAGGCCTGGTGGGTGTGGCCCTACCAGCTGACCGTCACACCCATGAATCTCCACACACACCTGGTGCCGATAAAGCCTCGTCAGAGGAGCTTCAAAACAGTGTGGCTGAGAACTCCTCGACGCTGGATCGTTGAGTGACTTCCCGTCAGTCTCAGTTTAATGTGCAAGGTTAGTGCAAGTCTGCCGTTAGGTTTTGTACTCACGACCAGTGTTGGTCAAGTTACTTGAAAAAAGTAATTAATTACTGATTACTTCCCCAAAAAAGTAATCCCGTTACTTTACTGATTACTTATTTTCAAAAGTCATTAATTACTTAGTTACTTAGTTACTTTTTAAAAACATGATTTACAACCTGAATAGGTGATAAAGCGATAGATCTTTCAGCCCAATTCTACTTTTTCTACATAATCCATCATACAAAATGTAATCAAATGGAAAAGTCTCTTTTTAAAACTTGTTTTGTTAGTTTTAATCTTTTAACTTTATGCATGAAGCAAAATTTTAATTATATGCACCATTATCTGACTGGAAGAAATTAGTTTAACATTTAAACCTATTTTCTGCACATTCCAGCACATACATACATACATATATATATATATGTATATGTATATGTATATATATATATATATATATATATATATATATATATATATATATATAGTGTTTACACTCACTCTTTCAGATGCAAGTAAAACACAACAGAAAATAAATAAAGTCAAAGACTAGCGGTCCTTTTGCTCTATTTTCACCTGTAAAGCAGGACTAGGGTAGGCGGAGGGTTATCCTGGTGCAGGTGTGCCGCAGCGGTCAGTGGAAGGATACGGCAGTTTCTCTGTGAGTTTCCTATTACGTCGTAGCGCACTCGTTGCTTGCTTGGAAGTTTAGGGGTTTTTTTTCGCTGTAAAAAGAAGTTTTCTTCCCACGCACAACGGACACTAATGTTTTTGTCACTTTTTACGGAATCAAACTCAAAATAAGGTCAGTACTTCCACGCTTTAAACGCTGCACGCTCTTACTCTCTCCCGCACTCGATATATGATCCATTGTTGATCTGCACACAGCTGTTGTCACACACGTTGCACTCGCTTAGGTCATTGTCATGAGACATTCTCCCAAGAAAATCACGATTTTAGTAACGCAGTAACGCAGCGTTCCTACGGGAAAGTAACGGTAATCTAATTACCGTTTTTGCAATAGTAATCCCTTACTTTACTCGTTACTTGAAAAAAGTAATCGGATTACAGTAACGCGTTACAAGTAACGCGTTACTGCCCATCTCTGCTCACGACTGCCTTTTGTATGCGTGTTTCCCCAGGAGGAATTGTGGCGTCCAGGAGGCAGCACACGGACAGTACACAGGGAACGGAGACAGAGCACGGGATAAGTGAGAAGACACGGAACGGGAGTTGGGATTGCACTGGGGATTTATTGTTGTTTGGATTTACACCACTGTAAATAAACGCATTGCCTTCATCATCAAGTCCTGCATTTTGGGTCCTCATTCCTCACATCCCTACGGTCTGCCATGCAGCCCGTGACAAACTTTCCTAATTTCCTAATTGGAAGGTTGGTGGTTCGATCCCTGGCTGCTCCAGTCTGCATGCCAAACATCCTTGAGCAATATACTAACCCCAAGTTGCTCTCTGATGCATCCATTGGAGTATAAATGTGTGAATTATAATCGGTCCATGGAATCCCTAAAGGAGTAAACAAGGGGGTGAGAGGACTTGTATGACAGCATGTCAGAGGTCATCAAGAGGCACAAGCTACCTTGTAGTACACTCGCCAAAGTCACCACAAATGAATCACCATATCTGACTGGAAAAAAAGTCAGGTTGCTCAAAAGAATCCAGCGCAGGGTAAGAGAGTACAACCCTGAGCAGGACGTAATTTGTTTACACTGCATAATCCACCAGGAAGCACTGTGCAAATCTGTATTGCAGCTTGATCGTGTAGTGAAGCCAGTTGTAAAATGCATTAACTTTATTAAAGCGAGGGGACTCCAGCATCATCAGTTTATTAAGTTTCTTGATGAAACTGACGCTGATCACCAGGACTTGCTTTACCACCAATGTCTGTCAGTTAAGTTTGGGGAAAGCATGTCAACAAGTGTGGGAGCTCGGGAAGGAGATTGTCTCATTTTTAGAGCTACTTGAGAAAGATGGTGATTTTCCTGGGCTGAGTCACACAGATTGGCTTTGTGATTTAGCTTTTCCTGTGGACACAATGACACACACGAATGAGCTGAATGTGAAGCTGCAAGGGAAAGACCTGTTTGTGCATGAAATGTACACAAACGTCAGGGCCTTTAAAACCAAGGCAAATTTATTCTCAAAACAAATGTCAAATAAGTTAGTCACTCATTTCACACTGGCTATGCTGAAAGAGGCACCTCAACATGTGAAAAACTACAGGAAATCACTGGATGACCTGCATGTGGAATTCTGCCTTCGGTTCTCTGATTTTGGGATAATTGAAAAGTCACTTCATCTGGTGTCATGTCCCTTTACGCAACACTCTGAAACAGCGCCACAGGAGTTGCAGTTAGAACTGATTGATCTCCAGTGTGACACTGTCTTAAAGGAGAAGTTTAGCTCTCTTAAACTGGATGAGTTTTATGCACACTAAAGACAAATTTCCAAACATCCAGAAGATGTCAAAGAGGATGCTGGTGATGTTTGGCTCTATGTATGTATGTGAAAAGACTTTTAGTGTGATGAACAACAACAAAGCATCCCACAGATCCCAGTTGAGTGATGAACACCTCCGATCTGTTCTAAGAATTGCCACGACAAAACTAACACCAGATTTCAATGCTCAGACAAAAAAGCGTGATCAGCAACACTGTTTCCACTAAAAGTGGATGCAAGTATTAAAACTATAATTCCTTCTTAATGTTTTTGTTTAATATGTGCATCTGTTTTTTTGTTTTTGTTTTTTTATTTTAAAACTCAGTGTGGCCCCTGAGCCAAAACGTTTGCCCACCCTGCTCTATCAGCACTCTTTCAGATACTTTCTCTGTGCAGCTCCTTCTGACCTTCTCTATACTCTTACAGCAAACAGCATATCTGTAGTGCTGTTTCTAGGGAGACAGAAAAGAACACTTCAGATGCTACTTATTTCCCAATTTTCAGTTTTGTTCTATTGCTGCTCTGGTTATGCAGGAGGTCTGTATTTTTGCAACACGGCAAAATATATTATAGTGTTATAAATATGTTAATAAAATAATAGCTAGTCATTTACTTAAGTCTATGCAGATCCCAGTAGCAGTATCCCAAAAGACAGACACGCTTCAATCTGAAGAATGAAGACTCCCTTTATCTTTGTAATCCTTTGTGAGTCAAACATAGAAAAATACATTCATGTTTTTAAATATTGCATATTGACTACTTCTGATTTTTTTAAATATTTTATCATGGCAACTGCAGGTTTAAAAATACCTTGCAATTAAATTTTGAGCATGCACCCACATTCTTCACAGTTTAGTACATTTAGTTAGACTAGTTAAAGCTCCTGGGAAAAAAAATATTGAAAAAAAATTAAAACCCTGAAATATGGATAATTTAAAAAAAAAACCAAAACTATAATAGCTATACACAAGCAACCACGTATTTGAGCCATGATTATAACCCAACATAAAGATTTAAGAACTAGTGATTTGTTCTGTTGTCTTCTGTTTGAAGTTTCAGAAATAAAATCAAAAGTAGTCAAATCTGGCCAATTATACCCTCGACCCCAGGAGGTTAAACTATTTTTTTAAAGTAATACAATAGTTACTTTTCCTAGTAATTAGTAACTTTTCCAATATTTTAACTCAGTTACTTTTTTGAAGAAGTAACTAGTAACTGTAACTAATTACTTTTTCAAAGTAACTTGCCAAACATTGTCAGTGATACATGGTTCATCGGGTTCACTGTATCGAAAAAGCCAGTGTTTGTCATCCTAACCAAAATGAAAATCATCGCTGGGAGCTAAATCCGGAAAGTAGGGTAGACAAGCAAGTAGGTTTTCAGTGCATTGTCAGACGGCCTACAGTAGAGTGACAGATAATACCAACATTTAGGTCACTGTGTCAGTGTGTGTGTCTGGATAGCGAAAGTAACACTGCTCTGTGTTGTCATTTTGAAGAGCGTTTGTAAGTGTGTAGATGATGTTGCTGCAAGGGAGGCAATTTGAATGCATATGAGAAGTTTATGTAGTTATTAAAACACACACATACACAAAACAAAAACAGCAATTTGAGGGACAAGTTTGTCGGAATAAATAGTTGACTGACGCATACAACATGTTTTCACAAAGGAGAAACGACATGAAACCCCGATGACAACTGCAGGTTTAAAGTTACCTGGCACACCCACATTCTTAGTATTTTAGCATATTTAATCAGTTAAAATTCCCTGTTCAAATAAATTTCAGTTCATTTTTTAACCAGCACTTAAAACTAATTTTGTTTTGTTTTTTCTTAGTTTAACATTATTTCAGATGAAGTAAACACAAGTTCTGTTGTAGTGTTCATTTTAAATTTTTGGTTTACCTCAGTACTTGTTTTGAGTGTGTCATCGCTACCTTCAGAGTTTCAGCCTTGTAGAAAATCAAGAATGATTCAGGGTAAGTGTCAGAATAAAAATTAGCAAATATGAACAACAGTCAAAAACTGGAGCTTTTATTCTTGCAAAGGAGCAAAAGCATCAAATACAAGGTTTCATGCAAGTGCTCAAAGGTGGAAATCCCCAGTGAGCTTTATCACATTTTATCAGTCCCCACCTCCTTTGCCGCAAAACTGTCACACAACAACACTTTTGCTTTTACAGGCTTCTCACAAGAACAGTTATAAGCGTCTGTCGTTTAATAAGCAGATACTGTAATACTTTTTTTTGGTAACCAGGCATGCTTGCATCAAGTGTACCGAGTGTGCCCTTGACTATCATACAACTCACACTAATTAGTACATTGCGTAACATATTTTTTCCATCATTTCCCTCCTTTTATCCAGTTATGCCCCAAATTATAACATGACACAACACACAAAACAATTTAAAGAATATACACATATACATACACATAATTAAGGCTGTGTTTATCAACAAAAACATTCAGTAATACATCTCTTCTGGTTAGGATTTTCGATATGCTCATCCTAAATGCTTTTCACTTCAGCTACTGCTGTTACATCATACTCTTTGTTCTCCAGCTCATGATTATTTGGGTCCATGCGTGGAATTTAGATACATCTCTGCTCACCCTTTCTTTTCTTTGCTTTTTTTTAGTGGGTGCTGTCTTCGGTGAGGGCTTTAAAATGTTTAGGGGATTATTTTTACTGGTTCTATTCCTAGTTTAGTCATTAAATTTCTCCCCTGCAAATTTACAGGGCCTAAGGATGAGCAACAGACTCCAGCACTCACAGTTTGTTTCTCCAGACTCCCTCTTTTCCATTTTCACTGGTTTTTTTTACCCATTTCTTTAGACAACATTAGCCCGTGTGATTCCACTATCACAGAGTAATATTATGTCTTTTCCCCAATTTTTAGGGTCACATGTGGTATATTATCCTCCATGTGTAAAATGTCTTTCAAATTGGCTCAGCAGATCATCTCTTTTTTTCTCCCCTCCTGCATCTGCTAACAGTCCCTGGTCATATAAGCAAGTCTTCCTCCCTTCTTTGCCAGCTTTACTTCCCCCTCTTTTGTTCTTTCCTAAGGAAGCTCGTGCCCAATGTGCGTGACAACTGCAGTTAAAGTAGTCTTCACTGTCCCTTTCTCTACCATAAATTCCTTTTGTCTTTTGATTTGCATAATTCCTTAGTTTGTATTTGGTTTACTAGGTTTTTGCATTTCCTTGCATCTAGCTTCTTTTGAAAAAACCTATTTGCCCAACAACAACAATTTATTATTATTACTTTTGCTTTTAACGTGTACAAGCTGTCCTCTAGTCCCGGACTAGAAAAGTCGGAGTCCCGGACTCCCACCATTCGCTCCTCTGGTTTATGGAGATCATCACTCTCCCAGTCGCCTCTACATCCTCAAACAGCTTTTTTGGAGAACGTCTTTCTTTTTAAGGAGTCCCAGACTCTAGTACCTCAAATGCAAGTGCTCAAAGGGGGAAGTTCCCTCCATTGCTGTAAAACTGTCACACAATAACACTTTTCCTTCTACAGGCTTCTCACAAGAACAGTTATAAGTGTCCTTTTATGAACTGATAATGCTTTTTTTTGCAAGCAGGCGTACTTTCATCCAGTAACTGTACTGAATGTGCTCTTGACTGTCACACTGCTCACACTAATTAGTACATTGCATAACATATTTTTCCATCAGTAACTATGCTCCAAAGGCTTGCAGAGTGTAAACAATAGCACGTAATTTCTGAGTCCATGTGGATGAAGGGAAGCAGCTTGCACTGTAAAGCAATGCTGTCTGTTTACTGAGTAGAAAGGCTATATCAAAACATATTCAGATACTTTCATGAGCATGGATAGCTGTATAACAGTAAAAATGATGTATAGAATATTCAAAGGATGCTTTATAAAGGTACCATACATCCATAACCTAGAGACATGCAGCATATGTCACAAGCTTTGGTAAGTGATTCAGCACAACCTGAACAACAACAGGATAAAAGACTGCAACAATATTCAGAATATTTGTTGCAACATTTTGTACAGCCTGTTTCCTGGATTGAAGTAATACCTGCACACACACACACAAACACACATATCAGTGCCCCCCAAAACAATAAACAGCTTGAACAATTTAATCATTCTGGTCAATGCATGAATTTCTGTAATATTACCCACTTTAACCTAGTTTGCACACTAGTTTATATCAACAGCAAAGTCAAGAATACTCACCTTTATTTAACTTGACACGTTCGTCTAAAAAGAGTAAATGAAGTCAAAGTTAGTCAAAGAGGGAATAATGTTTTTTATAAGATTGAACTCTAGCATTAAAATCTCGCATACAGTGAATATGAAAGATGATGTTGTCAACTCTCAAATGTGTGTGTTTTTTTTTTTAAATATACTTACTATCCTGTTCCTGGTCAGACATTCCTATCAAGGCAACGACAATCACAGTGACCATGACAATGCCAGCTATGATGCCAATGTCAAGGTAAATGCCTGTTTGAGGACCTGGAAAAATAAATGAAAGCATTGGCTGTAAAAACATGTTTTACTTGACTAAAAGTTTACATTTATCTATCTATCTACATTTATCTATCTATATATATCTATATATATATCTATATCTATATATCTATCTATCTATCTATCTATCTATATATATATATATATAAAATGAAAGTACTTACTGTTGTAAATTATATTTTCTGATGTAAAACTATCCTTGAAATATTTTATGTTCTAAGTGTTAAAATTAAGCCTGTTTTGCTCATTTGTGCCAAGTTCCTTTCTTATCATCTGGTATCATCCTTGGAATATAACCAGATAAGTGAAGTATTCTCTTACTTGCATTCTCTGTCGATGCTGAAGCAATGTTTATTGGAGCTGCTGGAACATTGAGAAAAATAAAATATGAATTAATTTTTTGTCAAATATCACTTGATCTCACCAAATGGCATCCGGTGTAACATTCACTTTAGATATGATACTTCTATACACTGTACTAACCAAAATCAGAATTTATATATGACCATTTTAAATAAAACAGAAAAAAATGACTTACTGAGAACAGAGGAAATAAGTAAATTCGACCAGTTACATGCTTTGAAATGTAATACCTGGAATGGTTAACATCAGATCAAGTTTGTGTTATTATATGAGAAAGACATATAACGTACCCGTTGAGGCATCATGACTGAGAAGGAAAATTAATAATCCTACTGCTGACTTCATGGTGCTCAGTAAATTCATCATGCTAGCAGGGCCGTTTAAAAGTCTTTCCTGTTCAAAGGAACTGCAGTCAAAAACAGGAAATGCCAAATAAGGTAACTTAAAACATAATATAATCAGACTGGTTGACCCTGATCAGCACATTAGAAGTCAATGTTTGCATGTTTGGATTCGACATGCAATAATATTCTGTCATCACTAGAGTGTCTGACAAATGTAAGTAATGTAATTATTGTAAATACATATATATGATAATGCATCGTATTACATTAGATTACTTTTCATACTAGTAGTTTAAACAGACCAATAATTTTGGTTTAAATTCAAACCACAAAATTTAAACCTGAAAGCAGTATTCAGCACTGGTCACTGTCAAAATCTGTATATCTGCAAAGCACACAAACAACATGGTGAAGCATTAAGGCATTTATTTTCATGTGACTGACTGTTGTTAGCTTACCTGTAGATGAAGGGCAAAAATCACCACAACTCGGCCTCCTTCCTTGGTCGTGTAAACTTTTCAGCTGAACTGTTTTCTGTTCAGAAAAGAGGCAGTGCAAATTCAAATAAGAGAAAAACACAATTACAGATTTGTATAACACAGTCAGCCCACACATCTATGGCTACGTTCACACTGCAGGGCTTAATGCTCAATTTAGATTTTTTGATCAAATTCGATTTTTTTGGTCTGCTTGTTCACACTACAAATAAAATGCGACAGCAAACGCGCTCTAGTGTGAACCCTCAAAGCGGCCCCCATGCGCAAAAGAAGACTTAACACACAACGCGCTCTGTTTAGACCCAGAGCAAACAATATTGTTTGACTGATGGACCTTAATATAAAGACTTCGGACTTTTTGCTTTAAGTTATTTTGTTATTTACATAATAATGTAAATAACCTAATAATTATCCTTATTGCTGTTTTAGAGGAGCGGTGCTTCAAAGGATAGTTGCAGATTTCTGTCAGAATCTGCAGATTATACAGTACAAATAAAATGTTCACGTTTCTCCAACATTGTCTTCCCAACAGTTTCACTAACATCTACACTGGATGGCCAGGAAGCGTTCACGATGTCTTCTCCAGCGCTGATAATTGGCGTCTGTCTTGTGTCAGTGACGTAAAAGATGGATTTAATGCGACATGACTGTTCAAACAGCTGTCGCTTTCTAAAACATCGCATATGTATCGGATTCAGTACCACATACGAAAGTGACTCAGATCGGATTTGAAATTATCGGATTTGTGTCGTTCACACTGTCATACTATGATTGGATATGGGTCGCATAGGGTAAAAAAAAATCGGATTTCATGCACTTTCGCCTGCAGTGTGAACGTAGCCTATGTCTACCCCATGTTCTTGATGCAGGGCTCATTGATTGTATGAAGTCAGACCAGTCTAGTGTTATAAATACAACTGCTCGTTTATTGTTCTGGGGAGATCGGATGCTAGTCAACCTTTCACACCTAAGAATATCTGGAAAAACATTATAAAAACAAATCCAAACTCAGAGTGTTTTAACTTGTTTCACCTCTGAGGGTTTGTAGAAAAGGACTTACTGTATAGCATGCCATATGTACACCATATAGCGTGTCCTGTAACTAGGCAATGACCCACCATTGTGGTGAAAACACTAAGCAACTTTGTGACTACAACACATTTCATTAATATTTTTAATCCCCCCGATAGAAGTTTAGATTTTTTCCATGTCACACACTATCAAAGCCTTTTAATTTACATGTTGAAATGAGATATGCATTGTGGTCATATAAAAGTAACAGTTATCTAAGCAGCTGAAAAATATGTGTCTGTCTAAATGTCACTCTGATGAGATAAATAATACTAATAATACTAAATTATTACTAGCAGAAGTTAACAGACACTTCTCATTCTGCAGAATGAAGACTCATTTTCACTTTCTGATTCTTGGTGAGTCAAACAAAAACAAAGAAATCTAATTTATATATTTGTTCATTAAATCTTCAGTTCTCCCATTTCTAGAAGCATTGCACTAGTTTTTTGGAAATGGAAGATCTTTGATCATTGAAGTAGTCTGACCTGCTGGAGTTTAAGGTGTAAATAAGCTGTTGCTTTGTGAGTTGCATTTAAGTTCTTTTTCCCAGTTGTAAAACACAATGAACAATTAGTCATGGTTCACTTTAGGTGGAGGAAATGCTTCCATTACATGTTATAAACTGTTTTAGTGAATCTAAGGGCACATAATCATCCAGTTATTTTTCCAAGTGTGGGTGTCATCTGTGTGACTATGATAAGCAATCTTGAGCTCTACATGTCTAAACTAAAAGAAGAATGAGTGATGCATGTTTCATCTCGTCCAGTATTTCAGAATGTCAGGGAGTACGACAGGCTGTTGTTTTCAATATCTTGCCAGATGGTCCACAACAAAATCACAGCACACAGCATCAGTCTGCTTATTGTGTGTTTACACAATTACCAGCTCCAACCTCACATACATCTCTGTCAATGTTGATTTCCTGTAGTAACACTTTCTAGGCAGGTTATCATATTCTTTCTCGAGATCCAGAAATGCAGTGCAAATCCTTTTGGCCATTTCTATACTTCTTCATGAACACTCTCAAACATCACATGTTTAGCGTTCTTTGTGGAAAGGAGAAAGAGAATTACAGATGTCACTCAGTCCAGACTTTGCATTTTTGTTCTACTATTGCTCTTGAAGATTGGACTCTCACACACATCACATCACCACACATTTGCTATAATTTCCTATAATTTATAATCTTTATAATCTCTTTCTGCTGTTTGCACATTTTCATTTATTTATTTATTTTTATTTTTATTTTTACTGTAAATTCCTAAGTTAATTTGTAAATTTTGTAGTAAATTGTAAATACTGTAAAACTTTTTTTCTGTCAGTTAATGGTCGGGCATTGTACAGCTACAAGCATTTCACCCCCATGTCATACTGTGTATGGTTGTGTGTGTGTGTGACAAATAAAATTTGAATTTGAATTTGATATGCTTGAAGTCACGGTGCAAGTTGTTCTCCAATGTGTCCATCGGAGTGTGAATGTTGGTTAGATTGACACTTGAGTATAGAAGGAAGTGATTGTATGAGTGGGTGAATGGGGCATGTTGTATGCAGCGCTTTGAGTACTCCGGGAGAGTAGAAAAGCGCTATATAAGAATCAGTCCATTTACCAGCCCATATGTAATGTAAAATATAGTAGTAATCTGGTAGTTCATAGAGTTTTTGGCTTATTTAATGAATAAGTCATATAATGTCAAACATTTTTATCCATGCTTTTTTTAACTGCACTCATTGAACACCTAGATTGCTCACTTGTTCTTGGGGGTGACCTAAACTCGGGACTAAAGGAAGAAATGGACCGGCTCAAACTGCAGGAACTCAGCGCAACTGGCAATCCACAAATTTAGTTAAGCAGTACATGAGCTATTTCCGACTTTGCGAAGCACAGTGTTCTGTTGTACTAGCTGACGTACCCGAGCACTGACTGTAGTTGGTCGACTGATGCCTCTAAACACATCATGTATTATTGATACCTTGTGCTGCGCAGTGACATTTAATATTTCTTATTTAGTGTTACCTATGCATATGCTGTTTGCAAAAATAACACCGAATACGTATGCAACCAAAAACAACAGCAGCTTCCCTGCACAGATTTTCAGTGTTTTCTCAGTCTCTTCCTCTCCCTCTGTTAACTTTCTCCTCAACTTTTCTTTCTTTCTTCTTTTTCTTTTCTGTCCATCGGTTATAATAACTCAAAATAAAATATAGATCTAATGTAACTATCAAATGGACCAGTATAGCAAAATGCATAATGATTCACTTGGAAAAGTAGTTCTGTTGGCCATTTTTTTTGAGTCTTCAGACAAAAAATTCTTCTATATATATTAAAAAAAAAATCATGAGAAACATTTTGACTCCATTTTGTTACTTTACACAAGAAGATGCCATTAACTAAATGGGATGCAGGCTTGAAGATACCGTGTATAAAAAATGATGTCTGTACACTGACATTGTTTAATTTTCCTATGGTAAGCTGGAGTGTTTGATATGATATGAATATTACATTAAAACATGGAAGCAAAGAACATTCTGCTCTGTTTACTTGCATGACCAAAGAAATATAAATGTATTTCTTTGGTCATTTTCACATCAGAGAGAGGGGGATAAAAGCTGAATAAAATAAGATGAAATAGAATAGCTATTCAAAAGCAGTAATGTGTTTCAGTTGCAAATGTAAGCCATCATAATAATTCAAGAGCCAGTGATGTGTTCAGTTCACTCTCCCTTTTTTTTTGGGCAATAGCTTCTAAAAGCCTGTGAGTCAATTAGTTACTCTGGACTCACCGGATGTTATCTGTATAATTACAATAAGTAATCTTGGGCTGTACAGGTCTGAACTGTAAGAAGCACATTAAAAATGTCATTGTTTATGTGGCTATGACACATTATACTGTGACACAGCATAGGAAGCCAAGTAGGTTTTCAATCCATTGCCAGGCAACCAGCAATAGAATGACAGTAAATACAACCATTCAGATTGCGTCATTGAGAGACACAGTGATCTGAGTGAGCCTGATTATGGAAAATGAGACAATTCTCTATCTCTATTTAATTCTCTATTACATTGAGACTGTCTCTCGACTCCATTATATATCCCACATATACAGGAATGACCCGTATCCCGTTACACTATAAGCTAAAGAGATTAAATAAATTGATAAAAGCAGAGGAATATAGTCGCCTACCTTCAGAAAACAGAGGAAAATGTGGGCGCTGTCCTGCTGCGCCTCCACTCGGAGCGAGTATGGCAAGCAGCGAGGGCCACACTTCTATGGGAGGCGGCACATCTTCGCCTGGGAGGATCGGGATTACGCAGCTGACAGTATACCTTCTGCAATAGTCTCTTCGTTTAACATCATCACACAGATACAGTCATATTTACTTATACCCGTCGTTCAGGCTGAAGAAGGCGCTGCGGTATTCTCGGTAGGTGTCGCCACTTAAACAATATCGCACCAAACGCGCTGATGAGGAGAAGTCAAAACCGAAAGCGAAAATGTTACTTTGTGGAAAGAAAAGAGAGAAAAAAAAACCTTGGCAAACTGTTGTGTGTCAGTATGTTCTGCTAGTGGTAAAAACCAACATGATGGTACACTAGTGTCTTCGGCTCAGCTGTAGAATTGACAAAAATCAAGGAGTGCACGACCCCACGACGTGCCACAGAGACTGTGCACCGCTGAGTGTGATGTTAAACTTGTCACGGGACGCACGGCACGCCGAGCATAAAAACCTAAGTGGGGTTGCCTGTGCATAAAGCCCTGTGTGTTGCTCTCAGAGGTTTTCACGCTCGCGTCTCCCCGGTGTGCGTTAGCAGATTTATTATGAAATCTGTGGGTTTTTGACCGTTCTCCAGAATATTGAAAAGTGTAATGAGATCATCTTGGACTGTAGGAAACTGTAACAGAAATTGTAATAGACCTTTTTAAATATTTTAGAAAATCACATATTCAAATAAAGGAAATGATTTGTAGGATTAATATGCTTAAAACAATCGTCAGTTTCAGCTAAAAATGAACTAATTAACTGTATGAATGTTTGTGTTCAAAATACAAATTATTTTTTGTTCTTAATATAATTTTCTACGCACGGCGAACAATTGCAAATAATGCAGAGTTATTATAGTTTGGGAAATAGAATCATTTTATTTATTTATTTTTACTTATTTTATATCAGAAGAGCATAAAATTGTTGTTAATAAGCATGTGAACACACATAGAGGCTGTGGTATTCATATGAATAGATAACAGCTGAAGAAGAGGTTTCAGCATAAATTCATCACTAATAAATTCATCATAAATAAGCAATAATTGTGTAGTCTATCTGCACTTCCTTCATCTATAACAGGCAGCTGCACAAAGCACTTTCGTAACTGTCCAATATGACCGAAACCCCTGCTAAAAGCCCCATTGTTCCCTCATCCCTCTGAACACACTCCCACCCTCCTGTGATAGCTCATTCTTGTGAACCTAGCAGAATAGCCCAAATCCTATAGTAATGTTGTTACACTAGACAAAAAAAACAAAAACAGCTGACCCTACTGTTATCTGATACACATACAGTATGTATTCGCTCTCTTTCACATATAATTTATCAGCCTTTCAGGGCTTGGTGGGTCCCTGCTGCATGCAGCCATAAAGAGGGCTGGGTTTTCCAGATTCTCCAGCTTAAACCAATATCTCTGCTGCCAGCATAGCAAGAGCCACTAGTGCGTTCTTCTCTGGCCACAGCAGGCACCTGGTCGGCTTCTCAAGATCATAAGTCACATGTTTAGCGCTCACCCAGAGTCACTGCGTCCAGCTGTGGTACCTCTGGTGTTTTGTCTGCGGGTCGCGGATTTACATGCTGAGTTGAACCTCACTGTGGTCTGACGCTGTCAGCCCAGTGAGAGATTCTCCTGGTATTTGAAATGTGCCGCCTCCCACAGAAATGTGGCACACCTTCCTCTTCATCCACTACACCACAGATTTCAGCCACTGCACAGAGACCTGCCATCTTCAGAGGTTTTCTGATGACACTGCGGTGGTTGGATGCATCGGTGAGGGTGATGAGACTGGGCTATGGTGGACTCTTGTTTCATGTGGAGCAGCAGAATAATCTGCACCTTAATGTGACAAAGACAGAAGAATTGACTGCTACCAGGAAAGCTGTGACCCCTGTTTAAATCCAGGGGGTTGACGTGGACATAGTGGAGGACTAAACTTTGGAGCACACACAGAGAATAAACTGGACTGGGTTAAAAACACCACTCCAGAGTAGTGTTTAACTGAAACAATCTTGGGTGGAGGAGTAAACATGATCATGTAAACAATGCTGATAGGGTAAGGGCAAACAATGTAAAAATACTGGTCACAAGTGGTAAATGGCCTGCATTTGTATAGCACTTTACTCAGTCCCTAAGGACCCCAAAGCGCTTTACACTACATTCAGTCATTCACACATTCACACACTGGCAATGGCAAGCTACATTGTAGCCACAGCTGCCCTGGGGCGCACTTACAGAGGCGAGGCTGCCGGACACTGGCGCCACCGGGCCCTCTGAACACCACCAGTACAGTGGTGGACACCAGTCATTTCTTAATATTTTCATAAAGCAAATAATGGTATAGCAATAATAAATAGTTTGAATCCCACTTTTAGTTACTTTACAAAACAAACATTGATTTCCTGTAATTTAGAGGATTTGGAAATCCTGTAAATGTATTTAGACCATTTATACTTTTATAAAGTTAAATTTGTCACACAAGAACCACACAACCTTTAGCCTCTTTCTGTAAAATATGTGGGTTATTGTATTTACATGTGTTTTCCCTTATTCACAGCTTCTTCTGTGACTAACAACTCCTGGCCTCTTATTCCTGCTTTCTTTCTGGTCAGACTCTAATGCCATCTAGCGGTTATATCTGCATACTGCATTGCCACTGATCTTGTGGTTTCCATTTACTGCTGCAGGAAGATAGATTTGTAATTCTTGTTTTAAGCATAACTATAAATACATAAATTCCCTGCTGCCCCCTTTTCCTTATATATACTAGTTTTGATAATTAATGAGTTACCTATTGTTGTTTGCAGCCAATTCATTTGTAGAAAATGTGCACAAATTTACACAATAACACAATTATTTTAACAGCAATTCACAACGGCGGTGTTTTATAACCCTGGTTTCAGTTCTTGTTTGTTGGTGCTTGAGTGTGTTATCACTGTGTCACCATCATTGACTCTGTACTTCTGCTCGTGCTCAAGTTCTCTCTGTATGTATCCAGGTGACTTGAGTGAACTTGTTAAATGCAGGTATCTCAAACTATCTGCATATTGTAAATGTATGAACAATGTATGAGTATTTTCAAAGGAAAACAAGGGAAAGAACAAACATACATCAGATACAGTGCTGTGAAAAAGGATTATCCCCTTCCTGATTTATTAGGTTTTGCACATTTTACACACTTAAATGTCAGATTATCAATCAAATTGTAATAATAGACAAAGACAACATGAGTATGTAGAATACAGTTTTCTTAAGTTCTAATTTAATTTATTAATTAAAAAAAAACAACTAAAAAAACTAACCAAACCTTCCTGTGTAACAAATTAAACCAATGGGCTTTGCCCCCTTTGTTCTCTCTTTTTTGCTGAATTATTTGAATGTAGCCACAATGGAAGGTTTTTGAGCATGAACAGCATATTTAACTTCATATCAAACCATCTTAATCTGATGTAATTTAAGGCTAGGCCACTCTATAAATATTCATCTTGTTTTTTCATTTACTTATTTTTTCTAAGGTAACCTTGAGTGTTTAGAAAGGTGCCTAACGTGTATTGTTATTGTAAACGTATGAACTTATAAACCTATTTGAGAATTATTATAAACATTTAGTCTTATGTGAAATGAAAGATGAGCCCAGGCAATCAACTGACAATAACTGTAGTGCGTACAGTATCCAAAGGAGCGGTGAAACAATTATTGTTGATGAATATTTCCATTTAAAATAGAGACATGCAGCATTTGTCACAAGCTATGCTGAAGAATTCAGTACAACAACAGGATAAAAAACCTCCACAACATTTCTGGCAATTGTTGCAACATTCATCACAAAATACAATGTAATGCACAGAGGATAAAAAGAGAGAAAGACTAATTTACTTTTACAGAAGAACAAGACCATTTGTATAACAATGTATACTTTATTGAGTCCCATGGGGAATTTCCTTCTCTGCATTTGTGGGCCACCAATCTAGCGCCCGGGAGAAAGCGTGTAGGCTAGCTGTTCAGGGCATTGAACCCCTGACCTTCCAAACATAAGAACACCACCCTAACTACTGAACTATCCCTTCACTGTAAACCGCAAGACAGTATTGTGCAGTGGTTAATACTTGCCTCACAGCAAGAAAGTTTTGAGTTAAACTAGAGCATCTGGCTGTGACCTTTCTGCTTGTTGTTCCCATGTTCGCGTGGGTTCTCTCTGGGTACGCTGACCTAAAGAGGTTGGTTAATTGGTTGTTGCCTATGTGCAATGTAGACAAAAAAATGCACGGTGATTGTCTCTTTGTTAGCTCTGTGACAGACTAGTGATCTGTCCATGGTGTACTCTGCCCACTGCCCTATTGTACTGTAACTGGGGAAGGCTCTGCCCTCGCCCCCCAGAAACCCTGATAAGCATAAATAGAAGAGAATGGATTGATTGGAGTGACAGCTCAGCCTCCATCTCCACTGTTTAAGTGGGCATCTGGGATGTCTTCTTGATCAGTCTGTTCTGTTTCTTTTGCCCCAGAGATACGGATGCCCCAGCACACCACAGCAGATTCATAGAAGGGCTTCAAAAGATCCTCATGCACTCCAAAATTTGCAAGTGTCCATTACAGATGCAGCCTGCCCAGTCCTTTCCTGTAGATGGTATTTTTGTTGTTAATCCAGTCCAGTTAATTGGTCGAGTGAACAACCAGGTCCTTTTATTGTATGAGTCTACTGTCCTTTTTCACATTTCTTCATCTCAGCTCATAGAGTTTATGTGAATTGTGAAAAACTCCCCAGTAACTGATGTTAAAAACATTTACGCAAATTTTTGGCTTTGGCTAAATGTTTAAATCATCATCATCATCATCATCATCATAGTTTATTTATATAGCACTTTAAAAACACACAAGGCTGACCAAAGTGCTGAACAATAAAATATAATAGATACCATAAGAATAATAAATACGATAAAATAATAAACATAGCAAAAACAATAAAATATAGGTAAATACAAGTCAGTTAACCACTGAGTCAAAAGCCAGCGAATAAAAAGGTGTTTTCAATCTGGATTTAAAAACCAGCACTAATGTCGATTGCCTAATGTGAAGAGGAAGATTATTCCAAAGTTGAGGAGCCACGATAGAGAACGCTCGGTCTCCTCTCAGTTTCTTTTTTTTTTTTTTTTTTTTGCCTGTCCCATTTGTTTCTTTAGCCGTCAGAATTGTTGTCTGAAGGCCAACAAGGATACCAAATGGATTTACTTTACCAAGTGGATCATCACGGCCTTGCCGTATTGGTCCATTTGATTGACCTCTGTTGTTATTATTTATTTTATTTTATTTTATTTTCAGTTGTTACAGACGGGACAGACATGACTGGGGGATAGGAAAGGGAGAAAGAAAGATGAAGGAAAAGAAAAACAGAAGAGAAGAAGGAAGTGAGAAAGGGCACTTAAAAAGAGAAAGAAGAAAAAAAATCTCCTGGATCACCTGTTGAGGTGAGAAGAAGAGAAAGCAAGCAAAAAAACAAAAACAAAGCAACATACTAAACACAACACCATCGCATTAATCTAGCTAAGTGTAAACAGCAGTAAATACTAAATATTGAATGTTTTTGTGCAGCACGCAGGACCGACAGCGCACAATGTGCTTTAAAGTAGCAGCCGATAAAGGTGTAATTTATGTCTATGAACAGTGGACACCCGCTTGCACACCTGTGTGGATCAGCGCTTGCATTCAAAAGGTTTCCCCATGTAACGGTCTGTTAGAGGGTGTATGGAGCCATAGCCCCTGTCCCCCAGGGCATGAAGCAGGCATGGATAGCCCAAGGAAGACCACCGGAGGGGCATCCGTGCCACCCTCCTGGGAAGAGCTGAGGAGAGCCCCAGATGAGGGGTCACCCAGCAGCCATGGAGCATAAGCCAGACGGGGCTGCACTGGTGTGCCCGCCGGCTCTGCCGGCAGCCAGCTGTGCCAGAGTGAACCGAGCTGCAGGCCCAGAGGCTGGAGGCCCAAGGGCCCCCCACAACCTGGAAGAGGCCTGACCGAGCAACAGGCACCAGGCCCCGCCAAGTAGCCACCGGGAGTGAGCTTGTACATACCTGAGCGCCCAGCCCCGGACACCAAGAACCACCAACGCACCGACCCCCGAGGGCATCAGCCACCGGCAGGGAGTGTGGTGAGGGGAGATAGGCCTCCACACTTTGGAGGGCCTGCGAGTTCCCAGAGAGGTGGAGTCTAAGACCCGACCTGACATATAGACACAGACAAACAAGTACACACAGACACAAACATGCATTCCCACCCTCATGCACACATATACAAATACTCAGCACTCACCCAACATAAGGATAGACACAAATGGACATGTACATCACAATCACACTCTCCACACATACTCTATACCCCGGTTCCAGTTACCCTCGCCCCAAAGGGGGAAACAGCACCTAGACCCAGGAAATGTTACCCTTTCCCCCGGGGTGGAGGCAAGCACACCACCCCGGCTCTGTAGCAGCAGGGAGGCCCCGCATCCCAGATCCCAATCGGACGGCCAACACCTCCTCCCAGCCCCCCCACCCCAATGGCCAGCAGAGAACTCCTCTCAGTTTCAGCCGTGATTTGGGGACTGAGAGCAACAGCTGCTCAGCTGACCAGAGCGAATGAGTGAGGACATAGGGCTTCAGCAAATCAGACAAATATGCAGGTGCCAGACCATTTAAGGATTTAAAAACCAATAAAAGAATTAAAAAAAAAATTGGAAGCCAGTGCAGGGAGGCCAGGTCCGGAGTAATGTGCTCAAGTTTCCTTCTACCAGATAAAAACCGTGCTGCAGCAGTAAATGCAGCTAACTGTAAAAGTGCAGACTAACAATAGAAAGACAATGTATCAATGTCCGCCCATTCGATAACTTTCTTAACTTAACTTAAGCATATATAGGACATTCTTGCAACATGACAACAAGAAAAGGGAAGGATTTATCCTTTAACGATTTTTTTGAACAGAAATTGTGTGGAATTAACAGACGCAGTCTGATTTTTATGGCCAATTATGCAGTAACTACACATAGTTATACTCTCACAGCAACTTATGCAACTGTATAGTGGGCTCTAGTCTTACAGGTTTCATTTTTGCAGACAGTTTGTTTGCATTCTCTCCTCCTCTGACAGCTCTGTTGTTGCAAGCTCAAAGGATTGAAGGAGTGTCATACATTCATGAATAACGCCATAAAGCTTGTCAGTGGAATAATCACACAGGTTGGGACGTGCAGCTCCCACTGGCTCACATTGCTCATACAACTATTGCAACATGTCAAATGTGCTCTTCCATCTTGTCTTCATTTCTTGAATCAGTTTCAGTGCCCATTAAGCCCTGTATCTCCACTAGCTAAGCCTTTTCTTTCTTTTTATTACTTTCTACATTGTAGATACATATTGAAGCGATCAAATATATGGAATTATGTAGCAAAGAAAACATTGGTAAATTACTCAAAATGCTTAATATTTTAGATTCCTCTGAGTAGCCACCCTTTGTTGCTTTGTTGACTGCACTACAAACCCTTGGCCTTTTTTCAGTGAGCTTCATTATGTAGTCACCTGTTTTTTTATTTCACAGGTGTGCCTTGTCAGGGTTCATTGTGGAATTTCTTCAAAGTTGAAGGCACACTGAACCAGCATAGCTACTACAGCACCCTGCAGGAACATGCCATCCCATTCGGTTTAGAAATGGTTTGCAGATGGAACGCAGAGAAGGCCAAAGAGTCAGCAGTGCTCAGCATCTCTGGGAACTCCTTCAAAACCATTTCAGGTGACTACCTTATGAAGCTCATCGAGAGGATGCCAAGAGTGTGCAAAGCACTAATCAAAGCAGAAAGTGGCTCTTTTAAAGAATCTAAAAATATAAAACAAGATTTGAGTTATTTTACAGTTTTTTGTTTACTATATAATTCCGTATGTGTTCAATTCATAGCTTTGATACCCTGAGTTAAAATCTACAATGTAAAAATTCATGAAAACAAACACAAACCAATGAATGAGAAAGTGGGTCATTTTTTTTTACTGGTAGTGTATATGCCACTAACTTAACTAGTGTATCACTCCAAAAATTACACTGTGATTCGTTATATATTGCACTGTCGACATCTACATTAAAAACTAATACGCAGTCACACTAAACACACTTTTCTGCTGTCTTTTTTTGCTTTAATTCAAGTTTTAAATGTATTTTTGTGAAGCACTTGCAGCAGTATTTAAAAATGTTTCTCTAAAGTCTGCTCAACACCAGAAGTGACCCTGCACAGGAAGCGGAAAACCTCAGCTGCATATTAAACATTAATGTTGCTTCAGTGTCACAGTAAGCAAGACAGCATGGAGGTCATACTTGTCTACAGTAAACTCTGTGAGTACAGTATATCTCTTGTCTCATGTACTTTACTTAAATATGTAAATATTTACAATATTATTATATTGTGTCTATAATACATATTAGTATGGAAATCCTCTTTATAAAGAAAAATCTGTTTATTTCTACAGGGTTGATGGTGATGACGACACATGTGCATACAAGTTATTCTACGATGTCTTGTAAGTAGCATGAATTGAAGTCATGTTTTCAGCCCTTCTGCCTAAATCCTTACTTTGTACTAAACTTGGATTTTGTGTTGGGATTGGTAAACCTCAATTTTTGGATCTCTTGGAACTCAGCAGATTACTGTATTTTCCTTCTTTCTCAGATTCGCCTTTTCATATCACTCCATCCAGACTGCAGCTCTTTGAATATGAGTCAGTCTATTTTACCTGTGATGGGGTTAATATTTCAGCCGAATTGAAAATGAGGAACAGTCAGCAAGTCCTTTCGAAATGTTCAAATAGCACTGTGATGAAAAGGTGCAGGATCAAATATGCTTTAGCTTCTGATAGTGGAGAATACTGGTGTGAGAGTGGGGCAGAGAGGAGCAATGCTGTCAGTATAACTGTTTCAGGTATGTTATTATCAGAATTAAAATGTAAAATTGAACGTTCTGTGATTAGCCATTGCAGATTTATGAATTTCTACATTTCTTCACATTTTCAGCTGGTGGTGCGATACTGGAGAGTCCTGTCCATCCTGTGGTGGAGGGAGATGCTGTTACTCTGCACTGTAGAAACAGGAAGACTTCCTCAAATTTCACAGCAGAATTCTACAAAGATAACTTCTTCATGGGCACCAGATATGAAGGAAAACTAGAAATCAAAAAGGTTTTAATGTCTCATGAAGGACTCTATAAATGCAAAATACATGGAGTTGGAGAATCACCAGAGAGCTGGATGGCTATCAGAAGGAAATCGAATGCAGGGGAAGGTATGGTTTTTCTGTTTATTTACTTATTTGATAGCATTTGTAAATTTATAATCACAGAACATCCGTGCTTTCAGTAAGCAGTTATAAGTGTCCTGCAGTACTTCAGAAATACTATTCAAATGTACTTAATCCCAGCAATCCTGGCTACCTGTCATGATTCAGCTTAACGCTCAGCGTAACGGAGGCAGGTTGGGACCCAAATGCAAAGTCACAGAGACACGAGGAATAACGTCAAAAGCACTACTTTATTGTAGGAATAAAGGGAAAACAGAGAACTAAACTAAACTGGGAAATGATTAACTGAAACGCGAGGAAACACAGCAATGAGCGAGGACGCAACACAGAATGGAGGGAGACGAGGACATACATACACAGAAGGATAACGAGGGACATGGGAACACGCAGAACACAGCTGACACAGATAATCATAACGAGACAGGGCATGAGCAAACATTACGCCTACTGACGGCAGACTGTCAAAGTAAAACAGGAAGTACACAGAGGCGCAGACAGGAGGGGAGGAGAGAACACAGGGAGAGCACAGACATAACGGGCTGGGGAAAATATGGAATAAAACACAAGGAGGAGGAACGAGGCAGGGGGACTCATAGATACTGACTAAATCCTTATTTCCTACCACCAACCCTGAATTAGTCTTGGTTTTCTGTTGGGAATGCTAAACCTTACTTTTTGGATCTCTGGCAATTCAGTTGATATTTTTTACATTGTTCTTCTTTCTCAGATTCGTCTTTTCATATAACTGCATCCAGACTGCACCTTTTTGAAACTGAGTCAGTCTATTTTACCTGTAAAGGGTTTAATATTTCAACCAATTGGAAAGTGAGGAACGCCAGGGAAATCATTTCTCAATGTTCAAATGGCACTGCGACAAAGACCTGCAGGATTGATCATGCCTCTGCTTCAGATAGTGGAGAATACTGGTGTGAGAGTGGGGCAGAGAGGAGCAATGCTGTCAACATCACTGTCTCATGTATGTTATTATCAGAATTAAAATCTGAAATTTAAAAGTTGTAAGATTGAACATTGGCACATCCATGAGATTTTAAAATTACTTCCCTTCAGCTGGTGGTGTGATACTGGAGAGTCCTGTCCATCCTGTGGGGGAGGGAGATGCTGTTACTCTGCACTGTAGAAACACAAACACTTCCTCCAATTTCACAGCAGATTTCTACAAAGATAATTTCTTCATTGGCACCAGATATGAAGGAAAACTAGAAATCCCTGATGTTTCAAAGTCTCATGAAGGACTCTATAAATGCAGAATACATGGGGTTGGAGAATCACCAGAGAGCTGGGTGGCTATCAGAAGGAAATCGAATGCAGGGGAAGGTATGTTTTTTTTTTCTACATTTTTTTTTCAATGTATTCGTTTATTAGTAGCATGGATGAATTTGTAATCACAGAACATCCACGCTTTCAGTGAGCTTTAATCTGAGCCTTGCTGTGCTTCAAACATAGTATTCATGTTTACTGAATCCCAGCAATTCTGGCTACTATACTGGGCGTGCATTTAAAGTAGTAAGTTGATCAAAATTTAAAATGAAGAAAGCAAAATGTACACTAAACATTCAAAGTTTAATGATATTGGTGTTCTGAAACAGAAAGGTTAATAATGACTTCCTGGGGAAACTTTTACAGGATGACTTATCAACCTTCTTTTTGTCTTTTTATTCTTCCAGCATCTCATGAAGAAATTGCTTTTTCACACAATTTCTACATCTTCCGGTGCACAGCTGTGACGGTTGGGTTGGCTCTGCAGCTGCTGGTGTTGGGACTACTTCAGTGGAAGCAGCAACTGGGTATATAATGTTGTGCTTGACAGTAAATTTTACAGTCTGTAACATATTCCCTAATTGTTTTCTTTTACCCTCAAGTATTTTAATGACTAAAACTCAAATTTATTTATTTATTTTAATTTATCCACTTTTGTTTATAATATTATACTGTTCTAAGCAATATATAGCCAACATTTCTCCAACCATCTACTGTATAATGCCCACTTTCTTTCTTCCTCCAGTGCTCAGTGTTCTCTTGTTTCTGACTGCACATTTTCAGTGAAATTGTGCCTCGAGAAGTGGTAAGTACTCATTGCTGCACTTAGAAAAAAAAATATATATATGCAGTTTACAAATTACATTGTTCTCGATAGGGATGGGTACCGGTATCGGCACCGGTTCTGACATAAACGGTAGTAACCAGACCGAAAAGCAGCGCACATTTCGGTGCTTTTTTGTCCTGACATGTCATATGCTTTGAATTCTAGCCAATCAATTTACGTTTCCGAGGATGGTAGGCCTGCCCAGGTACGTACGTTCTTTTAGAGCCGAGCTACAGATTAAATATGCCCAAGGCGAAGTGGTCAAAAGTCTGGCTGTACTTCACAGCAAAATATGCAAACTCAGCAGCCTGCAACAAGTGCTTTAAGCTGAAAGGAGGTAACACCTCAAATCCGATGAAACACCTGGCGACGCATAGCGGTTTTTTTAAAGCCGAAAAATGCGCCGTATTTGATAGCTTGCTGCGAGACCTCGCATCGAGTACATCTACGGCGGGTGGGTTGCCTGTTATCGGACCCGGAGTTAGCAACATCCCCCAAAAACCCAAAGAGTAGCGTCCTGGCCCCTAGCCCTGCCAGTGTAGCAAAAATGATGACGGATGATGATGGCAGCAGCGGCCGTTCTTCTCTGGGTCAGTAGCTTAATGTTGTTCATGTGTAATTTACGTTGAGTAGGCTAACCACGTTATTAAATAAATGCATGTAAGGTGAACTAGCAAACACCGTCATAGTTACATGCGGCTGTCTTCTTTGATGGCAGATACTCCCTTCACCCTGGCCAAAAAGGCTAAAATGACCAAAGAAAAAGTGGAAAACAGTTAAACATGAGAGGTTTTTGGACAAAGTTTGTGTTTTTTCCATTGTTTAAGCACTGCTTCCAGCCAAGAGTGATACCATAAACCCCCTATAGCTGCAGAAAAGGTTAACATTATCTTTTTACAAAAAAACAGCTGAACATGAGAGGTTTTTGGACCAATTTTGTGTTCTCCATTCTTTAAGCACCGGTTCGAGCACCGTTTAAGCACCGGCACCGTTTCAAAAGTACCGGTTTGGCACCGGTATCGGATAAAACCTAAAAGATACCCATCCCTAGTTCTCGACTTGGTAAATGTTAAGAGGTAAATTAATTTTGATCAACATGTATTGATATTGATTAACTTTATCTCTTTCAGTTGATGCTTTGATCCAAGAGTCCTGCTCATAATGTGATAGAGGAATAAGCTGCAATAATAACACATTGTCCACCAGCCTCCTGCCAGTGTTCCATAAGAAGTGGTATAATCTTCACGTGATCCTACAAGTCAATATTATAATTGGGCCAGACAATTCAGAGAAAGCTGGCTATCACAGTTGAGACTAGACTTGCTTCCTTATGATTTATACTTATACAGACACAGTTAGAACTAAGATATGGGTTTAACCCTGTTGAATTACTTGCTGCACTTCCATTTAACTTTAAAATGCTGACTTAGAAGACTGGCTTTTTTCCTCCAAAGGGAAATAAGTGCACTGTGGGAAATTCATGTTGTCAATACGTGACTACATGTACTTTCTGGTGCCTTTGCTTCACAGAGAGGCTCGTCTCCTTTTAAAGGTTGTTCTAACTATTGTAATGATGGCTCTGCTCTTGCAGCTGCTGGTGAAGGATGCCTTTACTGTCAGCCAGCAAGACAAGGATTAAATGTGTCTTTAAACATAGGTGTACTGAAAACTTTGCTTACAAACAAGTAACCTGTGAGGTATTTGTCACGTTTTAGTTAATGGACTCAGGCGCAGACCGGGAATCTTTGCAGAGTTAACAATCAGTTTATTTACACAACGACACCTGGTGATACTATTTACAAAGTGCTGGAGGGAGGGGAGGGGAGGGGGGTCCAGGGTTCTGGGGTATGTGAGGGGAAAGACGGGAATCAGACGCACTCCAAAGGCTCTCTCTCTTCACTCCCCACACTGGGGAAACACAAATCCACGCACTCGTCCACACGGAAACAGGTAGACAGGGAAAGGTCCGGGGTAGATCTGCACACAGAGACGGGGGTTAATGACAAACAGACGGAAATAACTTTACGGAGTTTAACTCACAAATGGTTGAGAGACTGACGCTGATAGCTCAACGATCCAGCAATGAGTGACACAGTGCTGCCGTCTTAAATCGGCCTTGCGATCATCCCGATAGGCAGCAGGTGCGTGGGCCAGGGGCGGGAGCCCACAATGAGCACCGCCCCGGCAGGTGGGTGTGAGAGAGAGAGAGAGAGAGAGAGAGGAAAACATGTTGCCTAATACAGGATCAGCTGGTGAGGCACAGGGACCATGACAGTATTTCTCATCCATCATTATATTATTAAATGTATATTTATCTTTTTGCAGTCAGGTGAAAGTAGAATCATTCTTACTGTCAAACATCTAAAATATATTTTTCAATATGCTTTTTTCTGTTTTTATTTGAAACATGTAGTTGAGGTTTGGGGCTATGGTTGTAGTTTCTCATGATGTCTTGACCCTTGAGGTTAAAACAAAACATAGGTGTGATAATGTATCGACATGCTGTTGTCCACATTTATTTTTGCAAAGGCTGTTGCCAAAAATTAAAAACCACCATCTCTAGACACATGTATATTTTAAGGGCCTGGACGGGGTTTTGTCAGCAGTCTTTTTACAGGTTCTACTACATGCAGTTCAGTAAGGCCCAAACATCTGAAAGAAGGACACAGTTTAAGTGAATAAGAACATGCTTTCACAAAAAAGCTTTTTAAAATGTTTTTTTCTTTTTTTTGCACAAAGAGCTGGATTTAAACCTAAAAAAAAAGATTTTATGACTATACTATACTCTCCATAAAGGGAATGATCAACAGTAGGTGAAACCAATGAGACTCAGACAAATGAATTTGTAAAATCAATAGCAAAATAATCTCCAAAAAGTTGATTCTGTTCATCTGGACGTAGCGTTTTGTAGGAGAAACATTTCGTCACTCATCCAAGTGACTTCTTCAGTCTCAGCTGACTGCAGGTTTCCCCAATCTTATAAACAGTACATTTGCATAATGACTGAAACCAGCCCACTGAAGGAACAATGGGCTGGGAGGTCAGTTCCTTAATCTTAATTATGCAAATTCTCATGACCACTGACCAAAACCCACTGATCAAAGCCCACTAAACAATGTCCATGAGTACCATTCACAGAGAGTTGGGGAATGGCTGCAATCACAGTATTGTAAGATGGTGACGAGGTAGCTCTTCTGTGTTGTGCCATCTGCTTCGCCAAAGGTTGTTTGGTTTCCCCGATGTATAAATCCTGACAATCCTCCTTGCACTTAACAGCGTACACTATGTTACTCTGTTTGTGTCGGGGGACCCGATTCTTGGGGTGGACCAGTTTTTGGCGCAGCGTGTTTTGGGGTTTAAAAGCCACAGAGACCCGGTGTTTAGAAAAAATGCGTCTCAGCTGTTCCGATACTCCTGACACGTACGGGATCACTACAGGTTTTCGCTTGGGCAGCGGTTGTCCTTCTCTCCTGGATTGGCTGGAGCTTTCTTTAGGTGTCTTTCCAGCTTTGACAAAAGTCCAGCTGAGATAACCACATTTACTCAGGGCCTTCTTGATGTGCCTTGATGTGGTACATCTTTCGCCATCTTACAATACTGTGATTGTGGCCATTCCCCAACTCTCTGTGAATGGTACTCATGGCCATTGATCAGTGGTCTTTGATCAGTGGTCTTTGATCAGTGGGTTTTGGTCAGTGGTTGTTGATCAATGGTCATGAGAATTTGCATAATTATGATTAAGGAACTGACCTCCCAGCCCATTGTTCATTCAGTGGGCTGGTTTCAGTCATTATGCAAATGTACTGTTCATAAGATTTGGGGAAACCTGCAGTCAGCTGAGACTGAAGAAGTCACTTGGATGAGTGATGAAACATTTCTCCCACAAAACGCTACATCCAGATGAACAGAATCAACTTTTTGGAGATTTACTTTCCTGGATCATTGAGAATTCATCAACACAATAGAAAAATACAACTAAAAGCTCATTTATAGAAGCCACCAGAAACACACAAAAAGCTTTTTTTGTTGATCATAGATTACACTGAAAATAATATATGCAGACTAATAAAATTCTCACCATAAAGATTTTCATCCTTACATATAATGTTTTTTGTGTTTTGTTTTTTTTTTTAGAATATTTTTAATTTGTATTGGTGTAACTTTCTGTGATATACAAATAATACATTTACAAGATGTTTTTCATAAAGATTTCTCAGCTTTTGCATTATAAAATGTCTTTCTTACTAAGCTGGTCTATATTTTTTTAACCAAGTGTGCTTTAACTTATATTATAACAAAATTAAAATGAGGTTAAAACAGGAAGTCTAACAGATGACTTCAGCTTGTATGTCCACATTAAACAAAGAAAATTGTGACCCTCATGGTCCTAGAGTGTCTTTGTTTCGGCCTCCCTTTTTAGCTCCATTGTTTCTCTCTCTCACACACACACATACACACACACACACACACACACACACGGTTCACAGCGGCTGTGCCGACAATATTGCTCGCCCGAGCCTGTCTGTTTCAGGGCGGTGCTACGAGGGAGGCCATGTTCAGGTATGGAGTGTGGCTGGACTGTGCGGTGACGCGGCGTCAGGAGGAGACAGGTCTGCTATTGTATAGGGGTATTTTAAAATTGTATTTGTAATTCTGGTTTTACCTTTTCCCATGGAAATAAATGGTCTGTTTAAGGCCGATTTAGTCTCTGCAGAGGTGGGTCGAGTATCCAGTAAGAGTAGCATTACTTTAAAATAGTATTACTCAAATAAAAGTGAAAAGTAGTCATCAAAAAAGTTACTCAAGTAAGAGTAAAAAAAGTACTTGGCGAAAAGACTACTCAAGTAGCGAGTAACTGTTTGAAATGTCCGATTTATTTTATAAATAAATGCTATCAGACAAACAAAAATAAATAAATATACAAATTTTAGTATTTTCAAAAGGAATATATGTAAAAACATCAACAAAATAAGGCACAACAATTCTAATTTCCAGATTTCAGTTTTTCACAACATAAAGCTTTTTTCACCAATACCTACAGTAAATAATAAACAGTGCAAACAATTTCCAGTGACAAGATATGCTGTAAACTTTATATTCATTTTTGCTCCAAATGGCACAGCAGCCTCAGAGAAAACATTAGAACGAGGCATCTTCAACATATGTTCATACAAGGCAGCTCAGTTTACTATAAGTTGTATGGGTGTGTGTCTATTTCTGCATATTTAGCAAAAATGTTCCATTTCTTCACTCAGTGAGGTGATGGTTAAGCTTCAGCAGTAGTTTGCTCTCAAGGTTCTTTTTGTGAAGCTCTAACTGTTTAGCGAACAGGAGTCCTGCATGACTAAGAAGTCCTTCACAAGCTCCAGATGCAGGAAGAGCTGTATTGATTTTGATCGACAGCTTCTTGATGTGAGGAATGCCATGCAATAGATCCACACCTCCAGTGAATGGACATGAAAGGTACCTCTCCAGCCCTGCTTCTGGCTTTCCTGACCCCATGGATCCATCATCTTCGTCGGTTAGGCTGCTGTTTGTGCTGGCCTCACCCAGCTCTGTGTCTAGGTGATGTCTGATGAAGTGGAGACCTGTGGAAAGATGTAAGGTTTTCAAAAGAATTAGGTCTGGTCATTATAGTGCTGTATACACTGCCAAGCTGCGGATGTTTGTTTGGAGCTAGCCTCCAAAAGCTGGGCATACACTGTGCGATTTTTGGCCCATTTTGAGCCGATTTTTCAGTTGCGCAACCGTTTTGGGGATCGGCCCGAGTTTCGCCTTAATCGTGTGTGCATCGTGTAGTATACATGGGGTAACAAAAAGCAGTTAACACCTCACGACCAGCTCCCAATCATCAATCGTATGGTCGCAAGATAAACCTGTTTGAAATCCTGTTGCCCCTCAACGCAGCAGCTCACACTGCGCACGCACAAACACAAAAGTTTATTGTTCTAACAATATACTTTTCATGTTCATGCAATATACCTTTCACGTTTGAACAATATAATATTTATATTGTGTCTGTGTGAGTGAGTGAAAGACAAGAGGGAGAGCGAAGGACAGATTTTGTATGATAAGCTTCATGTTATGAATGCACAGTTTGAGCACTCAGGTCGCATCAGAGCATCGGGCCGTATAGTGTGAGACCCTGCATCGTGACCTCTGAACTTCTAAAAATTCAATTCAATTCAATTCAATTGTACAGTTTGAGCAGGAGCTGAATAACGCGACTGAAAAAAATCGCACAGTGTTTGCCCAGCTTAATGCAGACTGTTTAAACTAAACAAGCTGCTGTTTCACATAATAAACCCTGTCAGCCGCAATATTGCCTTCTGTTTTAACACTAAAGCAGTAGAGACGAGCTGTTTACATCTGCGTGGAACTCTAGCGGCATTAACCAGGCAGCCGAAGCTGCACAAAAAAACCCACAAACTTATCTCACCACAACGTAGCGCCGAAAATATGACTCGCAGCTCGAGCTCGACACAGCTGCTGTAACATAAGACTGACATCCAGCTAACCACAGCTAAAAAGATATTTACAGAAAACTTACCGTTTCCTCAGGTTACACGAGTTGAGTTGTTTCATGCTGAAAAGTTGGTTTGTTTTGGCTCTCACTGAAGACACCGACACTGAAGACATAGCTGTTCTTTTGTACTGCTTTTAAGAGAAACATTCTTAGTATGTGAGGAAAATGCTGTTCATCCTCCTCAGCTCTAGCGTAGACAACTGGCTCTGCCATGTGTCTTCTTTCCGTGTGTCCGCTACTGTGTAGTGATGGGTCGTTCGCGAACGAAATGACTCTTAGAGCCGACTCTTTGAAGTGAACGACGCGAGTCGGCTCCTTATTGGGAGTCGTGAGGTTTTTTGTTTTTTTCTTTCTCTCACCCTCTCTCTCGCCCTTTTTTCCGCTAAACTCAGCACGCGCGGCCTGTACGTTGGACTGGGCAGAGGGGGGAGGGGCGTTAGTTACACTCGCAGTAGCACAGGAACAGAGCCAGAGAGAAAGAGAGCGAGGGACAATTAGAAAGGTATAGTAATCATCCACTATTTTCAGTTGCAGATGATAAAGGATTCAAAAATCATGCAGGCCCATATGACAGAGAATGTGCATCTTCTTTTTGTTTTAATATTTTAATTTATATTTAATTGTGTTGTGGTTTGCAGTGTTTTGTGTTGTTTCATGTTAAATTTGTTTAAAAGGAAAAAGCTGAAAATTTAAATAGTTAAAAGTTTAAAATGTAAATAGTTGTTCTTTGTATTATATGATTTATTTATTACATTTTATGTGGAGTGAATAAATAAAGTATATTTATGGTGGCCCTTAGAGACAAAGCACGTACAAACTCCAAAACACGTAAAAACTCCAAAACACGTAAAAACTCCAAAACGCGTAAAAACTCAGACGCACTTACAAACCCTGAAGCATGTACAAACTCCAAAACACGTAAAAACTCAGAAGCACGTACAAAAAAGACAACAGACGTGCTCCAGGATGCTAGGGTGCAGTGTTGAGCTTTTGTTACCTAGTGGCTACACAAGCCAGGAAGTATCAACAACCGGATTTGGTGTGTGGTAGTAACAGGTAAATGATTTTTTTTTTTAATTATTTGAATAAATATGAGTGCTTGTCTATAAATACACAAACAATACACACATGCTTTCAATTGTGTAATTTAAGTGATCTGGGTAGCTCTGTTTTGGAAGTTCAGTAAACGCTAGAAATATGTTTTGGAGTTTGTATGTGCTTTTTGGAGTTTGTATATGCTTTAGAGTTTTTACGTGCTTTGTCTCTAGGGGCCATATATAAACATATATAAATAAAACCACTTTTTTTTACGTTAGTAATTCATTTTCTGCATAATTTTATATTATTGTTAATGATTAAATAATTAAAGCAACAAAACAACCTGAAGAGCCGGTTCGGAGTCGAAAGAGCCGGCTCTTTTTAGTGAGTCGAGCCGAAAGAGCCGGCTCTAAAAAGAGCCGGAAATCCCATCACTACTACTGTGAAATGCTTGGGCCGCTCTGCCCACCACAGTTTCAAACTGGTCATGTGACTGCATGGCCACATCTGATTGGTAAAAAAGTTACCGGAAACTCCACTGGTGGCATGTTATCTAATGTGTTAAACTAATTATTTTTTTAAAAAAAGTAACGAGTCGAATTTTGCAAATGTAGCGGAGTAAAAGTACAGTTTCTTCTTCACAAATGTACTCAAGTAAAAGTAAAAAGTATAGTGCAAAAAAGATACTTTAAAAGTACATTTTTTTTCAAAAACTTACTCAAGTAAATGTAACGGAGTAAATGTAACTCCTTACTACCCACCTCTGAGTCTCTGTGCCCTTAGCGTTACCCACTCATTCCCCTTCTTCTTATGTGAACGGACTTTGTGGTGAAGATTTAGATCCATCAGTTTTAGCGGCTACAGAAGCTGCAATAATGCGCGCCCCAATGTCATTTGCCATTTTAGTAGGAGCCCTGTACACAAATGAATCTAGTATGATTGTGTGTGCCGAACATGCCCTGTAGAGGTCACTGGCTCACTTTGTATATCTAAATATTTGTAACAGTGGCGGTTATTCGACTGCTTTGTTCTCATTGCTCCCCGTGTGTGTTGTTATTAAAATAAAATTCCTGACTTAACCATTTTTTTTTTAGATAAAATGTTAGTCATTGTTCCTGACCAACAACCAAGTGACATGAGATAATATGCAACAACAGGTTTAATTTTGCACTGGGGAGCTCCAGAATCATCATGCTTTAGTTGGTTTTTAGTACTTAATCTAGGAGGTTCCCATGAGGTATCTTGTAAAGGTATTTTTTGGGCAGATCAGTTGTCTGTATGGGGTCATAATACCAGACAAGACCTCATGCTACAGTAAAAAGTTGACACCTCTATACTTCAGCAGTAAGCCAAACAGGAAGAGGTTGTTAGCTATAATAAACTGCATATCGCTGTGATGATCTGTCAGCAAGACAACATGGAGGTTACGCTTTTCTGCATTAGATTGTGTGAGTACTGAGTTTGTTACACATCTGAGGTGTTGCTGCTGCTTTTTATCTAGCAGTTGTAATAATTTGTAGCTCAATACATTAGTATTAAACTTTCACCAGAAGAGTATCAGCACTATTGATTCTACAAATATCAGAATCTCCAACTGTGAGCGTAACTTTCATTTTTCTTTAAAACATATTCAGTATTTTTATGATTTTGGTGATGAGCCTTGTGCAATGCTGTTTTCTGGCCAAACACAAAGCATAGCAGGATTACATGCAAAGTCTAATAAGAAGAAATACAAATTCATTCAATGACCACATTAGGCTGTGAAGTTTTACAGACATGAATGCTGCTCAAACCCTTCGCAGAGTTTCCAAACCACACAGCGTCTCTATATTCATATTTATGTAACTCGTTTATTCTTTTTTAAGTCTTAGTGTTTCAGCCTGACAAACTATCTGCAGTACAACCACAACACTTCTCGAACTGTGTGAAAAGAGGCTGTGAATTTGTTTCTGTGAGGGTTATTTAATGACTACTAAGGTCATGATTTTTTTTTTTTATCCAGGTGAGCATTGAACATTTACTAATTTACATGAAAGAACAGGAGTAAAAAAAGATTCAGTACAGGTTAGCAATCTAAGCAGAGATGACTACACCACCTTCTCTTCGACCATCTTCAGTTTCCAAGCCAGCTGAGAGACGTGATCTCGCCGGCAAATTCTGGGTCTGCTTCTGTCTTCAGGACATGCCTGAAACACTTAATCTAGGAGGTTCCCATGAGGTGTCCTTTCAGATGTCCTGATATGTTCAGCTTAATAAATATTGTTATCTCTTAAATACCGTATACTTAAAGCAGAAATATATTTATTAAGTTGGAAGCTGATGGACAAGTCACAGTGATGCAGTCAAATCTGATATATTATTATAATATTATTTATTTTTTGGACCTTTTGGGATGGGTAGGTTTATAAACAAGTTCACTGACAACATATTACCATCAAGACTATAGCATATAATTCACATTATTTTGTCATAGCCTTTAATTTTGCATTCAGCAAAATTCCTTCCAAAGTCTAACAAAGCCATAAGATCACCTGTGGGTCAAGTTGAGTTATATTTTATTTAAATGTGTCTTTTATTCACTTATCTTTAAAGCTTTCACTTGTTATTTGTTTCTTCAGTGATAAATACCTGGCTGCTGCTGGTGATACAAATTTGGGATAGTTGTGATGCTCAAACAAGTAAGTGAAAGTTAATTTGATTCCTTTGCACAATTTAGTAACTTTCTGATTAATGTCAGTCAGGATTCTATGTTTGATTTGTTAATTGTCACTTGACAAATTTTTAATGATCCTGTCTTTCTCTTTGTCAATAGATTCAGCTTTTCCTCATGTTGTTCCAAACACTTCTCAGCATTATGAATACAGCACAGTGTCTTTTGACTGTAAGGAGTTTGATGTGTCTCCTGGATGGAAACTAATGAGGAAAGCAACAGATGTTGATACAGCGTGTGGGACTAGCTGGGGAGTTTTCAGTGGGTCCATTTGCATCTTCAGAAATGTTTATATTGAAGACAGTGGACAGTACTGGTGTGAGAGCGGAGATGGAAAGAAAAGCAGCCCTGTCAACATCACCATTTCACGTAAGTTTACTGTACCTGTGTTCACTGACATTTATGTTTATGTTGGTAAAGAAATCTGTGGTGAATTGCATATTAAAATGTGTTTTATGAGCTAAAGTACACCACTATACAGAGCTTGTTGAGAAATCAGCTAAATATTCTGATAATTATATATCTGCTAAGTGTTTTCCTGTGCAAGTGAAAAAAAGAAAGAAGAAAAAAATTGATAACATACTGGACATGAAAGTGCTCAAATCCTATGAGAAACGGCTTTCAAACACATGATTTTCATTTGCGCTGAGCTATAAACGTCTAATTATACCATATATTATAATTATAACAGCTGGTCCTGTGATCCTGGAAAGCCCTTTAATTCCTGTGGTGGAGGGAAACACTGTGAGTCTGCGCTGTAAAAACAGCACAGATTTCACCAAAACCTCCACTTCCATATCCTTCTATAAAAATGGCCTCTTTATCAAGAGCATCTCCACCAGCACTTTGATCATCCGCAATATTAACAAGTCTCATGAAGGACTCTACAAGTGCAACATCTCAGGAGCTGGAGAATCACCTGAGAGCTGGCTGGCTGTCAGAAGCAGAGACAACACAGGTGAGAGTACACATTACTGTGGTGTTTGTGTGTGTTTGTGTGTGTGTGTGTGTGTGGTGTAATGTATTTTGAGATGTGTTTCAGGTCACATACTTTTCAGGCTGTTAGAGGCCTACACTTCATATAAAATATGGACATATATTAATCCCCCACTAAACGTGGGAAACTCTGGTAGACAAAGAGACAAATAATCACTTCTTTAAAATGAGAGACAAAAGCTTCGAACCAACATTGGAGGGTTTGTTTCTGTAAAGACACTGCAAAACTGCAAAAACCAAGAAAAGGCATTTTGGAAAAAAAAAATCTTAGTGCCTTATATTACATGACATACGCTAATGCTTTAGTAAATCAAACTGTACCTAATATAACCACTAGAAAAGAGTAGACAATAGTTAGCATTTATTCTGCTAGCTTAATGCAGAATAAATGCATTAATAATAGATATTATTAGAAATTCACTAAGAACTCTTTGCATGTGCTAATGTAATTAGCATTGGCAGTGTGATCATATGATAGCATCATAACTTACCCAGTATAAACTGAAATGTTTTCACTCGCCTGGAATATTTGACCCTTTTATTGCTTTAATAAAGAAACTCATTGTCAGTATAACTGGGCTCGTATCACCTGCCTGTACAATTGATGCATGTATTTGAAAGTATGACAGAGCATCATTTTGGGGCATCATTTGTCCTCTAGACGGAGAGTTTTATATTGTAAATTAAGTCTTTTTTTTGACAAGAACAAATAATAATTGGTTATTTAAACCCAAATTTTACAAATTAAGGATTTTTTTTGTTGTGTTTTGTTTTTTTTTTTACAGACAATGACATGGTGACTCTCCTTTGTTATGATCAACTTCCTGTTTTGCTCTACTTCCTGCTAAGAACTGTTGGCACCATTTTATGGGTCACTCTGCTGCTGGTGGTGTTAAGAAAACGTCAGCCTTGGAATGACCATGCTATATAGAAAATGTGCACAATTGTAAGCAACAAAATTGTAAAAAATACATTTTCTATATTATGATAGAATATATATATATATATATATATATATATATATATATATATATATTATAATAGAAGCCTTTGAAAATTATTTCTATGGATAAATGCAATTTAGACAGACTGCTCTGTCTACCACTGGTAAACAGAGCAGTCACCCGAGACTGCAAGACCATACTGACCAGCCTGTGCACCGCCTGGATTGACTGCAAGAAAGCCTATGACTTGATGCCCCACACTTGGATCCTAGATCAACAGGACTAAGAGCCTTCATCAGGAACTCTGTGGGGATGTGGGGAACAACACTAGAGGCCATCTTCAAGCCAATAGCATGTTGCCATCAAGTGCAGGATCTACCAAGGAGACGCAAGGAGCAAGAGGAGCATTCATGGAAGGGTAAAGACCGTCTGCAGGGGCGAGAGGATAATTTTTTGAATAGATATATAGATATAGACAGATATTTTTATCACCAGCTAACCTGTTTAGATATTTTGATATTTTGTCATGGACCTGTTTGAAAAAACACCCAAAACAAAGAAAAACACACATTATCTGTCTAGTATAACTATGTATTTTGGGCATAGAAGTAGATCAGTCGTGTATATTAATTATTTTACGTGCCACAATCTCATGAGTTTAAATGTCTTTTAATCTTCTCAGTGTTTAAGTCTGTTATACAACCACAGTGTCTCCAAAGTTCTGTCAACAGAGTTTGCAAGTTTGCAGAGAGCTCAGTGAAAGACTACTGTGGTCATGAAAGGAAGAACAAATAAATTATTCAGTTACTTCTTTCTGACTTATTAAATCTTTTTTATCATGTAGATTAAAGGCCATGTGTGATGTCATTTGTACTAGAAGCGGATGTAAGATGGACTCCACTAAATCTGTTTCTTAATTGTATTATTATATATTATATTATTAGAAACCCCATAAAAATTTGAGATCCAGTTTATGCGTCGTATACCTTGAGCTGAATTTAATTTGAATGTCGTGTGTAGGTTTCAGAAATGCCCAATGGTTAATGGAATGTGTTAATGGGATTGCAGTGTATAAAAACAGTGTGTTATCATTTTGATAGTGACAGTAACACACATTATAAATCTACACAGAAACAATATCCCCTGATTTATTTATTGATCTTTTTTTTTTAGATATCTCTAAAAATGTAATTTACATTTTTTGAAAGTAGTGTATTTTGTTAGATTATTGGTGTTTATCGTTGGTATTTAACTAACGTTCCTCTCTGACACTGAAATTCTATTTAAGACTTCTTTAGACACAATATATTATTGTTTGAGCATGAGGAACTGAAACTAAAAATTTGTAGGGTTTTTTTGTTTGTTTTTGTTTGATTCTGTTTGGTTTTAAGAACTGAAATTTCTTTGGCTCTCTAAGTGGTTTCTGTATTTAACGTACTTCCTGAAATCCTGGTTTTTGAGGCTTCATGTGCTGTGATACTCATCACTAAACAATACTGGACATAAAGCCTGTACATATTTATTTTTATTGTTAATGAATCATTTTAATTTTATACCACTAATAAGAATTTCCAAATAAACAAATATTACAACTTGTATCTGGTGGGTCTTAGACATCTGGCCTGAGACTCTTCTCGGCTCTTGTTAGCTAGCCTCTAGCAGGATTGGCTGCCCATTTCCTCTAGTTCTTTGAGAGCTCTGTCTTCCTCCTTCCTCTTAGGTGGACACAGGTTTTTCATTGAGATGTGTGGCCTTGTGTCCTGGAGAGCAATGGAAGATCCTGGGTCTTCATCATTGCTGCATCTTCTTACCCTTAAATGTCTTTCGTGGCAAAGACATTTGTAACTTTATTCTACAGTGAATCTTTCTGTGTCTCTTTTCTCTTTTCTCTCCCCTCAGGCCCTACTCAGTCACAGCAGATGGTTTTTCCTCCCCATTGCTCCCAAGTTCTTGAACATAATGATTTTTCTGATTGTTGGGGTTTTCTGTGTATTAAAATACAGTCTTTTGCTTAAAATATAAAGCACCTTGAAGGGGCTATATATTTTAAAATTGACCTCACATATGGCTGCAACAAAACAAGAAACGCATATTAATAAGTTGATTAAAAGAATAAAAGCAAACGCTTATTACACCATCATTATCTGCAAATGCTCATTGGAGCAGATATTTTTGGTGGTTTAGTATACAAGTATGTGTTTTTTATTTTCATTTCACATACCTCAGAGGAGATGAGAGATGAGATAGTGTGGTTTCAAATGAACTTTAATTACTTTAAACATGCAATTGAGTTAAAAATGACCCAGTTTCTGTTTCTAGTAATGAAATGTGCCCCTTTCTAAGCATAGTGTCCTGCATAGACACACCAAAGATGATAGGCAGAGGTTTCACTGTTAGACTTAAATAAGCTGCTTACTGTTAAATCAGCAGTCATTACGTGACTTACCAGACAGACCACATCTGCTTTTATTAAGCTACACACACCTCTTGTACTTTCGTTTTGTTCCACTCAGCTGTTTTTTTAAGGTATGACTTCTAATGACTTCTCACAAATAAGGTGCATAATCAGAACTTTAGAGATGCCAGTGGGTGACTGAAGATATCCAGTTACAAGGATATCTTTTTTACAATGTCATACTTTGTAAAAACAAAAACAAAGAAACAGTTTATCTTCCCTACTAATAGTAAGAACAACATTCTACAATATTTAATCAGATATCTACTGGATTGGAAGAAAGATTCCCTTCACATTTTTTGTAGAGAACTAAAACATTGACTCATCTTTTCTTCAGTAATCTATAGAGCACACAGGAAATAAACCTTCTTCACAGGGAGCAGGAAGTGAAATATAACAAGCACCTGAAAAAAGATCACACCGACCACTGCAGGGTTTGAATTAAATCGTGCAATTCACTGCAGCTTTTCTTTAAGTGTTGTTTTCACAAACCATATATGTTTTCAATTTGTACTGGGAGGCCGAGCCTTCAGCTTTCAGGCCCCTCTTATAGGGAACCAGCTCCTAGTGTCACGGTTTGCCAGGGCAAGCCGTGGGGAATGTTAGAGAAAGGACCCAAACGCTGGACTTAGTGCAATTAACAGTGCATTTATTTACAGTGGGGGTAAATATACACCACACAATAAGTCTCCCGAGTGCTCCCTCAACTCCTGTGTCGTGCCTTCTCCCAAGTGCTGGTATTCCGTGCTCTCTGCTCCTGTGCCTACGCACACCCCGTGCGTCCTGCAGTCCCGTGTTCCGCTCTCCTGAGGAAAAACCAACAGACGCAGCCGTTATGGCACCACTCCAGCAGGCATACACTTAACAGTACTTGCGACACTGACATGGAGTCTAACTCAACGATCCTGCGCCGGAGGAAGCTCCATTGCTCTGTTAAGTAGCTCCCCCGACGAGCCTGATCAGAAGCAGGTGTGTGGGAACCTGGGCGTGACCAGCAGCTGGCAGGGCCACACCCATCGGGCCTGCAGGTGGCTGTCCTTCATCCTCCAGCCACACACACACACACACACACACACGTACACAAACCAGCATGGAACACAAGAGCACAGTGCAGCAAACATACACCCAATAATAATCATAATAATAAAGGTCCACACTGTTCACGGACCCCGAGTCCCCGGAACCGGGTCCGTGACACCTAGTTTGGATTTGGGCGACTCTCTACATTTAAGATTAGGCTAAAAACGTTTTGATAAAGCTTACAGTTATGTCTGGATCACATGACCCTGCATTTTCTCTTAGTTATCCTGCCATGGTGGATCATGGGAAGCCCACAGCACCCTAGAAATAGAAGTATTTCTTCTACACGCTGCTCTTTTCATTGTTTATACACAATTCTGCATTTAATCAGTACTATTTTAATTGTAGCAAGACTTCACACCTTTAAATGGTCATTTGAGATATGACCTATTGCAAGTTCCCGTTTTTATAAGTTTAGCAGGACTGCTACTTCTGCTTTTGTACGTGTTCGTTTGTTAACCACCTTGAAGCCACTTTTGTTGTGATTTGGTGCTATATACATAAAATTGAAATGAATATTCCACTGTGATCTAACAACTATAGTAGGAGGTGATGCTATATTCGGCTGCATATATATTTGCACACTAACTTTGGTTTGATGTCTTGTGTCTTCAGAGCCGCTGTTTTGCATTCTTTTGTTGCAACAAGTTGTTGACTTACTTTTGAGTTCCTATTATTTTGAAGCAATCTGGCTTCTCTCTTCTAACCTCTGACATAAACAAGGCATTTTCACCCACAGAACTGCCTGTTACTGGAATTTCCTCTTTTGGAATATTCTCTGGAATATATATAGATAATTGTGTGGTAAAATCCCAGTAGATCTCAGTTTTTGACCGAGATGCATAATTATATTATGCATTATATATTATAAGAAATTAACGCATAATGTCATTAATTTGACCACAAGGTGGATTTGGACAAGCACATGCAGGCACTAATAGTCTGTATTTGTGTGCTAGTCAGATGATATCTATCAACCCATTGAAAAGACATGCAGCATGTGAGGAATTTATATTGATTTGTTGAAAGGTGGAAGTGCAGATAAGCTGGTCTTAACCCACATTAAATGTGTTTTGAAGAAAAATATCAGCACCAGTCCTTTGAGCCGGTTATCCTTATCAGCGTAAGACACACAATAGGGCCCTCTAGTGGCTGCAGGAGTTCTGACAAGTTTTTCAGAACAATGGAAGAAGTCAGGTGATCGAGTGATAGTTTACTTGTGTGAGCGTGTGTGGAATAAAATGATACTTTGTAGAAAGAGGGGAGCGGATTGAATTAATTTATAAATTAAGTTAATGAATGTGATGAAAATGCACAGCATAAGTTATGTCCTTGGCACATGTTGGCAGGGACTTAATTTTAATGGTCTTATCTTGTGATGCTGATTTGTGTAAAACCCTGCTCTTTTTTTATTCACTGGGATACCCCTGTGACAGGATTTTATCTGCCCTTTGTTTGCATAAGTCACACACATGTCATCTGCATTTTAAGAGTGAAGGAAATCCACTGATGCCACTGAGAAGGTTTTTGAAATTTTTCCTGTATAGTATGAGTTTCATTAACTGATTTTATGACAAGTCATCAGATATCCTGTATGGACAGGAGGAGGAAACAGTGACAGGAGCTGTGTGAGGCTACTAAAGACAGTGGATCCCTCACCAGCTGCATTAAAAAGAGCAGAGAGGTAACAATAACACATGTACCAGTTGTTGTATTGCAGAGGTATAAAAACAATGTTTTGGTTCTATAACATTTTTCTATTATTCCTTTATTAAGGGTTAAGTGCAAGAGTACTTAAATACTACTTAATATACTTAAATAATAGATTAATGCAATAGCAAACTGCGCCTTTTTTCTCAGCTGGACAGCAAATGGAGAGTGATAGATGATATGAGGAGATTGAAGGAGCGGTAGAGGCAAAGAGTGAGTCACAGGCAGAATCTAGCTTATTTCTCACAGTTTTGCTGCCTTGTGGCTCCAAGCGCTTTATTATTATCTCATAAGACTTGTTTAATCAGCTCCTATGGACTCTTTAATGTCTACAGTCCCAGATCAACACAGCCCTGCCCAACAGGGGCAGCGACAACCTCTCAACAGCAACATCAGGTAAAACAAAGGCTATGTTTGCTTTGCAATGTTGCAATGACCTAATCACAGTGATATAGTATGACATAATTCCATATTACATTGTTGATGAATGTGGGTTGTTTTTCTGCAGCCTGGTTCTGTGTGCCCCTTTTTAACTTTGAGCACCCGCCCCTTCAAACATCTGTGCACGGCCCTGGAGCACCCACCTACGCCTTCAACTCATCTGTCCCTCCTACTGCACACCTCACCACTGCTGACACCACCCGTATATACTTCTCTGCCACTGCTGACTTCCACATGCAGCACCACAGTTCCTTTCTCAGCAGCCAATCATCTGCTTTCTCTGATCCACAATGACATAGTGAAGCTTTTCACTGACCTTCTCTAAACTTCTACATCAACACTCTCAGAACAAACATCACATCTGTAGAGCTCTTTCCCTGCATGAAGCCACACTGCTGCTCACCTCCTTAACCTAGTTTCAATAATTGGTAGCATATTTCTATTACAGCTTGGTAGTAATGTGGTAATCATAGGTAACAAGGGAAATGCAAGAGTGTAATAATGTGGTATGTTCTAAGTTATTACAACTCAATTACCTGTAGTAGTTTCTGGGTAATAAGCAGGAAACAGAGCTGCAAAATGTGAAGCTGTCCGTTTCTCTTTAATAGCATATTAATAATCTATTAAGGCAAAATTAAAGTGTGTAATTATTACTTGGAAACACCTGAGGTAGGTTCTGTGTAATAAGCATAAATAGAAACGGCCTGCAAAGAGCTGGCCGCCAGTAGGTGCCAGACTACTGCAACAGTGCGTTGTGCAAAAGACTGAGCAAAGTGCAAAATTTAACTTGATGTATGAAGGCATGTTTGTGTTTGTGTGTGTGTGTGTTTGTGTGTGTGTGTGTGTGTCTGTGTAAGGCAGCAGAGTGAAGAGTCTGTGTGAGGGGTGTGTAGATACACACCTTTTATTGTTCATTTTATTTATTTTTTATTTTCACTTGCTAGATATGGGACAGACTTGAATGAGGAAAACAAAAGGGAAAAAGGAAGGGGGGGGGGGAACAGCGGAGAAGAGGGACGGGGATAAAGGGCAAAAAAACAAAAACCAACTAAATAAGCAGACAAAAAAAATACATATATCGATCACCTGGATCACCTGTTGAGAAAGAAAAAAGAAAACAAGAAGAAGAAAACAAGAGTAATACAATAAACAACATCATGATGATATATGGGAATATAACAGTAAATACTAAATATTAAACATTATTGTGCAGCACGTAAGATCAACAGCGCACAGTGTGCTTTGAGGTAGGGGCCAAAAAGGGTGTCGTTTGTGTGTGTGAGCACCCGTGTGTACACCTATGAGCATGGACGCGCTTGTTTTTAAAAGGTTCCTTCATGTAATGATCTGCTAGAGGGTGTGGGGACCAAGAAAGAAAGAAAAAAAAGAAAAAGAAAAAGAAAGAGACCAAGGAAGACCAACACAGGGGCAGCCGCCCCACTATCCCAGAAAGAGCTGAGGAGAGTCCCAGATGAGGGGTCACTCAGCAGCCGCGGAGCAGAAGCCAGGGGGGGGGTTGCAGTGACGTGCCCGTGAGCTCCGCCGGCAGCCAGCTGCGCCAGAGTGACTGAGCCCCAGGCCGAGAGGCCGGGGGCACCCCACCCCTGAAGTGGCCCGAGCGAGCCCCCAGGCTCCAGGCCCCGATAAGCAGCCACCAAGGAGTGAGCCGGTGTGTACCTGGGCGCCCACCCCCGGACGTCTGATACCCAACCTGACATATAGACACAGACATACAGGCACACACAGATACAAACATCCATTCCCACCCTCATGCTCTCATATGCAATTACTCAACACTCAACCAACGTGGAGACAGACATAGAGAGACACTGTACACACAATCACACTCCCCAAGCGTACTCTAAGAACCGGGTCTAGGTACCCTTGCCCCTGGAGGGGGAAACTGCACCCAGACCCAGGAGGGCATGGAGCTACCTGCCAGAGAGCAGCAGGTAAGCGCATAGCCCCTCCTGATAGCCCTCAATGTCTACGTGTATTTAAAATTGAGAGGTGGGCAACGACGCCAGGGGTGAAGTGTACACCCTGATGGTCTTTTGGAGTCCGTGTAGCGTGCCCACCCCCAAGATCCTATATGTATGTGTAATGAGAGTGTGAGTAATGTGAATGTCTAAGTTGTGAGATAAAATTGAGGCACAGGCAGCCAGAAGGGGACAGAAGGGGGGATGCCTCCCCTGCACCCTTGTGACACACCTTTACCCCAAGGCCCTGCATGTGTGGGTGATTGTGGTGGAGTGGGAAGTCACTTTGTTCTTTAACATGTGGTTAAACCAAAGGGATCTGCTGTTGGGTTTAAGTCAACCCTGCTGGTAAACAGAAGCTCTTACTGAAAGCAACCACACAGACACTAGTGTACGTTTCACTTGCAAGGGGAGCGTTGGAGAGCAGTGTTGTCACTCGCCTGTCCAAGCAACTCCAACTCCTCTGCGTCCGCCTCACTCTTTCATTGACAACAGAGGTTACACATAGTACAGTTATCCACGTGACAGTTTTAAGGCAAGCATGTGTAAGCAAAGCGTGTGTGTGTGTGTGTGTGTGAGACACTTCCTGACACACCATACATGGCAGTGACCTCTCAACAGTATCTCTAGTCACTTCATTTAGAGCATGACCTTTTAAAGGCCCCTAAATGTATTTTTTGTCTGTATGGGGTCATAATACCAGACAAGACCTCATGCTAGAGTAGAAAGTTGACACCTCTATACTTCAGCAGTAAGCCAAACAGGAAGAGGTTGTTAGCTATAATTGTTTTTTAACACTTTCTCTTTATTGATTTTCATCTTATTTTACATACAGAACTAAAGAGGGCAAGGGAAACCAACACATTCACATATGTTCACATATTCCAAAATACACAATGGCTTGTTTTACTTACACATATTACACATTACACAGGTGCATGTTCCATTCAAACAAATTCGTAGCGGTCCCTCTGCATCACAGAGGTATCAGTTTCTAATCTCTTGACGTATAACGATCCCATCGTTCCCAAAGTCTCTCTCCTTTCTCCTTCTGTAGCCGCAGTGAGAGGGTAATCAGTTCCATATGATGAATTGTGTTAATAATGTCTATGACCAGCTTCCGTGTGGGGGGGCTTGTCTGTAACCAACACTTAGTAATTGCCTTTTTGCATGCAACCATAATTATTTTCAGTAAATATGAGTCTCTGTTATTTATATCCTCAGGGATATTCCCAAGGTACATGGTACTAAAGGAGAAGTCCAGTGTTACTTCCAGCACATCCATCACCATTTGTTTAATCTCCTCCCAAAAGGTCTTCAGTTTAGGGCATGACCAGAAGACATGGAAGCAACCTGCAGCGACCTCCACGCGCTCCCTCCAGCATGAAGCGCCTGAACCACTTATTTTGGATTTCTGCTTTGGTGTGATGAAGAATCTAATTAAATTCTTCCATCCAAAATCTCGCCATGTTAAAGAATTTGTGGTAGATAACACATTCTTCCACATCCGCAACCAATCTTCCTCTGAGATAGTTATACCTGCTTCTTTTTCCCATCGATGATTGACATATCTTGTTGAGGTCTTTTTCATGGCTGTAAAACTTCTGTATATTTTGCCTATAGTACCTCTTATAATGTTCTCACCATAAGCATCCATGTTGTTAGCTATAAAAAAATGCATATCGGTTTGGTGATCTGTCTGGAAGACAACATGGAGGTTACATTTTTCTGCATTAGACTGTGCGAGTACTGAGTTTGTTACACATCTGAGGTGTTGCTGCTCTTTTTTATCTAGCAGTTGTAATAATTTTTAGCCCAATCGTTAGTATCAAACTAAGTTTCACTAGAAGAGTATCAGTGCTATTGATTCTACAAATATCAGAATCCAAACTGTGAGCATAACTCTCATTTTTCTAAAAAAACAAAAAAACCCAAAACAATTTGATATGTTGATGATTTCGGTGATGATTCTTGTGTAATTCTGTGTTCTGACCAAACACAATACATAGAAGGATTTCATGCAAATGCTGATATGAAGAGATACAAATTTATACAGTGACCACACGAGGAGGGGAAGTTTTGCAGACACTAATGCTGCTTAAGCCCTTTGCAGAGTTTCCAAACCACACAGCGTCTCTATATTCGTATTTTTGTAACTCGTTTATTCTTTTTTTAATCTTAGTGTTTTGGCCTGACAAACTATCTGTAGTATAACCACAACACTTCTTGAACTGTGTGAAAAGAGGCTGTGAATTTGTTTTGTGTGGGTCATTTAATGACTACTAAGTTCATGACCTTTTTATCCAGGGGAGATAAAAATTTGAACATATACTAATTTACATTAAAGAACAGGAGGAAAAAAAAGATTCAGCACAAGCAGGAGGAAAAAGGTTAGCAATCTAAGCAGAGATGACTACGCCTCCTTCTCTTCCACCATCTCCAGTTTTCAATGTAATGTAATTGGCATCAACAGTGTTATCATATAATAGCATCATTATTTACTTGGTATAAACTGAAATGTATTCACCTGCCTGCAATATTTGAACCTTTTATTGCTTTATTAATCACATTTATTAATCATCACTATTCCTGCTGCAATTGCAAAATGAAGACAAAAGAACTGTCATGGCCTGGAGGATCAACAGGTTGCTGATCACTGGTTTTTGTTTTACTCTCTCTGTCTCTGTCTCTGTCTCTCTCTCTCTCTCTCTCTCTCTCTCTCTCTCTCTCTCTCTCTCTGTTGCTGGGGCGGAACTCATTGTGGGTTCACGCCCTCGGCCCACGCCTCCCTGAATTGGAGACACCTGGACCTCATTAGGTTCAGCCAGCATTTAGGCCAGGAGAGGTTTGCTGTTCAGCGCTGGATTGTTGTGTCAGTGAAAACAAGTTCTAAGCCAAGTTTATTCGTGTTCTATTGTTTTGTATTAACTTGAGCTTTTCCTGTATATAGATTTCCTGGACCCATTCCTGTGTACCCTGAGTGGTGAGTGTGGAGGGAGAGACTGGTCACCAGTGGAGAGAGAAAGAAGAGGAACGAGTGTGTTTCCCTTTTCCCGGATTCCTGGAGGCCCCGTCTCCTCACATCTTGTATATGGCACTATCCCAGCTCTACCTGTAAATACACCTGGCAAAATACTGTGAATAAATTCTGTTGTGTGAATTCAAGCTTTGTAGTCCTGTGTGTTGGTCCTCAGGAGCAAAACCGTAACAAGAACACTCCAAGCTATGTGAGACAAAAGGGGAGATGGCTACACAAGATAAGACACAAATAATGAGCTGTTTGGCCATCAGACTAGACACTTTGTTTGGGGAACACCAGACATTGAAAATCACCACAAACACACAGTATCTACCATGAAGCATGGTGGCAGCAGTGCATGCTCTGGCGATGCTTCTTAAGAGCCAGCTCTTGAAAGCTTGCAAAGGGTAGAGGGTAACGGGAATGCAGATAACATCGCTAAAGGATAATCTGCAGTCACAAGGATGGCTGAACAGGTGCACAAGACCGTATACCATGCATATAGTTTCTAATGTTGCCTGTGCAGCGACACTTGGACCGTGACAGGCATTTACTCTAAGAGAGCTGGACAGGGCCGTAGAAGGTCCTAACCCAATCAGAAGGGCCAGTATCCGCTCCTTTGTGCAAGACTATAAATAGATCATTGTAAGCAACTACTCCCATATTATTCGTTCAAGAAGCACAACACGTTTAGTGCTTCAATGCTTAAGTGAACTGTCACAATAGACCTTCTTGTGTCAGTTTATGTGTTGTTAACCTTGAGCTGAAATTAATTTGAATGTTATGTTTAGGTTTCAGAAAGGCCCAAGGCTGCATTAACATTGGTGTATTTTCAGTGTTTGTTAGTGGTTTAATGTGCTAATGGAAGTGCAGTGTGTAAAAGCAGAGTGTTATCATTTTGGCAGCTACCAACACTAAATTTATTTGAGAAGCGGACCCAGCTGTTTTCTGTCTTCTGATGTGCGGCGGTTGTGGTTGACCTACATTTATTTTCCATAAATGCAGGTCAGCTGCCAGTAACTCCCACTTTGAATCTGCACAGAAACAATACCCAACCCTACAAGTTTACAGATATCTAAAAAAATTGAATGTAAGCTTTTTTAGTGTATAGTGGTAGTGTAAAGTTGAATTATTGGTTTAAGAATAGTTCCTCTCTGACACTGAAGTTTTTGTCATGGCTCCTTTAGACACAAATTGTGATTGTTTGGGCATGAGGAACCAAAACTAAAACTTGGGTCTTTTTTGTTTGTGTTTTAAGAATGGAAATTTTTTTGACTCTCTAAGTGGTTTCTGTCCTGTATGCACTTCCTGAAAACCTGGTTTTCTGTGAATGGTTTTTATATAGCACTTCTAATCCTCCGGAGAACTCAAAGCTCTCTATACAACATACCACATTCACCCATTCACACAAGCACTGTCTTCAATGCTTTGAAGTGCTTTCTAACTATACATTCACACACATTCATACTCCGATGGATGCATTGGAGAGCAACTTGGGGTTAGTATCTTGCCCAAGGATATTTGGCATGCAGACTAGCGGAAGCCAGGGATCAAACCTTCCGATGACCCGCTCTACCTCCTGAGCTACAGCCACCCCAACGTGCTGTCATTGTCCTCGCAAAACAATACTGGAAATATGCCTTTTGACCTGATGTTATGACACTTTAATGTGATCCTTTAAGCATGCATGTAATGTGCATCATGATTACAATAAAATGATTGCATTTAGAGATGTAATTAACTCTATTATCAAGATCACCTTATTGATTCTCTTATTCTCCATGGGTTCACATCTCTAAGTAGCATATCAAGACATTGTATTCATGCAAATTAGTTGAATGCTGTATGGTCAACTGTCCGTGCATATTGGAGGCATTTCCCTTGAACACAAAGCCACCAGTACAAAGCAAAAAGGAAAACCAGCAGAAAGAAAGTTAAAAGCAATCACCACAGTGATTCTACTTTAGAAATATGAACAGGTAGAAATGGAGACTGCAGCCTGACTGCTCATCACTGCTTGCGGAAGTTCAGAGTCGGGTTGGTGGGTTGGGATGGTTATGCAATTATTTAAATCACCCTGGGGTATTGTCTAGCTTACCATTAGCTTTCTGTCTGTGCAGGTACTTGCAAAGTTTAGTTAGTAGTTATCCAGTTGTTTTTGTCCTTGGTGCATTTTGCATTTTACCATTGTGCTCTTGTCCTTTTGTGCAATAATATTAAAAGTAATGCCCATATCTACGCTATAGACTGTGCTGCTATTTTTCTTCTCCAGCTAGCAGTCTGAAATCAGCTGATTGTAGCTCAAGTGCAAGTGGAACCAATAAGTGGGATTGATAGGCAATCAACTAACAAGTTCAAGGAATTGAACTAGTGGAAACTGGTTCTCAATTTGTGTCCCATGCTATATTAGACATCTTCTGTATTTACTACTATGTTGGATCTCTGGTTATGTGAAAGCTTAGTTATAACCAGTGCTATCTGGTTAATCTGTTGTGCTTTAATTTACTAAACTATAATGACTGACATTGATTTAAATGATTACAATATAAGATAAGACAAGATAAGATAAGATAAGATAAGATAAGATAAGATAAGATAAGATAAGATAAGATAAGATAAGACTTTATTGAGCCCATGACGAAAATTCTTTGCGTTACCTCAGCTCAGGTACAGATATCAGAAGAAAAAAATACAAATAAGTACAAACAAATAAAAATAAGTAAGATAATACACTATATACAACGGTAGCATACACAGTATGTGATTATGGATATGGTTGTGGAAATATGCAAGACATAAACTATATAGCTTAGCATATTCTACCACTACTATTCCTATATATAGACATGTACACACACACATGTACACACTAAATACACATATGTATACATATACATACATATATACCTGCACACGTCCATACACATAGAAGGTTCATTACGCATGAAGTGGTGACCGTGGATGTTCACAGTGTCCAGTGACTTATGACATCGTGATTGAGGAGTTATAGAGTCTAACTGCTATTGGGATATATGATCTGTTAAAGCGCTCCTTCTTGCAGCAAGGGTGTTTCAGTCTCTGGCTAAAGGAGTTGCTCAGCACACTCATATGGGAATAGTTTAAATCCTGCTGTTTACCTAATGTCAGCATTTGTTAAAAAAGGAAAGTATTTGGTTAACTTCTTTATAACTGTGTATATTCTAAGTGAAGGAGACTTGAAAATGACTAGCATGGCTCTAGTATCAAGGGTGCTCATTATACTTCAGATGTTACAAGGACTTAAAAAATGCAAAAAGGACTCAAAGAGCCAAATTTTGACACCATTTTGAAACTGTGTACCTTGAGGACGTACGACTTTAAGGTGGTTCATAGCATGAAAAATTAATTGTGGTTTCATCATGTTTGCTAAAGTTGCAAAATTCACTCGTCCTGCAACAATAGCAATAATGGAAAATAAGCAATTTCTAGAAGAATCTAAACTTTTATTTCCCCAAGAAGATTTCACAAAATAAGTGATTAAAATGAAGTGTTAGGGACTTTATTAGTGGTACACATGTAATAGTTTTTTAACATTTTAGGTGGTATATTAGAATTCCCAAATGAAGATTAGGATCTCGGATCTGCTTTTCGTGCCCTGTACTAGTTGTCAACTTTCAATGGCTAGCCTCTGGTGCACTTGGCTGCCCATTGCCTCAAGCTCTTTGGGGCTCTTACTCTCTGGCTGGATGACCTAAAAAAAGAAAAAGAAAAACTCCCTGAAAACCCTTTAGTTGAACCAAAATTTTGCATTGTAGTGACAGGGACTAGAAAGAGCGCACCTCTTTTAACTCTCTGTGATTATACACACACTCTACATTCAATCATTAGTTATTATTAATCTTTGTCAGTGTGTCTTTTCCTTCCCCTCTCTCCCCTCAACCCTAATCTGTATACCTCGGTCATGGGAGATGATTATTCCTTCACCCTGTTTGCAAGTTCTCGACTATTCTACAGTCTTTATTCTAAAATATAAAGCCTTTATTTATCTACAGATATATAGAGACATATAGATCATTCTGGCTAATGTTATAGCAGCCTTCATTTCAAAATGTGTGTTAACAATATGCGTTGCTTAGAAACATATGCGTCAAATGTCCTTTTACACCAATTTTGGTGTTTCACTGCATAGGTATATATTTTTTATTTTCATTTCACACAAGCCAAACATATGACCAAAAAATGACATGGGGTAATAAATCCATTATAGTACACTATAGTTTTGATTGGGGCCCAATGAATGTAAAAACAAACAATTACCAGATTTTTTTTTACCTTATTTTTGTTTTTAAGAAAAATAAGATCCACATATGAGGATATTCGTTTAAAATTTTGATAGAACAGTAGCAATATAATGTCCTTGTAAGTGGATATCAGGCCCTTGTAGAGCAAAATTGAGTATTTTGGTCTAAATAACCCAAAGTGTGATGTCCACATATGTGGACGCTAAGTCCTAGGAGGTTAAATGTGGATGTTGGCAAACCATTAATATTTACAATTTATACTAGGAGGCAGAGCCTTCGGCTTTCAGGCCAGTTACGTCTGGATCAGGTGACCCTGAATTCCCCCTTAGTTATGCTGCCATAGGCTTGGGCTGTTGGGAGATTCCAGTATTCCAATATAAGTGCGAGAAGCGTTTCATCACTCATCCAAGTGACTTCTTCAGTCTAAGCTGACTGCAGGTGTGTGTGTGTGGAACCAGTAAAGCTGGAATATATACATACCTTTGTTCTCCTTTATTTTTACAACCTCATAAACCAAATCTGGCCATGAAGAGAAAAAACATAACAATCTGTTAGCATTGTGATTGTTTTCTTTTGCATTTGCATCTGGATAATGTTTTGTGATCAATATTAATTAAAACACTGCAGAAGTAATTTTTTTGTGTGCTTTTTACCTTCCTCCTTCCTTTGCTTTTTGACTTTAGTACAAGTTACATTCTGTGGCTCAGCTATACTTCCTGTGACTAAAAGAGAAAAACAATTTAAGATGTAAAAATGAAAATGTTAAACTGAGCAGAAATTGTTTTGTGTGTGTGTGTGTGTCTGTGTCTGTGTTTATGCTGTTGTTTTGTCTTGCCATACCTTTCTTCTTTTCTTGAGTATTGACAACAGCATATGTTGCTATTTGTGGATCAAGTGAACAGTTATGTCCTGAAAGTATATCACATAGAATGAAATGCAACTATCCTCTCGTATTTAATCAGATGTGGCACATGCAATTTTGTTTTATATTTGACAGAGGCAACTATCAAACTACAAGAGGTGGTAGATTTTATAGGCTTCCAGTCAATTTATGTAATTTTTCCCTCAAGTTGATTTTCACTCATTAGCTATATTCTAATGTAAAATGTATTATCGAAACCCTGATTAATTTGACATTTATAAATTTTTCTTTGTAAGATGATACATTGATAAAGTTATCTGAACCCTAGAACAGCTGCTATACTGAACTCTGGGGTATTCTCAGTTAAAAACAAAGGCTTGACAGATTTGTTTTCATAGATTTTTTTGATAAATCTTTACCTCTGCTAGTGGTTACTTCAGTTTGGATGTCTGCACTTGTGTGTTTTCTATAGTATATTACTCCCAGTGCCAACAGCAGCAGGGACACAAGGGAAAAGGTGATGACTCTCCACAGCAAGGTTTGAGGATTCGAATGGTGATTCAGGGACTGATGACCAGATTCATAAGGTTCTGAAAAAAGTGGAGAAATACTTTCTCTACTATACATAAAACATTCACTTAATCTTTAGCACAAGTCAGTGGTTTGGGGTAACATTATTAATAGATGTCTCACCCATGACAGTCAGCCAGCTCTCAGATGATTCTCCAACTCCAGAGATGTGACATTTGTAAAGACCTTCATCAGATGTGGAAACATTCTTGATGGTAATAAATCCTTTATAGCCAGTCTTAAATAAAAGTCCATTTTTATAGAACTCGGCCACAAGGCCAGTTGTATTTTTCTTTTTACAATACAGTGTCACATTTTCTCCCTTATTAGTAGGCGGGACAGGACTCTCCAAGATCACCATACCAGCTAAAAAAAATATGTAATTTAAATGAATGCTTTGTGTTACTGTGAGAAATATGGGAGCAAAAGTGATAACCAAACTGTACATTTAGCTTAAATGTTTTATTTAATTTAATTATCATGAAAATAACACATCTGTTCTGCATCATGGATTAAATATCAGGAAAACTATAATACTGCTGTGACTGTATAATGGAAATGAGTTTAGTTACAGGCATCACTTTAACTGTTTTATATCTGATGATTATCAAGCGTGTGATACAGATTCCATCCTTGCCTGTGTAATGTGGGTTTGTTGGCTGATCTTAAAAAGGAACAATGTAGGAGGTTGGTTTAGCTCCTAAACAAAATTGGCCATGACTTGGCATTCTAAGGCATTCCAACCTTATAGTTGCATGAGTTGTGCCATGCAGGCTTAAACCATCTTGCTAGATTCTAAGATTTCTAAATTTCCCATTAGAACATGTCTAAAATTGCCATTTCAAACCCACAAAGGTAATTAAATTATTTGTTTGACAGTGGCTCTAAAATATTCATTCTTTTTTGTTTGTCTGTTTTGCTCAGTTCTACTTTGTAGAAGTAGTAAAGAGTGCTTTGCCAAAGCAATTTTTTTAATTACACTAAAGCATACTAGCATACTTGATCAAAAATATTAATTACATTTTCTGTTTTCAACAGACCTGTCACAGAGATGTTAATCATGTTGCTTTTGTGTCCCTCTTTATCTTCACACCAGTATGCTCCACTGTCTGCAGCAAATGCAGGATTAACAGTGCCAGAGCCTCTTGATGTCATCCAGTTGGGTGCGTTTCTTGAAATGTCAATTTCCTTCACAGTCCTCAACACGGTGATATCAGTTGAGATGTCAGTTTTGCAACTTAAATGAATGGACTCATATTCAAAAAATTGAAGTCTTTTTGGAACAATATGAGGAAAAGCTGCATCTGACACAGAAAAGCAACATATTAAGTCCAATGTTAGATAAAAAAGGACAAACCTACATTTTGACATTATTGGAAGGTCCATTACTTTTATTTTTTACTTTCGAAATGAGGTGATCTAAAAAAAAATTGCAAATAAAATATATTTTGTATATTTGTGCACATGTGAGCAATACTTCAACAATGAGAGCATTTGAAGAATATTACCCTGAGCTATACACACAACCAGATAAAGCAGATGAGCATAAGATTCAGAATTTATTATCCAGCTTAGATCTACCATTTATAGGTAAGCAGCAGAATAAAAAACTCGTCAGAGAAATATCAGCAGAAGAAATTAACATTGGAATCTCAAAACTTTAAAAGACTTTTAAAGCCCCAGGATGTGATGGATTCCCACCAGAGTGGTATAGGCAGATGAGGGAACCATTGGTGGGGGGGCGCTCCCACCATCGTGGCGGGAGGCGTATATCTCTGTCATTCCAAAAACAAGGAAGGATAACACTGACCCCAAAGGTTATAGATCTATTAGCGTTTATGGAAATCCTTGTCATTTAGATTACCTTGAAAATTACAGCCAGAATAGCTTTTGTTAACCCAACTTGATCTCGAATGATCTCAAATTAAATGTTTTGTGAAGACGGCATGCTTGTAAAGAATGGACATTTCATTGAGGAACAAAGACATTTAGTAAATGACTGTGGCTTACCTTCCTTTTCAGAACAATAGCTATGCTGAGCTATAGCAGTCAACACCACCTGCACATCAATTACTGGGGAGACAAAGAAAGACTGGTTTCAGATACTCTGCTTCATAAATTATGCTTTTTTTTTTAGCAACACTGCTCCAATATTTGTTTTCTTAACTTATTATCTAACTCATCCCAGATGATTCTGTATTTTATTAAATAGTATCATTCAGTAGAAGTACGTAGTAGTAGTACGTAAGGTTTCCAAGTTAAAAAAAATAATGTTATGGCAATTACTTTGTTCTTTTTTTTCCTCTTGAATATACTGTAAATATGTGTGCGTGGACGTGTATTTCATATACCAAATGAACTACTCACTTAGTCTGATGCAGAAAGCCATGACCTCCATGTTGTGTTGCTGCGGTTTGTCTTTGTCAGTGTGTCAAAGCAGTCAGATATCACTGAGAACTTCCTCTTCCTGTCAGCCTATTTTAGTGATGCAATACCAAGTTTTAATTGGTCCAAAAAATGTCTGTCTAAAACACAGTCATACTATATGTCTTCAGCAAAATGGTTACAATCCCAAATGTTAAAGTAGTAAAAGTTCAAAAGTAAGTTTTACTATCTGCATACTTGTAAATATGCCAGTTAGTGGATCACCTGCACTACCTCATGAGCTATGGGAAGTGCAGTCATTCAAGAAACCAGTTTGGGATGATTTGAGCTTTGTGACATGATTTGCTACCATGGTGGAAGCAGTCATCAGAAGATGGGTACATGGTGGCCATAAAGGGACAGTAACAATGTAGCTTTGATGTCTAGGTTTAGGTTTGTCTATGTTTGATGTTTTGTCTTATGTTTTCAGAGTGGTTTTTTTGCATACCTTTATGGTAACAAGTTGTTAAATTACTTTTATCTTCCTATTATTTTGAAGTTATCTGACTATTCTCTGGCAACCAACAAAGGCCATTTTCAGCCACAAAACTGCCTCAGACAGACTACCCTGTCTGGGTCCAAAAACCCATTCTAATGCTTAATTCACTTCAGCAGGGGTCCTAATCATGTCTAGCTGTCTAAATGTATTTTATTGTTGGCATGTGATTTGTTTTTATTAAATATTTCTGTTGAAAAGGTGACCCTTACTTATCTGTACTGTAGATGTATAACGGGCTGATCAAGTCTGATCAAGTTTTTTTTTTTGTATTTTTCTTACAGAGTTTAGAAGAGGCTGTGATGACCCACTCCATCCTGCCTTCCTTTTAAGGTGTTTGTGTGGCATGTCTTGTTTAAAGGTATTGAAGGGGTGGAGTGGCTGATTCCTAATTAGTGACAATTGCAACACCATGGCCCAGTGTTGCTACAGTTACAGTTAAAGTACACTATAAAAGCCTTCAGAGCTCGGTCGCTGGGTGGCACTTTCCCCTTTTGGATTTTGGTTTTCTTTGGTTTGGCTTTGTGGCACAGTATGTGGTATGTAGAAGTGTGGTATAATATTTTTGTGGAGTCTCCCTCAGTAAGGATAGCAGCATTGTCTGTTTGGACTCGTAGGTTTGTCTTTTTAGTTTTTTGATTTTGTGTAGTGTGGGGTAAGAGCATTTTGCTCGTGGACAAGTCTAGAGCTATTAGATGAGTAACTAGCTTGCTGGGGGCCTAATCGGGTTACTGGGTTGAGGGATTAAAGAGCCCATTGCTAATCTGCATGAAGACTAAGTCTGTGAAGGTTCTCAGTCATCCAAGTCATCATAGTCTAAGGAGCTTGGAAAGAAAAAAGCGTCTGGACTTCTTTAAGTTGCTTGAAGATGTTTCAACTCTCTTCTCTTCACCTCGTCCTCAAGCAACTTAAAGAAGTCCAGATGCTTTTTTCTTTCCAAGCTCCTTAGACCATGAAGACTAAGGTTTATGGCATTGGCAAGGTGGCATAGACAGGTAAGTACAGGGTGGATTTCCAGTTATTGAGGGATATTTTTCTTTTTATTGACGTGGGACAATGCTGTTTTTTGACTTTGTGTTTTTTCCTCCTGTACCTTAAAGAGTTAGGGTGGGAATAGAGGAATTTGTTCCTGTGTCATGTGACAATTTCCTGGATCATTGCAATAAAAACAGCTTTTGAGAGTTGCAGACAAGTATCAACTTGTTTTGAGTGGTCTTGGTGATTCATGAAGTATTATTAAATAAAAACAGAAAAACTGTCAATAAGTTACACGTGGTTGAAAAAGGAGTGTTAGTGGCTGGGCAAAAGGGAGTGATTAATACTGCCACCTGGTGTTTAACCTAGAACCTTTACTTCTAAACAGCAGAAAGAGCTAATTTTTTTGCAACTATCACATGAAAAGGAAAAACAAAAGTTGCAGCTAGAGAGACAGAAGATGGAAGTGGATAACACAACATGGAGTCTGATAAGTGGGTGGAATATGAGAGGTTGCACAGGGTGCAGGCAAAAAATAGATTTGCAGAAAACTTGTTTAACTTTGTTTAGAGATGGTAAGCCTTAAGGGGATGTCTTGCTTGAGGAACGAGGTTCATGTTTGTCATCAAAGATTCCTGACATTGTGAGTAATTTGATAAATGAGAAGGACCCAGGTGTCTTTTTCTCCTTATTTGAATGGCAAAAGCACATCTTTTGCAGTATGTCTTATGTGGGAACGTGCAGGAGGCATATGCATCATTAGGAAGTTAAGGTTTAAGTTATAAGTCTGTTAAGGAGGCTGTGTTAAAGGTATATGTGTTTGTCCTCTAAGCACATCATTTCAGGTTATTTTAGGAGAAAAGACAATAGAAACTCAATGTACATTGTCTTAAATCTTTTAAGCAGTGAAAGGTTCAAGTTAAAAATTGCTGCCATGTCTCTTTCTTCACTCAGGAGACCCCAAATTCTCAAAGAGCCCCACATTCAGGCAACAAATTATTTTTATTGAGTGCAATAGAAAACAGAATTTTAACATGTTGGTCAGAAAGTTGGAGGAAAGCCACGGCTTGCCTGATTTGGCTTGTGTCCATCCTGCAGTTCATATTACACCCTGTATGGTGCAAACTTCTCACTGTAATATGAAGACAACTCTTCCCACTTCACTATGGCAACCAACTCTTGTCATCTGGTCAGGTCTGTAGAATTAGAGAAGGTGGCGAGAGCTCTCCCTAACATTTTTTTCCCCTTAAAGTATCTGTACATTCTTGTGCCATCACCAGTCCAGGGAATCTCCAGGCTTCTTCGAACATCTAAAATCAGTGTGTATCAATACTTTATTCTATACAGTTCTACACAATACATATGTGTGCAATTAACCCGTTAAAACCGGTAGGAGCGGCTCTGTTTTGCGTAACTATTTTTAAATCCCGGTAGCTCTGCAACCACGTGAGCTAGCGCAATATTTTTTTTTGCATATGAAACCTGAGGAGTTGTACTTACATCTTATGCCATCAGCTTGTCCTAAGTCACAGTTTCCTTCCACATATAGCTTTGCAAAAACTGCATAAAAAGCGCTTGCAGCAACAAAAACATAATATTCCAGAAACAGGCTTTGCCGATCCGATCAGCTGTTTGTAACACTTCCTACATTGGATTAGACGGCAGCGCAAACTATCGCATGTCCGCCATGACCTTCCCGAAACCGGAAGTGACGTCATTTTCGCGGAAATGTAGTTTTTTACGGCCTCAATGAGCCTATACTGGTGTTTTTAAGTTATGTTTGACTTTATGACTTTCTGTATCGTTTCTGGGATGCTTAGGACTCATATTGCACTGCTGGAAATAGTTTATTTTGATGCATATGCTGCTTTTTTGCAAATTTGCACTATAATATTTATTTTCGTTTTTCCTGCAGTGTATAAAAATTGGTGTATTTCAAAAATAAAACTATGAAGGCACTCAAAATAAATTTCCTGTGGTGGGAAACTATTTTGTGCAACTTTTTTGTATTTACAGTTTTGAGGGATAAGCCTCTTAAATTTCTCTAACTAGAAATATATGTTAAAAAAACAAAAACGATTTTCAATTTTTTTGTAGTTTATTGCACTTTTTTGCAATTTATGTAATCACTATGCACTTAATTCCTACATATTATTAAAATGTAGGCTGTAATGGTTGTATTGATGTATAGCAACTTGAAATGCTCCCAAAAATGGCTCTACAGCATGTAAAAATATAATATAAGCTCTGGCGGACTTGGTTCTATGGTAGGTCTTAAAGGGTTAAAGATAAGATATTAATCTGTGATATTAGATAAAACATGAATGTGTGATTAAAAGAATGAGGCTTTTAGTTAAGTAATATACCTACATTTTAAGTTATTTAGTTATTTTAGAAGTTTAACCCTTTTACGCCTAACATAGAAGAAATTTTTCCAATGCTTATTTTTTACATTTTTACATGCTATAGTGCCATTTTTAAAGTAGTTCAACTTGCTATACATTAATAGAACCATTATATCCCAAATTTGAACGTGTATTGAGTCCATTGTAACTGTAGAAATTGCTAAAAAAGTGCAGTAAACCGCAAAAAAATGTTTTTGCTATTCACATATTTTTCTTGATACAGAAATGTCAAATCTACATCCCTCAAAATTTTAGGGATGTCCTGGTTGCAAACCACAGAAAGTTTTGAGTGTTTTCATGACTTGACTTCAGAGATACACTCTTTTTTTGTATCAAAAACAAAAGTAAATAAAACGCATATTGGTCACAATTTGATAATATGAAAACAAAAAGACATTATCGAAATACATTTTTTATGATGACGGTGCAATAAAACTTGGACACAGTTATATATAAAGTTAAATATTACTGTTCAGTAGCCATGGTGAGTGTAATAGGCCCCTGTGACAGTTCCTGTTCACAATACCACACAGAGGCACTTGCCTTACATACCTCACACATAAAGGCTGTGTCCTAGTTCAGGGTCTGCAGCCTTTAAGGCCACATTTTAAGGCCAATTACATCACAGCGATGCGATGAAGGCTGTCCCAATTCGAAGGCTGCTCCAAATGGTCGCGTCCTCGAAGATCGGAAGTGTGAAGCTTGTGAAATGGAATGTTCTAGCTTCCATCGCGTTGCCCAGGTTGCCTAGCAACCATGATACTAACTGCTGGAAATGTTTCATACAGTAAATGTGGCCAACAAATGCATCCTTCATTTCCCTGAAGTTGAAGAATGGGTCCAGTGTATCCTTCGTGGCCCAACATATCCCAGAATTCAGAGCGCAGCGGTGGGTGTGGATAATTTTGCCAAAACAAACGGCGGATACCTGAAGCGGGGCGGCCGAAGAGTAAACTTATAAAAGTAAGTACTGAATATTATGTCACTTATTTATGTGCAAATGTTTAATAACGAAGAACATTAAAACATTACTGTTGGCCACATGTCGTCAAAGTTATGTGACATTAGTGATGCTTGTACTTCCCACATAGCAAAATTGGTATGGCCTGGATCTTGCCCACACAATGTGCTTACACATGGCCCACATACCGCAAAGAATGACGGCCCTTTGGTGGCCCAGACCTGGTTTGCCAGAGGTGGCCCACACATGGGCCAGCACAAGGCCAGTTGTATACACATTGGTGGTCCTGTGCTGGCCCATGTGTGGATTACCTGTGGCAAACCTGATCTGGGCCACGAAAGGGCCGTCATTCTTTGCGGTATGTGGGCCATCTGTAAGTGGTATGGAGCCATGGGCCAGTTTTAGACACACTGCAGGCCCTGTGCTGGCCCAGTACAGTTTCAGCGCTGGCCCCAGATATCAGCCTAATGTGTACCTTAATCAAGCCATGTAATAACAACATGTGCCACAACATGCAAAACAGTGCAAAAGTAACATGACAAAACTCTGTTCAGACAGTGAATGGACTGATTTTTATATAGTGCTTTCCTAGTCTCCCGGATTACTCAAAATGCTCTATGCAACACGCCACATTCACCAAACCACACACTTTCTCTTAACTGAGTGCTTCCTAACTACATTAATACATATTTACACTCGCAACATGCAAACTGGAGGAACCAGGGATTGAACCACTAACCTTCCGATCAGTAGGTGACCTGCTCTACTGCCAAAGATGACTAAACTGTTACTAGGTTTTGGATAAAGTGTACACTCACAAACCTGTCAAACCTGCATTTGAAATGTCATAGCAGTATAGTATTGCAACATAACATTTGGGTCTTCTAACTAAAATAGGAAAATAGGAACATATATAGTGCCATCATTGCCAGACCTGGCCCACATCTGGTTAACATACACCAGTCAATCAGAAGTGCCAGCTTGATGCCGGATCGGGGCCAGACCTGTTTTCTATGGGCCTGGGCCACATAAACCAAACCACAATCGAGCCAGATATGGCATGCCATCACATAGAAAGTGCCATCTATGCCAGGCCTGGCCCATATCTGGATGACATATGTCTTATCATGCCAGACGTCCGCCAGCAGTGCCGGCTTGATACCAGATCCGGGCCAGACCAGCTTGCTATGTGGGTATATGCTCTCAATCTGAGCTATTGCAAGGAACTGAAATATACTTTTGAAGTTTTTCAGAAGCTATTCCTTGACCTCGATGGACTGAGAGCCAGTGCAAAAGTAGTAGTGCAAAAGTCTCAAGAACCGTATTTTCTAAAGCTGTCACTTGATTGTGTTGGTTTGTATTTGGAAGTCCACTGGAAGAAAAATTATAGTTTTTACAAAAAATAGAAGACAGTAAATATTTTTTTTCTATCTAGTTGTTTTTAATATTACATTCAACAAATTATGTCTTGACAGTTGTACTACCCTTACAACTGTCCTTAACGCCTATCCAGTATTTAATCCTCAAAGAGATGTACTGATAAATGAACCAGCATACTGACTCTGTTTCAAAAAATGTTAACTGTTTTGAATCCTATATGTGTAACACTGATCTTAAAGGTGTTTACAGAATTGTGTAAAAAAAAATATGCAAGACCTTGGGAAGTTTGGTGGGCATTGAAAGTTAACATTTACTGAACACTTGCTTGGAAGTAGTACTTTAACAAAATGTTTTCTAAATGAATTTAACATTTTGCCATTTGGACACATTTTTTCTGTGTTTTTAAATACATAAAGGCCAATTGTGTAACTTTGCTGTGTGGTATAAATGATTTATCAAAGGCCAATTTGTTTATTTGTTTGTTTGTTTATTTGTTTGTTTGTTTGTTTGTTTGTTTGTTTGGGGGGCAATCTAAATTTCTGTTTATTTTCACTGCTTAAATATAAAGTGTTGAAATGCCTACAGTTTAAAAAAAAAGTTCATTTTTAAAAGCTATTGCAATAACAACAACAACAAAAAAGCTAAAATGATGATAATAATGAAGACACAAGTCATATTAAGACATAAGACTTAATAAGTTACCAACTTTGTGTTAATTATTTTTGTTGAGCTTAAACAGTTGTTTTCAGAGTGTAGACATTATAGTTCTTAATGTTTCCCAACACCGAATTTATAAGTTCTGTCTTCATCTTCATGTCTGTATTCATGTCTACCTTGTGGAAAACCTTCCCTGAAGAGCTGAAGAGAGTCATGTTGGAGGAAGATGTCGGCAGAAGTTTATGGTGCCTCAGTAAAGTCTTCATTTATGTTTGGAGAGGAAGCACCTGATTCTGAATTTTTGGACATTGTTTCCCTAATAGATTATTATTTTTAATTATAGGCTTGAAGAAATTACACTCTAAAAAGTAATTCATCAGGCCTTTTCCCACCACTTGATCAAATCCATTGTTGCAAGATAAAAATTCAAATTTACAAACTTTATTTTTTGGGTTGTGTTGAATTAATAATTTTGGTAATTACATCAAATTAATTTTGTATGTAATATGAAATTTAATCCCAAAATAATGTGTTAAAAAAATTCAAGTTGCAATTACTTAAAGAAATTGAATAGATAACTTATTTTTTCTCTATTGTAACTTCTGATTTTAAGTTCCCTCCCCTACCCACTTAACGTGCCTGGGCAAATTCACATATTAAGACTGTGCTTGCATGGCAGACTTGCAAGGTTATGTAAAAGAACTTTCAAGGTAAGTAACATTTAATTTACAAATAACAGTTCTACTAAAGCAAAGCATTTGTGCTAGTCACATTGGTGGATTTGTGTATTTGTGTATTTTGTACTGCCACATGTAGCTAATGCTAGCCATTCTAAACTTTAGCATTCTGGCATAGGCTATGTGAATCTACTTGACATTAAGACTTTACGTAAGCAGTTTGTACATAGTATGATTATCTAGGCTCATTAGTAGTTTGTTAAGTAAGTACACATTTTTACAAAATGGGCTGGGTGTGCAAAGTGTGTAAATTTGAAACCACTACAAAAACAGGGCTGCTAAAACATTATAGATTACTCCATGGTTATGGTGGGGGATGTCTCCCATGTCTTCACCAAGATTGTTTTTGTTCCTTCAAAACTTGGGGTAGCCTCAGACCACATCTATCAAGAAATCACTCTCAGGAAACTCAGGAACGAATCAGATCTGCAGAAACTCTGTCTTTCACTTGCCAGTGTTGTAGCACCAGTGCAATCTCCACAGAAAACAATTTTTCGAACACCTTGGTCGACATTTGAAAAAACACTAAACTGTCATTTGTGTATTTAAAAACTGTAAATTCAGCACTAATGTTTATGGAACATTTGCCTCCCACAGAAGCCGAAGTCATACTCCTCATTCACTGCAAGACTTCAAGGAAAACCTGTTAAAAAGGTATGTGTGTTCTTCAAACACAGAAAATTGTAGTAATATGGATGTTCAGGATGGGGAATTATCAATTACCAATGATGGTCAAGGTAACGATGATGATGTGAGAGATCTGCCAAATATCATTGAAAAAAACATCTCGTTGTTGTTTCTAAAACTGGAGAGCGAATTTAATGTATCTGACAAGTGTATTGATGAGATTATTGAGGAGTTACACTTTATCACCGAAACAGCATCAGGCCCCCTCATAAAATAGATTTTACAGCCCTGTCTGAGGAAGAACAATTGTGAGATAGATGAAGCAGTCGTGTCAGATATGGTTACAGAGCTTTGTGAGGCCAATCCCTTTACCTTTTGTAGATTTTGTCTGGCTGATCTGTCAGTTTCAGGTGGAAGAAGTAAGAATAGGCGCATTTCAACCCAGAAAAACAGAACAGCATCAAATGCACATCCAGAATGTGCAGGAGAACCCTGCTTTGACACATGTCTGTGGAGTCAAGAGACAGTGTGCACTTACAGAGAATCTGAAGTACTTCAATGTTTTGACAGGGTACCCACCTGATTTGTTGCACGATCTGTTTGAAGGTATAGTCCCTCATGAACTGGCTCTGTCTTCAAGTGTTCATTAAGAGTAAATACTTCACTTTTGATGAACTCAACAAAAACATCAAAAATTTCCATACAAATGGTCATACAAGACTGTTGCTCCACAACAGGTCCCTCTGAATTTTGCAGCAAGGAAAAGTGTTGGAGGGAATGCCCATGAAAATTGGTCATTACTGCGGTTCCTACCCCTCATAATTGGATCAAAAATCCCTGAGGGTTAACCAGCTTGGGAAGTGCTTCTAGTACTGAAGGACATAGCTGATCTTGTTGTAAGTCATTTTCACACAGAGGAGAGTATTTGTTACCTAGACAACAAGATCTCTGAAGACAGACACAGGTTTCTCCAGGTTTTCCCACAGGAAAAATTAATCCCCAAACATCACTACCTGGAGCATTATCCACAGCTGAAGAGGGCCTATGGTCCACTTGTGTTGCTTTGGATCATGCGGTTTGAGGCCAAGCGTGTTGTTAGGCACAATCACAGCTTTCGAAATATTCTACTGTCACTGTCCATGAAACATCCGTTGATGATGGCATACAACCAGCATGATCCCAGTGCTGTGAAACCTGTCTTGCAGGCCACACAACTGTCTACTGTAGATGTTACTGTGCTAAGAGAAGACTGTGCTGCTGTGTTTCCTTCGGATTACTCCTCACCCGATACCCAACCCTGTGGCTTGTCACGTGCTCCAATGTTGTAATGTGGACATTTATGTGCTTTTTTTGTGCAGAGGAGTTTTTTTGTTTCCTGTTCTCATGCTGTCCTCCCATATGTGCCCAGAATGAGTAGAGGTCTCTTTTTTTCCTCATGTACTTTTCCCATTGTTGTGCACTTTTTTCAGTGTTTTCTCTGTAACGCTGCCGATCTCCGACTGTATTCCCATGTGATGTCTTTGTTGTGTGTGTGTGTGGGGGGGGGGGGGGGGGGGGGGGGTGTTCTATTCCTCTGCGGGGCAACCTGCATATGGCCAATAAAGCATTCATTCATCAAGGAAGCAGTGCATGCAAAATTTGCTGGTGAAACCAGGGTTTTAATAGTTTTGCAATTTTCATTCGTTTTTATTTTTATTTAGTTTTGACTTCAGATTTTCAATTTTATATCTGTTTTAATTAGTTTTTACCATTTGTTTGCTAGTTTAGTTTAGTTTTTATTTTTTAAAAAGCCTTAGTTTCAGTTTAGTTTTGATTAGTTTCAGTTATAGTTTTAGTTGTTTTTGCAATAATTAAGTGTAACAAAATCCCACTTTCATCATATCAGTCATGCTCTACTGCTTATCCTTGGGTATGTTGCTATTCCAGCTACCATACCCTGCACCCTGGACAGGTCGCTAGTCTGTCCCAGGGCTAACACGCAGAGACAGACAACTCACATTCCCATCTATGGGTTCTTTAAAAAAAAAAAGAAGAAAATTAGGGCAGAGGAACAACCATGGATACCAGGCAACTATAAAAGAGTTTTTTGTGGAGTTGTCTTGGGATGCATCACACTGCCTTGTCTGGGGTTAGCTTCTGTTTCTGGGGATGAGGGTTGGGCGTGCTCCCTTACCTTCTCAAGGTAAGCTAGGTTAGCCTTCTTGTGCGAGCTTTTCAAGTGCACTTTAAGGTTTGTGGGATTTTTTCCCCTTTAGAAATGTCCCGCATAATTTGTCTCTTTCCACTACAAGACACTTAGTTTATCTAAAATAATATTATTAATTATTAATAATAATAATATTCAAAGTAATCCGAAACTGGACTCTGGCGATTTCTCCCGACTTTTGCTGATGTGATTCTGCGTGGACGGAGCAGCAACACAGACGACTCGACTAACGTACTTGCCACCTGCTGGCATAATGAGACACAGCAAGAAAAAAAACCCTGGAAACTACACTTCATTTTCACCCTTGACTATTGTATGACACGCACACATCAATGAAAACTAAACACATTTTTGCTATAAATTCAGTTAATTTTAGTTAGTTTTGTGAACACTCATTATAGTTTTAGTTAGTTTTCCTTTTTTTGCAAAGTCTTGTTTTCATTTTTATTTCCGTTGACGAAAATGTTTTTTTTCTTCTAGTTTTCGGTATTTTGTTAGTTTTCGTTAACGATAATAAACTTGGGTGAAACACACATTCAGATAGCCAACAATTTATGTTACAGTGGCACAAAGTATGCAGTTGCCATGATTTTGGCTAATGGCTCGACATGTGGTGTGACAGATTTTGGACATCCATCCATCCATCTTCATCCGCTTTATCCGGGGCCGGGTCGCGGGGGCAGCAGCCTAAGCAAAGAGGCCCAGACCTCCCTCTCCCCAGCCACCTCCTCCAGCTCATCCGGGGGGACACCAAGGCGTTCCCAGGCCAGCCGAGAGATATAATCTCTCCAGCGTGTCCTGGGTCTGCCCCGGGGCCTCCTCCCGGTGGGACATGCCTGGAACACCTCACCCAGGAGGCGCCCAGGGGGCATCCTTGTCAGATGCCCAAACCACCTCAGCTGGCTCCTTTCGATGTGGAGCAGCAGCGGTTCTACTCTGAGCCCCTCCCGGATGGCCGAACTTCTCACCCTATCTCTAAGGGAGATGCCAGCCACCCTTCGGAGGAAGCTCATTTCCGCCGCTTGTATCCGCGATCTCGTCCTTTCGGTCACTACCCACAGCTCGTGGCCATAGGTGAGGGTAGGGACGTAGATCGACCGGTAAATTGAGAGCTTCGCTTTTACACTCAGCTCCCTCTTCACCACGACGGACCGGTGCAGCGTCTGCATTACTGCAGCTGCAGCTCCAATCCGTCTGTCGATCTCCGGCTCCCTTCTCCCATCACTCGCGAACAAGACCCCGAGATACTTGAACTCCTCCACTTGGGGCAGGACCTCATCCCCGACCCGGAGTGGGCACTCCACTCTTTTCCGGCTGAGAACCAAGGCCTCAGATTTGGAGGTGCTGATCCTCATTCCTGCTGCTTCACATTCGGCTGCGAACCGCTCCAGTGCGAGCTGGAGGCCCTCACCCGATGAAGCCAACAGAACCACATCATCCGCAAAGATCAGAGATGAGATCCTGAGGCCACCAAAGCGAAAGCCCTCTGCCACTTGGCTGCGCCTAGAAATCCTGTCCATAAAAATTATGAACAGAACCGGTGACAAAGGGCAGCCCTGGCGGAGTCCATCACCCACCGGGAACGAGTCCGACTTATTGCAATTTAGGCAATGCAAACCAAGCTCTTGCAACGGTTGTATAGGGATCGAATGGCCCGTAGCAATGGGCCAGACACCCCATACTCCCGCAACCCCTCCCACAGGACACCCCGAGGGACACGGTCGAATGCCTTCTCCAAGTCCACAAAACACATGTAGACTGGTTGGGCAAACTTCCATGCACCCTCAAGTATCCTCGAGAGGATGAAGAGCTGGTCCAGTGTTCCGCGACCAGGACGAAAACCGCATTGTTCCTCCTGCATCAGAGGTTCGACTAGCGGACGAACTCTCCTTTCCAGCACCCTGGCATAGACTTTCCCGGGGAGGCTGAGGAGTGTGATCCCCCTGTAGTTGGAACACACCCTCCGGTCCCCCTTCTTAAAGATGGGACCACCACCCCGGTCTGCCAATCCACGGGTACTGATTTTGGACAGTTGATCCAAATAGTTGTTGTGAAGTGCATGCTTGTATTCATTGTTAAATGCTTAAGTGTTTGGTCAATTGAGCATCTCAAGAGCTATGTTCTTGAGAAAACACACAATGTGAAAGTGCTAGAGCCAGCAGAGCTGTCTGACATGTTCCCCTTAACACCTGTACCTCTCAAGGAGCACTGTTCAATCCATCGAAATCCATAAATGTAAAAAGTATGCTGCAACTGCAAACCCTACCTAAACTGACAGACTGAACAAAAAGAGCACTGGTCAGAGAAGCTTTCCAGAGGCCCATGGTCACTCTGGAGGAGCTGCAGATTTCCATAGCTCAGGTGGGAGAATCTGTACACAGGACAACTGCAAGTCGTGTATTCCACAAATCTGGCCTATATGGAAAAGTGTCAAGAAGTCATGGCTGACAGAAAGACATAAGAAGTCATGTTTGGAGTTTGCCAGGAGCCTTGTAGGGGCAAATATGTGGAAGAAGGTGCTCTGCTCAGACGATGTCATAGTCCTGAGTCTGGTGACTCAGTGTTTTTGTTTTTGATTATTTATGTTCTTTGTCTCTGTTAGTTTCTTGTTACACTTTAGTGATTTTTAGATCTTAGGTTTTGTACTCTTCCTCCTGCATATTTCATGTGTCATGTTGAGTCAGTTATGTTTTCTTCTCTATGTTCGTGTGTCTCCAAAGTCAGTCATGTCTCCATGTCACAGTTTGTTACTCTTTTCTCTGTGCTCCATGTTCACTCTGTCTTCCCTGTGTGCTGTATCTCTTAATTCCACGTCTCCGTGCCCGTCTTGTGTTTCCTGTTTTACTTTGACAGATTTGTATCCTTCGTTAATGTTTTCAGTTTTGCTTTGTCCCCATTTCATTTTGTTTGATTACTCTCTGCTGTGTTTCATTTCCTTGTTACTCATTTGTGTATTTAAACACTGTGTTTTCCACTGCCCTTCATCACATCCTACCCTCACAGTGCTGTGTGTTTCCTCTGTGTTTCTGGTAATGTTCTGGTTCCCAGTTTTTGTCTTCTAGTTTCCTAGTTTTCTAGGTGGAGTTTCATGTTTGAGTTTCTAGTTTAGTTTCCTTATATCTCATCATAGAGGTTTTGTACAGGCTAAATAAAGCTGCCTCCCTGAGTTATTCCTTGGATTCCTGTGAGTCTTGCGTTTGGGTCCTTCATCCTGCCTGCTGCACAGCATAACATGACAGACCAGATTGAAGGTAAAGTTATGGGACTAAAGGCAAAGCGCTAAGTGTGGTGGAAAAATAACACTGCTCATCTCCCTGAGCACAACATCCCCACTGTGAAACATGGTGGTGGCAGCATCATGCTGTGGGGATGCTTTTCTTCAGCAGGGACAGGGAAGCTAGTTAGAGTTGATGGGAAGATGGATGGAGCTAAATACAGGACAATCCTGTTGGAGTTGGCTGCGAATGACTTGAGACTGGAAAGGAGATTCACCTTCCAACAGACAGTGACACTAAACATACAGCAAAAGCTACAATGGAATAGTTTAGATCAAAGAATATATTCATGTGTTAGAATGGTCCAAAGTCTGTGACAAGACTTGAAAATAGTTGTTCACAGACACACTCCATCCAATCTGGCTGAGCTTGAACTATTTTGAAATGAAGAATGGGCAAAAATGTTAATCTCTAGATGTGAAAGTTATGTTGAATTTACTAAATCCGTGTATATGTATATGTGTGTCTGTGTGCGTAAGTATACATAAAACAACAAAATTAATTAAAAAAATAATTAATTAATCTGTAACAAAATTACATATGTTATATGTGTGTGTGTATAAGGACATATGTCTACAACTTACTGATTTTAAAATGTCAAATAATAATCTTGTTATGCAGTCATTATGTAGTGGATATTTTAACATGGCAGAGAAAAATGGAATGGCGATTAATCTTTTTCAGATACTATATTGAAGGCAACTACATATTGAATACTTGTGGTCAAAATTAGAAAACCAGATATGGAGAGTGTTAGAATGTCCTAAGATAATGCTATGAAAATGCTACTTTAGTTACTTTAGTCTTAAAAATGGTATACATGGATTTATTATTCACTTTACCAACAATTACCCCAAAAGTGATGTCATCTTTAGCGTAATCAAGAGGGTTTATTAGTACATGCTTCCAACTGCAGTTGTAGACAGGTGTAGTTTTCTGTATGGTAAATATAGTTCTAGTTCCTGTTGTCTTTGTGTGATACTTCTTTAGTATAATGCCTTTCGTGAGTTTTCTTTCCCTGAGTTTGGAAAAAAAAAAACTGAATTATACCTTCATGTAAACATGTTCTTCAAAATTATGTGATCTGTGTGTGTTACACTTGAAAAAAAGTTGTTTTTTTAACATGTTTCTGTGTTGGATTGATGATAGGTTTGGAAAAGAAAAATGCAGTGATTAATACCCTGACGGAACTAAAGAAGGAGCTTGAGAAACACAGAGATCAACTTACACAGCAGCGTGAAAGAATAGAGACCAGGAGAAATGAGAACAAGATGAAGCTTCGACAAGTAGAGGACACACCTGACTTTTTGAAAGAAAAAGATGACCTATTAAATGTCAAATCGAAACTAGATGACGAGCAGAGAACATATGGAACTTTTGTGCTCGATGTGGACCAGATGCTACAGACAACAGATACTCTACTTGTAATAGTGACTGAGTAGTTGATAATGTACAACACACTGATCAAACTGACTTTGTGTTTGAAAAATGTTTTTAAATATGAAATTCTCATTTCTCAGTTATTGAAGCTCCACTGAGCTTTCTTCGTAACAAAATGGAATAATATAATTAATAATTAACTGTAACATAAGGGAGGTCAATCATCTACAATTTCTGTGCATGAAGAAAGAGTACATTTATTTTGAGGTTGTCTGAGAGTCACATATTTGTATTTTATGTCTGGGTATTGTAAAAAAAAAAAACTCCAATAAAAACTCCAAGCTGTTAATGGTTTACCAGCCTAGTTCTGCACATAGTGCACAGGTGTCGATTGCCTTTCTTATAAAAACAAATTTCTACTCATCAGCTGTTTTGGTTTGTATGATCAGTATACATTACAACTGGGTTTCAGTTTTGTTTTTGTTTTTGGCTTGTTTTTTTTCTAACTGACAAACAGACAACACTGTATGTTTCAAAGGTAAAGACATTTGTGCAGGCGCTCCCACTTGGTGTTAAATCTCATTGCTGTACTTTATTAATTCCAGTTCCTGTTGAAATGCACATCGGCACTTTTTCTGTAGCTTAATTTGTGTAGGTCAATTAATAAATTACTAACTTTTACTTTTGTGTAGAGTTTGCATGTTCTCGCCATGTTTATCTGTGTTCTGTCCCAGTACTTCAGCTACTTCCTTTTTTCCAAAGACATGCAGTTAAGGCAGTAGGGTTGCCCATATGTGTGACTGTCTGTGCAAATGGTTGTCTGTCTCTTTGTGTTAGGTCTGCAATAGACTGGCGATCTTTCCAGGATGTAACCCTTTACCCCCTGAAAAGTTACAACAGCAATGTACTATTGGTTCTGAACTACTCATACTCACATCTTACACACTTCTATTGCTTTGTCTTTAATTATGCTCAGCAGGCAAAGTATTGCAAGTCAATAATTACCAGAGACAGAGATAACCAGAGTGTACCTTGATCTTATAAATCCTAGATCAACGTACATTATTATAGTACTTTCACTTACTGACTACACTGAAGTAAATGTTGAGAGCAACAACAGGTATGAAATCTTGTTTTGACATTACTTGGTGATAATTAGTTGTCATGTAGATATAGGTGGGGGGCACACTGTCTTCGTGTTTAAATAGTGGTTTTAAAAATCGACAGCTTGATATTCAGCATTTTATGATTGAGTTACTCAGGAAATTTGAATATTACTATTAATTTTTCTGCATAAGACAGTGGTTAATTCATTTTGAGGTTGAGTATGACAGTTATTGAAACAGAAGTCATACATTTGTATTCTATGACCGAGTACTGTAAACAACTCAATAAAAACTGTCATTACCAGGTTCAACCATATTTAAACAAACTAGTAGGCTAATGGTAGTCATATGATTGGTTGTGTGGCTAGAATTTAGCTGTTAATTTGTAAGTTCTTCATCTTTAACTTAAGCTGGTTTTGTTTTGATAAGGTCAGCTCCTGATATTAATAAGTCCTAAGTCCTGATTTTTGAGATGAATGGGTGTGTTGAAATATTTGGCTGGTAATACAAATTGTCAGCTTGTGTTTGGTTCTATACCACTATCCAATGCTGTTGTATGTATAAATGCATAAACCATATGAATGTTCATGCTGCTGAATATATATTACAATGATTTCAATAACGGGGACCTTTATAGATATAGTAATTTCTGCTGTTGACCACATGTGGGAAGTATCATCTCTCAAAATATTTGTACCCATAACATTTCGTTCAGAATGTACTCAGTTTATGTAACTGACCTCCAACTTGCAATCTGCAAAATGCAATGCAGTAAGCAATGGCAGAAAGAGATAAATAAAACAGCTGCAGGCCAAACAGATTACAAATACGCCTGATATTATTACAGCAAGAGGGCAGCATGTGACCCCTAGCACCAATCTTATGCAGCACACTTGAAAGAGTTTAGATCAGAAGACTATAAAGGAGCCCTGGCAGGTTGTTTCACTCGCCTCTTCCCCTGAATCCCAGAGCTATTGTATTATTTTTTTACATGCATGCAGTAGTACACATCTGTTTTATCTTTTATGCATTAAAGAGGTTAAATATTGGATTGCAGCAAATTAATCAATCTAGCAGTAGTTCTTATATATTCACAATACAGCACAGTCTGAACATAAGTTTTTTTTTTTTTTTTTTTATTTATTATTTATTCATTCTTTCACAGAACATCATGGTGCTAAAGCGAAGTAAGAGGCAGCCTACATCAAGTCTAACATGTTTCATTTTTCATCAGGCCCCTGTTCTGCTTCTCCTAACATGCTGCTGTGAAGGTAACTTTGGGAAAACAAAACAAAATAAACAGACTTGATTAAAGACTGCATCTTTTTTTAGAGTGTTGTAGATTTGGATTTTTAGTAATGGGTGATTTTAACTGTCACTGATAGCATAACATGTTATGCTGATTGGCATTGGGTTTGAAAAAAAAAAACATACAATTGTTGTGTTCAGCTGTTACATATAAATAACAATTTTATAAAATAAGTTTGGATAAGTAAGGGTCTCATTGCAGGAATCATCTTTGCAGGTCAGATTCAGGTCATTGGTCCATCGCAGGCAGTAACTGTGATGGTGGGTGATGACATTATTTTGCCATGCCATCTGAAACCGGCTTCAGATGCTTCTGCTATGACCTTTGAGTGGGCAAGACCTGACCTTAAACCCAGATTTGTCCATGTGTGGCATGAAGGTCAAGACCTTCATGTTAATCAGCATTCATCTTTCAAAGGACGAACATCAGTAGACATCACTAAACTGAAGCATGGAGATATTTCACTGAAACTCTCCAAAGTAAAACACTCAGACAGAGGAATATACAGATGTTACTTTCCAGATTTGGATAAAGAGACTACTGTCCAGCTTGTTGTTGGTAAGCAGAAGTTATTTTTGTGCCTTTTTTATGTGTTTATTCAGAAGTGTTTTAATAGCCATTAGTACTGCATGCTTGGGGTGATAATTATTACTCTGTCCTTCAATTGATGCTCATTTTGCTCATCAGGGAGTGTTTCCCAGGCAGTTGTAAGGTTAACTGGGATTGAACAATCCATAAGTGGAGTGGTGTTACAGTGTGAGTCTGCAGGCTGGTATCCAGAGCCTGAGCTGCTGTGGTTGGACGGTGAGGGAAACCTCCTCTCTGCTGGACCTACAGAGACCCTCAGAGGTCCTGATGACCTCTATACTGTCAGCAGCAGAGTGACTGTGGAGAAGAGACACAGCAACAACATCACCTGCAGAGTCCAACAGAAGAAAATAAGCCAGAGCAGAGAGACACACATACATGTTCCAGGTATAAAATAACTTTATTTGGGTATGCTTCTATATTTGTATATATTCATAAGTCTAACTTTTTCTCATATTTCAGATGATTTTTTTGGGACTCCATGTAGCTCTGCAGCTTGCATTGCCATCAGCATGACTGCTTGTGTCATGAGTGTCCTTGTACTCATCTTTGCTTTGTGGAAAAACAAAAACAGTAAGTTAAGTCAACAGTGTATTAGTTTTAACCTTCTTGGATTTGTGAAATTCACAGTATAACTCTTCATATGTCTGTTTATAGGTTTTGTTAAAGTAGCAATAAAAAATACAGATGGGTTTTTACCATTTTTTTGAAAATATTTTTGTCACTGAAACACATTGGAATTAAAATGTATTATTTAAATGCCCTACTGAGATTCTAATATTAAGTCACATTTAAGTTGTTCTTTTCTGTCCTGTTAAACTTTCAAGCATCCGTGCACACATTAGCTGTGAAACTTCCTGTTTGTCTGTTTGATAACAGAAACCACTATGACCCGACAACAAGAGAACTTGGATCACACAGAGAATCAAAAAATGAAGGATGACATGACCAAACTTACAAAAGAATTACAGAAGAAGGAGGAAGAACACAAAAACATGGTGGGGAAACTGATGTCACACAAGAAAGAATTGAAAGAAGAGAAAGATAAATTTAAACTGCAATTAATGAAAATGGAGGAAGTGGTGGAGGCCAGTGAAATGGAGCTCCACTCAAAGGAGCAAGAAAAAGGTTCCTCTAGTGCGCCATCTTTAGATCTTAAAAAAAAAGTCTCAGAATGCAAATGGAGTGTGAATGACACAGTGACAGCATCTGAAAAACTACTACTAAGCATAGAGAAACTGTTACAATATATAGAAACTGTGGCAAGCCCTGGTTTACAGAGTACGGACTCAGGACACAGTATTTGTGAAGACAGTACACTGATATCAGAGGAAGAAAAAAAAAGAGTACAGCGATCACAATAATAGTGTGATCATTTTTTCGCAGGAAGAAGAAATGCTCATGCACTAGTAGGTTGGTCTTAAATTTGCTTCTGGTTAAAGCCAATGTCTATCCATAACACTCAGCAAATGCTGTAATGTTACAGTTCCTCTGTTTATTTGCAAATTACCACATTTAGAATTTGTTTGGTGAAGTAGTGTAAAGTGATGCATTTCAATATATGTCAACATAAATTTTGATGCTGTGGAAATTTAGTGCCTAAATAAAGGAAATCTGCTGGAGCTGTCCTTTGAAAGTTTTATTTGTACAAGAAGGAATTCAGTCCACACAGAGCACACAGAGGTGCAGTAAGGAATTCACTGGAACAGAAGAAACAGACCCTACTTATACAGGGTCCCACCGTAGTTGAGTACCATAAGAAATAAAAAAGGACACTCAATTAGGGAGTTTCTGCACAACTCCAGTTCTACATGCAGGGGTCAAGGGGTTAAGCATAACACAGGCATAAGAAAAAGACAGCTGTATCTTTAATATATAACAAAATGATCTACAAAAATCTAAAATGAATCATGGCCATAAAAAACAAGAAATAACATGCAAGCAACACTTATGATGTCATGGTGGCTGAGATGGACTCTGAAGTCAGATACTAGTAGCGAGAGGCAGAAATGTTTTATTTAAACCAGGAGCTTTGCAAATGGAAGGATGTTAACTGAGTTTGAGGTGAACTGCTGAATTGACATTTGTGAAATTGGAAGATGGAAAAGTCTTGCGTGGAAATTATACATTTTAGGCCCAAGGTTTCCTCTGAGTGAGAGGAAGGTTGAAAGTAAAACTAGTGGAGAGCTGGCAGGCAGGTGAGTTTTCCATGCGAGTCCTTCCACACTGTTTTCTGACAACATCAAATTTCTTGTAAAAGCTTGAGGCAGTGCTGAAGTCCGATGTGGTGAATGAATCACAGGAAACAATGAGCCACTCAGGAAATGAAAAACCTAAAGCAGATGGAATATTTGCATTAATTGAAGAAAGTCATTAAATGCATCACCCATATTGCACCTTGATCATATGAATAAAATGGTGACCTAACTAGAGAAAAACCATTACTCCATAAAATTATCTAACACTAATGACATACTGTCCAATAGCACCAGAGTGGAAAAAAAAACACACAGCAGTACAATAAATACAATTTTAACTGTGCAAGTGCTCAAATAATGTTATTCCCCTTAGTAACACACTGCTGAACATACTACTACTAAAATAGACCTAAACTGTGTTTGTTCTGTTTTGTTTTTGTTTTTTTTTCAACATAACTTTATTTATATCATGGGGGCAATTCAGAGTATATAGATGTATCAAACACTAGGGGGCAACAAAGAGTCATAAGTAGTCATTGGTCCTGGGTCATTTGATCCAGCGTTTCTATGTTTCTGAACTTACTAGTGATTATTTGAATACTCTATGTTGATTCATGGTTTAATATGTACTTCATGTATTCTGACATGTATTTGGTCTAGGTTTCAGTTCTTAGTTTGTTTGTATATTTGTTTGTCTTAGTCTCCCTTTGTCCATTTACAGACTGTCTGTTTCCTTTTGTATTCTTTTCTTTTTGTTATGTTGTACTTTCATCAGCTATTTAATCAACTAAACATTTAGTTTTTGTTCCCTGCAGTCTACCTGTGCCTGTCTGCATTTGGGTCCAGTTTACAATGTATGATCTGCATTTCCTGCTGATTCCAACAACTTGGAGCTTGAAAATTTGAAAAAAAAATATATTTTTGGAAATGGCTTATTATCCAATGATCAAACTCAAATGTAGATGCAGGTGTTTGTAAGTTGTGGTCACCATACTTCAACATCAAGCTACTGCTACGGCAGAGGGTTGAGCATTAAGGGAGTAATGTTTTTTCAACTGGCAGGTAAAAATATTGTCAAATACATAAGAACACAAAACCAGTGATGCAGTGGAAAACAAAGAAACTAAAACTCAAAAGCAGTCTAAGGGAGTCATCTTTGCACTGTACCTGACTCCAACAATGGGTTTTATAACAAAAAGAAAAGAAAAAAGAAAACAAGGGCGTACTCTGTTGTGTGACTTTATCAGTAAGTAGTTTCTCATTACTGGCTAGCTGCAGTGAAATGGGGAAATCTAGCCATGAGCTATCATGCTAGAATTAGTTGAGCATTTCATAAATGACCGTGTGAGTCAGGTGCACCAGTGGTTCATCTGACTGAAAAGCTGGAGTTAGACATTCCTCCTGATGTTTCCTCATAGTTGGGTGTACTGAGCACTGTTGGGTGTACTTGAGACCACAAGTTTGCAAGGTCCAGTCAGTACTGTATTATGTATTTTTCACAAGCACATCCAAACAGTTTACAACATAACAGGTTACTAACTGAGCATCACACTGGAAACATAACAATGTTTCTTACTGAAGCACAATTGAAGCACACCTACTAGTACTACGAGTAAATCTGAAATTGTCATGTTCAGTTAAGAAAGAAACTCACACAAGCTCATGTGCTGCATCTCTGGAAGGGGAAGGAGAGGAAGAACACTGTGTTTCATTTTCATTCTAAATGGTAAAAATATAAATGCTTAATAAATACTTAACTGAACTATCATAACAGCGATGGAAATTTTTAGTGTCAGTTCATGTTCCGGTTAACTTGAGTTGAACTTACTTTGAGCATGTGGTTTTCAGAAATACACAGTGCTTCATTAGTGACGGTGTGTTTTTAATAGATGTCAGTGGTTTAATATGTTAATAGGAACATAAAGCAGCAGTGTGCTGTCATGTTGGTTGCTAACCACAGTGAATGTTTTTAAAAAGAAGCAGCATCTGTGTTTATTTGAACAACATCTTCAGACGTGGTAACAAACTGAGCAGGTAACACAAGGTGGTTCAACTGACACCAACAATGTGACTAAGACAGAGACCAATATAGAGACAGTGGGTGGGGGATGTGATGAATCTATGTTTGCATATGTAATAATAGGCACAATCTGCTCTTTGCCACTGAAACATACATTCATTATGGTAGTTTTAGATAGAAGAACTAATTAGAAGAGCCTGAGAAAATGAGAGTACAACTTTATTTGTGTTAGAACTTGAATATCCTTGGCTCTCCAACTGGTTTCTGTACTTTCTGTATTTCCTGACATTAGGGTACACAGGAGTTAAAAACAGTTTCCATATTTTTTTCGGGCTATAACGCGCACTTAAAATCCTTTAATTTTCTCAAAATCGTCAGTACACCTTATAATCCAGTGCACCTTATGTATGAATTCTAGTTGTGCTTACTGACCTTGAACCAATTTTATGTGGCACACTCAAAAATCTGCCAAAAAATGATTTAGTCTGACTTTGGTAAGCTACGAAGCCGTACTGCTTTATGCAGTGTCGGAGCATTATGGCTACTCTAGTCAGGAGCCTCGCGGAGTAATCTGGGTCCAAACTACTAAATTAAAACATACAGCTCTTCTATGACTTCCAACAGAAATGAAGACAGAAAACTAAAGAGCAGTGACTTTTATAGGATTACTGAAGTTGGGCTACCTGGTATATAATGATGTGCTACATGATCGCTAGAGTCACAGCTAAGTTATCATAACATAAACATAGTGAAGCTGGAGAATGAATGCTTTTTCCACTTGATAAAAGTTAACATGAGGTTTCCTGATGGTTGGGGACAAATGAAATCGCATGGAAAGATGCTGTAAACGGACCAAACTTCATTCAGGAGAACAACTGAGATAATCCATCCACGTCGTGTGGTTGCAGTTTATTAATGGCTAACCTCATGTTAGTCAGAACCCGTTCATCGACATTACGCCTTATAATCCGGTGCGCTTTATGGTCTGAAAAATACGGTATTTTGTTATTTTTTGTTCCTTTATTGTTTTGGTTTTACAAATTACACTGACTGCAGAAAAACAAAAAAAGATAAAAGTTTAAAAAAAAAAATACAAAAGCAGACAATACAAAATAAACAAAATTTAAAATACACACAGAAGAATGTAGATGTGCCATTTCAGAGAGAGAAAAAAAGAAATCTGTGTTAATAGCATAATAACTTTTAATGTTTAATAGTCTAGCAAAAGAAAATCCAGCAAATAAAAAATGTATGGGCCTCAGTCAGTAAGTCAGTTAGTAGGGTTAGGTTAATTGATGTCAGAAGGGCCGATGGTGCGATATGGCAGCCTCGCTTCTGTCAGTGCGCCCCAGGGCAGCTGTGGCTACAACTGTAGCTTGCCTCCACCAGTGTGTGAATGTGTGTGTGAATGGGTGGATGACTGGGTGTGTAAAGTGCTTTGGAGTCCCTACTAGGGGGGACTAGTAATGATGACATCATTTAGTGACTTCTAGCAACTTTTAGGACAGCCAATAGCGATTTTCCTTACTGAAGAGTTGGCAACAGTGGATAAGCAGGATAGGATGGGTGGATGCATGAGCCTCAATTCACTGAAGAATAGATGACAGTCTCGACGTCTTCCCTGGATACTTCCAGTTCTGTTTTGGAAACATGTATCAAATTCAAAATCTATTTTCTCTCTATAAATTTTCTCTGTATATTTCTCACCTGTGTTAAATAATCATTTTATATAAAGCTCGATAGATGCATACAAAGCAGTAGTTGTGGTTGCGATCAATGGCAATTCAATTGTTTCCATCTAACAAGATAATACAAAACTTTGAAAGAGTTTTCTCACATGCTATCATTTATGTACATTAATTCTTAAAAACCCTAACAAAATATCAGTGACTCATAAAGGTTACCTTTCTCTACCACGCCATATGACACTTGTGTGTACTCCTCTTGCAAGACTGAAATGTTAAAAAAAAAAAGAGGGTGGGGTTGTTATGAGGATGTAATGTGAAGTTTTTAACATCCATTTCATGGACACAGTATGTATTGTATTATTATTATGCATTATAGTGCTTCCGGTGCATCTAATCATTGAACTACAATTAAAAGATATTTGTCATTACTAAATTGTTAAATGGTTATGATATAGAAATACTTTAAATAATAATGTTCACTTAATGTCAACATTTCTAAAAATTGTATGCGTTTGTTTCATTTTTCTGTTACCATGTATTTTCTGTGTCAGGGACACTTGACAAATGAAAAATCTAAAAAAAAATTACATAAGCAGGATGTGAGCTTAGGGGTGTGAGTTAAAGGGGCTCAAAATAACTGAATAAATGTGAATTAAATGTGATTCAAAAAGTGCCAGATTTGACCCACCACGATGTACTTGATATTGAAAGCAGGAAAAATAAAATGTTTATGGCTTCATTATATACAGTGTCTGGGAAGTATTCACAGCACTTCACTTGTACCACATTTTGTCATGTTACAACCTTAGAGAATCTGATATTCGAAAGAAGGGACTGCTCTCACAGCTAGAGACTGACGAGGTACAACACAAATGCTACGGCAAAGGAGAGCCAGGACGCCAGGTCAGGGGGATGACCCGAGATTCGCTACCAAGCCCCAAGTGCGATAGAAGAAGGATCGTTGATTGCGAGAGGAACTGACCTGAAAGAGGATCATGGCCAAGCTTGAAATCTAGACCCCCGGTTACCAAGACTACATGAAGTACCCTCAAAAGGTCTGCTAGATGATGTTAATGCAGCACTACGGATGATACCTACAGCCACCATTACCAAGACTAACAAGCTGATCTACACTACAGCAGCAGTGATCAGTGAGATGCTGGGCTACAAATTGAACAGCCACAAGGGGCAGTACCCTCCATGGAGAAGGAGGCTAGAGGACAAGATCAAAGTAGCACGGAGGGAGGTTAGCCAACTAACGGAGTTGCAGAAAGGTACAACAAAGAAGATGCCTAAGAAGTACAGCAAGATATCCATACCTGGCTTTGGAAACTGCCAAGCAACGACTCACAGCCTTGGCCAGCCGCTTGAAGAGGTAGACTAGAGAGATCGAAGGTAGGAGAATAAACCAGCTGTTATGATACTGTAGCTCCAGTGAAAACTAAGGCCTCAAATCAGAAGTACCTGACTCCGTGGTATAATTCTCAAACACGTATCCTAAAGCAGATGACTCGTAAGCTGGGGAGGAAATGGCGTGTCACAAATTTAGAGGATCATCATTTAGCCTGGAGAAATAGTTTGCTGCTTTATAGGAAAGCCCCCCGCAAAGCCAGAACATCTTACTATTTGTCACTGATTGAAGAAAATAAGAACAACCCCAGGTTTCTAAAATAAAAGATAACATTTTTTTATCATTAGAGAAAAAATTACCAACAATCATCCCACAGATGTAATATTATCTACAGCTACTTTTAGTACCATTGATGTTAAGTTTCTCCAATTGATCTGTCATGGTCTGCAGTGGGTGGCTGGAATTTCCATAAGGCTCCTGAACCTACCTGGGATCCGCCCCTGGGCAGGGCCAACTCCTGCACACCTGGAGCCTATTGCAGGCAATCAAGCCAGAGGGATTTAAGCCACACATTGATGTTCATTCACTGCCAGTTCGTCATCAACACATGTTGATAACAGGCCTTATGCTTCAAGCTCTTGCTGTGATTTATCTTGTTAACCAGACTCTCTTGTGCTGCAATTGCTGTTTTCACCTTGGCTCACGCTCCACCTCCAGACTCAGGATACCAAGCAATCATTTTGAAAATCCCTCTGTGCCTCACCTGCCTGCCCTCCTGCCATCACACTCCATCTGAAGCCCCGGATCTCAGGTCAGCCTTTCTACGCCACTCAGCCCTCCCTGGATTCTCTTACCCCCCTCTCAACACTCCATGTTCCCTACTGCAAGTAAGAATTGCTACCCTTACAACTTGCCACTTCAGAGCTGCCTCCACTACCTCCCTAACTCCACTGTCTTCTCTCTTCAGTGTGACTGTTCCCTGCTCAGCTCCACTCTGCATCCCGTTCCCTCGCCCACGTTTCCCAGGCCACGCCACCTCAAACTCCACGTCTTATTGTTTTTTGTCTTTGCTACGTTTTTTGCACTACGCCTAATAAATTGTCACATCATCTGCTGTCTCTGCTCTGGGTTTCTGCACCTGAGTCCTGCTCAGTACAGGCCACTCGGCCTCGTGACATGATCTTTCTGAGTTAACTTCAATAATTACTTCCTCCAAACCATCAACGTGTCTTTTAGACCCCATTCCTACAAAACTGCTCAAAGAAGTCCTGCCATTAATTAATTCTTCGATCTTAAATATGATCAACCTTTCTCTAATAATCGGCTATGTACTACAGGCCTTCAAGCTGGCTGTAGTTAAACCTTTACTCAAAAAGCATCTCTAGACCCAGCAGTCTTAGCTAATTATAGGCCAATCTCCAACCTTCCTTTCATATCAAAAATCATTGAAAGAGTAGTTGTCAAACAGCTAACAGATCATCTGCAGACGAATGGTTTATTTGAAGAGTTTCAGTCAGGTTTCAGAGCTCATCACAGCACAGAAACAGCTTTAGTGAAGGTTACAAATGATCTTCTTATGGCCTCTGACAGTGGACTCATCTCTGTGCTTGTCCTGCTAGACCTTAGTGCAGCATTCGATACTGTGGACCATAATATCCTATTAGAGCGATTAGAACATGCTGTAGGTATTACAGGTACTGTGCTGCAGTGGTCTGTATCATATCTATCTAATAGACTCCAATTTGTGCATGTAAATGGAGAGTCCTCTTCACACACTGAGGTTAATTATGGAGTTCCACAGGGTTCAGTGCTAGGACCAATTCTGTTTACATTATACATGCTTCCCCTAGGCAGCATCATTAGAAGACATAGCATACATTTTCACTGCTATGCAGATGACACCCAGCTCTATTTGTTCATGAAGCCAAATAACACACACCAATTAGTTAAACTGCAGGAATCTCTTAAAGACATAAAGACCTGGATGCCCGCTAACTTTCTGCTTCTTGATTCAGATAAAACTGAGATTATTGTACTCGGCCCTGAAAATCTTACTCTGGATGGCATTACCTTGGCCTCCAGTAACACTGTGAGGAACCTTGAAGTCATTTTTGACCAGGATATGCCCTTCAACGCACATATTAAACAAATATGTAAGACTGCCTTCTTCTATTTGCACAACATCTCTAAAGAAAGAAATATCCTGTCTCAGAGTGACGCTGAAAAACTAGTTTATGCATTTATTACTTCCCGGCTGAACTACTGCAATTCATTATTATCAGGATGTCCAAAAAACTCGCTGAAAAGCCTTCAGTTGATCCAAAATGCTGCAGCAAGAGTCCTGACAGGGACTAGAAAGAGAGAGCATATTTCTCCTGTTTTGATTTCCTGTTAAATCCAGAATTGAATTCAAAATCCTGCTCCTCACATACAAGGTCTTAAATAATCAGACCCCATCTTATCTTAATGACCTTGTAATAATAATAATGGATTGGATTTATATAGCGCTTTTCAAGGCACCCTTTACAATGCCACTATTCATTCACTCTCGCATTCACACACTGGTGGAGGCAAGCTATGGTTGTAGCCACAGCTGCCCTGGGACAGACTGACAGAAGCGAGGCTGCCATATCAAGGAGGGGGGACGAGTCTGGGTACAGGTCTCTAGTAAAACAACGTTCTTGTCTATGGTGAGGGAAAAAAAACTACCTCATCCTCAACACGGACAAGACCAAGGAATTAATACTGGACTTCAGGAAGAACCTCCCTCCCCTGCAGCCTCTTATCATCAAAGTGACAGAGGTGGAGAGGGCCAACGGCCACAGATTCCTGGGACTGCAGGTTGCATCACACCTGAGCTGGACTCTCAACACCCCAACAACAGTGAAAAAAGCCCAGCAAAGGCTTTATTTCATTTGGGTGCTCAGGAAAGCCAGCATGAACCACCGCCCTTTCACCCAGGCCTACAGAGGACTGATAGAGAGCATCCTCACCGCAGGTATCACTGTCTGGTATGGAAACACCACACAGACAGAGAGGAAGGCTCTGCAAAGAGTCATAAAGCCTGTGGAGAGGATTATAGGAACAAAACTTCCTTCCATGGACCTTCTGTACGCACAACACTGCCAAAAATGAGCAGAGAGAATTATCAGGGACTCACACCATCCAGCACCATCTCTGCTCAGACACAAAAACTGCATATACAATCTGAGCCACAACAGAGCGGACAGCATCATCACACACAGAACAAGGTTTTTCAACAGCTTCTTCCCCGCAATTGTCAGATTGATGGCAAAACACAAACACTGAAATATAAACACAACACTGAATACGCCACAGTCAGACTGATGGCAAACAAAAAACACAGAACACTTAAAATAAAACAGCACTACTTTACCTCATTTTGAATGTTCACAAACTAATGTGCAATATACTCACAACAGACTTGCGTAACAGATCTGTGAAAAATTTGCAATATTATGAGTGCAATACTAGAAGTGTATTACAACACTCTCTGTACAGTTTTTTTTTAATGTATATAGCAAATAATATGATTGCGCCACTTCTTACTTTATTTCTATCTTTCTTTTTTAGCTGCTCTGTCTTTATACTGTAAAAAGTGTGACGTGACCTGGAAAGCTCTGCACAAGAATTCCAATGTGCATGGACTGTCAGTTCTGTGTGCAAATGGCAAATAAAAATCTTGAATCTTGAATCTATTGGAAGATAAACCTTTCCCCTAGTCTTTGGTCTGGAGCGCTCTGGTGCAGGTTATCACCAAGGACATCTCTGTACATTGCTGCATTCATTTTTTCCTCAATTACTTAAGTAAAGTAAGTAAAATTTTATTTATATAGCATATATATATATATATATATATATATATATATATATATATATATATATATATATATAGCACCTTTCTAGATAAAAATCACAAAGTGCTTCACAGAAGCTAAAACCTAAAATTAAAAATCAACCAAAAGCAAGTTTAAAAAGATGAGTTTTTAGCTGTTTTTTGAAAGCGACCATGTAGTCCACAGATCTCAGGCTCAAAGGGAGAGAGTTCCACGATCTGGCGGCCACAGTTACAAAAGCTTTGTCGCCTTTTGTTTTCAGCCTCGTGTGTTGGAAAACCAGCAAACCCTGGTCACATGACCTCAGGGACCTGCTGGGAATGTATGGATGTAAAAGTTCACTTATATATGTTGGTGCTTGTCTATGCAGAGCCCTGAAAGTCAAGGTCAAAACCTTAAAGTGGATTCTGAATTTAATGGGGAGCCAGTGCAGCTGAATCAGCAGGGGTGTGACATGGGAGTACTTGGAGGACTTGGTCAGAAGCTTTGCAGCAGCATTCTGAACAAATTGCAGATGCTCCAAAGAGGCTTTACATAAACAAGTAAACAAAGAATTACAACAAGATGAAACAAATGCATGAATGACAATTTCAGCGCGATACAATAGGACTCAGCTTAGCAATGTTTCTCAAGTGATAAAAACAGGAGCGAACCAGAGATTTTACATGAGCATCCAAAGTCAGGGCTGAGTCAGTAGTAACACCAAGGTTCCTGATAGACGGTTTGGCAAATGTAGCAAGTGGACCCAAGTTTTCCATAACACTTGGTACAAAATTTTTACGAGCATAAACAAGGACTTCAGTCTTCTCCCCATTTAGTTGAAGAAAGTTTCCAGCCATCCAACCTCTAATGGAGTCTATGCACTTGTGCAAAATCTGTAGCTTGGAAACATCATGGGGCTTAACCCTTTAAGACCTACCATAGAACCAAGTCCGCCAGAGCTTATATTATATTTTTACATGCTGTAGTGCCATTTTTGGGTGCATTTCAAGTTGCTATACATCAATACAACCATTATAGCCCAAATTTTAATAATGTGTACGCATTAAGTGCATAGTAATTACATAAAGTGCAAAAAAGTGTAATAAACTACAAAAAAATTTTTAACATATATTTCTAGTTAGAGAAATTTAAGAGGCTTATCCCTCAAAACTGTAAATACAAAAAAGTTGCACAAAATAGTTTCCCACCACAGGAAATTTATTTTGAGTGTCTTCATAGTTTTATTTTTGAAATACACCAATTTTTATATACTCCAGGAAAAACAAAAGTAAATATTATAGTGCAAATTTGCAAAAAAGCAGCATATGCATCAAAAGAAACTATTTTCAGCAGTTCAATTTGACTTCTAAGCATCCCAGAAACGACACAGGAAGTCATGAAGTCAAACATAACTTTTTAAACTTTTTAAAAACACCACTATAGGCTTACAAGGCACTGATGGTGAAAAACTACATTTCCGCGAAAATGATGTCACTTCCGGTTTCGGGCAGGTCATGGCGGACATGCAATAGTTTGCGCTGACGTCTATTCCAACGTAGGAAGTGTTACGAACAGCTGATCGGTTTGGCAAAGCGTGTTTCTGGAATATTATGTTTTTGTTGCTGCAAGTGCTTTTTATGCAGTTTTTGCAAAGCTATGTGTGGAAGGAAACTGTGACCTAGGACAAGCTGATGGCATAGCATGCAAGTACAACTCCTCCGGTTTCATATGCAAAAAAAAAATATTGCGCTAGCTTACGCAGTTGCAGTGCTACCGGGATTTAAAAATAGTTAGGGAAAACGGAGTGTGCCCGCTCCGACCGGCTTTAAAGGGTTAAAGGAGATATATAACTGAATATTATCTACATAGCAGTGATACGAAATGTCCTTAAAAGTGCTCAACAAGTGTTGAAGAGGAAGTAAATACAGCAAGAACAATAAAGACCCCAAAACTGAACCTTGTGGCACACCATAGGCAAGAAAAGTAGAAGAGGAAGAGGTACTTAGAGGTAGCCACAGAAAAGAATCCTTCATGCAAATAGGATTCAAACCAGTCCAAAGCAGCCCCTGATATACCCACCCAGTGTCTCAGCCTATCTAGCAGAATATGATGGTCCACAGTATCAAAGGCGGAGGTCAGGTCCAACATCAACAGAATGGAGCATTCTCCTGCATCACATCTCATCAAAATGTCGTTGGAGACTCTAAGAAGTGTAGTTTCAGTAGAGTGAGCTCTACGAAAGCCAGACTGGAATTTATCCAGAATGCTGTATTCATCTAGAACAGCTATAAGCTGCTTAGCCACAACCTTTACTAAAATCTTAGCAATGAACGGTAATTTTGAAATCGGTCTGTAGCTACTAAGAAGAGAAGCATCAAGCTTAGGGTTTTTTTTAACAGTGGGTGAATGACAGCATTCTTACAATAAACAGGGACCTGACCAGAAACCAGTGAGGTATTGATAATTGTGAGCACACAGGGACCAATAGACTGAAAGACATTTTTAAACAAAGATCCAAGTAAAATATCAAGAGAGAAGGAGGACGCTTTCATCGAATTAACTAACTTGACCAGCTCTGGTAAGGACACAGGTAAAAATCTTTCTAAAATAACAGGCCTAGCTTGAGTTGGAGCAGACAAGAGAGACACAGAAGGAGAGATATTGTTCCTCACGTTACTGACTTTTTCAACGAAGAAAGAAAGAAATTTTTCACAATCTTCATTTGATGAAATTGGGACAGCAGGTGGAGCAGGAGCAACAACATCACTAATGGTGTTGAATAGTACCTTGGGGTTACTTCTGCTCTTAGACACTAAGTCTGAGAAATAGGCCGCCCTTGTATCTCGAACTGAAGGGTTAAAAGAGACTAAAAGGTCCTTTAAATGAAGGAGATGGACATGCAAACGCGTTTTCCTCCATAAACGCTCAACCTTACGGCAGCAATGCTTTAAGAAGCGAATGCTGTCATTTATCCAGGGAGACGAATTTGAAACCGGAGCTAGTCTAGTTTTGACAGGACAAACATTGTCTAAAATAGAAAGACAATGATTATTAAAAAGATTTGTTAAAAAAAGAACATCGTTATAAGGAGATAAAACTAAATTAAAGGCATCGGAAAATTTAACAGCAGTAGAGGAATTTAAGATGTGAGCGCTAACCACGTGTCGAATAGGAGAGAGGGACAGATGAAAGGACAGGTTAAAAAGAATACAATGATGGTCCGAAATAAATATGTCCGTCCTCAGTACAAATAAAATCAATGTGTAAACCTAAAGTAAAAACAAGGTCCAGTGTGTGTCCTTTGATGAGTGTGGGACCAGACACATGCTGAGTAAAATGAAAAGAATCCATGACGCTAAGGAAACCTCTACCAAAGAGGTCAGAGTCATCATCAACGTGTATATTAAAATCCCCGACTATAACCAGTCTGGACAGCTTCAAAGTGGAGGATAAAAAGTCACTGAACTCCTTTAAAAACATACTGTTTAGGCCAGGTGGACGATACACTACAGCACAGTAAAATGGATCTTTATTTCCAATTCTAACCAGCTGTAGTTCAAAGGATGAAAAATGTCCGACCAACACTGCGCGACAGTAAAACCGGCTTCCAAACACCGCAGCGACACCTCCTCTTGGACCCGACGTCCGAGGCTGGCTGATGAATGAGTACCCACTCGGACAGAGTTCGATGAAGGATGAAAAGTCAACATCGCGCTGCCAGGTTTCAGTTAGAAATAAGAAGTCCAGTTTCTTGGAAAGAATAAAATCGCAGGAGGATGAGGCATCTGGACTTATCATAAAGGATCGGATGGATAATAGGGTCAGGCGATCATAGACAAGGGCAGCCAACACATTAGTGACAAAAAGCGAAAGCAAAAAGGCCGAGAAAAACATCACAGAGAAACCACGGCCGGCAGCGGCAAAGCCAAACAAAGGCGCCATCATACCGGACTAGATCCAGTTTCTGATGAAAAAAACATCATCACATCATGATGAAGTGACTCCCTTGCTTCAATGAAGGCATGGCAGTGGCCAGGTAATGAGCAGTACCTGGTTCAGATCAAACCAAATCATTTTGATTCTCATGGTCTGAGAGTCCCTCCTCTTTGGCAAACTCTAGACGGGCATTCGTGTCCCTTTTACTGAGCAGTAAAAGCCCTGATTAAAGCCCTTCTACCCTGATTGCTCAGACTGGCCAGGACTAGGACGAGCCCTTGTAATACCAAACCTTTTCTATTTTACGAGTGATGGGGGCCACTGTGCTCACTGGCACCCTAGGTGCTGGAGAATTTTTTTTCTGTCCCCTTCTGTACATCTGTGCTTGGATACAAACTTGTCTTTAAATCTACAAACAAGACCTGTCTACAGACCTGTTATATTTTTGTTTTTTATTACACTTTGTCTCTTTGTCATTATGGAGTATTGGGTGTAGAATTTTGAGGTGAAAATTAATTTAATCAATTTTGAAATAAGGGTGTAACATGACAAAATGTGGAGCAAGTGAAGCACTGTGAATGCTTTCAGGATGCACTGTACATGTTAAACTTACTCTGGAAGGAAATCAGCTCATTCTGAGGTAGTAAGGTGGGAACTTTGTTCAGATTTGTCTGATGTTTCAGAGAATGACCCTGTGGGTCATTCAACTGTTTGCATGATTTTAACCACAAACTGAACATCCACTGACTGAGACTTTATTTTATTTTTATTTTGTTTTTTTATTTTGTTTTATTTTGTGTCCAGTGAACAAGTATGCAGTTTCTCACCTGTGTTGTCTTCACATGAGCGTGAACCTTGTACTGATGAAAAACAGGCTGATACTGAAAAAAACCAAGAAAAAAATACATTAGTAGGAAAGAGAGCAAGGGAAATGTTAGGGAATGTTAATGCAATGATGTCTAATAATCAACATGTCAGAAGCTAAAACATTTTAAAAAAAACTACAACAAAAGCAAAACATAATCCTCTGTTGCATTCTTTTAATAGTACAATTTACTTATCTGGTAAATAAGTCTGATAATAATTATTATACCTAATACCTGACATATTAGGAAATTAAATTGAATGAAAAGTCTATTTATATCTGTCTACTTTCTGGGAGACATGGTTTCTGTACCTTTGCATTTGTTTTGAAGAAGCAGGCCCACCAAGAACAACAACAGATCGACCAGTAAAACACAGATAACAGTCCAGAGCATTTTAGGGAAGGGACTATATGGAAGATCAGTCTCTTTGTGAGGCACTGGAAAGTCTACATTGAAGATATTAACAATTCAGGAAAAATAAAAACAAAAACAAATAAAACATATATATATATATATATATATATATATATATATATATATATATATATATATATATATGATCTAAATCACCTTTGCTTTGTTTTATAACAGTTAACCAGCTCTCTGGTGATTCTCCAGCTCCAGATATGCTGCACTTGTAGAGTCCTTCATCAGACTTGGAGACATTTTTGATGGTCATGCTGCTTTGATACCAGGTCCCAAGAGATAAACCATCTTTGTAGAAGTCAGTTATGTGTTCTGACTGAGTTTTCTTGTTTGTACAATTTAGGGTCACCTCATTTCCCTCCTTCACAGGGCAGGTTGGACTTTCCAGGATTACAAAACCAGCTGGGAAGTAATTAGAATATATTTTATCAGTTAATTTTTAACATGTTTTAGTAAAGATCTCACTAAGGAAAATTAGATTTTTATGAAAAGTGCTAAAAAAAAACTAAAGTAGGACCTGACTTGTATTATAGACTGCTGGTTATTAGGTTTTACTCTGTACCCTTAACTACTTTTGTATCTCTTGTTAACAGATATTATTGAGTATTAGTGCACTGATGAGTATAAAAAATGTTCTTCATATTCATCTTGATTGTCCCCTTATAGGGGGATATTTTAAAGAAATGTTGCCATATATTATCAGTGGACATTAGTAAGGTTAGTAACATATAAACAGTGTTGGGGAGTAACGGAATACATGTACCGCCGTTACGTATTTAAAATACAAAATATGAGTAATTGTATTCCGTTACAGTTACCGTTTAAAAAGGTGGTATTTAGAATACAGTTACTTTGTTGAAATAAATGGATTACACGGCGGTACTTCCCTGTTTCATATTGTGGCGGGTCAGGCCTGTTTGGGTTTTGTTTGACAGCTATGTTCTGTTGTTCCAGGCGGCAGCGTTACGGTTGCCATGGTTACAGGGTAACACGCTCTCTCTCTGCGTGTTTCCTGGGTGAGAGAGCGCCTGTTGTTGTTGTGCTAAGCTAATAGGCAGAATGCTACAGGTATAGCTCTAAAGAATATAGCATCATAGGCAGTGTAGTCCGTGCTGAATGGAGAATGGACTGCCATACACGTTATGTGTCTGTGAGCGAGGGAGGGAGAAAAAGGAAAAGTACGAGCTGTCATCGAGCAAAAACGGGAGCAGGAAGCATGTAAATATAATAATAACCACTGCAGCCAAGAAGAGTGCCTGACGAGCCCAGTTGTAAGTAAGCTATTAAGACTCGACAGTACACCGTGTTCGTGTTTTCCTCCAAAAACAATAAGTTCCGTTGGAGCAGCCTTTCAACGCCTCTCTCTGTCTCTCGCTAGCAAAGTTGACCCAGACAACAAAGTAAAGCTATTTTTCGGCTACGAGCCCGACACAGAACCCACCGTATTAGCCAGAGGTCCCTTTACTACGGTTCGGAGCCGCGGACCTTCAGTAACAGTAATAAATCACAGCAATAGTACATTCATGTAGTTGTAAACAGCATGATAATATATTAAGTAATCCAAAGTATTCAGAATATGTTACTCTCATTGAGAATACATTTTGGGGCATGTATTCTGTATTCTGTAATGGAATACATTTTAAAAGTAACCTTCCCAACACTGCATATAAATATAAATAAAGCATATAGTCACCCAACATACCAGTGACAGAAATGTTCACAACCTCACTTCGTTCTCCCTTTTCATTTTCACACCAGTATTCTCCACTGTGTCTTTCAAAGATGGGATAAATTGTGCAGGGTGATGCTGATATGCTCAATGTGAGGGAAGAGTTTGTTATTTTATGGGATTTCCACCTCACGATCCATTCACCGATGCTCTTATCTTCCTCACAATGTACAGAGACATTATCGTATTCAAAGAACTGATGCTTGTCTGGAACAACGCGAGCAAAAACTGCACCTGAGACAGAGATATGAAGAAAGAAAGCAATCAAATGAATTATCTGTTCTTAAAATAAGAAAAAAATATTTCAAAATGTGTTAGTATTACAAAATAAAAAAAATAAAACTCCAAAGGCAGTGACGTTACTTTCTAGGCAGGATCTGCTTGTGTTAAAAAATGCAGACCATTAAAGACTACAGTTTCAGAGCTTCAAACAGTTTTGAAGGTAGTTGAAATCTAAAATTACACTTTATATCAGGAAGAAACTGCTTCTTACTCACCAGCAAAGTTACTGTGGTCAGCTTGTACGGCCATCGTCACTAAAACAGCAGTTACTGAAGAGACAAATGGAATTTTGTGCATCAGACATATGTGATTGCTACTGAATGATTAATTGGTAGAATTAATTGGTATTAATTAATATATTAATTAATTAATTGGTAGAATCAGTACTTACAAAGTCGGATACTTAGAGCTGCATAATCCATAATCTCTTACTGTTGACTGTGAGAACACTGGACTGAAATACAGCAAAGATAGAATGTAGGTTGGGACTTCCTCTTCCTGTTTAATGTATTGCTGGTGTTGATGGTGTAAGTAGAAATATATATTACTGCTATACACTAATAATGTTAAATGTCACAGATGTGACCCATTCTCTGGCTATTTGTTACTTTTTGGGTGAGTAAAATTATTTATTTAATTAAATAATTCATTCATTATTGTCATTTTTGTTTGTTTGTTTGTTTGTTTTTAGAGTTCCAACTTAAGCATTTCAAAACAAAGATACTTGGACTAATGGGGGATGTAACTGATTACATAGCAGATTAAATCCAATATTTAAAAAAACTATCCATAACTAATCTTCATTCCTCTGAATTATAACATTCAGTAATGGCTGTTTTCGTCTCTCGCTTTTTGTTAGTTCCACTCTGCCCTCTGCTGTTAGCCATTTTACACTCCTCAGTACATATATTATTTACAGATCAAATGAACATTGAACCTTATAAAGTACAAGGGGTGTAACAATAGTCTGATAAGGCAGAATTTATTTTCTCTATCATGCCACAGAGTTTGTGATAAGTGCACCAAGGTCAACTTAAATCTTCAAACACTAAGATTACCTAAGATTAGACATCACAAATATGGAAGTAAAAATGATTTTACTGGAGAACTTTGGCCTTAAATTTAACTGAGTCCGACACAAGCAGAGGTTGGCTTACTTGTTCATGTATACTGAGATATTTATAATTAGAGCTATTTGCATTAAATATTAATTGGGCTGTCTTCTATACATGATTTCATTGATGCCAGATATCTTATTTCTTTTCAGTGTACACTTCCAAGGTGGTGGGTTTTACAATTGCTGGACTGATTGCAGGTGGTTTGATAGTTGGTATCATAAGGAAATGCGCTCTGCTGAGAAGGTGATTGGCTGCAGACTCCCATCTCTGCAGGACCTGTACACCTCCAGGACACTGGGGCGTGCAGCTCGGATCTCAGCTGACCCTTCTCACCCTGGACACAGTCTGTTTGACCTGCTCCCCTCAGGCAGGAGGCTCCGGTCCAGTCGCACCAGAACCTCTCGCCATAAAAACAGTTTCTTCCCCTCTGCTGTTGGACTCATGAACAATAACCGTATGACTGTTCCCACCACTAACACATGACCCTACGCTGTGTTCACTGCATCATGCCATGTTTGGCACTGATCACCACCTGCACTCATGTATATATCTATCTACTTAGCACTTTTGATTCTTATTTTTATTTTTTTATGTCTATATAAGCGTTATACGACAGTATGTTTGCTCTAAGTACCGCAGCAATTTCCTAATGTTGTAAACTTGCTCAACATTTGGCAATAAAACTCTTTCTGATTCTGATTCTGAAATCGACATGTGGTTTATTGTTTTACAGTGGAATAAAATACTACGAGAGAAAATTTACTATACTGCAATATCATTTACTCCTTGCATATTTGCAGAGAGTAAATAATATTTGCATATTTGTGCATTTCATCTTTTGATTGACATGTCTTGTTGTTGTTTCTGTTGTTGCTGTAGTGAAAAAAAAAATAAGGAGAAATTGGAAAATCAGAAAAAACAACTCAACGGGGAACTTCAGGAGATGAGGAAGAACCAGTAGGAAAAAAAAGACAAGTTTCAGTTTGCGGAGACAAATTAGTAATGGAAAAACAAAACCTGTTACAGGCTCAAGGGACACTGGATGAGAAAAAGAAGAATTGTGACAGAGAAATACTGAACAGAGACAAGTTGGTGGATCTGACAAAAGGGCTATTTTGTTAGATTAGTCAGAAGCAAAAGGAATCAGAGCCACAAAAGGTCTTTGCTCTGATGACTATTAGTGGAAGTGAATAGTCTAATTGGTTTCACTACGCAAACATTCAGATATTAATTATTATTTTATTATTATTTTAGCCATAACCAAACTTGGTAATATCGTGATAATGGAACCAAGTTCAGTTATCAATATATTACCCAATTTGAGTGTAAAGCAAAAAAAAAATAAATAAATAAATTAAAAAAAAAAAAAAATATATATATATATATATATATATATATATATATATATATGGTAATGGTAAATGGCCTGCATTTGTATAGCGCTTTTCTAGTCCTTAAGGATCCCAAAGCGCTTTACACTACATTCAGTCATTCACCCATTCACACACGCATTCACACACTGGCGATGGCAAGCTACATTGTAGCCACAGCTGCCCTGGGGCGCACTGACAGAGGTGAGGCTATATATATATAGATATGTAAATATATATATATATAAATATATATATATCTATATATATCTATATATATATATCTATATATATATCTATATATATATATATATATATATATATAGATATATATATATAGATATGTAAATATATTTATATATATATATATATATATATATATATATATATATATATATGTATATGTATGTGTGTGTGTGTATATATATATAAAACATATCATTTTCTTAAGAAAACGAAGCAAAGAGAACATATTATGATTGTCATATTTAAAAAAAAATTCTAACACTGGAATATTTCTAACATTTTGAGTTATTTTTCAGGGTTAGAAAATCAGCACTGCTCAGTGTTAGTCATTGTAAATGTTATGTTACTGCTTAGTTAATTTCATGTTTTGAATGTTAGTAAAATGTGCCACCCTGTGGCCCCTTTAAGTCGATGTTTTATGACAGTAGAAGAAGAGTTAAACAGGAAGTGGATGTTTTCTTGCTATGCTGTTTCAAGATGGCCGCGCCACATTCATGTTCTTCTTTTGGGTGTTTGTTAAAGCATTGTCTGTAAGTATTTAATGGTGAAAAGCAATGAGACACTCCAAGGACTGTCTTTATGTGTGATGGACCACAGTTAACAAGTTTTCTATGTGCTATTCATATGTAAATGAGATCGCCAATTCATATGCTAATTAGCGGTGCTAATCGTCATGCTAGCTTCTCAAATGCATTGTTAGGTAATTGGTTTAAGGCACATGTTGTTGTTAACAGTACAGATGAGTAATGTACAATTCCACATATGCTTTATTGTTACAGTTTCAAAAAATGAAAGAACCAGTAAACTTCATAAGCTCTCATTTATTGTCTGGAGTTCCTGGGTTCATGTTTAGCTGTTTGGATAGCTAGTCAGACTTCTAGCGAGACCATTTACAGTAAATCTTCAAACCTAACTAGGTTACTTTTAAAAATATAACACTGTCAAAAGTGTTCATTTAACACTAAGAGGAGTGGACACATATAGACACTCTCTAGTAGTGATGGGCAGATGAGGCTTTGTGAAGCGTTTCAGCACATTCCCAAAACTGTATCGATACTGAGTCGACAGTGTTGCTGTTTTGCTCCATACTGACACCTGCTGGACATTAAATATCATTGCAGGCATTTTACTCGAGACTCAAAACAGACACTGATTCAATGACCTAGTCATACGTGTATACACTGTAAGGTATTGTATTTTCCATAGAATCATTTTATATCTTTTATGTTTCAAATATTGTAGACTTCTGGGGTGGCTGTAGCTCAGGTGGTAGAGCAGGTCATCTACTGATCGGAAGGTTGGTGGTTCAATTCCTGCTTCCACTAGTCTGCATGCCAAATATCCTTGGGCAAGATACTAACCCCAAATTGCTCTCCGATGCATCCATCGGAGTATGAATGTGTGTGATGAAGCACTTAGAAAAATGTGCTTGTGCGAATGGGTGAATGCACAAGTTGTGTGAAGCGCTTTGAGTGCTCAGATGAGTAGAAAAGCGCTATATAAGAACCAGTCCACTTACCATCTTTAAAATATATTGTGAATGACATTAAGTAAAAATTAAAATGAAAGCATTGTGAATATAATATTACCCATTTAAATGTAATTGACTCAGAGTTTATTATAAATTTTTATCCAGAAAAATAAGTTCATCCATTGTTTTTGCATTCAGTCTATTGCGGGGTTTTTTTTGGGTTTTTTTGACACCATTTCCCCAGCTTTGGAAAACTCACAGGCACAGATGAAGCTGGGGTACACAGAAGCTGTAAAGCCAGGTGGAAAAGGTTCTGATAAGATGTCTTCCTATTCCCCCAGTATGTTAAAGGATCCTCTGATCTTGGAATGTTTTTCTCCGACACTCTCCACAATACTAAGGGGTTGGCAGTCCTTTATAATAAAATTCAGGATTGCCTGGTCCAGAACATTCTTCCTAGATGCTTGATTTCAAAATAGTAAAACACATTAATTAAAAAAAAAAAATGACAGTGAAGCTGTTCAGCGTCAATATAGGCCTACCTGTGTTCATTGTCAGTGTTTGTCTCCTCATTGTCATGTTTGGCTCTGTAATGCCTAAACACTGAGAAGGTGTTCTGATAGATTACACTGAAACAAAGACAGACAAACTATTACCTTATTTCCAGATAAAAGATCAAAATGATCCCACACAGCAGAAACATTTATTTTTCTTTCGGGCTCCATTTTGTTATAGAGAGATGTGTATTTTATTTATTTTTTTAATCTTTGCAGTAATTTGGTGGTTTTTTTGGTGGCGACTCATTCCGTTGGCAGATGCGGATGCGGAACCTTTTAAACACAGCTTGGCGCTTTGGCAATGAGCGATACAGCGGCTGTATCGATCACGTGACTTTTTCTTAAAGCGACGCACGCACCGATACAGGCATCGCTAGGTGAGCTTGATACAAGCGTCGGTGCATCAGTGTTGCTGGACCCATCACTAATAAACATATGTAGCCTTGCGGGGCCGGCCAGTCAGACACGGGGGCCATGGCAAGGTTACTAACTGAGCATCACATTGCAAACATCACAATGTTTCTAAATGAAGTATAATTGAAGCACACCCACTACATTAACCACACTAAGTAAATCTGAAATTCGTGTTACTAAGGCTACGTTCACACTGCAGGTCTTAATGCTCAATTCCAATTTTTTGATCAAATCCGAAGTTTTTGTCTGCGTGTTCACACTACAACAAAAATGCGACAGCAAACGCGCTCCAGTGTGAACGCTCAAAGCAGCCCGCATGCGCAAAAGAAGATGTTACACACAACGAGCTCTGTTTAGACCCAGAGCAAACAGTAATGTTTGGCTGATGGCCCTTAATATAAAGACTTCGGACTTTACGTTTCCCAATTTTTGCTTTAAGTTATTTTGTTATTTACATAATAATGCAGATAACCTAATAATTACCCTTATTGCTGTTTTAGAGGAGCGGTGCTTCAAAGGATAGTTGAAGATTTCTGTCAGAATCTGCAGATTATACAGTACAAATAAAATGTTCTCGTTTCTCCAACATTGTCTTCCCAACAGTTTCACTGACATCTACACTGGATGGCCAGGAAGCATTCGCGATGTCTTCTCTGGTGCTGATAATTGGCGTCTGTCTTGTGTCAGTGACGTAAAAGACAGAGACGTACTGTTTAATGTGTATGTAAATGTTCAAGACTTCAAATATATTTTTTAAGAAAATAAAGCAAACCACAAATGATCCTAATCATGTTTAAATATTTTGGGTTAAGTCCACATAGTTCATGTCCTTCTCCATGTGTGTCCTTTTCCATTTATGCAAAAATTGCATAAATTAAAAATGGAGAAAAAAGAGAGAAATAAAAGAAATCTTTAACAGCTACCAAACTGCAAATAAAGCAGTGTCAAAACACAATTGATTTGAACTAGAAGCAGCTTAATAAAACGAGAAAAAAATCTGCAGTGCGATGAACCTTATATCTGATTGAGTGCACATTCATGCAAATGTAAACTTATCATAAAAATCAAATACATTTCTTTTGTTTTTACAATTATCCTTGGTAATAAATTACTTTACTTTACTTTACTTTATTGATTTATATTGCTTCACCATAATATAAAATAGATCAACATAAAACAGCATAATCAAACATACAGCACCAATCTAATTAAAAGCTAGTCTAAATAAATGAGTCTTAAGATGATGTTTAAAAGAATAAATACAATCCAGGCAACGTAGAGATGGAGGGAGTGAATTCCACAATCTGGGGGTTTTATGCTGTGTAGGCCAGTTTATTTCTTGCATTTTTGTGCCACGTTATTGTGCCACATTTGTAAGGGAAATGCATTTGTGGGTTGAGCAGGAGAGTTGAGTATGTGGATTGTGTTGACAAAATACTTGCAAAAAAACGTACTTGTTTTTCCTAGAGTATTTAAAAGTAGAATACCCCTACCGGTCGCAGCAGATGTACCCCCCTCCCTGAGCCGGAGGTTTATTCCTGTTAAAAGGGAGTTTTTCCTTCCCACTGTCACCAAAGTGCTTGCTCATAGGGGATTATATGATTGTTGGGTTTTTCTCTGTATCTATTGTTGTAGGTTCTACTGTACAATTTGAAGCGCCTTGAGGCGACTGTTGTTGTGATTTGGGGCTATATAAATAAAATTGAATTGAATTGAGAGTCTTTGGTTTTCAGCCCCCTCTCCAGAGGAACCAGCTTCCAGTTTGGATTCGGGAGACAGACACTATCTCTACTTTCTATAGAGCAATAATAGCTTTTTTAGGGCTTTTCACGTTGTCTGCCTCTGAGCAGCTGGTTCAGTGTTTAGTTAGAGGTAATTTCATAAACGGTCACAGCAGGGTATCAAGTGGCTGGAATAAAAAGAAAGAAAAAGGGAAAAAAACTTTTTCATTAAATCCATCCAAAATCTGAAAGCTTAAGTTCCCAATTACCGGGATAAACCGTGGACAGGTCGCCAGTCTGTCGCAGGGCCAACACACAGGGACAGACAACCATTTGCGCTCACATTCACTCGCACATTCACACCTAGTGGCAATTTGGATTTTCCAATTAACCTATCCCCACAAGCTGCATGTCTTTGGACGGTGGGAGGAAGCCGGAGTACCCGGAGAGAACCCACACAAACACGGGGAGAACATGCAAACTCCACACAGAAAGACCCCGGCCTGATGGTGGAATTGAACTCAGGACCTTCTTGCTGTGCGGCAACAGTGCTAACCGCCGTGCTGCCTATTGTGCTGCTATTTAATGTATAATTAAATAATAATTTTAAAAAAATGCTCAATGAGTAATCCTTTGAACAACACATCACTATTTAAATGCTGTTCACTAAATTTTGCCCTTTAACCAGCTAAATGAACACATGCTGAAAACATAGCAGGTTTAAATATATGAGTGGTAGTAATTTTAACATAAGGCTAACAAGCTGTCTGTAAATCCGGGTATGTTTTTCCCATATTCAAAAAGACATTAATTATCTACAGGATTCTGGTCCAGATACTTATTTTTGAATAAAAGTGTTCCATTGAATGATAATAATAAAAACCCAATGTGTTTGTTGAGTGGTCAACAGAGCTTAAGTCTGTTTATCATTAAAATCAATTAAAACTTAAAGATTGTAATTGCACTTTGTAAAGACTGGGACCAGACACACTGTTCTTGTGTATAATTTTGGAAGTGTTTATTGATGCTGCACACATGTAGTTTTCATGGTTCGGCACCCCGTCCATCAACTTTCCAGCTGGCTGCACGCACACACTCCTCCCTCTCCAGTTTCACTATAAAAAGGGAAACCTCTTTAAGATAATCAGCATCACCTGTCCCTCTAACCTCACTGGCACTGCCACTTTTGAGCTCACTCCACCACCCCTCCCGGGCAACTGAGCCAGGGACCACACCTCCACTACACAGTTGAACAAGAAAGGCCTCAATACACACCATATACAAGCCTTTATGTACATTGTACATGTACTTTATGTACAAGTGTTCAAAGTACAAATCTGTTTATATTACCTATCTAGCAGTATCTTAGATTAAATATTAGCCAGTCTGTTTTTTGCTGAAACAATAAAACAATAAATAAATTAGAAGTCGGTAAAACCTATAACACACCACATGATCTTTTTGAATGTATATAATTGTCTAAAGCTTTCTTTCTTTAGCAACTTGTAAAAATGAATTAGAGATCACGTGTCTTTAGTATCCACGCAGCCATGCTGAATTGCATATCTTAAACTCAACCTCTTTTTCATCCACACACACACGCACACACACCACCACCTTTTTTTATGTTGTCCTGATCAAAGTACAAACCAGTCTGAGGTTTTTGAACACAGCTTAAGGAGGGGAGAAGGGTTGTTTTGACGAGTGTACAGGTATTTAAGTTTTAGTTTTTTAATTTTTTTTTTTTGTTGTTGTTTTTATTGAAGATGTTAAATTGTTGGTGCTATATTTGATTATATTTCAAGACTTTTTACAAACCACTAATAACAAAGGAAAAAATCTTTAGGAGGTCAGGAAGACGACAACTCTTATCCTTGGTACTGCAATTATATTTGCTAAGTTACCAAATTATTATTTTTTTAAATAACCAATCTCATCCCAATCAAACTTTTTTCATTGTCAAAACAGTGTTGTCTTCTTTTATGAATAACAACAATAAAAACATATTTGCTAACATTTGACTTTTAGCACTCCAGTATTGCTCTTCATCGATGGAATTTTTCTTAAGCCTCTGCTCAGAAGAGTCACTGCTTTGGTTTTCCAGCACATTGTGGTCGTACTTCTACTGACACTAGTTTGCAAAGGTAACTGTTAAATAAGTATATACAAATGTCCAGTTTAACTATTGTTTGATTCTTGGAAACAGAAAGAGAGAAAACTGCCACTGAACAATTGGTGACTCCACCCATGTTATCGGTTCTCAAAGTAATGTTTTTTTTTCCTCCTTTACTATTTTTTTCATTAACAAAGTAACTTATTTGAACAGGGCAAAGCAAACATGACAACGATAATTGAATTTGAATTTAAAAAAGACTTACTTTTTCCTAGGGAATTCACAGAAGATCGGTCCATCTCCGCCATTGATAGCAGTGGCTGGTGACGACATTGTTTTGCCATGCCAGCTGGAACCTCCTGTGGATGCTGTTCAGATGACAATTGAGTGGGGAAAACCTGATTTGAACCCCAGATTTGTGTTTGTGCGGCATAATGGACAGGAGCTTCAGACTGATCAAAACACAGCCTACAAGGGAAGAGTGTCACTGTCCATCGATAAGCTAAAGCACGGAGATGTTTCACTGAAGCTGTCCAAAGTGAAAGTCTCTGATAGTGGAAGATACAGATGCTACATTCCACAACAGAGTAAAGAATATTTTGTTGAGCTTCTAGTTGGTAAGTAAATAAACTCTGCTATATCTTCTTAATGAGCTATGAGCAGGTTTTAAAAACTGCTGCTTTGTCAAATTACTGCTGTCTCAGTTATATGCATGATGTTCTTTTGCATTATTGAAAATAGCGTGCAATAGACATGCAAATCCACCAGGTCCATTCCACGCTTTGCCTCTCCAAAGTTTGAAATGTATACTTATGCAGAAGCTGCAATAAGCTAGAGTAACGGCAGATGGAGATATTTTATTTCAAGCCAACATAAAAATAATCACGAGAAAGCATTTAAATAGACAAAACCTTTGACAATAAATGGTGAGGATCCTACAGTTTTTCTCAGTTGCTTAAATACATTACTTGAAACTATGCCTCGAATTCTCAAAACAGTAAACTGAAAGATTAATAGGCTGTGTTTTGAGTCTGTTCAAAAAAGAATGACTTCATATAGGAACAAAATATATATCACATATGCAGGACACCTTAAAGTAGTTTTTTAATTAAGCAGCAAGGCAGAACAAAATCAGGGCTGTATCAAGACACGCGGACTAAACCCCAATTCAACCAGACCCAGAACTGATCCGGAATTAAAACAGGACTACAACAGTTCAAAATCAGGACTACATAGGACTTAACCAAGACAGAACCAGAATCAGAACTAGATGATAGTAGCACTAAAAATCATCATAGACCTGCACTACACTTATTTTTTAATTCTACCAAAGTACACTATTTAGGTTCAGAAAAGTTTATATAATTATTTAGCCTTGTTGTGCAAACAAGCCTGCATAACTTAATAAATATAGAATTTGAAAAGTAACAAATGGTATCTAAAAAGATACACTAGGTATGAGATACATGTTCTGATGAGTTTTGGTAAACAACCATTTGACTAACATGTCTTTCTCACCTGGCTCTTGTTCCATCTCTGTTCTGTCTTCATTCTCCTCTCCATCTCCCTCTTTGTGTGACAATCAAGCCAAACACCAACATCATCAAATATACAGTTTAAACTGTATTGTATTCAAAATTGAGCCACACTTATGGAGCTCCACAGTTCTTTTCCTGGTGTTTTGGTTGATATCTCTTGATTTTCCCATTTCAAAGAAACAGGCTCTGTGTTTTGCCTTATATCCACAGGTGTGCCACCAATTTACTCACATGGACTCTACTAACCAATCAGAAGCTTGATAAAAATAGACAGCTCTGTCTCTCTTTATTCTGACATTTAACTAATTCAAAAGTTATTTCAATATTTATTTATCTAAAACAAAACAAGTTTACTCTAAATTGATGTTGTACAGTAAAAAAATGTTCTTGTGTTTTCCATAAAGTGTATGTAAATATCTGGTTTCAATACACACAGCAATATATACTGCTGTGTGTTGAAATTCCTCTTGTTTTGCATAGAAATATACTGAACAACATACAAAACACAATATATAAAATAACATCTACCTGAGTTTTTCTGGTGAAATAAGCCCCTTATGTCCATTGTTACGTTCATCAGTACATAAGTGAAACTGAGTGCTTTATTAAGCCGTGGAGGGTAACAACTGAAAATATGAAATAAACACACATATAAGCTAAGACTCTCTAAAAAACAGCATTGTTGTTGTTCGGCTTTTCATTTCGCCATTTGTTGATTCACTCGAAGAGCAAGTAACGTAATATGGGTCACGTGATCAGTTTGATATCAATCTTTTGTGATTCACCGTCATATTTACATTATTTGTACAGTACGAATGATTTGCTTTGGTATTTGGTCAAACTTAAGCTCTCCTCTGTCTGCCTGGCTGCACTTCTACAGCAAAAACAGGCAGCAGCTTCTCCCCCCCTCGCTCACATGCGTAAGTGCTGTGCCTAGTGCCTGAGCTCGGATCATACCAAAATTAGGGGGAATTTACAACTGTGCGCTATGTGCTTCGAATATTGTGCGTAGGTTTTGTTTTATACAGTTGTCAGTCAGGCATCTAACTATGAAAGAAATTACACTCCAAAAAACCCCAGGCTTCTGAAAAAATGCAAATCCCCCCCCCCGCCCGATGATTTACAATATATCAATGGCCAATTATGTTCCTCCTCCTCAACCTCTTCTTTTGCATGTCTTTGGATCCATTGTTTAAAACCTGAATGAGCTGACTTTGGCCCTTTTATATATATCCATTAAAGTTTGGCGTGTGATACATTTTGACTCCTAGTGTTTCCACTTGGTTAATTGTGTGCTAATTGAGCTCAAGCTGTGCTGACTTAAGTTAACTTCATTGAATGGTAGTGCTTTCTAAATGACCACATGGTGTAAGCACTAAAAAATTTGGGGATTTGTGTGTAGTTTTGCAGTAACAGTTCACCACACCACATCTGACTCATGTGTTAAAGCAGGGGGATAGTGTTTAAAGTTCAGGGAAATGGGTGTGCTTTTTGAAAAATAGCATTATGGTTTTGAAATTTTAGTTCAAAAGATTGGTTATAGTATTTAAGCAATCGAGAAAAACTATAATTGTCTTGAGGTAAAGTTACACAAAGGTTTAAATATGTACTTTTAAATGCTACCAGCATATGCCACTTTTAAATTATTATTTCTGTAAATAATCATTTATGAAAAAAAGGATCATTTATTTAGTTTAAATATTGGACCAGTCATTGATTAAATATGTCGTTTTTCTTTTTTTCATCAGGTGCTTCCTCACAACCTGGTGTCAACTTAGCAGGACTCGATGAAGCGAGCAGTGGAGTTATGTTGGATTGTAAGTCTGCAGGATGGTATCCAGAGCCTGAAGTAATATGGATGGACGGTGAGGGAAACCTCCTCTCTGCTGGACCTACAGAGACCCTCAGAGGTCCCGATGACCTCTATACTGTCAGCAGCAGAGTGACTGTGGAGAAGAGACATAACAACAACATCACCTGCAGAGTCCAACAGAGGAACACCAACCAGACCAGAGAAACACACATATATGTTCCAGGTAGAAGAAAAACATTTAACTTAATAAATAAAATTCCTTTAAGGCAAATGAAGGTGTTGTGCTTTTAAAATATACTTGTTTCTATTGTTTCAGACGATTTCTTCGTGGTTCCAGTAAGCTGTGTTGTTGCTGTCACCTTTAATGTGATTTTCTGCCTCATATTTGTTCTTGCAGTCGCTATTTTTATGTGGAAAAACAGTGAGTTAATAATGTATTTGATTTATTTATACATTCATTTCATGTCAAAGTCTGTAAAACTGTGCTATTTTGAACTAAATGCATGTTAAAAAAAAGTGTATATATTTAATGTTTATTTGTTTTCCCACAGAGATGAAAATTCAAGATACTCCTATCACAGAATGTCAGTCTTTCCTGGAAGATTTAGGCAACATAAATGGAAAACTTGATGAAGAGTTAAAAGTGTGTGAAGAAAAACAAAAGAATGCAGTACAGAGGATGGATGATGTTCTAAAGGAGATTTTGACTCAAATACAGAAGCAGAAAGAACAATTTATCAGCCAAACAAAGGAGGCAGAAAAACTGGCTACGGAGAATGAGGAGAAGATTAAATCAGTTGAAAATGATCCTGTAGCAAAGGGAGATAAAGCAAAGGGATACTTCAAACTAAAAGATATCATGATCGATGTCAAAGGGGAAATAGATAAGATAAAACGAAATAATCAACAGTTTGGATTGAATACAGACACGCTAATAAATACTATAAATGATGAGGTTGCTAGAATGACACAACAGAAAGAAGAATTGAAGAAACACTTAGTGCAAATGAAAAGACAAATGGAGGAGATAGAGAGTAAGAGAAATAAGATCCAATCTAAGTGTAAGAATCTGCCAAAAAATAATAGAAATTTCAAAATTATTAGGCGGGGCAAAAAAAATTGTTTAAATGACACAGTAGTGTAAGTGATACTGAAAATTAAAAGTAACAAGAAATTTAAAAGCACAGTAAGAAGATATATTTTTTTTAATTGGGATTTGAATACTGTTAGTGGAAATAGAGGCTTTTGAAGCTTCATCTGAGAAAGCCTGGTTGGCTAAAAGAGCCAGTTAGCATTTTGAAATAACTAAAAATGACTGCTCTTGATCAGCAGACCTAAAAGTGAGATGGGACATATAATTTTAAATGTTCTTATAGATAACCGAAGAAAGTGCATGCAAGCATTAACCTCCTAGGACCTGGTGTTCACATATGTGGACATCACATTTTGGGTTATTAAGACTAAAATACTCAATTTTGCTCTACATGGGCCTGATATCCACTTATGAGGACATTATACTGCTACTGTTCTATCAAAATCTTAAACTAATATCCTCATATGTGGCTCTTATTTTTCTTAAAAACAAAAATAAGGTTGAAAAATAAAATCTGGTAATTCTTTGTTTTTACATTCATCGGGCCCCAATCAGCCCAAATATCAAAGAGAAATTAAAAATGCATGTCGTGGAAGAGTTCGGGTCTTAGGAGGTTAAAGAAATTAAAGTGGATCTTAATTTGGTATTTTAGTCAATCTAGAATATGACAAATTCCATAAATACAGTTTGTATTTATTAAAAGCAAGCATTTAATTTAATTTTAATTAAATATTTAAATTGTGATGCTAAGGTCCTGAGATATGAATATATGAGTATTTGTAAGTATTATTACTGATCAGTGGGATTAATTCCAAAAGTGGTGAAAGTCAATTTTTAACATCAGTTAAACCAGTCGTTATGCATTTGACAGAAAAGATGATGTGGTAAGTAGTAAGTAAGTACTGCTGTGTCCTGTCAGTAAACAAGTGCTGAGCAATGTTTTGTTGTATTCATTTATTTTTAAATCTTCTACTTACTGTTAGGAGTTAATTTGAGATATCAGGGTATGTTCTTGGTCTTCCAGATTGTGGCAGTCTTAAACATTAGGTTGAAGTCAACTGGAGTTCTTTTTAGGTTTATGAAAATATTTCACCTCTTATCTGTGAGATCTCAGGATGACATTAACCAAGGTGTAAATCAGTGATGGAAGTGTGATCTGTGCACTGGAACTTGATAACAAAGCTTCTTACTACAACTAACACAGAAGAATAGATAGAAGTGGGATAAATTAAATTGTAAGGTATGCTAATATGAAAAGGCAGTTAAAATATTGTTTTTATGAATGTGTGTACAAATAGTTTACATGTTGATGACTTTAAGTCTTTTAATGCTTTTTCTTGGTTTTTCCATGTTGATTTTATAAATGTTATGTTGTACATTTCAGTGTGACATTGGTTACTTATTGTTGTGTATGTGAGCATTTTACAAATTCAAATTAATGGTTCTTTGATATGTATAAACAACATATGTACTCATTTTTTAAATTTGTTATATCTTGATTATTCAAATGTGTCCTGATGACTTTAGCTTGAAAAAATAAATTAATATAACTTATTGAGGAAAGGGTTCCATTTTAAGTGATTATCAAAAGAAGAAGTTATGCAACTTCTTGTTATTTCAACCTCAGATTCCTTGAATGTACGATAGCACCTTATCACAATGTACCAATTACGTACACAAACGAGTCACAAAAGTGTGGAGATGCTGTGTCCCTTCACTGTGTCTTTCTACTGCATTGCCTGATGTTAGAATATTTTTTCAGAAAGCAAGGTCTTTTGCTTTTATTGGAAAGGACAGTGCAGACAGTAGGCAGTAGGGTGGGGGAGAGCGTGAGGGGGGATAACACACAGGAAATGATCTGTGGATCGACTTGAACTCATGGTCACAGCAGTGACTGTTAGTTTAGTTGACCAATCATTTCATAGTTTTTGTCAAGACCTTTTTTTTTTGTTACGTAACCCCTATGCTGCCTGTTTCTCATAAAAAAACCCAACAAAATGTCAACGCTTGGGAGGAAGAGAAGAGCAAACATATGGATTTCACATTTCAAGGGAAAAAGGACACTTTTTAAATTGTGTGGAGCAACGCCCACTGGTAAAAACACAACAAACTTTTACACTTTAGAGTTTAGTCAGCTGGATCAAATTTAGATTTATTCTATTATAATTCTATATTATTAGTGAAATAAAAGTAGAATAAAATTAAAAGATGTTTTAGTCAAAAGATTATGGCTAAAATTAAATCAAAATATGCTGTCAAAATTAATAGTGTGAGGCAAAATAGGTGGAACTGTGGAAGAAGCGAGGCACACCTTATGGTTGTCAATGTGGTACAATCAGGGCCAACACAAATAGTGGTTACTCATGTACAGGACATCATATCTTATTTTGCACTGTTCATTCTTGATGTCACCTACAAATTCATCCATATCAGGAAATCAGTTCAATCTGTTCTAGATCTAGTGGCAACAGAAATAAGAGCTGTGATGAATGTATACTCGAGATAAGATAAGATAGATAAGATAAGATAAGATAAGACTTTATTGATCCCACAACAGGTAAATTTTTGCGTCACCTCAGCTCAAGTACAGATATCAGAAGGAAATACAAAAATACAAATAAGTACAATCAATGAAAAAAAGTAAGATAATACACTATATACAATGGTCGCATACACAGTATGTGATTATGGATATAGTTGGAAATATGGAAGACATAAACTATATAGCTTGATATAGCTATTGTACCACTACTATTCCTATTTATAGACATGTACACACACACATGTACACACTAAATATACATATGTATACATATACAGACATATAAACCTGCACATGTCCATACACATGGAAGGTCCATTATGCATGAAGTGGTGACCGTGGATGTTCACAGTGTCCAGTGACTTATGACATTATGATTGAGGAGTTATAGAGTCTAACTGCTGATGGGATGAATGATCTGCGAAAGCGCTCCTACCTGCAGCGAGGGTGTTTCAGTCTCTGACTAAAGGAGCTGCTCAGCCCACTCACAAACTCATGCAGTGGGTGATGTGGGTTGTTCATGATGGATGTCAGCTTTACTAGCATCCTCCCCTCACCAACCACCTCCACAGACTCCAGGGGACATCCCAGCACGGAGCTAGACCTCCGCACCAGTTTGTCAATCCTGCTCCTGTCCCTGTCCGTGCATCCACTCCCCCAGCAGGCCACTGCATAGAAAAGGGCAGATGCTACCACAGAGTCATAGAATGTCCTTAACAGAGTCCTGCAGACTCCGAAGGACCTCAGTCTCCTCAGCAGGTGGAGTCGACTCTGGCCCTTCTTATACAGGATGTCTGTATTTGTAGTCCAGTCCAGTTTATTGTTGAGGTGAACACCCAGGTACTTATAAGAGTCCACTATCTCAATGTCTTTCCCTTGGATGTTCACCGGTGTTGTAGGGGATGACTTCCTCCCGAAGTCTATGATCATCTCCTTTGTCTTGCCGGCCTTTGGAATACGTTGGTCTCACACCAGCCAACAAAGTCACTGATGACCCCCCCTGTATTCCTGATCATTCCCGTCTGATACGCATCCAATGATGGCTGTATCATCTGAGAACTTCTGTAGATGGCAATCGTCCGAATTATAACAGAAGTCTGAAGTGTAAAGGCTGAACAGGAAAGGTGAGAGAACCGTGCCCCGTGGTGCCCCCGTGCTGCAGATTACCACCTCGGACACACAGTCATGGAGGCTCACATACTGTGGTCTGTTGGTAAGGTAGTCGATGGTCCATGCAGTCAGTTGTTTGCCTACTCCGGCTCTCTCCAGCTTCCCTCTCAGTAGTGCAGGTTGGATGGTGTTGAAAGCACTGGAGAAGTCAAAAAACATGATCCTCACAGTGCTCCCCGCCTGCTCTAAGTGAGAGAGGGATCGGTGTACCAGGTAGATGACAGCGTCATCCACCCCAATTCCAGAACGGTAGGCGAACTGCAGGGGGTCCAACACTGAGCCCACCAGTGGCCGAAGGTGGTGCAGGATGAGCCTTTCCATGGTCTTCATCAGATGAGAAGTCAAGGCAACAGGCCTGAAGTGGTTGGGCTCCCTGGGGTGTGCGATTTTTGGCACCGGAACCACACAGGAAGTCTTTCACAGTTCAGGAACCCTCTCCAGCCTCAGGCTCAGGTTGAAGATGTACAGGGCCACCTGACAGAGCTGGTCTGCACAGTCCCTGAGCAGTCTGGAGCAGATTCCATCCGGACCTGCTGCCTTCCTTGCCTTCGTCCTCTTGAGCTGATTTCTCACCTGATCAGCTGTAAAGTAGATGGAGATGGACAGGAAGACACAATGGCAGTATCCCAATTCAGGGTCTGCAGCCTTAAAGGCCGCATTTTAAGGCCGATTACATCACAGCGACGCAACAAAGGCTGTCCCAGTTCAAAGGCTGCTCGAAATGCAGCCCTCAAATGCGTCCTTCTTTTCCTTGAATTTTAAGGATGTGGCAGTGTAGACTTTGTGGCCCAACATATCCCAGACTTCATAGCACGGTGGTGGGTGTGGATAATTATGCCGAAAAAAAAACAGCGGAAGAGGGGCGCCCGAAGAGTAAACTTTTAAAAGTAAGTACTGAATATTATGTCACTTATGTCATAGTTTATGTGCAAATGTTTAATAAGGAAGAACATTAAAACATTACTGTTGGCCACATGTCGGCAAAGTTATGTGACATTAGCGATATTTGTACTAACTTGGTTTTAAAGCCTTTACTTTAAAATATACGCCGTTCAATAGTTGACGTTAATCTTACAGAGAATGTGATGATTTTATGGATAATTAAAGTAAGCACTGAGAGAAATTTAGTAATGCCAACATATTGAAAGAACAATATTTGTGTCTTACATATAATACATTTATATATACAGTGTAAAAGGAACCTGTCTTTGAGTGAAGATTTCAGGTGACAGGAAATATAAATAAATGCAGCTTGAATCTTTACTGAACCTCAATATTTGAAACTGAGTTCATTCACTGCTGTAATAACTAATAATGACTGAAATAATAACTTTAATATTGGCCATATTATATTTACATTACCAAAGTGAGATGACTGTAGTCTCATGAACAACATTAGCTAATTGTTATTTACTAGCTAATCTTAAAATGACTGTTCAGTACAGAAATGAAGCCCAATAATCATGATTTCACAGTCCCGCGGTCTCAGCCTCAGATACTTATCAAATCAAAGCTCATGTAGAAAAAAACAAACAGATGAACAATATATGTTCTCCTTCATTTCTGTCAACCACCCGTTTCCAGCTATCATGGCGACCTGGGCTAGACCGTCCCATTTCACAAGCCTCGCACTTCCGGGCTTAGCGGTCTTTGAGTGCGCAGCCTTTGTGGACCGTTAAGGTTGCGTACTTTAAGGCTGCAGACCCTGAATTGGGATACATCCAATATGTAGGCATCAAGTGCAAGAAATATATATGCAGCACACACAGTAAAACTGTCCCTCATGTGCTTTATAGACTGGCACAAATAAGCTGTACAATAGAGCTGAGTTATATAGACTGAAATGAATCTGGTCCATTTCTAATTAAGTTCAAAGATATAGAAGAGTAGAAGAAGAATATTCAAATAGCAGTGTTCAGTAACCTTGTTTCATTTATATATTGTTTAAGATAAATACGTCTTTTCTACTCACATCTTAGTTATTATTATTATTTTTAATTAGTTCTTGTCACAAAAAATAAGGAGCACTTTTGCTCATAAATGTGCCCTAGAGGTAAATTCTAAACTGAAACATGTATGTCTGTATTAGTTAGAACTGAGATAAACTAAACCTCTTTTTTTTCTTTTTTTACATAAATTGAAATGGAATTATTGGTTTAATAACACAATAATATAGCAGGTCCATTGAGCCAACGTTAGATGAGCAACCAAAATATGAACACAATGTAGCCCACAGTGTTTTGACCTGTCCTCAAACCATGAAGTCACCTGCTATTTGTTATTTTAAAAGGCAAACAGGTGACTGACAATGTCCAAAAGATCAGAAGGTGGTGCCTGTTTTAAAATAAAAATACCAAATGGGCATTTCAAAAGAGAAATGTTATATTAAAATTAAAAAACAAAAAAATGTTGATTTTAGTATTCATAACGTTTTCACTTTTATTTAGAAAGTAAGTATTCAACGGTTTAGAAAGCATTACAGTGGGTTGTGGACCAGTTTTTGGCGCAGCGTGTTTTGGGGTTTAAAAGCCACAGAGACCCGGGGTTTAGAAAAAATGCGTTCTGATACTCCTGACACATATGGGATCACTACAGGTTTTCGCTTGGGCAGCGGTTGTTCTTCTCTCCTGGATCGGCTGGAGCTTTCTTTAGGTGCCTTCCCAGCTTTGACAAAAGTCCAGCTGGAATAACCACATTTACTCAGGGCCTTCTTGATGTGCCTTGATGTGGTACATCTTTCGCCATCTTACAATACTGTGATTGCCATTCCCCAACTCTCTGTGAATGGTACTCATGTCCATTGATCAGTGGGTTTTGGTCAGTGGTTGTTGATCAATGGTCATGAGAATTTGCCTAATTAAGATTAATCGTTCCTTCAGTGGGCTGGTTTCAATCATTATGCAAATGTACTGTTTATAAGATTGGGGAAACCTGCAGTCAGCTGAGACTGAAGAAGTCACTTGGATGAGTGACGAAACGTTTCTCCCACAAAACGCTACGTACAGATGAACAGAATCAACTTTTTGGAGATTTACTTTCCTGGATGAGTGAGAATGCATCAAGACAATAGAAAAATACAACTAAAAGCTCATTTATAGAAGCCACCAGAAACACACAAAAAGCTTTTTTGTTGATCATAGATTACACTGAAAATAATATATACAGACTAATAAAATTCTCGCCATAAAAATTTTCATCCTTACATATCATGTTTTTTGTGTTTTTTTTTCTATTTTTTAGAATATTTTTACTTTGTATTGGTGTAACTTTCTGTGATATACAAATAATACATTTACAAGATTTTTTTCATAAAGATTTCTCAGCTTTTGCAGTATAAAATGTCTTTCTCACTAAGCTGGTCTATATTTTTTTAACCAAGTGTGCTATAACTTATATTATAACAAAATTAAAATCAATTATGGTTAAAACAGGAAGTCTAACAGATGACTTCAGCTTGTATGTCCACATTAAACAAAGAAAATTGTGACCCTCATGGTTCTAGAGTGTCTTTGTTTCGGCCTCCCTTTTTAGCTCCATTGTTTCTCTCTCTCTATCTCATACACACACACACACACACACGGTTCGCAGCAGCTGTGCTGACAATATTGCTCGCCCGAGCCTGTCTGTTTCAGGGCGGTGCTACGAGGGAGGCCATGTTCAGGTGTGGAGTGTGGCTGGACTGTGCGGTGATGCGGCGTCAGGAGGAGACAGGTCTGCTATTGTATTTAGGGTATTTTAAAATTGTATTTGTAATTCTGGTTTTACCTTTTTCCATTGAAATAAATGGTGTGTTTAAGGCCGATTTAGTCTCTGCAGAGGTGGGTCGAGTATCCAAAAATTGTACTCAAGTAAGAGTAGCATTACTTTAAAATAGTATTACTCAAGTAAAAGTGAAAAGTAGTCATCAAAAAAGTTACTCAAGTAAGAGTAAAAAAAGTACTTGGCGAAAAGACTACTCAAGTAGCGAGTAACTGTTTGAAATGTCCGATTTATTTTATAAATAAATGCTATCAGACAAACAAAAATAAATAAATATACAAATTTTAGTATTTTCAAAAGGAATATATGTAAAAACTTCAACAAAATATGGCACAACAATTCTAATTTCCAGATTTCAGTTTTTCACAACATAAAGCTTTTTTCACCAATACCTACAGTAAATAATATAAATATATAAACAGTGCAAACAATTTCCAATGACAAGATATGCTGTAAACTTTATATTCATTTTTTGCTCCAAATGGCACAGCAGCTTCAGAGAAAACATTAGAACGAGGCATCTTCAACATATGTTCATACAAGGCAGCTCAGTTTACCATAAGTTGTATGGGTGTGTGTCTATTTCTGCATATTTAGCAAAAATGTGCCATTTCTTCACTCAGTGAGGTGATGGTTAAGCTTCAGCAGCAGTTTGCTCTCAAGGTTTTTTCTGTGAAGCTGTAACTGTTTAGCGAACAGGAGTCCTGCATGACTAAGAAGTCCTTCACAAGCTCCAGATGCAGGAAGAGCTGTATTGATTTTGATCAACAGCTTCTTGATGTGAGGAAAGCCATGCAATAGATCCACACCTCCAGTGAATGGACATGAAAGGTACCTCTCCAGCTCCCCTGCTTCTGGCTTTCCTGACCCCGTGGATCCATCATCTTCGTCGGTTAGGCTGCTGTTTGTGCTGGCATCATCCAGCTCTGAGTCTAGGTGATGTCTGATGAAGTGGAGACCTGTGGAAAGATGTAAGGTTTTCAAAAGGATTAGGTCTGGTCATTATAGTGCTGTATACACTGCCAAGCTGCGGATGTTTGTTTGGAGCTAGCCTCCAAAAGCTGGCCATACACTGTGCGATTTTTGGCCCATTTTGAGCCGATTTTTCAGTCGCGCAACCGTTTTGGGGATCGGCCCGAGTTTCGCCTTAATCGTGTGTGCATCGTGTAGTATACATGGGGTAACAAAAAGCAGTTAACACCTCACGACCAGCTCCCAATCATCAATCGTATGGTCGCAAGATAAACTTGTTTGAAATCCTGTTGCCCCTCAACGCAGCCTCTCACACTGCGCATGCACAAACACAAAAGTTTATTGTTCTAACAATATACCTTTCACGTTTGAACAATATAATATTTATATTGTGTCTGTGTGAGTGAGTGAAAGACAAGAGGGAGAGCGAAGGACAGATTTTGTATGATAAGCTTCATGTTATGGACGCACAGTTTGAGCACTCAGGTCGCATCAGAGCATCAGGCCGTATAGTGTGAGACACTGCATCGTGACCTCTGAACTTCTAACCCCTGAGATTCAATTGTACAGTTTGAGCAGGAGCTGAATAACGTGACTGAAAAAAATCGCAGTGTTTGCCCTTCTTAATGCAGACTGTTTAAACTAAACAAGCTGCTGTTTCACATAATAAACCCTGTCAGCCGCAGTATTGCCTTCTGTTTTAACAGTTAAAGCAGTAGAGACGAGCTGTTTACATCTGCGTGGAACTCTAGCGTCATTAACCAGGCAGCCGAAGCTGCACAAAAAAAACCCACAAACTTCTCTCACTACAACGTAGCACCGAAAATATGACTCGCAGCTCGAGCTCGACACAGCTGCTGTAACATAAGACTGACATCCAGCTAACCACAGCTAAAAAGATATTTACAGAAAACTTACCGTTTCCTCAGGTTACACGAGTTGAGTTGTTTCACGCTGAAAAGTTGGTTTGTTTTGGCTCTCACTGAAGACACCGATACTGAAGGCATAGCTGTTCTTTTGTACTGCTTTTAAGAGAAATGTATATGAGGCCAAGGGTGTTCATCCTCCTCAGCTCTAGCGTAGACAACTGGCTCTGCCATGTTTCTTCTTTCCGTGTGTCCGCTACTGTGAAATGCTTGGGCCGCTCTGCCCGCCACAGTTTCAAACTGGTCATGTGACTGCATGGCCACATCTGATTTGTAAAAAAGTTACCGGAAACTCCACTGGTGGCATGTTATCTAATATGTTAAACGAATCATTTTTTTAAAAAGTAACGAGTCGAATTTTGCAAATGTAGCGGAATAAAAGTACTGTTTCTTCTTCACAAATGTAGTCAAGTAAAAGTAAAAAGTATCGTGCAAAAAAGATACCTTAAAAGTAAATTTTTTTCAAAAACTTACTCAAGTAAATGTAACGGAGTAAATGTAACTTGTTACTACCTACCTCTGAGTCTCTGTGCCCTGAGCGTTAACAATTGGAGCGTTAATAACGCTTTTCCCAATGGACCCAAGGCATGAACCGGACATTCTAACTTGGACCAACCCACTAAAAAACGACAAAACGTCCAGGGGGGTACAAACCACACCTGCTCAAGGAGGGACCTAACCAGAAACCAGCTAACCCCAGCCACCAAGGTGCCACATCTTAACCTGCCCAGAAGAGGCCATCCAGCCCGCCAGGGAAAAGCATCTCTGTCCAAAAGATATGGATTTTCACTAAATTCATATGTTAGACAATTTAAAAGAATAGCAATGAAGTTATGCATTCTGTTTAGCAACTAATTTGTCATTTGCCATTTTAGTAGGAGCCCTGTACACAAATGAATCTAGTATGATTGTGTGTGCCGAACATGCCCTGTAGAGGTCACTGGCTCACTTTGTATATCTAAATATTTGTAACAGTGGCGGTCATTAGACTGCTTTGTTCTCATTGCTCCCCGTGTGTGTTGTTATTAAAATAAAATTCCTGACTTAACCATTTTTTTTTTTTAGATAAAATGTTCCTGACCAACAACCACGTGACATGAGATAATATGCAACAACAGGTTTAATTTTGCACTGGGGAGCTCCAGAATCATCATGCTTTAGTTGGTTTTTAGTACTTAATCTAGGAGGTTCCCATGAGGTATCTTGTAAAGGTATTTTTTGGGCAGATCAGTTGTCTGTATGGGGTCATAATACCAGACAAGACCTCATGCTACAGTAGAAAGTTGACACCTCTATACTTCAGCAGTAAGCCAAACAGGAAGAGGTTGTTAGTTATATTAAACTGCATATCGCTGTGATGATCTGTCAGCAAGACAACATGGAGGTTACGCTTTTCTGCATTAGATCGTGTGAGTACTGAGTTTGTTACACATCTGAGGTGTTGCTGCTGCTTTTTATCTAGCAGTTGTACTAATTTGTAGCTCAATACATTAGTATTAAACTTTCGTATCAGCACTATTGATTCTACAAATATCAGAATCTCCAACTGTGAGCGTAACTTTCATTTTTCTTTAAAACATATTCAGTATTTTGATGATTTTGGTGATGAGCCTTGTGCAATGCTGTTTTCTGGCCAAACACAAAGCATAGCAGGATTACATGCAAGTCTGATAAGAAGAAATACAAATTCATTCAATGACCACATTAGGCTGTGAAGTTTTACAGACATGAATGCTGCTCAAACCCTCATCCCATGAGGTGTCCTTTCATATGTCCTGATATGTTCAGCTTAATAAATATTGTTCTCTGTTAAATACCGTATAATTAAAGCAGAAATATATTTATTAAGTTGGAAGCTGATGGACAAGTCACAGTGATGCAGTCAAATCTGATATATTATTATAATATTATTTATTTTTTGGACCTTTTGGGATGGGTAGGTTTATAAACAAGTTCACTGACAACATATTACCATCAAGACTATAGCATATAATTCACATTATTTTGTCATAGCCTTTAATTTTGCATTCAGCAAAATTCCTTCCAAAGTCTAACAAAGCCATAAGATCACCTGTGGGTCAAGTTGAGTTATATTTAATTTAAATGTGTCTTTTATTCACTTATCTTTAAAACTTTCACATGTTATTTGTTTCTTCAGTGATAAATACCTGGCTGCTGCTGGTGATACAAATTTGGGATAGTTGTGATGCTCAAACAAGTAAGTGAAAGTTAATTTGATTCCTTTGCACAATTTAGTAACTTTCTGATTAATGTCAGTCAGGATTCTATGTTTGATTTGTTAATTGTCACTTGACATATTTTTAATGGTCCTGTCTTTCTCTTTGTCAATAGATTCAGCTTTTCCTCATGTTGTTCCAAACACTTCTCAGCATTATGAATACAGCACAGTGTCTTTTGACTGTAAGGAGTTTGATGTGTCTCTTGGATGGAAACTAATGAGGAAAGCAACAGATGTTGATACAGCGTGTGGGACTAGCGGGGGAGTTTTCAGTGGGTCCATTTGCATCTTCAGAAATGTTTATATTGAAGACAGTGGACAGTACTGGTGTGAGAGCGGAGATGGAAAGAAAAGCAGCCCCGTCAACATCACCATTTCACGTAAGTTTATTGTATCTGTGTTCACTGACATTTATGTTTATGTTGGTAAAGAAATCTGTGGTGAATTGCATATTAAAATGTGTTTTATGAGCTAAAGTACACCACCATACAGAGCTTGTTGAGAAATCAGCTAAATATTCTGATAATTATATATCTGCTAAGTGTTGGCCTGTGCAAGTGAAAAAAAGAAAGTTCAACAGGGGTGTCACAGAAAAAAATTGATAACATATACTGCACATGAAAGTGCTCAAATCCTATGAGAAACGGGTTTCAAACACATGATTTTCATTTGTGCTGAGCTATAAACGTCTAATTATACCACATATTATAATTATAACAGCTGGTCCTGTGATCCTGGAAAGCCCTTTAATTCCTGTGGTGGAGGGAAATACTGTGAGTCTGCGCTGTAAAAACAGCACAGATTTCACCAAAACCGCCACTTCCATATCCTTCTATAAAAATGGCCTCTTTATCAAGAGCATCTCCACCAGCACTTTGATCATCCGCAACATTAACAAGTCTCATGAAGGACTCTACAAGTGCAACATCTCAGGAGCTGGAGAATCACCGGAGAGCTGGCTGGCTGTCAGAAGCAGAGACAACACAGGTGAGAGTACACATTACTGTGGTGTTTGTGTGTGTGTGTGTGTGTGTGTGGTGTAATGTATTTTGAGATGTGTTTCAGGTCACATACTTTTCAGGCTGTTAGAGGCCTACACTTCATATAAAATATGGACATATATTAATCCCCCACTAAACGTTGGAACTCTGGTAGACAAAGAGACAAATAATCACTTCTTTAAAATGAGAGACAAAAGCTTCGAACCAACATTGGAGGGTTTGTTTCTGTAAAGACACTGCAAAACTGCAAAAACCAAGAAAAGGCATTTTGGAAAAAAAAATCTTAGTGCCTTACATTACATGACATACGCTAAAGCTTTAGTAAATCAAACTGTACCTAATATAACCACTAGAAAAGAGTAGACAATAGTTAGCATTTATTCTGCTAGCTTAATGCAGAATGAATGCATTAATAATAGATATTATTAGAAATTCACTAAGAACTCATTGCATGTGCTAATGTAATTAGCATTGGCAGTGTGATCATATGATAGCATCATAACTTACCCAGTATAAACTGAAATGTTTTCACTCGCCTGGAATATTTGACCCTTTTATTGGTTTAATAAAGAAACTCATTGTCAGTATAACTGGGCTCGTATCACCTGCCTGTACAATTGATGCATGTATTTGAAAGTATGACAGAGCATCATTTTGGGGCATCATTTGTCCTCTAGACGGAGAGTTTTATATTGTAAATTAAGTCATTTTTTTTTGACAAGAACAAATAATAATTGGTTATTTAAACCCAAATTTTACAAATTAAGGATGTTGTTTGTTGTGTTTTGTTTTTTTTACAGACAATGACATGGTGACTCTCCTTTGTTATGATCAACTTCCTGTTTTGCTCTACTTCCTGCTAAGAACTGTTGGCACCATTTTATGGGTCACTCTGCTGCTGGTGGTGTTAAGAAAACGTCAGCCTTGGAATGACCATGCTATATAGAAAATGTGCACAATTGTAAGCAACAAAATTGTAAAAAATACATTTTCTATATTATGATAGAATATATATATATATATATATATATATATATATATATATATATATATATATATATATATATATATATATATATATATATATTTAAATATATATATTATAATAGAAGCCTTTGAAAATTATTTCTATGGATAAATGCAATTTAGACAGACTGCTCTGTCTACCACTGGTAAACAGAGCAGTCACCCGAGACTGCAAGACCATACTGACCAGCCTGTGCACCGCCTGGATTGACTGCAAGAAAGCCTATGACTCGATGCCCCACACTTGGATCCTAGATCAACAGGACTAAGAGCCTTCATCAGGAACTCTGTGGGGATGTGGGGAACAACACTAGAGGCCATCTTCAAGCCAATAGCATGTTGCCATCAAGTGCAGGATCTACCAAGGAGACGCAAGGAGCAAGAGGAGCATTCATGGAAGGGTAAAGACCGTCTGCAGGGGCGAGAGGATAATTTTTTGAATAGATATATAGATATAGACAGATATTTTTATCACCAGCTAACCTGTTTAGATATTTTGATATTTTGTCATGGACCTGTTTGAAAAAAACCCAAAACAAAGAAAAAAAACACACATTATCTGTCTAGTATAACTATGTATTTTGGACATAGAAGTAGATCAGTTGTGTATATTAATTATTTTACGTGAGTTTAAATGTCTTTTAATCTTCTCAGCGTTTAACTCTGTGATACAACCACAGTGTCTCCAAAGTTCTGTCAACAGAGTTTGCAAGTTTGCAGAGAGCTCAGTGAAAGACTACTGTGGTCATGAAAGGAAGAACAAATAAATTATTCAGTTACTTCTTTCTGACTTATTAAAAAAAAATTATCATGTAGATTAAAGGCCATGTGTGATGTCATTTGTACTAGAAGCGGATGTAAGATGGACTCCACTAAATCTATGTTTCTTAATTGTATTATTATATATTATATTATTAGAAACCCCATAAAAATTCGAGATCCAGTTTATGCGTCGTATACCTTGAGCTGAATTTAATTTGAATGTCGTGTGTAGGTTTCAGAAATGCCCAATGGTTGATGGAATGTGTTAATGGGACCAGTAACACACATTATGAATCTGCACAGAAACAATATCCCTTGATTTATTTACTGATCTTTTTTTTTAGATATCTCTAAAAATGTAATTTACATTTTTTGAAAGTAGTGTATTTTGTTAGATTATTGGTGTTTATCGTTGGTATTTAACTAACGTTCCTCTCTGACACTGAAATTCTATTTAAGACTTCTTTAGACACAATATATTATTGTTTGAGCATGAGGAACTGAAACTAAAAATTTGTAGGGTTTTTTTGTTTGTTTTTGTTTGATTCTGTTTGGTTTTAAGAACTGAAATTTCTTTGGCTCTCTAAGTGGTTTCTGTATTTAACGTACTTCCTGAAATCCTGGTTTTTGAGGCTTCATGTGCTGTGATACTCATCACTAAACAATACTGGACATAAAGCCTGTACATATTTATTTTTATTGTTAATGAATCATTTTAATTTTATACCACTAATAAGAATTTCCGAATAAACAAATATTACAACTTGTATCTGGTGGGTCTTAGACATCTGGCCTGAGACTCTTCTCGGCTCTTGTTAGCTAGCCTCTAGCAGGATTGGCTGCCCATTTCCTCTAGTTCTTTGGGGCTCTTGTCCATTGGCTTTGAGAACTCTGTCTTCCTCCTTCCTCTTAGGTGGACACAGGGTTGTCATTGAGATGTGTGGCCTTGTGTCCTGGAGAGCAATGGAAGATCCTGGGTCTTCATCATTGCTGCATCTTCTTACCCTCAAATGTGTTTCGTGGCAAAGACATTTGTAATTTTATTATACGGTGTATCTTTCTGTGTCTCTTTTCTCTTTTCTCTCCCCTCAGGCCCTACTCAGTCACAGCAGATGGTTTTTCCTCCCCATTGCTGCCAAGTTCTTGAACATAATGAGTTTTCTGATTGTTGGGGTTTTCTGTGTATTAAAATACAGTCTTTTGCTTAAAATATAAAGCACCTCGAGGGGGCTATATATTTTAAAATTGACCTCACATATGGCTGCAACAAAACAAGAAACATATATTAATAAGTTGATTAAAAGAATAAAAGCAAACACTTATTATCTGCAAATGCTCATTGGAGCAGATATTTTTGGTGGTTTAGTATACACGTATGTGTTTTTTTATTTTCATTTCACACACCTCAGAGGAGATGAGAAATGAGATGATGTGGTTTCAAATAAACTTTAATTACTTTAAACATGCAATTGAGTTAAAAATGACCCAGTTTCTGTTTCTAGTAATGAAATGTGCCCCTTTCTAAGCATAGTGTCCTGCATAGACACACCAAAGATGATAGGCAGAGGTTTCACTGTTAGACTTAAATAAGCTGCTTACTCTTAAATCAACAGTCATTACGTGACTTACCAGACAGACCACATCTGCTTTTATTAAGCTACACACACCTCTTGTACTTTCGTTTTGTTCCACTCAGCTGTTTTTTTTTAAGGTGTGATAATGACTTCTCACAAATAAGGTGCATAATCAGAACTTTAGAGATGCCAGTGGGTGACTGAAGATATCCAGTTACAAGGATATCTTTTTTACAATGTCATACTTTGTAAAAACAAAAACAAAAACAAAAAAACTGTTTATCTTCCCTACTAATAGTAAGAACAACATTCTACAATATTTAATCAGACATCTACTGGATTGGAAGAAAGATTCCCTTCACATTTTTTGTAGAGAACTAAAACATTGAGTCATCTTTTCTTCAGTAATCTATATAGCACACAGGAAATAAACCTTCTTCACAGGGAGCAGGAAGTGAAATATAACAAGCACCTGAAAAAAGATCACACCGACCACTGCAGGGTTTGAATTAAATCGTGCAATTCACTGCAGCTTTTCTTTAAGTGTTGTTTTCACAAACCATATATGTTTTCAATTTGTACTGGGAGGCCGAGCCTTCAGCTTTCAGGCCCCTCTTATAGGGAACCAGCTCCTAGTTTGGATTTGGGTGACTCTCTACATTTAAGATTAGGCTAAAAACGTTTTGATAAAGCTTACAGTTATGTCTGGATCACATGACCCTAGATTTTATCTTAGTTATCCTGCCATGGTGCATCATGGGAAGCCCCCAGCACCCTAGAAATAGAAGTATTTCTTCTACACGCTGCTCTTTTCATTGTTTATACACAATTCTGCATTTAATCAGTACTTTTTTAATTGTAGCAAGACTTCACACCTTTAAATGGTCATTTGAGATATGACCTATTGCAAGTTCCTGTTTTTATAAGTTTAGCAGGACTGCTACTTCTGGTTTTGTACGTGTTTGTTTGTTAACCACCTTGAAGCCACTTTAGTTGTGATTTGGTGCTATATACATAAAATTGAAATGAACCTTCCACTGTGATCTAACAACTATAGTAGGAGGTGATGCTATATTGGGCTGCATATATATTTGCACACTAACTTACATGCTTGTAGGTTTGATGTCTTGTGTCTTCAGAGCCGCTGTTTTGCATTCTTTTGTTGCAACAAGTTGTTGACTTACTTTTGAGTTCCTATTATTTTGAAGCAATCTGGCTTCTCTCTTCTAACCTCTGACATAAACAAGACATTTTCACCCACAGAACTGCCTCTTACTGGAATTTCCTATTTTGGAATATTCTCTGGAATCTATATATATAATTGTGTGGTAAAATCCCAGTAGATCTCAGTTTTTGACCGAGATGCATAATTATATTATGCATTATATATTATAAGAAATTAACGCATAATGTCATTAATTTGACCACAAGGTGGATTTGGACAAGCACATGCAGGCACTAATAGTCTGTATTTGTGTGCTAGTCAGATGATATCTATCAACCCATTGAAAAGACATGCAGCCTGTGAGGAATTTATATTGATTTGTTGAAAGGTGGAAGTGCAGATAAGCTGGTCTTAACCCACATTAAATGTGTTTTGAAGAAAAATATCAGCATCAGTCCTTTGAGCCGGTTATCCTTATCAGCGTAAGACACACAATAGGGCCCTCTAGTGGCTGCAGGAGTTCTGACAAGTTTTTCAGAACAATGGAAGAAGTCAGGTGATCGAGTGATAGTTTACTTGTGTGAGCGTGTGTGGAATAAAATGATAGTTTGTAGAAAGAGGAGAGCAGACTGAATTAATTTATAAATTAAGTTAATGAATGTGATGAAAATGCACAGCATAAGTTATGTTCTTGGCACATGTTGGCAGGGACTTAATTTTAATGGTCTTATCTTGTGATGCTGATTTGTGTGAAACCCTGCTCTTTTTTTATTCACTGGGATACCCCTGTGACGGGATTTTATCTGCCCTTTGTTTGCATAAGTCACACACATGTCATCTGCATTTTAAGAGTGAAGGAAATCCACTGATGCCACTGAGAAGGTTTTTGAAATTTTTCCTGTATAGCAGAGTTTCATTAACTGATTTTATGACAAGTCATCAGATACCCTGTATGGACAGGAGGAGGAAACAGTGACAGGAGCTGTGTGAGGCTACTAAAGACAGTGGATCCCTCACCAGCTGCATTAAAAAGAGCAGAGAGGTAACAATAACACATGTACCAGTTGTTGTATTGCAGAGGTATAAAAACAATAATAAACACAATGTTTTGGTTCTATAACATTTTTCTATTATTCCTTTATTAAGGGTTAAGTGCAAGAGTTCTTAAGTGTGGATACTTAAATAACAGATTAATGCAATAGCAAACGGTGCCTTTTTTCTCAGATGGACAGCAAGTGGAGAGTGATAGATGATATGAGGAGATTGAAGGAGCGGTAGAGGCAAAGAGTGAGTCACAGGCAGAATCTAGCTTATTTCTCACAGTTTTGTTGCCTTGTGGCTCCAAGCGCTTTATTATTATCTCATAAGACTTGTTTAATCAGCTCCCATGGACTCCTTAATGTCTACAGTCCCAGATCAACACAGCCCTGCCCAACAGGGGCAGCAACAACCTCTCAACAGCAACATCAGGTAAAACAAAGGCTATGTTTGCTTTGCAATGTCCCCATCTAATCACAGTGATATAGTATGACATGATTCCATATTAGATTGTTGATGAATGTGGGTTGTTGTTCTTCAGCCTGGTTCTGTGTGCCCCTTTTTAACTTAGAGCACCCGCCCCTTCAAACATCTGTGCACGGCCCTGGAGCACCCACCTCCGCCTTCAACTCATCTGTCCCTCCTACTGCACACCTCACCACTGCTGACACCACCCATATATACTTCCCTGCCACTGCTGACTTCCACATGCAGCACCACAGTTCCTTTCTCAGCAGCCAATCATCTGCTTTCTCTGATCCACAATGACATAGTGAAGCTTTTCACTGACCTTCTCTAAACTTCTACATCAACACTCTCAGAACAAACATCACATCTGTAGAGCTCTTTCCCTGCATGAAGCCACACTGCTGCTCACCTCCTTAACCTAGTTTCAATAATTGGTAGCATATTTCTATTACAGCTTGGTAGTAATGTGGTAATCATAGGTAACAAGGGAAATGCAAGAGTGTAATAATGTGGTAAGTTCTAAGTTATTACAACTCAATTACCTGTAGTAGTTTCTGGGTAATAAGCAGGAAACAGAGCTGCAAAATGTGAAGCTGTCCGTTTCTCTTTAATAGCATATTAATAATCTATTAAGGCAAAATTAAAGTGTGTAATTATTACTTGGAAACACCTGAGGTAGGTTCTGTGTAATAAGCATAAATAGAAACGGCCTGCAAAGAGCTGGCTGCCAGTAGGTGCCAGACTACTGCAACAGTGCGTTGTGCAAAAGACTGAGCAAAGTGCAAAATTTAACTTGATGTATGAAGGCATGTTTGTGTTTGTGTGTGCGTGTGTGTAAGGCAGCAGGGTGAAGAGTCTGTGTGAGGGGTGTGTGGGGTCCTCCACAACACTGGTGGCTTTGTGGATGCAGCGGGTCTGATAAGTGTATGTGATGGAGGGAACAGAGTCTCCAATGATCTTCTCAGTGACTTTGTTCTTTTTTTTCCTTTTTTTTTTGCCTGTCCCGTTTGGTTCTTTTGCCATCAGAATTATTGTCTAAAGGCGAAGAAAGATGCCCAACGGATTTACTTTACCAAATTGTCCATCCCAGACTTGCCGTAATGGTCTATTTGATTCACCTTTTATTGTTTATTTTATTTATTTTTTTATTTTCACTTGCTAGATACGTGACAGACTTGAATGAGGAAAAGAAAAGGGAAAAAGGAAGAGGGGGGAAAAACAGCGGAGAAGAGGGACGGGGATAAATGACAAAAAAACAAAAACCAACTAAATAAGCAGACAAAAAAAATACATATATCGATCACCTGGATCACCTGTTGAGAAAGAAAAAAAGAAAACAAGAAGAAGAAAACGAGAGCAGTACAATAAACAACATCACGAGGATATATGGGAATATAACAGTAAATACTAAATATTAAACATTATTGTGCAGCACGTAAGATCGACAGCACACAGTGTGCTTTGAGGTAGGAGCCAAAAAGGGTGTAGTTTGTGTGTGTGATCACCCGTGTGTACACCTGTGAGCATGGACGCGTTTGTTTTTAAAAGGTTCCTTCATGTAATGATCTGCTAGAGGGTGTGGGGACCAAGAAAGAAAGAAAAAAAAGAAAAAGAAAAAGAAAGAGACCAAGGAAGACCAACAGAGGGGCAGCCGCCCTACTATCCCAGAAAGAGCCGAGGAGAGATGAGGGGTCACTCAGCAGCCGCGGAGCAGAAGCCAGGGGGGGTTGCAGTGACGTGCCCGTGAGCTCTGCTGGCAGCCAGCTGCGCCAGAATGACTGAGCCCCAGGCCAAGAGGCCGGGGGCACCCCACCCCCGAAGTGGCCCGAGCGAGCCCCCAGGCTCCAGGCCCCGATAAGCAGCCACCAAGGAGTGAGCCGGTGTGTACCTGGACGCCCATCCCCGGACACAAAGAACCACCAACGCACCGATGTCTGAGGGCGTCTGCCACTGGCAGGGGAAGTGGTGGGGGGAGATAGGCCTCCATACCTTAGAGGTCCTGAGATGTCCCCAGAGAGGTGACGTCTGATACCCAACTTGACATATAGACACAAACAAACAGGCACACACAGATACAAACATCTATTCCCACCCTCATGCTCTCATATGCAATTACTCAACACTCAACCAACGTGGAGACAGACATAAAGAGACACTGTACACACAATCACAATCCCCAAGCGTACTCTAAGAACCGGGTCTAGGTACCCTTGCCCCTGGAGGGGGAAACTGCACCCAGACCCAGGAGGGCATGGAGCTACCTGCCAGAGAGCAGCAGGTAAGCGCATAGCCCCTCCTGATAGCTCTCGATGTCTACATGTATTCAAAATTGAGAAGTGGGCAACGATGCCAGGGGTGAAGTGTACACCCTGATGGTCTTTTGGAGTCAGTGTAGCGTGCCCACCCCCAAGATCATATATGTATGTGTAATGAGAGTGTAAGTAATGTGAATGTCTAAGTTGTGAGATAAAATTGAGGCACAGGCAGCCAGAAGGGGACAGAAGGGGGGATGCCTCCCCTGCACCCTTGTGACACACCTTTACCCCAAGGCCCTGCATGTGTGGGTGATTGTGGTGGAGCGGGAAGCCACTTTGTTCTTTAACATGTGGTTAAACCAAAGGGATCTGCTGTTGGGTTTAAGTCAACCCTGCTGGTAAACAGAAGCTGTTACTGAAAGCAACCACACAGACACTAGTGTACGTTTCACTTGCAAGGGGAGCGTTGGAGAGCAGTGTTGTCACTCGCCTGTCCAAGCAACTCCAACTCCTCTGCGTCCGCCTCACTCTTTTATTGACAACAGAGGTTACACATAGTACAGTTATCCACGTGACAGTTTTAAGGCAAGCATGTGTAAGCAAAGCGTGTGTGTGTGTGTGTGTGTGAGACACTTCCTGACACACCATACATGGCAGTGACCTCTCAACAGTATCTCTAGTCACTTCATTTAGAGCATGACCTTTTAAAGGCCCCTAAATGTATTTTTTGTCTGTATGGGGTCATAATACCAGACAAGACCTCATGCTAGAGTAGAAAGTTGACACCTCTATACTTCAGCAGTAAGCCAAACAGGAAGAGGTTGTTAGCTATAATAAACTGCATATCGCTGTGATGATCTGTCAGCAAGACAACATGGAGGTTACATTTTTCTGCATTAGATTGTGTGAGTACTGAGTTTGTTACACATCTGAGGTGTTGCTGCTGCTTTTTATCTAGCAGTTGTAATAATTTTTAGCCCAATCATTAGTATCAAACTAAGTTTCACTAGAAGAGTATCAGTGCTATTGATTCTACAAATATCAGAATCCAAACTGTGAGCATAACTCTCATTTTTCTAAAAAAACAAAAAAACCCAAAACAATTTGATATGTTGATGATTTTGGTGATGATTCTTGTGTAATTCTGTGTTCTGACCAAACACAATGCATAGAAGGATTTCATGCAAATGCTGATATGAAGAGATACAAATTTATACAGTGACCACACGAGGAGGGGAAGTTTTGCAGACATGAATGCTGCTTAAGCCCTTTGCAGAGTTTCCAAACCACACAGCGTCTCTATATTCGTATTTTTGTAACTCGTTTATTCTTTTTTAAATCTTAGTGTTTTGGCCTGACAAACTATCTGTAGTATAACCACAACACTTCTTGAACTGTGTGAAAAGAGGCTGTGAATTTGTTTTGTGTGGGTCATTTAATGACTACTAAGTTCATGACCTTTTTATCCAGGGGAGATAAAAAATTGAACATATACTAATTTACATTAAAGAACAGGAGGAAAAAAAAGATTCAGCACAAGCAGGAGGAAAAAGGTTAGCAATCTAAGCAGAGATGACTACACCTCCTTCTCTTCCACCATCTCCAGTTTTCAATGTAATGTAATTGGCATCAACAGTGTTATCATATAATAGCATCATTATTTACTTGGTATAAACTGAAATGTATTCACCTGCCTGCAATATTTGAACCTTTTATTGCTTTATTAATCACATTTATTAATCATCACTATTCCTGCTACAATTGCAACATGAAGACAAAAGATCACAATCAGCAGGGTGCTGATCGCTGGTTTTTGTTTTACTCTCTCTGTCTCTGTCTCTGTCTCTCTCTCTCTCTCTTTCTCTCTCACGCCCTCGGCCCACGCCTCCCTGAATTGGAGACACCTGGACCTTATTAGGTTCAGCATTTAGGCCAGGAGAGGTTTGCTGTTCAGCGCTGGATTGTTGTGTCAGTGAAAACAAGTTCTAAGCCAAGTTTACTCGTGTTCTAGTGTTTTGTATTAACTTGAGCTTTTCCTGTATATAGATTTCCTGGACCCATTCCTGTGTACCCTGAGTGGTGAGTGTGGAGGGAGAGACTGGTCACCAGTGGAGAGAGAACGAAGAGGAACGAGTGTGTTTCCCTTTTCCCAGATTCCTGGAGGCCCCGTCTCCTCACATCTTGTATATGGCACTATCCCAGCTCTACCTGTAAATACACCTGGTGAAATACTGTGAATAAATTCTGTTGTGTGAATTCAAGCTTTGTAGTCCTGCGTGTTGGTCCTCAGGAGCAAAACCGTAACAAGAACACTCCAAGCTATGTGAGACAAAAGGGGAGATGGCTACACAAGATAAGACACAAATAATGAGCTGTTTGGCCATCAGACTAGACACTTTGTTTGGGGAACACCAGACATTGAAAATCACCACAAACACACAGTATCTACCATGAAGCATGGTGGCAGCAGTGCATGCTCTGGCGATGTTTCTTAAGAGCCAGCTCTTGAAAGCTTGCAAAGGGTAGAGGGTAACGGGAATGCAGATAACATCGCTAAAGGATAATCTGCAGTCACAAGGATGGCTGAACAGGTGCACAAGACCGTATACCATGCATATAGTTTCTAATGTTGCCTGTGCAGTGACACTTGGACCGTGACAGGCATTTACTCTAAGAGAGCTGGACAGGGCCGTAGAAGGTCCTAACCCAATCAGAAGGGCCAGTATCCGCTCCTTTGTGCAAGACTATAAATAGATCATTGTAAGCAACTACTCCCATATTATTCGTTCAAGAAGCACAACACGTTTAGTGCTTCAATGCTTAAGTGAACTGTCACAATAGACCTTCTTGTGTCAGTTTATGTGTTTTAACCTTGAGCTGAAATTAATTTGAATGTTATGTTTAGGTTTCAGAAAGGCCCAAGGCTGCGTTAACATTGGTGTATTTTCAGTGTTTGTTAGTGGTTTAATGTGCTAATGGAAGTGCAGTGTGTAAAAGCAGAGTGTTATCATTTTGGCAGCTACCAACCCTAAATTTATTTGAGAAGCGGACCCAGCTGTTTTCTGTCTTCTGATGTGGGGTGGTTGTGGTTGACCTACATTTATTTTCCATAAATGTAGGTCAGCTGCCAGTAACTCCCACTTTGAATCTGCACAGAAACAATACCCAACCCCACAAGTTTACAGATATCTAAAAAAATTGAATGTAAGCTTTTTTAGTGTATAGTGGTAGTGTAAAGTTGAATTATTGGTTTAAGAATAGTTCCTCTCTGACACTGAAGTTCTTGTCATGGCTCCTTTAGACACAAATTGTGATTGTTTGGGAATGAGGAATCAAAACTAAAACTTGGGTCTTTTTTCTTTGTGTTTTAAGAATGGAAATTTTTTTGGCTCTCTAAGTGGTTTCTGTCCTGTATGCACTTCCTGAAAACCTGGTTTTCTGTGAATGGTTTTTATATAGCACTTCTAATCCTCCGGAGAACTCAAAGCTCTCTATACAACATACCACATTCACCCATTCACACAAGCACTGTCTTCAATGCTTTGAAGTGCTTTCTAACTATACATTCACACACATTCATACTCCGATGGATGCATTGGAGAGCAACTTGGGGTTAGTATCTTGCCCAAGGATATTTGGCATGCAGACTAGCGGAAGCCAGGGATCAAACCTTCCGATGACCCGCTCTACCTCCTGAGCTACAGCCACCCCAACGTGCTTTCATTGTCCTCGCAAAACAATACTGGAAATATGCCTTTTGACCTGATGTTGTGACACTTTAATGTGATCCTTTAAGCATGCATGTAATGTGCATCATGATTACAATAAAATGATTGCATTTAGAGATGTAATTAACTCTACTATCTAGATCACCTTATCGATTCTCTTATTCTCCATGGGTTCACATCTCTAAGTAGCATATCAAGACATTGTATTCATGCAAATTAGTTGAATGCTGTATGGTCAACTGTCCATGCATATTGGAGGCATTTCCCTTGAACACAAAGCCACCAGTACAAAGCAAAAAGGAAAACCAGCAGAAAGAAAGTTAAAAGCAATCACCACAGTGATTCTACTTTAGAAATATGAACAGGTAGAAACGGAGACTGCAGCCTGACTGCTCATCACTGCTTGCGGAAGTTCAGAGTCGGGTTGGTGGGTTGGGATGGTTATGCAATTATTTAAATCACCCTGGGCTATTGTCTAGCTTACCATTAGCTTTCTGACTGTGCAGGTACTTGCAAAGTTTAGTTAGTAGTTATCCAGTTGTTTTTGTCCTTGGTGCATTTTGCATTTTACCATTGTGCTCTTGTCCTTTTGTGCAATAATATTAAAAGTAATGTCCATATCTATGCTATAGACTGTGCTGCTATTTTTCTTCTCCAGCTAGCAGTCTGAAATCAGCTGATTGTAGCTCAAGTGCAAGTGGAACCAATAAGTGGGATTGATAGGCAATCAACTAACAAGTTCAAGGAATTGAACTAGTGGAAACTGGTTCTCAATTTGTGTCCCATGCTATATTAGACATCTTCTGTATTTACTACTATGTTGGATCTCTGGTTATGTGAAAGCTTAGTTATAACCAGTGCTATCTGGTTAATCTGTTGTGCTTTAATTTACTAAACTATAATGACTGACATTGATTTAAATGATTACAATATAAGACAAGATAAGACAAGACAAGACAAGACAAGACAAGACAAGACAAGACAAGATAAGATAAGATAAGATAAGATAAGACTTTATTGATCCCACGACAAAATTTTTTTGCGTTACCTCAGCTCAGGTACAGATATCAGAAGAAAAAAATACAAATAAGTACAATCAATGAAAAAATAAGTAAGATAATACACTATATACAACGGTAGCATACACAGTATGTGATTATGGATATGGTTGTGGAAATATGCAAGACATAAACTATATAGCTTAGCATATTCTACCACTACTATTCCTATATATAGACATGTACACACACATGTACACACTAAATATACATATGTATACATATACATACATATATACCTGCACACGTCCATACACATAGAAGGTTCATTACGCATGAAGTGGTGACCGTGGATGTTCACAGTGTCCAGTGATTATGACATCGTGATTGAGGAGTTATAGAGTCTAACTGCTGTTGGGATATATGATCTGTTAAAGCGCTCCTTCTTGCAGCAAGGGTGTTTCAGTCTCTGGCTAAAGGAGTTGCTCAGCACACTCATATGGGAATAGTTTAAATCCTGCTGTTTACCTAATGTCAGCATTTGTTAAAAAAGGAAAGAATTTGGTTAACTTCTTTATAACTGTGTATATTCTAAGTGAAGGAGACTTGAAAATGACTAGCATGGCTCTAGTATCAAGGGTGCTCATTATACTTCAGATGTTACAAGGACTTAAAAAATGCAAAAAGGACTCAAAGAGCCAAATTTTGACACCATTTTGAAACTGTGTACCTTGAGGACGTAAGACTTTAAGGTGGTTCATAGCATGAAAAATTAATTGTGGTTTCATCATGTTTGCTAAAGTTGCAAAATTCACTCATCCTGCAACAATAGCAACAATGGAAAATAAGCAATTTCTAGAAGAATCTAAACTTTTATTTCCCCAAGAAGATTTCACAAAATAAGTGATTAAAATGAAGTATTAGGGACTTTATTAGTGGTACATATGTAATAGTTTTTTAACATTTTAGGTGGTATATTAGAATTCCCAAATGAAGATTAGGATCTCGGATCTGCTTTTCGTGCCCTGTACTGGTTGTCAACTTTCAATGGCTAGCCTCTGGTGCACTTGGCTGCCCATTGCCTCAAGCTCTTTGGGGCTCTTACTCTCTGGCTGGATGACCTAAAAAAAAAGAAAAGAAAAACTCCCTGAAAACACTTTAGTTGATCCAAAATTTTCCAGTGTAGTGACAGGGATTAGAAAGAGCGCACCTCTTTTAACTCTCTGTGATTATACACACACTCTACATTTAATCATTAGTTATTATTAATCTTTGTCAGTGTGTCTTTTCCTTCCCCTCTCTCCCCTCAACCCTAATCTGTATACCTCGGTCATGGGAGATGATTATTCCTTCACCCTGTTTGCAAGTTCTCGACTATTCTACAGTCTTTATTCTAAAATATAAATATAATTTGGTTTTTGTTATAATTTGGTACAACAGCCTTTATTTATCTACAGATATATAGAGACATATAGATCATTCTGGCTAATGTTATAGCAGCCTTCATTTCAAAATGTGTGTTAACAATATGCGTTGCTTAGAAACATATGCGTCAAATGTCCTTATACACCGATTTTGGTGTTTCACTGCATAGGTATATATTTTTTATTTTCATTTCACACAAGCCAAACATATGACCAAAAAATGACATGGGGTAATAAATCCATTATAGTACACTATAGTTGTTTTTTTTTGTTTGTTTGTTTTTTAAAGCATTCTAGCAATTTACATGTGCAGTATACCTCAGTTAATAATTACTGATAATGTAGTCAATTCATGTATTGCTTTGAAGCGATGTAAAATGTAAAGCTTCAATCAAAAAAAAAAGTAAAAGTAAATAAAAATGATGTTTGTCCTAATGGAACTGCTGTTTTTAACTGTAAAAATTCCACTTTCTCTTCTGCAGTCATCTTTTCTTTAGTAATCTATAAGTCAAACAAGAAATAAACATTTTATACAGGAAACAGGAATTAAAATATAACAAGCAGCTGAGAAAAGAATCCTATACCAGTGCCAGTCTCACCTGCAACATACTTAATAGAAGAATAGACAACTGTTTCTTCTTGCAGACTTGGACGGGCATGTAAATTGGAATCTTGTTCTGTTTGCGACAAAGGAGACACCACAGCCTCAGTGCATTCAAAACTTTACATTGTTGCCAGTTACAGTTAAACTGCACTATATTTCATGGTTCATCAACCACTGCACCGTTTGAATAAAATTGTACTAAATTGTAATAAAATTGTAAAATTGTACAATTCACTACAGCTTATCTTTAACCTCCTAAGGTTAAGGTTTCTCTTTGATATTTGGGCATATTGGGGCCCAATGAATGTAAAAACAAACAATTACCAGATTTTTTTTTTTACCTTATTTTTGTTTTTAGGAAAAATAAGAGCCACATATGAGGATATTTGTTTAAAATTTTGATAGAACAGTAGCAATATAATGTCCTTGTAAGTGGATATCAGGCGCTTGTAGAGCAAAATTGAGTATTTTGGTCTAAATAACCCAAAATGTGATGTCCACATATGTGGACGCTAAGTCCTAGGAGGTTAAATGTGGATGTTGACAAACCATTAATATTTACAATTTATACTAGGAGGCAGAGCCTTCGGCTTTCAGGCCAGTTACGTCTGGATCAGGTGACCCTGAATTCCCCCTTAGTTATGCTGCCATAGGCTTGGGCTGTTGGGAGATTCCAGTATTCCAATATAAGTGGGAGAAGCGTTTTGTCACTCATCCAAGTGACTTCTTCAGTCTAAGCTGACTGCAGGTGTGTGTGTGTGGAACCAGTAAAGCTGGAATATATACATACCTTTGTTCTCCTTTATTTTTACAACCTCATAAATCAAATCTGGCCATGAAGAGAAAAAGCAAAACAATCTGTTAGCATTGTGATTGTTTTCTTTTGCATTTGCATCTGGATAATGTTATGTGATCAATATTAATCAAAACACTGCAGAAGTATATTTTTTGTGTGCTTTTTACCTTCCTCCTTCCTTTGCTTTTTGACTTTAGTACAAGTTACATTCTGTGGCTCAGCTATACTTCCTGTGACTAAAAGAGAAAAACAATTTAAGATGTAAAAATGAAAATGTTAAACTGAGCAGAAATTGTTTTGTGTGTGTGTGTGTCTGTGTCTGTGTTTATGCTGTTGTTTTGTCTTCCCATACCTTTCTTGACAACAGCATATGTTGCTATTTGTGGATCAAGTGAACAGTTATGTCCTGAAAGTATATCACATAGAATGAAATGCAACTATCCTCTCGTATTTAATCAGATGTGGCACATGCAATTTTGTTTTATATTTGACAGAGGCAACTATCAAACTACAAGAGGTGGTAGATTTTATAGGCTTCCAGTCAATTTATGTAATTTTTCCCTCAAGTTGATTTTCACTCATTAGCTATATTCTAATGTAAAATGTATTATCGAAACCCTGATTAGTTTGACATTTATAGATTTTTCTTTGTAAGATGATACATTGATAAAGTTATCTGAACCCTAGAACAGCTGCTATACTGAACTCTGGGGTATTCTCAGTTAAAAACAAAGGCTTGACAGATTTGTTTTCATAGATTTTTTTGATAAATCTTTACCTCTGCTAGTGGTTACTTCAGTTTGGATGTCTGCACTTGTGTGTTTTCTATAGTATATTACTCCCAGTGCCAACAGCAGCAGGGACACAAGGGAAAAGGTGATGACACTCCACAGCAAGGTTTGAGGATTCGAATGGTGATTCAGGGGCTGATGACCAGATTCATAAGGTTCTGAAAAAAGTGGAGAAATACTTTCTGTACTATACATAAAACATTCACTTAATCTTTAGCACAAGTCGGTGGTTTGGGGTAACATTATTAATAGATGTCTCACCCATGACAGTCAGCCAGCTCTCAGATGATTCTCCAACTCCAGAGATGTGACATTTGTAAAGACCTTCATCAGATGTGGAAACATTCTTGATGGTAATAAATCCTTTATAGCCAGTCTTAAATAAAAGTCCATTTTTATAGAACTCGGCCACAAGGCCAGTTGTATTTTTCTTTTTACAATACAGTGTCACATTTTCTCCCTTATTAGTAGGCGGGACAGGACTCTCCAAGATCACCATACCAGCTAAAAAAAATAAAAAATATGTAATTTAAATGAATGCTTTGTGTTACTGTGAGAAATATGGGAGCAAAAGTGATAACCAAACTATACATTTAGCTTAAATGTTTTATTTAATTTAATTATCATGAAAATAACACATCTGTTCTGTATCATGGATTAAATATCAGGAAAACTATAATACTGCTGTGACTGTATAATGGAAATGAGTTTAGTTACAGGCATCACTTTAACTGTTTTATATCTGATGATTATCAAGCGTGTGATACAGATTCCATCCTTGCCTGTGTAATGTGGATTTGTTGGCTGATCTTAAAAAGGAACAATGTAGGAGGTTGGTTTAGCTCCTAAACAAAATTGGCCATGACTTGGCATTCTAAAGCATTCCAACCTTATAGTTGCATGAGTTGTGCCATGCAGGCTTAAACCATCTTGCTAGATTCTAAGATTTCTAAATTTCCCATAGAACATGTCTAAAATTGCCATTTCAAACCCACAATGGTAATTAAATTATTTGTTTGAAAGTGGCTCTAAAATATTCATTCTTTTTTGTTTGTCTGTTTTTCTCAGTTCTACTTTGTAGAAGTAGTAAAGAGTGCTTTGTCAAAGCAATTTTTTTATTACACTAAAGCATACTAGCATACTGATCAAAAATATTAATTACATTTTCTGTTTTCAACAGACCTGTCACAGAGATGCTAATCGTGTTGCTTTTGTGTCCCTCTTTATCTTCACACCAGTATGCTCCACTGTCTGCAGCAAATGCAGGATTAACAGTGCCAGAGCCTCTTGATGTCATCCAGTTGGATGAGTTTCTTGAAATGTCAATTTCCTTCACAGTCCTCAACACGGTGATATCAGTTGAGATGTCAGTCTTGCAACTTAAATGAATGGACTCATATTCAAAAAATTGAAGTCTTTTTGGAACAATATGAGGAAAAGCTGCATCTGACACAGAAAAGCAACATATTAAGTCCAATGTTAGATAAAAAAGGATATCTAACAAGGATATACGCCTCCCGCCACCATCGTGGCGGGAGGCGTATATCTCTGTCATACCAAAAACAAGGAAGGATAACACTGACCCCAAAGGTTATAGATCTATTAGCGTTTATGGAAATCCTTGTCATTTAGATTACCTTGAAAATTACAGCCAGAATAGCTTTTGTTAACCCAACTTGATCTCGAATGATCTCAAATTAAATGTTTTGTGAAGACGGCATGCTTGTAAAGAATGGACATTTCATTGAGGAACAAAGACATTTTGTAAATGACTGTGGCTTACCTTCCTTTTCAGAACAATAGCTATGCTGAGCTATAGCAGTCAACACCACCTGCACATCAATTACTGGGGAGACAAAGAAAGACTGGTTTCAGATACTCTACTTCATAAATTATGCTTTTTTTTAGCAACACTGCTCCAATATTTGTTTTCTTAACTTATTATCTAACTCACCCCAGATGATTCTGTATTTTATTAAATAGTATCATTCAGTAGAAGTACGTAGTAGTAGTACGTAAGGTTTCCAAGTTAAAAAAAATAATGTTATGGCAATTACTTTGTCCTTTTTTTTCCTCTTGAATATACTGTAAATATGTGTGCGTGGACGTGTATTTCATATACCAAATGAACTACTCACTTAGTCTGATGCAGAAAGCCATGACCTCCATGTTGTGTTGCTGCGGTTTGTCTTTGTCAGTGTGTCAAAGCAGTCAGATATCACTGAGAACTTCCTCTTCCTGTCAGCCTATTTTAGTGATGCAATACCAAGTTTTAATTGGTCCAAAAAATGTCTGTCTAAAACACAGTCATACTATATGTCTTCAGCAAAATGGTTACAATCCCAAATGTTAAAGTAGTAAAAGTTCAAAGTAAGTTTTACTATCTGCATACTTGTAAATATGCCAGTTAGTGGATCACCTGCACTACCTCATGAGCTATGGGAAGTGCAGTCATTCAAGAAACCAGTTTGGGATGATTTGAGCTTTATGACATGATTTGCTACCATGGTGGAAGCAGTCATCAGAAGATGGGTACATGGTGGCCATAAAGGGACAGCAACAATGTAGCTTTGATGTCTAGGTTTAGGTTTGTCTATGTTTGATGTTTTGTCTTATGTTTTCAGAGTGGTTCTTTTGCATACCTTTATGGTAACAAGTTGTTAAATTACTTTTATCTTCCTATTATTTTGAAGTTATCTGGCTATTCTCTGGCAACCGACAAAGGCCATTTTCAGCCACAAAACTGCCTCAGACAGACTACCCTGTCTGGGTCCAAAAACCCATTCTAATGCTTAATTCACTTCAACAGGGGTCCTAATCATGTCTAGCTGTCTAAATGTATTTTATTGTTGGCATGTGATTTGTTTTTATTAAATATTTCTGTTGAAAAGGTGACCCTTACTTATCTGTACTGTAGATGTATAACAGGCTGATCAAGTCTGATCAAGTTTTTTTTTTGTATTTTTCTTACAGAGTTTAGAAGAGGCTGTGATGACCCACTCCATCCTGCCTTCCTTTTAAGGTGTTTGTGTGGCATGTCTCGTTTAAAGGTATTGAAGGGGTGGAGTGGCTGATTCCTAATTAGTGACAATTGCAACACCATGGCCCAGTGTTGCTACAGTTACAGTTAAAGTACACTATAAAAGCCTTCAGAGCTCGGTCACTGGGTGTCACTTTCCCCTTTTGGATTTTGGTTTTCTTTGGTTTGCCTATGTGGCACAGTGTGTGGTATGTAGAAGTGTGATAAATATGTTTGTGGAGTCTCCCTCAGTAAGGATAGCAGCATTGTCTGTTTGGACTCGTAGGTTTGTCTTTTTAGTTTTTTAATTTTGTGTAGTGTGGGGTCAGAGCATTTTGCTCGTGGACAAATCTAGAGCTATTAGATGAGTAACTAGCTTGCTGGGGGCCTAATCGGGTTACTGTGTTGAGTGTTTAAAGAGCCCATCGCTAATCTGCATGAAGACTAAGTCAGTGAAGGTTCTCAGTCATCCAAGTCATCATAGTCTAAGGAGCTTGGAAAGAAAAAAGCGTCTGGACTTCTTTAAGTTGCTTGAAGACGTTTCAACTCTCTTCTCTTCACCTCGTCCTCAAGCAACTTAAAGAAGTCCAGATGCTTTTTTCTTTCCAAGCTCCTTAGACCATGAAGACTAAGGTTTATGGCATTGGCAAGGTGGCATAGACAGGTAAGTACAGGGTGGATTTCCAGTTACTGAGGGATATTTTTCTTTTTATTGACGTGGGACAATGCTGTTTTTTGACTTTGTGTTTTTTCCTCCTGTACCTTAAAGAGTTAGGGTGGGAATAGAGGAATTTGTTCCTGTGTCATGTGACAATTTCCTGGATCATTGCAATAAAAACAGCTTTTGAGAGTTGCAGACAAGTATCAACTTGTTTTGAGTGGTCTTGGTGATTCATGAAGTATTATTAAATAAAAACAGAAAAACTGTCAATAAGTTACATATGGTTGAAAAAGGAGTGTTAGTGGCTGGGCAAAAGGGAGTGATTAATACTGCCACCTGGTGTTTAACCTAGAACCTTTACTTCTAAACAGCAGAAAGAGCTAATTTTGTTGCAACTATCACATGAAAAGGAAAAACAAAAGTTGGAGCTAGGCAGAAGATGGAAGTGGATAACACAACATGGAGTCTGATAAGTGGGTGGAATATGAGAGGTTGCAGTGGGTGCAGGCAAAAAATAGATTTGCAGAAAACTTGTTTAACTTTGTTTAGAGATGGTAAGCCTTAAGGGGATGTCTTGCTTGAGGAACGAGGTTCATGTTTGTCATCAAAGATTCCTGACATTGTGAGTAATTTGATAAATGAGAAGGACCCAGGTGTCTTTTTCTCCTTATTTGAATGGCAAAAGCACAAAAGTTGTCAGACTGAACAAATTTTTCTTTTGCAGTGTGTCTTATGTGGGAATGTGCAGGAGGCATATGCATCATTAGGAAGTTAAGGTTTAAGTTATAAATCTGTTAAGGAGGCTGTGTTAAAGGTATATGTGTTTGTCCTCTAAGCACATCATGTCAGGTTATTTTATGAGAAAACACAATAGAAACTTGTTACGACTGATCTTAATCACATGCAAATTTTAGTGTCCAGGTGCTCCTCCGGGATTGGTGCGTCCGGGTGGATGGCTGGCACCGATTGGCTGCAGACCGGGAGGCAGCAGATAAGAGGAGATCGCCGGCGACTGCTATTTGATTCATCCTCGGCCCAACCCGACCGGCAGACCATTCACTGTGTCACTGTGTTATGTTACTCGATGTAAGAGCATGTAGGGGTGGACCGCCTTTTTTTTTAGATCAGTTTTCTCCTGTTTTTGTTAGGCAGGGAGGAAAGCGTGTGTCGTTTGGTTTAGTTCTTTTTGGGTAGGTAAGTGGTTTATTCTTGAGTTAGGTTACCTTTTGTTTGTTGTTTTGGCTTTGGGTTCACCCTGACATTAAGATATGCTCCCTTCCTTGGTTTAACGCACTTATTGTAAATAAATCACTGTCACAAAATCAAGTGTGTGACGTGCTGCTTGGGGTTGGACGGGGATGGATCACCCTTTATGTTGTGGTCTGGCCGCGCCTAGACGGGCCATAACACAATTGGGGGCTCGTTCCGTCTCTTTTCTCGCTTGTTGGTGTGTTGGGGTTGGCGTGTCTTGTTCTGGTTGGCAGTTTTGTTTTTTTGTGTGGGGGTGTGTGTGAGAATGGATTTTTTACTTGAGGATTTTGTGGAGGCACCCTCATGGGAAAAACTTGACAAATATAAGAAAGCGGACCTGCTCATTGTGGCTAACTCTTATGATGTGGAAGTGTCTTACAGTGCTCGCAAGGCAGAGTTGAAGGAAACCCTGGCTGAAAAGCTAGTGGGAAAAGGTGTGCTTCTACCACGAGGGGATGGGGAAAGCAAGCCAGTGAAAGGGGCAGATGGCACTGCATCTGAAGCGGATGCTAACGCAGTTGATGCGTCTGCTGCTGGCACCGAGGCTGATCGGATTTCTGAATCCAGTGAAGGTACGTCCACTGAGGATCTGCGCCTCACGCTCCGCATAAGAGAGGTGGAGACCCGCAACAGGGAGCTGGAAGTGCAAGCTATGCATCTCCGTATCAGGGCTCTTGAGCTTGAAAAGGGCTCAGCTAATGTTTCCCCAACATCATCAAGCACAAATGTAATTTGTTTTAATTTATGTGGTTACTATAGTGATACAGCTTAAAGTAAGTATTGTTCTTGAAGTTGTATCTATCTTTATTACTTTTTCTAACAAATCAGGTTGTGTGAAATATTGTTAATGTAATTCCGACAACATCATTCTGGCATAGGCTATGTGAATCTACTTGACATTAAGACTTTACGTAAGCAGTTTGTACATAGTATGATTATCTAGGCTCATTAGTAGTTTGTTAAGTTAGTACACATTTTTACAAAATGGGCTGGGTGTGCAAAATGTGTAAATTTGAAACCACTACAAAAACAGGGCTGCTAAAACATTATAGATTACGCCATGGTTATGGTGGGGGATGTCTCCCATGTCTTCACCAAGATTGTTTTTTTTCCTTCAAAACTTGGGGTAGCCTCAGACCACATCTATCAAGAAATCACTCTCAGGAAACTCAGGAACGAATCAGATCTGCAGAAACTCTGTCTTTCACTTGCCAGTGTTGTAGCACCAGTGCAATCTCCACAGAAAAACAATTTTTCGAACACCTTGGTCGACATTTGAAAAAACACTAAACTGTCATTTGTGTATTTAAAAACTGTAAATTCAGCACTAATGTTTATGGAACATTTGCCTCCCACAGAAGCCGAAGGCATACTCCTCATTCACTGCAAGACTTCAAGGAAAACCTGTTAAAAAGGTATGTGTGTTCTTCAATCACAGAAATTTGTAGTAATATGGATGTTCAGGATGGGGAATTATTGATTACCAATGATGGTCAAAGTAACGATGATGATGTGAGAGATCTGCCAAATATCATTGAAAAAAACATCTCGTTGTTGTTTCTAAAATTGGAGAGCGAATTTAATGTATCTAACAAGTGTATTGATGAGATTATTGAGGAGTTACACTTTATCACCGAAACAGCATCAGGCCCCCTCATAAAATAGATTTTACAACCCAATCCCTTGGGTACGTCAAGGAAAAAACACAAAGTCACTGCTGTGTACTGGGTGATAGCTGATATTCCTGCACAGCTCAGATCTTCACTGACCTCCATTTTCTTAGCAATTCTCTGCAAGGCTGATGATGTGAAAAGATTTGGTTGCAGTACTGTACTGGAGCCACTGCTGAAAGACCTTGTGAGCTTGGAGGAGGAGGGCTTGTATGTCCCAGCATTAGGCGGAAAAGTTACAGGAACAGTGTTTAGTATTGTTGCAGATAATCTTGGAGCCCATTCTGTGGGAGGATTTGTAGAAAACTTCTCCAGTTCTTACTTTTGTAGATTTTGTCTGGCTGAGCAGTCAGTTTCAGGTGGAAGAAGTAAGAACAGGCGCATTTCAACCCAGAAAAACAGAACAGCATCAAATGCACATCCAGAATGTGCAGGAGAACCCTGCTTTGACACATGTCTGTGGAGTCAAGAGACAGTGTGCACTTACAGAGAATCTGAAGTACTTCAATGTTTTGACAGGATACCCACCTGATTTGTTGCACGATCTGTTTGAAGGTATAGTCCCTCGTGAACTGGCTCTGTCTTCAAGTGTTCATTAAGAGTAAATACTTCACTCTTGATGAACTCAACAAAAACATCAAAAATTTCCATACAAATGGTCATACAAGACTGTTGCTCCACAAAAGGTCCCTCTGAATTTTGCAGCAAGAAAAAGTGTTGGAGGGAATGCCCATGAAAATTGGTCATTACTGCGGTTCCTACCCCTCATAATTGGATCAAAAATCCCTGAGGGTTAACCAGCTTGGGAAGTGCTTCTAGTACTGAAGGACATAGCTGAGCTTGTTGTAAGTCATGTTCACACAGAGGAGAGTATTTGTTACCTAGACAACAAGATCTCTGAACACAGACACAGGTTTCTCCAGGTTTTCCCACAGGAAAAATTAATCCCCAAACATCACTACCTGGAGCATTATCCACAGCTGAAGAGGGCCTATGGTCCACTTGTGTTGCTTTGGATCATACTGTTTGAGGACAAGCGTGTTGTTAGGCACAATCACAGCTTTCGAAATATTCTACTGTCACTGTCCATGAAACATCAGTTGATAATGGCATACAACCAGCATGATCCCAGTGCTGTGAAACCTGTCTTGCAGGCCACACAACTGTCTACTGTAGATGTTACTGTGCTAAGAGAAGACATCAAGGAAGCAGTGCATGCAAAATTTGCTGGTGAAACCAGGGTTTTAATAGTTTTGCAATTTTCATTAGTTTTTATTTTTATTTAGTTTTGACTTCAGATTTTCAATTTTATATCTGTTTTAATTAGTTTTTACCATTTGTTTGCTAGTTTAGTTTAGTTTTTAGTTTTTAAAAATCCTTAGTTTGAGTTTAGTTTTGATTAGTTTCAGTTATAGTTTTAGTTGTTTTTGCAATAATTAAGTGTAACAAAATCCCAGTTTCATCATATCAGTCATGCTCTACTGCTTATCCTTGGGTATGTTGCTATTCCAGCTACCATACTGCACCCTGGACAGGTCGCCTGTCTGTCGCAGGGCTAACACGCAGAGACAGACAACTCACATTCCCACCTATGGGTTCTTTAAAAAAAAAAAAAGAAAATTAGGGCAAAGGAACAACCATTGATACCAGGCAACTATAAAAGAGTTTTTTGTGGAGTTGTCTTGGGATGCATCACACTGCCTTGTCTGGGGTTAGCTTCTGTTTCTGGGGATGAGGGTTGGGCGTGCTCCCTTACCTTCTCAAGGTAAGCTAGGTTAGCCTTCTTGTGCGAGCTTTTCAAGTGCACTTTAAGGTTTGTGGGATTTTTTTCCCCTTTAGAAATGTCCCGCATAATTTGTCTCTTTCCACTACAAGACACTTGCTTTATCTAAAACACAATAATATTCAAAGTAATCCGAAACTGGACTCTGGCGATTTCTCCCGACTTTTGCTGATGTAATTCTGCGTGGACGGAGCAGCAACACAGACGACTCGACTAACGTACTTGCCACCTGCTGGCATAATGAGACACAGCAAGAAAAAAAACCATGGAAACTAAACTTCATTTTCACCCTAGACTATTGTATGACACACGCACATCAATGAAAACTAAACACATTTTTGCTATAAACTCAGTTAATTTTAGTTAGTTTTGTGAACACTCATTACAGTTTTAGTTAGTTTTCCTTTTTTTGCAAAGTCTTGTTTTCATTTTTATTTCCGTTGACGAAAATGTTTTTTCACTTCTAGTTTTCTTTATTTCGTTAGTTTTCGTTAACGATAATAAACTTGGGTGAAACACACATTCAGATAGCCAACAATTTATGTTACAGTGGCACAAAGTATGCAGTTGGCATGATTTTGGCTTATGGCTCGACATGTGGTGTGACAGATTTTGGACAGTTGATCCAAATAGTTGTTGTGAAGGGCATGCTTGTATTCATTGTTAAATGCTTAAGTGTTTGGTCAATTGAGCATCTCAAGAGCTATGTTCTTGAGAAAACACACACTGTGAAAGGGCTAGAGCCAGCAGAGCTGTCTGACATGTTCCCCTTAACACCTTACATGTTTGGTGGAAAAAGCATTGTAACCCTAAAATGTTACATTTATGTCCCATAGAATGCCAACATAGCCTTGAGTTGTCAAATTTGGAAGTCAACAAAATACCAGAACAAAAAGACAGTAACAGGGTTCTGTCATGACTCATGTGTACCTTTTTTATGACGATCAGCCTGACATTACATTAAGATGTGTGTACAAGATGCACATAAAGTGTAAGAATGTTATTGTTGTTCACATTGTTATAATGTATCCTTCATGTTTTCATTTAAAACAGATTGAGAAAAAATAGAAGGAATAGAGTTTGGTGTTGCCTGCAACTCCATGTAGTTAATTCTCATACTTTATCTATTTTTTTTCTTAAATAGCACAATACAATCGAAATACGCAGAGAAGTAGCCATCCGCTGCCTTATCACATACCTTGGAGAGAAGGAAGAAGACCTTTTCATGGAGTTTGGTGTAAGTAATTCAGCATCTTAAACAAAAATAAATCCACACTGACCATAGTGTAAATTTGTAAATATTTTACACTTATGGTCACACCCTGAACAGTAATATAATAGCAAGGGCCTATTCAGCTTAGGTGTTGGGCTTGGCAAAAGGCTCCTTGAACAATTCAACTAATGATTGTAGCATTTCAGCTAATCCAATATGTCAAAGCTAATAATTATTTATATGTTCAATTTGAGTTTATTGTTTTCTTTAGTTTTACATTCTAAATTGATGACCAAACCTGGCATACTGCTGTTTAGTTTTCTTAAACACAAACTAGAATGTTGTCTTTAGGCCTATGTTACAGGCCCCACTATGGTAGGCGCGGAGCCAGATTACGATCCTGTAAAACAGGAGAGAAAGTGAACACAGGAGACACGCTGCCGTTCGCCTGGTCAATCTTGCCAGAATTTATTCATACAACACGAGCATATCTGCTCCACTCTTTTGGTAACTCAATTTCACTATAACTGCTCATTCTCTCACATGGCTTGTTTTCCACCAGTACATTTCAATATTAATCCACACTACTGGCATAAAACAACAAAGGGTTGAAATGAATGAAACAAATGACAACTACACCTCTTTTCAACTACACCATAAAACAGATAAACAAAATAATTCACATCATCATGGTAGTGTCTTATCATAGAAAGGAAAGTTTACTTTCAACATTACTGCACTACTGTCCTTGCCAGCATTTTTGTTGGCCGTACTCTTATTAGCTCTCTCGCTTCATATGTCTTTTTCAGACCAGTTCGATTCTAACACTGAAACAGCAAGTTTACACATGACTTCAGGCGGGCTCAGAACACTTTACAGACACGTTATACAAAACATTTGTCATGAACACAAAGCTACAAGTTCATCAGGAACTGTAAACCCAACCGGATTGGTGCTTCTTCTTATTATATGGAGTATTATACGCAGTTGCAACAGCTTTCTAGCTTTACCCAGGCATGCAGCCTAGTTATAACATCCTACAGAGCTAAAGTAGCTCACATAGCGACAGTGTAATACATCACATATCACAGACCCGTCTTATGTCATGAAAGTCTAAGTATCACAGTGTCCAGCTGTGTATTTCTTTATGTTTTTGACCACATTACTGACCTGTAAAACAGGAGAGAAAGTCAACACAGGAGACATGCTGCCGTTCGCCTGGTCAGTCTTGCCAGAATGGAAAACTTACGGCATGCACCCGACTCAGTTCCCAAAGCATGCTGCTGCCCCCTACTGTCCAAAGTGTTATACACTCTCCTGGCAACAGGGAACTTACATGACATTGTGGATTTAAATTACACCAATAAACCAGCAAAATAAAACATGCACAATAATCTCCATATATCACGGCACTTAACTCACAATTGTGACCACATATCTGTGTGGATCACACCTACACAATTGAACCTCACATTAAGCAAGTAAATTCCATGTTAGAAATCGATTTAGGTAGAGCAGGTCAAATTGGTCATAGAACATGTTGTTCATGTGGCTTCTTGGCTCTCGGCAAAGGCAGTCGCACTTTTTCTCCTCTCCTCCTTACCCTTATCTTCCCTGCTTAGCCTCTTGTGTCCTTGTCTTGTCTCGTGTGTATTACTTTCCCTGGAACATTCTCTCACAGTCCATTCTCTAAAACCTTAAAGAGAATTATGGATTTGATCAACTGGTCTCTGAATGCTATTGACACCCTTTTCTCAATGAGAAGTCTGGGCTTGGGAGAGCCTGAGTGCCCTGGAGGGACTTTCCCTGCCGGATACACGATGGACGGGTGGCAGAAATGGAGGGTCGTGTGCCTGGCAGGACTGTCGATCGAGGACGCTGAAGATATCTACCTATTTGGAACCATGATAACAGGGTTCTTGCTGATCGGAGCTGGCTTGGCCCTGGCTTATCGGAGAATTAAGAAAGCAGAACCGGCTGTTCAACCCCCCTCAAGGCTGCCCGCTGGGATTGAAACTGTGGTACGAGGCGCAACTTCTCAGAATGGGCTCACTGAGTGCAGCATGGTTAAGACCTTGGAGAAGCTTACGGCTGCCGTGAATACTCAGAATAAGACCTCTGACGGTATATTGGATTACATCAAGGAGAAGTTCACTCAGAATAACATCTCTGAGGGAAAGTTGGATTACATCGTGGAGCAGCTCACTGCAGTCGTGAGTTCTCAGAATCGGCTCTCTGAGCACAAGAATGACAAGACCACGGAGCGCAAGTTTGATAACATCATGGAGAAGCTCGCGGTGTATGGGCTCAAAATGTGGTCATAAATATTTTGTACTTGTAAATCAATTTTGTATGTGTAAAAAAGATTTGTGTGTGCGTAAAAAAGATTTGTGTGTGGACTTAGCCAAAAAAACCCCCTGCAAGTTACAAGTACGAATTTTGACCCTATTTTTCTTCCTTTCATCTGATTGGTCAATGTCATGTCAATCACAAATGTAACAATCCAATCAGAGAACAGATGGGTTTGGCTGTCGGAGGGGCGCTTTTTTGAACCACCATTTTATTGCGGCTATCCCTTCGGCGCCAGCTGTGGGCTCAAGGCTGTAGCCGAACAAAACTCCCTGATAACGACTGTGTTTAGACTGTTTCCCCAACTCTATGCAAGGCCACCTGGGTTGGCTGGAAGACTGTTTACTTAGCCTGGCGGGGCAAAGGACACTGTCTCAGCTGAACTCTGGACACACACACACGCACACAGACATATATACACATGCAGCTCGCCCATGGATGCCATTTTTGAATCCTGCATCTTATCACACATTTGATTTCCATTTGTGATAAGCTGAAGTGTCCAGAGTGAGGACAAACTGAGGGACCCACTGCTGCACATCATCTGTGAGGCTTTGCACCCCTGATGATTGTTACGGATTCAAATATTGGGGATGGATACAAGAGGAAAACCAAAATAACCACACTGGTCCGGCCGGGTCAAGTCAAAAGATGATTTAATGAACACACGCGTGGGAGATGGACACCATACAGCAGACAGCATCAGATCTCAAAATGGTGGAGCCTTGATCAAACTCTTATAGCCTCTAGTGGCCCCCACCTAATCATAAAAGCCTAAACATTCACATTCTTTCTCACACAGCGCCTAAGCTACGACCTTGGCTCCCTGTTTATCTGCTCCTGCTGAGATGGGGCAGTATGTTCTGTTCTCTTCTAATCAGACAAATAAGGCGAGGACTTTCTGCGAACAGTATTTCTTCTAACTCAGCAGTATAATGCATCATAAAACAATATCATTCATTCACAATAAATCAGCAGTCTAATGTAATGCAGATCAGTTTACCAAATGTAATAGTTATCACCTTCTTCTAATTCAGGAGAATAATGCAAACTAAAACTACATAATAATTCACAATCTTTAATTAGGGGTCTAACATGGCATAAAATAATATTATAATCCGACATGATCCACCAGGACAAACTCAGCAGTGTGTGAGGAAGAGGAGGAGGAAGAGCCAGCAGCAGCTGACAGATGGAGAGAATAGACAGACTGTTCCCTGTTTGTGAAGGACTGCTAGAAACGTTTAAAATAACTAATTGTCTGTCCTGAATCAGCCTTAGTAGGTAATGTTAAAATAATTGTATCATTCCAGTGTTTTCAGTGTGGGAGAAAGTACTCAGGGCCTTGTTAAATATCAACACTTCACCGAGTTATTTTGATTCCTCAGAGGCATTCGATGGAAGACAATACACTGCTCAGTAGACCATTTAACACTTCATTGCTCTTTCACATTACTTCTAGAAGGGAGATGCGTCCTGCATGACACGCTGCTGTGGATCTCAAAATGGTGGTGTGTCCCTGACAGTTTTATTACAGAAGCTCCCTCATTCTAGTCTAAACAACAGTGTCTCAGTAACTTTCCACTAGAGATGGTCCCCTCTTATCTACATTTTTCCCACGCAAGTGTGAGTGAGAGTCTACAGCTTTCTACTCTCCAAGGACTCAGGGTCTCATGCCTTTATTTTTCAGGGCTGTGTCCACTTAATACTACTCTATTTAACTTAATAACACTTATTATTAATAAAAAGCATAGCGTTATTGAGGCATTGCAAATTATTTAATCCCAACAGCCTTCAGCTTTCACACTATGAAAGGCAGTAACAAGTTTAATATTCAGAAACCTAAAGTATGTATCAGCAGCAGAATGGACCTAAAAATAGATGTCTATGTTTTTTTCAGTTATATGAAGCTTTGAGTATTTTGGATTAGTAGTACTGCTGTGTTTGTTGCATCATATTGCTGTATTATCAACATCTTTGTCTAATATCAACATTTGTTTGACTGGCAGAAACATGTACGCATGACAAATATGCAAAACACTAGGAAAGCGGGAAGGGCGCAAACACCTTTCACACCACTGTATATCCTTTACCAAAAAGGAAAATTTTAAGCGTAATTTTATAAGTAGACCCCAAGATGCCTGAGTACAAGTAATCCCACTACTGCTTGCCACCTCTGGGCAATTTGAGAGTGAAACAGAGTCGAGTCTCTCTCCAGGAGGATGATTCAAAAATCCAAGCTGTTCATTAACTACATCTTACTAGTATTCATTGATTTTAGACACTGCCCCCAAGGACATAGCTCCTTTGATCAGTAGGAGCCTATTGCTACTGTACTATGCAAGAAAACAGAGGAAGAACTGCATTAACTGCTGTTAGAGATGTTATGACTTGCTCATACTGATATCCAGAAGTTTAATTGTTTTATTTATTTCACTGTAAATTTGTTTTGGGTGTGTGTGCGTGCAGGAGCCCGCGCGTGTGTGTAGGAGTGCATAAAATTCAGAGTAGTCCAAGGCAAGTGACAATAAAACTGGGTGAACACACCCTTTTCAGTTACCGTTGAGCAGGGTTAAAGTACAATGCATTGTATTTAAAGATATATATACATACATACTGTGCTCAACACTACACCCTAAACTGAGCGACACTTTCACACATCTATCAGGTATGTAGATATTAACAAAAAATTTTATATATATATTTTTTAATTTCTTGTGGCAATGGGAAAATGTAATTACTAGAAACATATGTCTATAAAATTTTGGTAAAAATTGAAAAAATGGAAATTGAAAATGAAACTACAAAACAAAGACTCTGGATGTAACTGTGCTTTTACTGATACAATTTTAAGGCACAGTTTTAGGAAAAGGAATTATTTCAACAAATTACTTATTTCTTGTATTGTTGTGCACTCTTGTACTTTTCCTCCCAGGTGATTTGGTCTCATCCTTTAATACTGAATCAGTGTCATGAACGCGCGAGTGATAAGTTTGACATTTACATTTTTCCTGTCTTTTTTACCGTGGGAAAGTAAGTAACAGTTGGTTATTGATGATATATAAATATTTTAAATGGACTTAAATAACAATAATGTGGTATTGAAGTGGTAGGAAACTATGTTAGAGATGATAAATTGAAGCTGAATGTTTTCCTGTAATTATAATCAAATTCATAAAGATAATCTGTTTTGTGCATCTGTTTTTAATTGAATATATTTTTCCCCAAAAAGAGAAAGCTAGGATGGACAATAAAGAACTCAATCTTTCATTAAAATGTTACAAGAAACAGAAAACACAGCAAGAGGAAGAGGTAATGAAAAAAGGAAAAGAGAAAATGAAGCTATCATAGTTTTGTTTTGTTTTTTAAGGATAAAAGACACCCCTCAGTCTGATAAAAGTTTATGTAAGAACTTTTATCAGACTAGAGGGAGAATGCAGAATTTTAGTCCTTTTGGTTTTATTCTTAATATTTTGTGTGTCTTGATGTCTGAACCTAAAAGACTAGGGCACCCAGAAAATGTAAAAACACTGTTCCAGTGTTTGGATATATACAAGTGTATCTAAACTTGTTTTTCTTCGGTTCTTTTTGTAGTTTGTTTATTTATTTATTTTGGCTCTAGTTGTTATGAGGTTTTTGAAATGTTTTTTTTTTTTTTTACATTTTTGTATACTTGGATGTTTGAAACCTTTTTTTTTTTTATCTAAAGGATGGTTTTTCTCTTAATTTTGTCATCAATGGCTTCAGTGGATCGCTTTCCCCCCTCACTCTCATCTTCATCACCATGTGCATCTTTATATCAACTTGTGGAGGTGAGTTATGCATGAAACCAGTGATACATTGCAAAGATATACATTTTTAAGGGTGGTGTCTGGATGAGTCTTACTCCATCAAAAGCTTTAGGTGAGTTAAAAACTCTCAGCTGCCATTTCTCTGACTAATTACAGTCAATTTAGGTGACCTAAAAGCTTATATATGAAGAATGTATTATTTGGATTATCCACCAGAGCTAAATTCTAAAACACATACTAAATATAATAATAATATAATAACAATCTCCAAAACGATAAGTGCCTTATTTTATCTATTGTAATATAAAAGGAATTCCCTACAAGCTATTATGTCTGCCACTTTCACAGGAGAAGAGATGGCCTCATCTGACATCAAAACAGCATCAGGTAAGTGAGTACTTGAGTAAACTCAGCTAATAGGCAGACCGACAGAGTTAGAGATGAAAAAAAAATGTTGTTAATCAGACACAATTTAAACATGTTTTTCATCTACCGAGAAAATAAGCTATAGAACCAAATCGTCAGAACTCAGTTATCATTAAATTCGTTTGTGCATCATTTCCCTCTGTGGGGTTTAAACTGGGATGAGGTGCACTGTATCCCGTGGAATAATTCTTATTACTGTTTAAATGTCATGTTTGTTATTTTGTTTTTGCTTTGTTTTTTGTTATCTCAGTGTATTTTCTGTTATTATGCTAACAGTATTTGAAGGCTACAAAACAACCTCAAATGACTGTTCATTATTAGGTAAGCAACTGCATGCAATTAACATTTTCTTGTGGCTCTCTTCAGTGTAATTATATTTCAACTACAACAAGCTGACTACTTTGCTCTTAGATGTATGATGTTAAAAATAACAATGATGTAAATTGGTGAGTTGTGCAGATGCATGAAATGTCATGATCCTGGGTGTGTGACCCAGCGTTTTTACTTAGTGGATTTCCAAGTTTGTGTGTTATGAGTTCTATGGTTGGTTAATGTTTATATAGTTTTTTCAAGTCGTCTTTGTGATATATTTAGTCGTATTTTGTCATACATCATGTTTGAGTCATTCCCCCTTAGTGTTTCCCCTAGCATCTACTTTCCTATGTTAGTTATTAATGTCTCCCTGTGAAGTCCGCCTTGTCTCCATGTTTTGTTTTTTTGCCCTTTTCCTTTGTCATGTCTCTGTTTCTCCCTAGCTGTCTGTTGCTCTCTCAGCTCAGTCATGTCTCCATCTGGGCTGTGTTCTTTTTCCCAAATCTGTTGTCTCCATGTTTGTTTTATACCCAGTTCCAGTGTCTAAGTCACTTGTCTTAGTCATGGTCTCGCCTCTGTGTGCACTCCCCAAGATTCCCTAAGTGTAGTCAGTTGTGTCTGTTAACTATGTAAATTTTCTGTCTCCGTGTGCTCTCTGTTGCTCTCGCTCTCTCACTTTCTGTGTCCCTCGCTCTCACCTTCCTCCTGCATTAGGCTGAGTTTCTTAGTCTTCGTCTTAACGTGTTTCCTGCCTTATTTTGACAGTTCATCGTCTTATGTGCGTTGTGTTTAGTTTCACTTTACCTATCTCATCATGCCTGATTTGTTCCCAGCTGCCTTGACTTTCTTGAGTGTTTATATATTGTCCTAGTCTCTCTTTGTCCAGTTTGTCCTTTTGCCTTGCTTTCAGTTGTATGCAAATGTCTGCATTTGTGCAAAACACAATCCGTGCCCGGTCACGACATGAAAACTGGAGCTCACATTACTGCTTTTCAAACTGACTGGCGAACTGTGTATTAAAATATTGTTTGTCACTTAAAAAAATACATCAAATCATTTTTTCTTTTTTTTTCTTTTTTTTAACAAATTAAACCAAGTTTTGTTTCTTTTATTTCATCTTAGCTGTTGTTGCAACCATTGTTTTGGTTCTTGCTGGATTTGCTTGTTCTGGTTGTTGCAAAAAGGGGTCCACAGGTAAGAGACAGCTGTTTAACTGTTACAATTCATGTTATGATTTCTAGCAATTTTAAGAAATCTAAAGAAAAAAAATCCTTAACAGAAACAGTGGAAATAATTAATTGATACTGCAGTCATATCCGTAGTAGCATTCTGTGTATCATTATCATTGTTATTATTTTTATTTGGTTACGCTTTATTTGTATTAATGAGTTTGGTTTTGCCGCTGCTATTGCCACATATAATTTCCAGACAACATAAAATAATGCCAAGCTTCTGAAAGGCAAAATAAATACATGTGAGTCATATAATAATAATGGAGTGCATTTTATATAGCACTTTTCGAGACCCTCAAAGCGCTTTACAATTCCACTATTCATTCACTCACTGGTAGAGGCAAGCTACAGTTGTAGCCACAGCTGCCCTGTAATAGCAAACAGGAGAAATATATGCAAACTACAGGAACATTTAGAAAAACAAAAGAAAGGCACACATTGGAGAAAAAAAGCACTTGGAAGTAGTGCAAAATTAATAGTCTGTATGTGAGTGGCCTGAGTGATGAGAGTTACTTAGACCATGGCTCCAATTGGAGAAGTAAGTGGGCAGTGGTGGGGTGTAGGAGGGATAGTGTTTATTGACAGCCCAAATAGCCCAGGGGATGAAATTGTTTGTATAGCACCTAGTCGAGCCACAAAGGCTAAGTTCTGCAGCTTGTATCTGAAGCTGACTTTATCTCACAACCTCACAGACCCCCCTGACAACATAGCGCCCATTGTCGCGATTCTTTGGACATATGTTGGTGTACTTGAAGTGCATTACCTTTAAACTGCTGTTCCTTTGGCTTACTTTATTCTTAGCTACATCATCCCTTACTACCCAGTACACAACTGCTGATATTAGATGTAATAAACAACAAACTGAAATGAATGATTTGGCCGCAGATTGGTATTTTGTCACCAATATCCAATCCAACTTTCTATGTTAGGATGGGACCGATATCCCAACAATTCCAATATCAAATTGGTGCATCTTTTATGTTGGGTGTTGTCTTTTTATCATTTCTTAACTCTGTGCAGACATCATCAATATCACTGGTATATATTAAAGACCACAGTTTTCCAGTCCAATTTTTACATGTTGCATTTTTATATTCAGTTTGTTATGATAACTATATCACACATATATTTCAGAATCAAGGGAATCAGCACCGGCAGAGACAGGAGAACATCGTCCATTAGCTTGTGCTGTAGAAGTGCCACAAGATGAAGACAAAAAAAAAAGTGAGTTCAAGCAGTTTTATATATGGAAAGATTTCCAACACAGTTTGGTAATATTTAACAGATTGTATACATTTATGTTAAATTATTTTAAAATTAATGTTAAGCTTATTTCTCTAGGCACCATTAATAATTAAATTAACTCCTTTCTTGAAATATTTCTAATAACTGTTTTTCTTATGGTGTAACAGAGTCTCAGTCCCATTTGGACCAAAATTAGCAGTGTGTGTGTGTGTGTGTGTGTGTGTGTGTGTATAGTGACTTGATAAAGTATTCATACCGCTTAAACCTTTACAAATTTTGTGACCATACAACCACAAACTTCAATGTTTTTTATTGAGATTCTCTGTGATAGACTAACACAAAGTAGCACATAAGATACGGGTTAGCAAAGGAGTATGGCTTGACGACAGGTAGGAGGATGACAGGCAAAAAACAGAAATCAGGAGTGAGCCAGAGTGGGGAGTGGGGAAACCAGGAGTGCCAATCCAGAGGGTGCTGAACAATCCAATATAGTGTGGACAAACGGGCAGGCAGATGGTGAGTAACAATCCTGTTCCAACAGCCAGTGAGCAGGTAGTCTAGTGTGCAGAAAAAGAGGGTTCTAACTGCAAAAAGTTAAGGACTGGGAAGATCCAAAACTGCAAGGAGCACAAGGAGAAGCGACACTGGCCTTAAGTATTCCTCTGCCCCAGATTTTGACTGCTGGAAACTGCAGAGGACCCCGGTGCAGAGGCAGTGTCATGACCAAACCTGGCGAGGCTCCTCCTGGCCCCTGACAATTTTAAGCAAATAAAAATCTGAATGTGTGGCATGCGTTTGTATTCAGCCCCCTGTACTCCAATGCCCCTAAATAAAAACAGTGCTCATTTGTGATTCAATCCATCGAAATCCAAAAATGTAAAAAGTATGCTACAACTGCAAACCCTACCTAAACTGACAGACTGAACAAAAAGAGCACTGGTCAGAGAAGCTTTCCAGAGGCCCATGGTCACTCTGGAGGAGCTGCAGATTTCCATAGCTCAGGTGGGAGAATCTGTACAACTGCAAGTCGTGTATTCCACAAATCTGGCCTATATGGAAAAGTGTCAAGAAGTCATGGCTGACAGAAAGACATAAGAAGTCATGTTTGGAGTTTGCCAGGAGCCTTGTAGGGGCAAATATGTGGAAGAAGGTGCTCTGCTCAGACGATGTCATAGTCCTGAGTCTGGTGACTCAGTGTTTTTGTTTTTGATTATTTATGTTCTTTGTCTCTGTTAGTTTCTTGTTACACTTTAGTGATTTTTAGATCTTAGGTTTTGTACTCTTCCTCCTGCGTATTTCATGTGTCATGTTGAGTCAGTTATGTTTTCTTCTCTATGTTCGTGTGTCTCCAAAGTCAGTCATGTCTCCATGTCACAGTTTGTTACTCTTTTCTCTGTGCTCCATGTTCACTCTGTCTTCCCTGTGTGCTGTGTCTCTTAATTCCACGTCTCCGTGCCCGTCTTGTGATTGTGATTACCCTCTGCTGTGTTTCATTTCCTTGTTACTCATTTGTTTATTTAAACACTGTGTTTTCCACTGCCCTTCATCACATCATACCCTCACAGTGCTGTGTGTTTCCTCTGTGTTTCTGGTAATGTTCTGGTTCCCAGTTTTTGTCTTCTAGTTTCCTAGTTTTCTAGGTGGAGTTTCATGTTTGAGTTTCTAGTTTAGTTTCCTTGTATCTCATAGAGGTTTTGTACAGGCTAAATAAAGCTGCCTCCCTGAGTTATTCCTTGGATTCCTGTGAGTCTTGCGTTTGGGTCCTTCATCCTGCCTGCTGCACAGCATAACATGACAGACCAGATTGAAGGTAAAGTTATGGGACTAAAGGCAAAGCGCTAAGTGTGGCGGAAAAGTAACACTGCTCATCTCCCTGAGCACAACATCCCCACTGTGAAACATGGTGGTGGCAGCATCATGCAGTGGGGATGCTTTTCTTCAGCAGGGACAGGGAAGCTAGTTAGAGTTGATGGGAAGATGGATGGAGCTAAATACAGGACAATCCTGTTGGAGTTGGCTGCGAATGACTTGAGACTGGAAAGGAGATTCACCTTCCAACAGACAGTGACACTAAACATACAGCAAAAGCTACAATGGAATAGTTTAGATCAAAGAATATATTCATGTGTTAGAATGGTCCAAAGTCTGTGACAAGACTTGAAAATAGTTGTTCACAGACACACTCCATCCAATCTGGCTGAGCTTGAACTATTTTGAAATGAAGAATGGGCAAAAATGTTCATCTCTAGATGTGAAAGTTATGTTGAATTTACTAAATCCGTGTATATGTATATGTGTGTCTGTGTGCGTAAGTATACATAAAACAACAAAATTAATTTAAAAATAATTAATTAATCTGTAAAAAAATTATATATGTTATATGTGTGTGTGTATAAGGACATATGTCTACAACTTACTGATTTTAAAATGTCAAATAATAATCTTGACGTGTGTTATGCAGTCATTATGTAGTGGATATTTTAACATGGCAGAGAAAAATGGAATGGCGATTAATCTTTTTCAGATACTATATTGAAGGCAACTACATATTGAATACTTGTGGTCAAAATTAGAAAACCAGATATGGGGAGTGTTAGAATGTCCTAAGATAATGCTATGAAAATGCTACTTTAGTTACTTTAGTCTTAAAAATGGTATACATGGATTTATTATTCACTTTACCAACAATTACCCCAAAAGTGATGTCATCTTTAGCATAATCAAGAGGGTTTATTAGTCCATGCTTCCAACTGCAATTGTAGACAGGTGTAGTTTTCTGTATGGTAAATATAGTTCTAGTTCCTGTTGTCTTTGTGTGATACTTCTTTAGTATAATGCCTTTCGTGAGTTTTCTTTCCCTGAGTTTGGAAAAAAAAAACCTGAATTATACCTTCATGTAAACATTTTCTTCAAAATTATGTGATCTGTGTGTGTTACACTTGAAAAAAGGTTGTTTTTTTAACATGTTTCTGTGTTGGATTGATGATAGGTTTGGAAAAGAAAAATGCAGTGATTAATACCCTGACGGAACTAAAGAAGGAGCTTGAGAAACACAGAGATCAACTTACACAGCAGGTTGAAAGAATAGAGACCGGGAGAAATGAGAACAAGATGAAGCTTCGACAAGTAGAGGACACACCTGACTTTTTGAAAGAAAAAGATGACCTATTAAATGTCAAATCGAAACTAGATGACGAGCAGAGAACATATGGAACTTTTGTGCTCGATGTGGACCAGATGCTACAGACAACAGATAATCTACTTGTAATAGTGACTGAGTAGTTGATAATGTACAACACACTGATCAAACTGACTTTGTGTTTGAAAAATGTTTTTAAATATGAAATTCTCATTTCTCAGTTATTGAAGCTCCACTGAGCTTTCTTCGTAACAAAATGGAATAATAGAATTAACAATTAACTGTAACATAAGGGAGGTCAATCATCTACAATTTCTGTGCATGAAGTGTCAATGGAAAATTGTACTTAGTAGTCAGTATAATCTTTTAATGATATAAGTTTGAATATGGTAGAATACTGCATGTAACTATTTGTGTTTAGAAGTATGTAGTTGGTCTCATCCTAGGAAGTCTGTAACATTCCAGGGTGTTCTGGCATTCACCTCCACATCCTAGGAGCATGGGAAAAGGTCGTACCTTGTTTTATTGTTTTACGGTAGGATTAACGTAGTTATATCTGTTTCCAATCTAAGTGGTTTTGGTTAGATGAGGTTTAGGGAAGTCATTTATGGGGTCACACTCTGACACACACACACACACACACACACACACACACACACACACACACACACACCACACAAGCACCCACTGAAGTGTATAAATAAAGGACCAGGGCAAGTCCTCAGGGCCACTCTCTGAGACTCACTCTTGGGGTGTGAGTTCTGAGAGATGCCCTTGCTAGCAAGAAATTCTGTGTGTTTCTCTTCTCTGATTCTCTACTGAAGAAGTGTTTTAGAATATATCTCTTAACATGAAGAAAGAGTACATTTATTTTGAGGTTGTCTGAGAGTCACATATTTGTATTTTATGTATTGTATAAAAAAAAAAAAACTCCAATAAAAACTCCAAGCTGTTAATGGTTTACCAGCCTAGTTCTGCACATACTGCACAGGTGTCGATTGCCTTTCTTATAAAAACAAATTTCTACTCATCAGCTGTTTTGGTTTGTATGATCAGTATACATTACAACTGGGTTTCAGTTTTGTTTTTGTTTTTGGCTTGTTTTTTTTCTAACTGACAAACAGACAACACTGTATGTTTCAAAGGTAAAGACATTTGTGCAGGCGCTCTCACTTGGTGTTAAATCTCATTGCTGTACTTTATTAATTCCAGTTCCTGTTGGAATGCACATCTGCACTTTTTCTGTAGCTTAATTTGTGTAGGTCAATTAATAAATTACTAACTTTTACTTTTGTGTAGAGTTTGCATGTTCTCGCCATGTTTATCTGTGTTCTGTCCCAGTACTTCAGCTCTTTCCTTTTTTCCAAAGACATGCAGTTAAGGCAGTAGGGTTGCCCATATGTGTGAATGTCTGTGCAAATGGTTGTCTGTCTCTTTGTGTTAGGTCAGCAACAGACTGGCGATCTTTCCAGGATGTAACCCTTTACCCCCTGAAAAGTTACAACAGCAATGTACTATTGGTTCTGAACTACTCATACTCATATCTTACACACTTCTATTGCTTTGTCTTTAATTATGCTCAGCAGGCAAAGTATTGCAAGTCAATAATTACCAGAGACAGAGATAAGCAGAGTGTACCTTGATCTACATAAATCCTAGATCAACGTACATTATTATAGTACTTTCACTTACTGACTACACTGAAGTCAATGTTGAGAGCAACAACAGGTATGAAATCTTGTTTGGACATTACTTGGTGATAATTAGTTGTCATGTAGATATAGGTGGGGGGCACACTGTCTTCGTGTTTAAATAGTGGTTTTAAAAATCGACAGCTTGATATTATGCATTTTATGATTGAGTTACTCAGGAAATTTGAATATTACTATTAATTTTTCTGCATAAGACAGTGGTTAATTCATTTTGAGGTTGAGTATGACAGTTATTGAAACAGAAGTCATACATTTGTATTCTATGACCGAGTACTGTAAACAACTCAATAAAAACTGTCATTACCAGGTTCAACCATATTTAAACAAACTAGTAGGCTAATGGTAGTCATATGATTGGTTGTGTGACTAGAATTTAGCTGTTAATTTGTAAGTTCTTCATCTTTAACTTAAGCTGGTTTTGTTTTGATAAGGTCAGCTCCTGATTTTAATAAGTCCTAAGTCCTGAATTTTGAGATGAATGGGTGTGTTGAAACATTTGGCTGGTAATACAAATTGTCAGCTTGTGTTTGGTTCTATACCACTATCCAATGCTGTTGTATGTATAAATGCATAAACCATATGAATGTTCATGCTGCTGAATATATATTACAAGGATTTCAATAACGGGGACCTTTATAGATATAGTAATTTCTGCTGTTGACCACATGTGGGAAGTATCATCTCTCAAAATATTTATACCCATAACATTTCGTTTCAGAATGTACTCAGTTTATGTAACTGACCTCCAACTTGCAATCTGCAAAATGCAATGCAGTAAGCAATGGCAGAAAGAGATAAATAAAACAGCTGCAGGCCAAACAGATTAACAATACGCCTGATATTATTGCAGCAAGAGGGCAGCATGTGACCCCTAGCACCAATCTTATGCAGCACACTTGAAAGAGTTTAGATCAGAAGACTATAAAGGAGCCCTGGCAGGTTGTTTCACTTGCCTCTTCCCCTGAATCCCAGAGCTATTGTATTATTTTTTTACATGCATGCAGTAGTACACATCTGTTTTATCTTTTATGCATGAAAGAGGTTAAATATTGGATTGCAGCAAATTAATCGATCTAGCAGTAGTTCTTATATATTCACAATACAGCACAGTCTGAACATAGTTTTTTTTTTTTTTTAAATTTTATTTATTATTTATTCATTCTTTCACAGAACATCATGGTGCTAAAGCGAAGTAAGAGGCAGACTACATCAAGTCTCACATGTTTCATTTTTCATCAGGCCCCTGTTCTGCTTCTCCTAACATGCTGCTGTGAAGGTAACTTTGGGAAAACAAAACAAAATAATCAGACTTGACTAAAGACTGCATCTTTTTTTAGAGTGTTGTAGATTTGGATTTTTAGTAATGGGTGATTTTAACTGTCACTGATAGCATAACATGTTATGCTGATTGGCATTGGGTTTGAAAAAAACATACAATTGTTGTGTTCAGCTGTTACATATAAATAACAATTTTATAAAATAAGTTTGGATAAGTAAGGGTCTCATTGCAGGAATCATCTTTGCAGGTCAGATTCAGGTCATTGGTCCATCGCAGGCAGTAACTGTGATGGTGGGTGATGACATTATTTTGCCATGCCATCTGAAACCGGCTTCAGATGCTTCTGCTATGACCTTTGAGTGGGCAAGACCTGACCTTAAACCCAGATTTGTCCATGTGTGGCATGAAGGTCAAGACCTTCATGTTAATCAGCATTCATCTTTCAAAGGACGAACATCAGTAGACATCACTAAACTGAAGCATGGAGATATTTCACTGAAACTCTCCAAAGTAAAACACTCAGACAGAGGAATATACAGATGTTACTTTCCAGATTTGGATAAAGAGACTACTGTCCAGCTTGTTGTTGGTAAGCAGAAGTTATTTTTGTGCCTTTTTTATGTGTTTATTCAGAAGTGTTTTAATAGCCATTAGTACAGCATGCTTGGGGTGATAATTATTACTCTGTCCTTCAATTGATGCTCATTTTGCTCATCAGGGAGTGTTTCCCAGGCAGTTGTAAGGTTAACTGGGATTGACCAATCCATAAGTGGAGTGGTGTTACAGTGTGAGTCTGCAGGCTGGTATCCAGAGCCTGAGCTGCTGTGGTTGGACGGTGAGGGAAACCTCCTCTCTGCTGGACCTACAGAGACCCTCAGAGGTCCTGATGACCTCTATACTGTCAGCAGCAGAGTGACTGTGGAGAAGAGACACAGCAACAACATCACCTGCAGAGTCCAACAGAAGAAAATAAGCCAGAGCAGAGAGACACACATACATGTTCCAGGTACAAAATAACTTTATTTGGGTATGCTTCTATATTTGTATATATTCATAAGTCTAACTTTTTCTCATATTTCAGATGATTTTTTTGGGACTCCATGTAGCTCTGCAGCTTGCATTGCCATCAGCATGACTGCTTGTGTCATGAGTGTCCTTGTACTCATCTTTGCTTTGTGGAAAAACAAAAACAGTAAGTTAAGTCAACAGTGTATTAGTTTTAGCCTTCTTGGATTTGTGAAATTCACAGTATAACTCTTCATATGTCTGTTTATAGGTTTTGTTAAAGTAGCAATAAAAAATACAGATGGGTTTTTACCATTTTTTTGAAAATATTTTTGTCACTGAAACACATTGGAATTAAAATGTATTATTTAAATGCCCTACTGAGATTCTATAATTAAGTCACATTTAAGTTGTTCTTTTCTGTCCTGTTAAACTTTCAAGCATCCGTGCACACATTAGCTGTGAAACTTCCTGTTTGTCTGTTTGATAACAGAAACCACTATGACCCGACAACAAGAGAACTTGCATCACACAGAGAATCAAAAAATGAAGGATGACATGACCAAACTTACAAAAGAATTACAGAAGAAGGAGGAAGAGCATAAAAACATGGTGGGGACACTGATGTTACACAAGAAAGAATTGAAAGAAGAGAAAGATAAATTTAAACTGCAATTAATGAAAATGGAGGAAGTGGTGGAGGTCAGTGAAATGGAGCTCCACTCAAAGGAGCAAGAAAAAGGTTCCTCTAGTGCACCATCTTTAGATCTTAAAAAAAAAGTCTCAGAATGCAAATGGAGTGTGAATGACACAGTGACAGCATCTGAAAAACTACTACTAAGCATAGAGAAACTGTTACAATATATAGAAACTGTGGCAAGCCCTGGTTTACAGAGTACGGACTCAGGACACAGTATTTGTGAAGACAGTACACTGATATCAGAGGAAGAAAAAAAAAGAGTACAGCGATCACATTAATAGTGTGATCATTTTTTCGCAGGAAGAAGAAATGCTCATGCACTAGTAGGTTGGTCTTAAATTTGCTTCTGGTTAAAGCCAATGTCTATCCATAACACTCAGCAAATGCTGTAATGTTACAGTTCCTCTGTTTATTTGCAAATTACCACATTTAGAATTTGTTTGGTGAAGCAGTGTAAAGTGATGCATTTCAATATATGTCAACATAAATTTTGATGCTGTGGAAATTTAGTGCCTAAATAAAGGAAATCTGCTGGAGTTGTCCTTTGAAAGTTTTATTTGTACAAGAAGGAATTCAGTCTAAACACAGAGCACACAGCAGTGCAGTAAGGAATTCACTGGAACAGAAGAAACAGACCCTACTTATACAGGGTCCCACCGTAGTTGAGTACCATAAGAAATAAAAAAGAACACTCAATTAGGGAGTTTCTGCACACCTCCAGTTCTACATGCAGGGGTCAAGGGGTTAAGCATAACACAGGCATAAGAAAAAGACAGCTGTATCTTTAATATATAACAAAATGATCTACAAAATTCTAAAATGAATCATGGCCATAAAAAACAAGAAATAACATGCAAGCCACACTTATGATATTATGGTGGCTGAGATGGACTCTGAAGTCAGATACTAGTAGCAAGAGGCAGAAATGTTTTATTTAAACCAGGAGCTTTGCAAATGGAAGGATGTTAACTGAGTTTGAGGTGAACTGCTGAATTGACATTTGTGAAATTGGGAGATGGAAAAGTCTTGCGTGGAAATTATACATTTTAGGCCCAAGGTTTCCTCTGAGTGAGAGGAAAGTTGAAAGTAAAACTAGTGGAGAGCTGGCAGGCAGGTGAGTTTTCCATGCGAGTCCTTCCACACTGTTTTCTGACAACAGCAAATTTCTTGTAAAAGCTTGAGGCAGTGCTGACGTCCAATGTGGTGAATGAATCACAGGAAACAATGAGCCACTCAGGAAATGAAAAACCTAAAGCAGATGGAATATTTGCATTAATTAAAGAAAGTCATTAAATGCATCACCCATATTGCACCTTGATCATATGAATAAAATGGTGACCTAACTAGAGAAAAACCATTACTCCATAAAATTATCTAACACTAATGCCATACTGTCCAATAGCACCAGAGTGGAATAAAAATACATAGCAGTACAATAAATACAATTTTAACTGTGCAAGTGCTCAAATAATGTTATTCCCCTTAGTAACACACTGCTGAACATACTACTACTAAAATAGACCTAAACTATGTTTGTTCTGTTTTGGGGTTTTTTTTCAACATAACTTTATTTATATCATGGGGGCAATTCAGAGTATATAGATGTATCAAACACTAGGGGGCAACAAAGAGTCATAAGTAGTCATTGGTCCTGGGTCATTTGATCCAGCATTTCTATGTTTCTGAACTTACTAGTGATTATTTGAATATTCTATGTTGATTCATGGTTTAATATGTACTTCATGTATTCTGACATGTATTTGGTCTAGCTTTCAGTTCTTAGTTAGTTTGTATATTTGTTTGTCTTAGTCTCCCTTTGTCCATTGTCAGACTGTCTGTTCCCTTTTGTATTCTTTTCTTTTTTGTTATGTTGTACTTTCGTCAGCTATTTAATCAACTAAACATTTTGTTTTTGTTCCCTGCAGTCTACCTGTGCCTGTCTGCATTTGGGTCCAGTTTACAATGTATGATCTGCATTTCCTGCTGATTCCAACAACTTGGAGCTTGAAAATTTGAAAAAAAAAAAAATTTTTGGAAATGGCTTATTATCCAATGATCAAACTCAAATGTAGATGCAGGTGTTTGTAAGTTGTGGTCACCATACTTCAACATCAAGCTACTGCTACGGCAGAGGGTTGAGCATAAGGGGAGTAATGTTTTTTCAACTGGCAGGTAAAAATATTGTCAAATACACAGTGTTGGGGAGTAACGGAATACATGTACCGCCGTTACGTATTTAAAATACAAAATATGAGTAACTGTATTCCGTTACAGTTACCGTTTAAAAAGGTGGTATTTAGAATACAGTTACTTTGTTGAAATAAATGGATTACACGGCGGTACTTCCCTGTTTCATATTGTGGCGGGTCAGGACTGTTTGGGTTTTGTTTGACAGCTATGTTCTGTTGTTCCAGGCGGCAGCGTAACGGTTGCCGTGGTTACAGGGTGACGCTCTCTCTGTGCGTGTTTCCTGGGTGAGAGAGCGTCTGTTGTTGTTGTGCTAAGCTAATAGGCAGAATGCTACCGGTATAGCTCTAAAGAATGTAGCATCATGGGCAGTGTAGTCCGTGCTGCAGGGAGAATGGACTGCCAAACACGTTATGTGTCTGTGAGCGAGGGAGGGAGAAAAAGGAAAAGTACGAGTTATCATCGAGCAAAAACGGGAGCTGGAAGCATGTAAATATAATAATAACCACTGCAGCCAAGAAGAGTGCCTGACGAGCCCAGTTGTAAGTAAGCTATTAAGACTCGACTGTACACCGTGTTCGTGTTTTCCTCCAAAAACAATAAGTTCCGTTGGAGCAGCCTTTCAACGCCTCTCTCTGTCTCTCGCTAGCAAAGTTGACCTAGACAACAAAGTAAAGCTATTTTTCGGCTACTAGCCCGACACAGAACCCACGGTATTAGCCAGAGGTCCCTTTACTACGGTTCGGAGCCGCGGACCTTCAGTAACAGTAATAAATCACAGCAATAGTACATTCATGTAGTTGTAAACAGCATGATAATATATTAAGTAATCCAAAGTATTCAGAATACGTTACTCTCATTGAGTAACGTAACGGAATACGTTACAGAATACATTTTGGGGCATGTATTCTGTATTCTGTAATGGAATACATTTTAAAAGTAACCTTCCCAACACTGCAAATACATAAGAACACAAAACCAGTGATGCAGTGGAAAACAAAGAAACTAAAACTCAAAAGCAGTCTAAGGGAGTCATTTTTGCACTGTATCTGACTCCAACAATGGGTTTTATAACAAAAAGAAAAGAAAAAAGAAAACAAGGGCGTACTCTGTTGTGTGACTTTATCAGTAAGTAGTTTCTCATTACTGGCTAGCTGCAGTGAAATGGGGAAATCTAGCCATGAGCTATAATGCTAGAATTTGTTGAGCATTTCATAAATGACCGTGTGAGTCAGGTGCACCAGTGGTTCATCTGACTGAAAAGCTGGAGTTAGACATTCCTCCTGATTTTTCCTCATAGTTGGGTGTACTGAGCACTGTTGGGTGTACTTGAGACCACAAGTTTGCAAGGTCCAGTCAGTACTGTATTATGTATTTTTCACAAGCACATCCAAACAGTTTACAACATAACAGGTTACTAACTGAGCATCACACTGGAACATAACAATGTTTCTTACTGAAGCACGATTGAAGCACACCTACTAGTACTACGAGTAAATCTGAAATTGTCATGTTCAGTTAAGAAAGAAACTCACACAAGCTCATGTGCTGCATCTCTGGAAGGGGAAGGAGAGGAAGAACACTGTGTTTCATTTTCATTCTAAATGGTAAAAATATAAATGCTTAATAAATACTTAACTGAACTATCATAACAGCGATGGAAATTTTTAAGTGTCAGCTCATGTTCCGGTTAACTTGAGTTGAACTTACTTTGAGCATGTGGTTTTCAGAAATACACAGTGCTTCATTAGTGACGGTGTGTTTTTAATAGATGTCAGTGGTTTAATATGTTAATAGGAACATAAAGCAGCAGTGTGCTGTCATGTTGGTTGCTAACCACAGTGAATGTTTTTAAAAAGAAGCAGCATCTGTGTTTATTTGAACAACATCTTCAGACGTGGTAACAAACTGAGCAGGTAACACAAGGTGGTTCAACTGACACAATGTGACTAAGACAGAGACCAATATAGAGACAGTGGGTGGGGGATGTGATGAATCTATGTTTGCATGTGTAATAATAGGCACAATCTGCTCTTTGCCACTGAAACATACATTCATTATGGTAGTTTTAGATAGAAGAACTAATTAGAAGAGCCTGAGGAAATGAGAGTACAACTTTATTTGTGTTAGAACTTGAATATCCTTGGCTCTCCAACTGGTTTCTGTACTTTCTGTATTTCCTGACATTATGGTACACATTTTCTCAAAATCATCAGTACACCTTATAATCCAGTGCACCTTATGTATGAATTCTAGTTGTGCTTACTGACCTTGAACCAATTTTATGTGGCACACTCAAAAATCTGCCAAAAAGTGATTTAGTCTGACTTTGGTAAGCTACGAAGCCGTACTGCTTTATGCAGTGTCGGAGCATTATGGCTACTCTAGTCAGGAGCCTCGCGGAGTACTCTGGGTCCAAACTACTAAATTAAAACATACAGCTCTTCTCTGACTTCCAACAGAAATGAAGACAGAAAACTAAAGAGCAGTGACTTTTATAGGATTACTGAAGTTGGGCTAGCTGGTATATAATGATGTGCTACATGATCGCTAGAGTCACAGCTAAGTTATCATAACATAAACATAGTGAAGCTGGAGAATGAATGCTAACTTTTTTCCACTTGATAAAAGTTAACATGAGGTTTCCTGATGGTTGGGGACAAATGAAATCGCATGGAAAGATGCTGTAAACGGACCAAACTTCATTCAGGAGAACAATTGAGATAATCCATCCACAATCGTGTTGTTGCAGTTTATTAATGGCTAACCTCATGTTAGTCAGAACCTGTTCATCGACATTACGCCTTATAATCCGGTGCGCTTTATGGTCTGAAAAATACGGTATTTTGTTATTTTTTGTTCCTTTATTGTTTTGGTTTTACAAATTACACTGACTGCAGAAAAATAAAAAAAGATAAAAGTTTAAAAAAAAATACAAAAGCAGACAATACAAAATAAACAAAATTTAAAATACACACAGAAGAATGTAGATGTGCCATTTCAGAGAGAGAAAAAAAGAAATCTGTGTTAATAGCATAATAACTTTTAATGTTTAATAGTCTAGCAAAAGAAAATCCAGCAAATAAAAAATGTATGGGCCTCAGTCAGTAAGTCAGTTAGTAGGGTTAGGTTAATTGATGTTTCTGGGGCGATCGTGGCTCAAGAGTTGGGAGTTCGCCTTGTAATCGGAAGGTTGCCGGTTCGAGCCCCGGCTCGTACAGTCTCGGTCATTGTGTCCTTGTGTCACCTACTTGGCCAGAAGGGCCGATGGTGCGATATGGCAGCCTCGCTTCTGTCAGTGCGCCCCAGGGCAGCTGTGGCTACAACTGTAGCTACAACTGTAGCTTGCCTCCACCAGTGTGTGAATGTGTGTGTGAATGGGTGGATGACTGGGTGTGTAAAGCGCTTTGGAGTCCCTACTAGGGGGGACTAGTAATGATGACATCATTTAGTGACTTCTAGCGACTTTTAGGACAGCCAATAGCGATTTCCTTACTGAAGAGTTGGCAACAGTGGATAAGCAGGATAGGATGCGTGGATGCATGAGCCTCAATTCACTGAAGAATAGATGACAGTCTCGACGTCTTCCCTGGATACTTCCAGTTCTGTTTTGGAAACATGTATCAAATTCAAAATCTATTTTCTCTCTATAAATTTTCTCTGTATATTTCTCACCTGTGTTAAATAATCATTTTATATAAAGCTCGATAGATGCATACAAAGCAGTAGTTGTGGTTGCGATCAATGGCAATTCAATTGTTTCCATCTAACAAGATAATACAAAACTTTGAAAGAGTTTTCTCACATGCTATCATTTATGTACATTAATTCTTAAAAACCCTAACAAAATATCAGTGACTCATAAAGGTTACCTTTCTCTACCACGCCATATGACACTTGTGTGTACTCCTCTTGCAAGACTGAAATGTTAAAAAAAAAAGAGGGTGGGGTTGTTATGAGGATGTAATGTGAAGTTTTTAACATGCATTTCATGGACACAGTATGTATTGTATTATTATTATGCATTATAGTGCTTCCGGTGCATCTAATCATTGAACTACAATTAAAAGATATTTGTCATTACTAAATTGTTAAATGGTTATGATATAGAAATACTTTAAATAATAATGTTCACTTAATGTCAACATTTCTAAAAATTGTATGCGTTTGTTTCATTTTTCTGTTACCATGTATTTTCTGTGTCAGGGACACTTGACAAATGAAAAATCTAAAAAAAATTACATAAGCAGGATGTGAGCTTAGGGGTGTGAGTTAAAGGGGCTCAAAATAACTGAATAAATGTGAATTAAATGTGATTCAAAAAGTGCCAGATTTTGACCCATTTTGTCATGTTACAACCTTAGAGAATCTGATATTCGAAAGAAGGGACTGCTCTCACAGCTAGAGATTGACGAGGTACAACACAAATGCTACGGCAAAGGAGAGCCAGGACGCTAGGTCAGGGGGGTGACCCGAGATTCGCTACCAAGCCCCAAGTGCGATAGAAGAAGGCTCGTTGATTGCGAGAGGAACTGACCTGAAAGAGGATCATGGCCAGGCTTGAAACCTAGACCCCCCGTAGCCGGTTACCAAGACTACATGAAGTACCCTCAGAAGGTCTGCTAGATGATGTTAATGCAGCACTACGGATGATACCTACAGCCACCATTACCAAGACTAACAAGCTGATCTACACTACAGCAGCAGTGATCAGTGAGATGCTGGGCTACAAATTGAACAGCCACAAGGGGCAGTACCCTCTATGGAGAAGGAGGCTAGAGGCTAAGATCAAGGTAGCACGGACGGAGGTTAGCCAACTATCAAAGCTGCAGAAAGGTACAACAAAGAAGATGCCTAAGAAGTACAGCAAGATATCCATACCTGGCTTTGGAAACTGCCAAGCAACGACTCACAGCCTTGGCCAGCCGCTTGAAGAGGTACACTAGAGAGATCGAAGGTAGGAGAATAAACCAGCTGTTATGATACTGTAGCTCCTGTGAAAACTAAGGTCTCGAATCAGAAGTACCTGACTCCGTGGTATAATTCTCAAACACGTACCCTAAAGCAGATGACTCGTAAGCTGGAGAGGAAATGGCGTGTCACAAATTTAGAGGATCATCATTTAGCCTGGAGAAATAGTTTGCTGCTTTATAGGAAAGCCCTCCGCAAAGCCAGAACATCTTACTATTTGTCACTGATTGAAGAAAATAAAAACATAATCATCCCACAGATGTAATATTATCTACAGCTACTTTTAGTACCATTGATGTTAAGTTAGACTCTTTTTCTCCAATTGATCTTTCTGAGTTAACTTCAATAATTACTTCCTCCAAACCATCAACGTGTCTTTTAGACCCCATTCCTACAAAACTGCTCAAAGAAGTCCTGCCATTAATTAATTCTTCGATCTTAAATATGATCAACCTTTCTCTAATAATCGGCTATGTACCACAGGCCTTCAAGCTGGCTGTAGTTAAACCTTTACTCAAAAAGCCATCTCTAGACCCAGCAGTCTTAGCTAATTATAGGCCAATCTCCAACCTTCCTTTCATATCAAAAATCATTGAAAGAGTAGTTGTCAAAAAGCTAACAGATCATCTGCAGAGGAATGGCTTATTTGAAGAGTTTCAGTCAGGTTTCAGAGTTCATCACAGCACAGAAACAGCTTTAGTGAAGGTTACAAATGATCTTCTTATGGCCTCTGACAGTGGACTCATCTCTGTGCTTGTCCTTCTTGACCTTAGTGCAGCGTTCAATACTGTTGACCATAACATCCTATTAGATTGATTAGAACATGCTGTAGGTATTACAGGTACTGTGCTGCAGTGGTTTGCATCATATTTATCTAATAGACTCCAATTTGTGCATGTAAATGGAGAGTCCTCTTCACACACTGAGGTTAATTATGGAGTTCCACAGGGTTCAGTGCTAGGACCAATTCTGTTTACATTATACGTGCTTCCCTTAGGCAGCATCATTAGAAGACATAGCATATATTTTCACTGCTATGCAGATGACACCCAGCTCTATTTGTTCATGAAGCCAAATAACACACACCAATTAGTTAAACTGCAGGAATGTCTTAAAGACATAAAGACCTGGATGCCCGCTAACTTTCTGCTTCTTGATTCAGATAAAACTGAGATTATTGTACTCGGCCCTGAAAATCTTAGAAATATGGTATCTAACCAGATTCTTACTCTGGATGGCATTACCTTGGCCTCCAGTAACACTGTGAGGAACCTTAAAGTCATTTTTGACCAGGATATGTCCTTCAACGCACATATTAAACAAATATGTAAGACTGCCTTCTTCTATTTACACAACATCTCTAAAGTTAGAAATATCCTGTCTCAGAGTGACGCTGAAAAACTAGTTTATGCATTTATTACTTCCAGGCTGGACTACTGCAATTCATTATTATCAGGATGTCCAAAAAACTCACTGACAAGCCTTCAGTTGATCCAAAATGCTGCAGCAAGAGTCCTGACAGGGACTAGAAAGAGAGAGCATATTTCTCCTTTTTTGGCTTCCCATCATTGGCTTCCTGTTAAATCCAGAATTGAATTCAAAATCCTGCTCCTCACATACAAGGTCTTAAATAATCAGACCCCATCTTATCTTAATGACCTTGTAATAATAATAATGGATTGGATTTATATAGCGCTTTTCAAGGCACCCTTTACAATGCCACTATTCATTCACTCTCGCATTCACACACTGGTGGAGGCAAGCTACGGTTGTAGCCACAGCTGCCCTGGGGCAGACTGACAGAAGCGAGGCTGCCATATCAAGGGGGGTGATGAGTCTGGGTACAGGTCTCTAGTAAAACAACGTTCTTGTCTATGGTGAAGGAAAAAAAACTACCTCATCCTCAACACGGACAAGACCAAGGAATTAATACTGGACTTCAGGAAGAACCTCCCTCCCCTGCAGCCTCTTATCATCAAAGTGACAGAGGTGGAGAGGGCCAACGGCCACAGATTCCTGGGACTGCAGGTTGCATCACACCTGAGCTGGACTCTCAACACCACAACAACAGTGAAAAAAGCCCAGCAAAGGCTTTATTTCATTTGGGTGCTCAGGAAAGCCAGCATGAACCACCGCCCTTTCACCCAGGCCTACAGAGGACTGATAGAGAGCATCCTCACCGCAGGTATCACTGTCTGGTATGGAAACACCACACAGACAGAGAGGAAGGCTCTGCAAAGAGTCATAAAGCCTGCGGAGAGGATTATAGGAACAAAACTTCCTTCCATGGACCTTCTGTACGCACAACACTGCCAAAAATGAGCAGAGAGAATTATCAGGGACTCACACCATCCAGCACCATCTCTGCTCAGACACAAAAACTGCATATACAATCTGAGCCACAACAGAGCGGACAGCATCATCACACACAGAACAAGGTTTTTCAACAGCTTCTTCCCCGCAACTGTCAGATTGATGGCAAAACACAAACACTGAAATATAAACACAACACTGAATACGCCACAGTCAGACTGATGGCAAACAAAAAACACAGAACACTTAAAATAAAACAGCACTACTTTACCTCATTTTGAATGTTCACAAACTAATGTGCAATATACTCAAACAGACTTGCGTAACAGATCTGTGAAAAATTTGCAATATTATGAGTGCAATACTAGAAGTGTATTACAACACTCTCTGTACAGTTTTTTTTAATGTATATAGCAAATAATATGATTGTGCCACTTCTTACTTTATTTCTATCTTTCTTTTTTAGCTGCTCTGTCTTTATACTGTAAAAAGTGTGACGTGACCTGGAAAGCTCTGCACAAGAATTCCAATGTGCATGGACTGTCAGTCCTGTGTGCAAATGGCAAATAAAAATCTTGAATCTTGAATCTATTGGAAGATAAACCTTTCCCCTAGTCTTTGGTCTGGAGCGCTCTGGTGCAGGTTATCACCAAGGACATCTCTGTACATTGCTGCATTCATTTTTTCCTCAATTACTTAAGTAAAGTAAGTAAAATTTTATTTATATATATATATATATATATATATATATATATATATATGCTATATATATATATATATATATATATATATATATATATATATATATATATATATATATATATATATATATATATATATATATATATATGGCACCTTTCTAGATAAAAATCACAAAGTGCTTCACAGAAGCTAAAACCTAAAAATAAAAATCAACCAAAAGCAAGTTTCCTTCCACATAAAGCAAGCTTTATGTGGAAGGAAACTGTGACCTAGGACAAGCTGATGGCATAAGATGTAAGTACAACTCCTCCGGTTTCATATGCAAAAAAAAAATATTGCGCTAGCTTACGCAGTTGCAGTGCTACCGGGATTTAAAAATAGTTAGGGAAAAAGGAGCGTGCCCGCTCCGACCGGCTTTAAAGGGTTAAAGGAGATATATAACTGAATATCATCTGCATAGCAGTGATACGAAATGTCCTTATAAGTGCTCAACAAGTGTTGAAGAGGAAGTAAATACAGCAAGAACAATAAAGACCCCAAAACTGAACCTTGTGGCACACCATAGGCAAGAAAAGTAGAAGAGGAAGAGGTACTTAGAGGTAGCCACAGAAAAGAATCGTTCATGCAAATAGGATTCAAACCAGTCCAAAGCAGCCCCTGATATACCCACCCAGTGTCTCAGCCTATCTAGCAGAATATGATGGTCCACAGTATCAAAGGCGGAGGTCAGGTCCAACATCAACAGAACGGAGCATTCTCCTGCATCACATCTCATCAAAATGTCGTTGGAGACTCTAAGAAGTGTAGTTTCAGTAGAGTGAGCTCTACGAAAGCCAGATTGGAATTTATCCAGAATGAATCTAAAACAGCTATAAGCTGCTTAGCCACGACCTTTTCTAAAATCTTAGCAATGAAAGGTAATTTTGAAATCGGTCTGTAGCTACTAAGAAGAGAAGCATCAAGCTTAGGGTTTTTTTTAACAGTGGGTGAATAACAGCATTCTTACAATAAACAGGGACCTGACCAGAAACCAGTGAGGTATTGATAATTGTGAGCACACAGGGACCAATAGACTGAAAGACATTTTTAAACAAAGATCCAAGTAAAATATCAAGAGAGCAGGAGGACGCTTTCATCAAATTAACTAACTTGACCAGCTCTGTTAAGGACACAGGTAAAAATCTTTCTAAAATAACAGGCCTAGCTTGAGTTGGAGCAGACAAGAGAGACACAGAAGGAGAGATATTGTTCCTCACGTTACTGACTTTTTCAACAAAGAAAGAAAGAAATTTTTCACAATCTTCATTTGATGAAATTGGGACAGCAGGTGGAGCAGGAGCAACAACATCACTAATGGTGATGAATAGTACCTTGGGGTTACTTCTGCTCTTAGACACTAAGTCTGAGAAATAGGCCGCCCTTGCATCTCGAACTGAAGGGTTAAAAGAGACTAAAAGGTCCTTTAAATGAAGGAGATGGACATGCAAACGCGTTTTCCTCCATGAACGTTCAACCTTACGGCAGCAATGCTTTAAGAAGCAAATGCTGTCATTTATCCAGGGAGACGAATTTGAAACCGGAGCTAGTCTAGCTTTGACAGGACAAACATTGTCTAAAATAGAAAGACAATGATTATTAAAAAGATTTGTTAAAAAATGAACATCATTATAAGGAGATAAAACTAAATTAAAGGCATCGGAAAATTTAACAGCAGTAGAGGAATTTAAGATGTGAGCGCTAACCACGTGTCGAATAGGAGAGAGGGACAGATGAAAAGACAGGCTAAAAAGAATACAATGATGATCCGAAATAAATAAAAAATAAAATCAATGTTTAAACCTAAAGTAAAAACAAGGTCCAGTGTGTGTCCTTTGGTGTGTGTGGGACCAGACACATGCTGAGTAAAATGAAAAGAATCCATGACGCTAAGGAAACCTCTGGCAAAGAGGTCAGAGTCATCATCAACGTGTATATTAAAATCCCCGACTATAACCAGTCTGGACAGGTTCAAAGTCGAGGATAAAAAGTCACTGAACTCCTTTAAAAACATACTGTTTAGGCCAGGTGGACGATACACTACAGCACAGTAAAATGGATCTTCCTTTCCAATTCTAACCAGCTGTAGATCAAAGGATGAAAAATGTCCGACCAACACTGCGCGACAGTAAAACCGGCTTCCAAACACCGCAGCGACACCTCCTCCTCCTCCTCGACCTGACGTCCGAGGCTGGCTGATGAATGAGTACCCACTTGGGCAAAGTTCGATGACGGATGAAAAGTCACCATCGCGCTGCCAGGTTTCAGTTAGAAATAAGAAGTCCAGTTTCTTGGAAAGAATAAAATCGTTCAGCAAGAACGTTTTATTAGTCATTGATCGAGCGTTAAAAAGCGCCACGCTCAGCGAAGTAGAAGACATATTATTAACAGAAGCGGCCGATTCAGAGGACGAAGAAACAGAGAGTTTGATCCGCGACGCTCATAAATTCCACTCACTGCGGGGATGGAAGGCCAAACAACAGGAGTGTCTGGATGAACACTCCTGAGGTAGCGCCGTCTCATAGATCCAGGCACCGCTAGTCCCCGCTTCCAGAACAGTCTGAGTTTTACACCTGCTCTTTTTCCTCTCCTCCTCCGTGACTTGCACGGACACAGAAAGGCGCCACTGATGACACCTAACGAAGATCCAGACACCGGTGTCGGCAGCAGAGGATGGAATATACCGCAGGAGGATGAGGCATCTGGACTTATCATAAAGGATCGGATGGATAATAGGGTCAGGCGATCATAGACAAGGGCAGCCAACACATTAGTGACAAAAAGCGAAAGCAAAAAGGCTGAGAAAAACATCACAGAGAAACCACAGCCGGCAGCCAAACAAAGGCGCCATCATACCAGACTAGATCCAGTTTCTGATGAAAAAAACATCATCACATCATGATGAAGTGACTCCCTTGCTTCACTGAAGGCATGGCAGTGGCCAGGTAATGAGCAGTACCTGGTTCAGATCAAACCAAATCATTTTGATTCTCATGGTCTGAGAGTCCCTCCTCTTTGGCAAACTCTAGACGGGCATTCGTGTCCCTTTTACTGAGCAGTAAAAGCCCTGATTAAAGCCCTTCTACCCTGATTGCTCAGACTGGCCAGGACTAGGACGAGCCCTTGTAATACCAAACCTTTTCTATTTTACGAGTGATGGGGGCCACTGTGCTCACTGGCACCCTAGGTGCTGGAGAATTTTTTTTCTGTCCCCTTCTGTACATCTGTGCTTGGATACAAACTTGTCTTTAAATCTACAAACAAGACCTGTCTACAGACCTGTTATATTTTTGTTTTTTATTACACTTTGTCTCTTTGTCATTATAGAGTATTGGGTGTAGAATTTTGAGGTGAAAATTAATTTAATCAATTTTGAAATAAGGGTGTAACATGACAAAATGTGGAGCAAGTGAAGCACTGTGAATACTTTCAGGATGCACTGTACATGTTAAACTTACTCTGGAAGGAAATCAGCTCATTCTGAGGTAGTAAGGTGGGAACTTTGTTCAGATTTGTCTGATGTTTCAGAGAATGACCCTGTGGGTCATTCAACTGTTTGCATGATTTTAACCACAAACTGAACATCCACTGACTGAGACTTTATTTTATTTTTATTTTGTTTTTTTATTTTGTTTTATTTTGTGTCCAGTGAACAAGTATGCAGTTTCTCACCTGTGTTGTCTTCACATGAGCGTGAACCTTGTACTGATGAAAAACAGGCTGATACTGAAAAAAACCAAGAAAAAAATACATTAGTAGGAAAGAGAGCAAGGGAAATGTTAGGGAATGTTAATGCAATGATGTCTAATAATCAACATGTCAGAAGCTAAAACATTTTAAAAAAAACTACAACAAAAGCAAAACATAATCCTCTGTTGCATTCTTTTAATAGTACAATTTACTTATCTGGTAAATAAGTCTGATAATAATTATTATACCTAATACCTGACATATTAGGAAATTAAATTGAATGAAAAGTCTATTTATATCTGTCTACTTTCTGGGAGACATGGTTTCTGTACCTTTGCATTTGTTTTGAAGAAGCAGGCCCACCAAGAACAACAACAGATCGACCAGTAAAACACAGATAACAGTCCAGAGCATTTTAGGGAAGGGACTATATGGAAGATCAGTCTCTTTGTGAGGCACTGGAAAGTCTACATTGAAGATATTAACAATTCAGGAAAAATAAAAACAAAAACAAATAAAACACATATATATATATATATATATATATACATATATATATATACATATACATATATATATATATATATATATATATATATATATATATATATATATATATATATATATATATATATATATATATATATGATCTAAATCACCTTTGCTTTGTTTTATAACAGTTAACCAGCTCTCTGGTGATTCTCCAGCTCCAGATATGCTGCACTTGTAGAGTCCTTCATCAGACTTGGAGACATTTTTGATGGTCATGCTGCTTTGATACCAGGTCCCAAGAGATAAACCATCTTTGTAGAAGTCAGTTATGTGTTCTGACTGAGTTTTCTTGTTTGTACAATTTAGGGTCACCTCATTTCCCTCCTTCACAGGGCAGGTTGGACTTTCCAGGATTACAAAACCAGCTGGGAAGTAATTAGAATATATTTTATCAGTTAATTTTTAACATGTTTTAGTAAAGATCTCACTAAGGAAAATTAGATTTTTATGAAAAGTGCTAAAAAAAAACTAAAGTAGGACCTGACTTGTATTATAGACTGCTGGTTATTAGGTTTTACTCTGTACCCTTAACTACTTTTGTATCTCTTGTTAACAGATATTATTGAGTATTAGTGCACTGATGAGTATAAAAAATGTTCTTCATATTCATCTTGATTGTCCCCTTATAGGGGGATATTTTAAAGAAATGTTGCCATATATTGTCAGTGGACATTAGTAAGGTTAGTAACATAAACAGTGTTGGGGAGTAACGGAATACATGTACCGCCGTTACGTATTTAAAATACAAAATATGAGTAACTGTAATCCGTTACAGTTACCGTTTAAAAAGGTGGTATTTAGAATACAGTTACTTTGTTGAAATAAATGGATTACACGGCGGTACTTCCCTGTTTCATATTGTGGCGGGTCAGGCCTGTTTGGGTTTTGTTTGACAGCTATGTTCTGTTGTTCCAGGCGGCAGCGTTACGGTTGCCATGGTTACAGGGTAACACGCTCTCTCTCTGCGTGTTTCCTGGGTGAGAGAGCGCCTGTTGTTGTTGTGCTAAGCTAATAGGCAGAATGCTACAGGTATAGCTCTAAAGAATATAGCATCATAGGCAGTGTAGTCCGTGCTGAATGGAGAATGGACTGCCATACACGTTATGTGTCTGTGAGCGAGGGAGGGAGAAAAAGGAAAAGTACGAGCTGTCATCGAGCAAAAACGGGAGCAGGAAGCATGTAAATATAATAATAACCACTGCAGCCAAGAAGAGTGCCTGACGAGCCCAGTTGTAAGTAAGCTATTAAGACTCGACTGTACACCGTGTTCGTGTTTTCCTCCAAAAACAATAAGTTCCGTTGGAGCAGCCTTTCAACGCCTCTCTCTGTCTCTCGCTAGCAAAGTTGACCCAGACAACAAAGTAAAGCTATTTTTCGGCTACGAGCCCGACACAGAACCCACCGTATTAGCCAGAGGTCCCTTTACTACGGTTCGGAGCCGCGGACCTTCAGTAACAGTAATAAATCACAGCAATAGTACATTCATGTAGTTGTAAACAGCATGATAATATATTAAGTAATCCAAAGTATTCAGAATATGTTACTCTCATTGAGAATACATTTTGGGGCATGTATTCTGTATTCTGTAATGGAATACATTTTAAAAGTAACCTTCCCAACACTGCATATAAATATAAATAAAGCATATAGTCACCCAACATACCAGTGACAGAAATGTTCACAACCTCACTTCGTTCTCCCTTTTCATTTTCACACCAGTATTCTCCACTGTGTCTTTCAAAGATGGGATAAATTGTGCAGGGTGATGCTGATATGCTCAATGTGAGGGAAGAGTTTGTTATTTTATGGGATTTCCACTTCACGATCCATTCACCGATGCTCTTATCTTCCTCACAATGTACAGAGACATTATCGTATTCAAAGAACTGATGCTTGTCTGGAACAACGCGAGCAAAAACTGCACCTGAGACAGAGATATGAAGAAAGAAAGCAATCAAATGAATTATCTGTTCTTAAAATAAGAAAAAAATATTTCAAAATGTGTTAGTATTACAAAATAAAAAAAATAAAACTCCAAAGGCAGTGACGTTACTTTCTAGGCAGGATCTGCTTGTGTTAAAAAATGCAGACCATTAAAGACTACAGTTTCAGAGCTTCAAACAGTTTTGAAGGTAGTTGAAATCTAAAATTACACTTTATATCAGGAAGAAACTGCTTCTTACTCACCAGCAAAGTTACTGTGGTCAGCTTGTACGGCCATCATCACTAAAACAGCAGTTACTGAAGAGACAAATGGAATTTTGTGCATCAGACATATGTGATTGCTATTGAATGATTAATTGGTAGAATTAATTGGTATTAATTAATATATTAATTAATTAATTGGTAGAATCAGTACTTACAAAGTCGGATACTTAGAGCTGCATAATCCATAATCTCTTACTGTTGACTGTGAGAACACTGGACTGAAATACAGCAAAGATAGAATGTAGGTTGGGACTTCCTCTTCCTGTTTAATGTATTGCTGGTGTTGATGGTGTAAGTAGAAATATTTATTACTGCTATACACTAATAATGTTAAATGTCACAGATGTGACCCATCTCTGGCTATTTGTTACTTTTTGGGTGAGTAAAATTATTTATTTAATTAAATAATTCATTCATTATTGTCATTTTTGTTTGTTTGTTTGTTTGTTTGTTTGTTTTTAGAGTTCCAACTCAAGCATTTCAAAACAAAGATACTTGGACTAATGGGGGATGTAACTGATTACATAGCAGATTAAATCCAATATTTAAAAAAAACTATCCATAACTAATCTTCATTCCTCTGAATTATAACATTCAGTAATGGCTGTTTTCGTCTCTCGTTTTTTGTTAGTTCCACTCTGCCCTCTGCTGTTAGCCATTTTACACTCCTCAGTACATATATTATTTACAGATCAAATGAACATTGAACCTTATAAAGTACAAGGGGTGTAACAATAGTCTGATAAGGCAGAATTTATTTTCTCTATCATGCCATCAAGTTTGCCATAAGTGCACCAAGGTCAACTTAAATCTTCAAACACTAAGATTACCTAAGATTAGACATCACAAATATGGAAGTAAAAATGATTTTACTGGAGGACTTTGGCCTTAAATTTAACTGAGTCCGACACAAGCAGAGGTTGGCTTACTTGTTCATGTATACTGAGATATTTATAATTAGAGCTATTTGCATTAAATATTAATTGGGCTGTCTTCTATACATGATTTCATTGATGCCAGATATCTTATTTCTTTTCAGTGTACACTTCCAAGGTGGTGGGTTTTACAATTGCTGGACTGATTGCAGGTGGTTTGATAGTTGGTATCATAAGGAAATGCGCTCTGCTGAGAAGGTGATTGGCTGCAGACTCCCATCTTTGCAGGACCTGTATACCTCCAGGACACTGGGGCGTGCAGCTCGGATCTCAGCTGACCCTTCTCACCCTGGACACAGTCTGTTTGACCTGCTCCCCTCAGGCAGGAGGCTCCGGTCCAGTCGCACCAGAACCTCTCGCCATAAGAACAGTTTCTTCCCCTCTGCTGTTGGACTCATGAACAATAACCGTATGACTGTTCCCACCACTAACACATGACCCTACGCTGTATTCACTGCATCATGCCATGTTTGGCACTGATCACCACCTGCACTCATGTATATATCTATCTACTTAGCACTTTTAATTCTTATTTTTATTTTTTTATGTCTATATAAGTGTTATACGACAGTATGTTTGCTCTAAGTACCGCAGCAATTTCCTAATGTTGTAAACCTGCTCAACATTTGGCAATAAAACTCTTTCTGATTCTGATTCTGATTCTGAAATCGACATGTGGTTTATTGTTTTACAGTGGAATAAAATACTACGAGAGAAAATTTACTATACTGCAATATCATTTACTCCTTGCATATTTGCAAAGAGTAAATAATATTTGCATATTTGTGCATTTCATCTTTTGATTGACATGTCTTGTTGTTGTTTCTGTTGTTGCTGTAGTGAAAAAAAATAAGGAGAAATTGGAAAATCAGAAAAAACAACTCAACAGGGAACTTCAGGAGATGAGGAAGAACCAGTAGGAAAACAAAGACAGGCTTCAGTCAGCGGAGACAAATTAGTAATGGAAAAACAAAACATGTTACACGCTCAATGGACACTGGATGAGAAAAAGAAGAATTGTGACAGAGAAATACTGAACAGAGACAAGTTGGTGGATCTGACAAAGGGGGTATTTTGTTAGATTAGTCAGAAGCAAAAGGAATCAGAGCCACAAAAGGTCTTTGCTCTGATGACTATTAGTGGAAGTGAATAGTCTAATTGGTTTCACTACACAAACATTCAGATATTAATTATTATTTTATTATTATTTTAGCCATAACCAAACTTGGTAATATCGTGATAATGGAACCAAGTTCAGTTATCAATATATTACCCAATTTGAGTGTAAAGCAAAAATATGTATATATAGAAAACATATCATTTTCTTAAGAAAACGATGCAGAGTTTGCCTTGTAATCGGAAGGTTGCCGGTTCGAGCCCTGGCTCGGACAGTCTCGTTGTTGTCGTTGTGTCCTTGGGCAAGACACTTCACCTACCGCCTACTGGTGTTGGCCAGAAGGGCCGATGGCGCAATATGGCAGCCTCGCTTCTGTCAGTCTGCCCCAGGGCAGCTGTGGCTACAACTGTAGCTTGCCTCCACCAGTGTATGAATGTGAGAGTGAATGGGTGGATGACTGGACGTGTAAAGCGCTTTGGGGTCCCTAGGCGGGACTAGTAAAAGCGCTATACAAATACAGGCCATTTACCATTTAGAAAATCAGCACTGCTCAGTGTTAGTCATTGTAAATCTTCAAAACTAACTAGGTTACTTTTAAAAATATAACACTGTCAAAAGTGTTCATTTAACACTAAGAGGAGTGGACACATATAGACACTCTCTAGTAGTGATGGGTAGATGAGGCCTCATGAAGCGTTTCAGCACATTCCCCAAACTGTATCGATACTGTGTCGACACAGTGTTGCTGTTTTGCTCCATACTGACACCTGCTGGACATTAAATATCATTACAGGCAACTTACTCGAGACTCACAACAGACACTGATTCAATGACCTAGTCATACGTGTATACACTGTAAGGTATTGTATTTTCCATGGAATCATTTTAGATCTTTTATGTTTCAAATATTGTAGACTTCTGGGGTGGCTGTAGCTCAGGTGGTAGAGCAGGTCATCTACTGATCGGAAGGTTGGTGGTTCAATTCCTGCTTCCACTAGTCTGCATGCCAAATATCCTTGGGCAAGATACTAACCCCAAATTGCTCTCCGATGCATCCATCGGAGTATGAATGTGTGTGATGAAGCACTTAGAAAAATGTGCTTGTGCAAATGGGTGAATGCACAAGTTGTGTGAAGCGCTTTGAGTGCTCAGATGAGTAGAAAAGAGCTATATATATATATATATATACATATATACATACATATACATACATACATATATACACACACACACACACACACACACCAGTCCATTTACCATCTTTAAAATATATTGTGAATGACATTAAGTAAAAGTTAAAATGAAAGCATTGTGAATATAATATTACCCATTTAAATGTAATTGTAATTGTATTGAGTTTATTATAAATTTTTATCCATTGTTTTTGCATTCAGTCTATTGCGTTTTTTTTTTGTTTTTGACACCATTTCCCCAGCTTTGGAAAACTCACAGGCACAGATGAAGCTGGGGTACACAAAAACTGTAAAGCCAGGTGGAAAAGGTTCTGATAAGATGTCTTCCTATTCCCCCAGTATGTTAAAGGATCCTCTGATCTTGGAATGTTTTTCTCCGACACTCTCCACAATACTAAGGGGTTGGCAGTCCTTTATAATAAAATTCAGGACTGCCTGGCCCAGAACATTCTTCCTAGATGCTTGATTTCAAAATAATAAAACACATATTAATTAAAAAAAAAAAAAAAAGACGATGAAGCTGTTCAGTGTCAATATAGGCCTACCTGTGTTCATTGTCAGTGTTTGTCTCCTCATTGTCATGTTTGGCTCTGTAATGCCTAAACACTGAGAAGGTGTTCTGATAGATTACACTGAAACAAAGACAGACAAACTATTACCTTATTTCCAGATAAAAGATCAAAATTATCCCACACAGCAGAAACATTTATTTTTCTTTCGGGCTCCATTTTGTTATGGAGAGATGTGTATTTTTTTTTTTTTTTTTTAATCTTTGCAGTAATTTTGTGTGTTTTTGGTGGCGACTCATTCCGTTGGCAGATGCGGATGCGGAACCTTTTAAACACAGTTTGGCGCGTTGGCAATGAGCGATACAGCGGCTGTATCGATCACGTGACTTTTTCTTAAAGCGACCCACGCACCGATACAGGCATCGCTAGGTGAGCTTGATACAAGCGTCGGTGCGTCAGTGTTGCTGGACCCATCACTAATAAACATATGTAGCCTTGCGGGGCCGGCCAGTCAGACACAGGGGCCATGGCAAGGTTACTAACTAAGCATCACATTGCAAACATCACAATGTTTCTAAATGAAGTATAATTGAAGCACACCCGCTACATTAACCACACTAAGTAAATCTGTAATTTGTGTTACTAATGCTACGTTCACACTGCAGGTCTTAATGCTCAATTCCGATTTTTTGATCAAATCCGATGTTTTTGTCTGCGTGTTCACACTACAACAAAAATGCGACAGCAAACGCGCTCTAGTGTGAACGCTCAAAGCAGCCCGCATGCACAAAAGAAGATGTTACACACAACGCGCTCTGTTTAGACCCAGAGCAAACAGTATTGTTTGACTGATGGCCCTTAATATAAAGACTTCGGACTTTACGTTTCCCAGTTTTTGCTTTAAGTTATTTTGTTATTTACATAATAATGCAGATAACCTAATAATTACCCTTATTGCTGTTTTAGAGGAGCGGTGCTTCAAAGGATAGTTGAAGATTTCTGTCCGAATCTGCAGATTATACAGTACAAATAAAATGTCCACGTTTCTCCAACATTGTCTTCCCAACAGTTTCACTGACATCTACACTGGATGGCCAGGAAGCATTCGCGATGTCTTCTCTGGTGCTGATAATTGGCGTCTGTCTTGTGTCAGTGACGTAAAAGACAGAGACGTACTGTTTAATGTGTATGTAAATGTTCAAGACTTCAAATATTTTTTTTAAGAAAATAAAGCAAACCACAAATGATCCTAATCATGTTTGAATATTTTGGGTTAAATATTTTGGGTTAAGTCCACATAGTTCATGTCCTTCTCCATGTGTGTCCTTTTCCATTTATGCAAAAATTGCATAAATTAAAAATGGAGAAAAAAGAGAGAAATGAAAGAAATCTTTAACAGCTACCAAACTGCAAATAAAGCAGTGTCAAAACACAATTGATTTGAACTAGAAGCAGCTTAATAAAACGAGAAAAAAATCTGCAGTGCGATAAACCTTATATCTGATTGAGTGCACATTCATGCAAATGTAAACTTATCATAAAAATCAAATACATTTCTTTTGTTTTTACAATTATCCTTGGTAATAAATTACTTTTCTTTACTTTATTGATTTATATTGCTTCACCATAATATAAAATAGATAAACATAAAACAGCATAATCAAACATACAGCACCAATCTAATTAAAAGCTAGTCTAAATAAATGAGTCTTAAGATGATGTTTAAAAGAATAAATACAATCCAGGCAACGTAGAGATGGAGGGAGTGAATTCCACAATCTGGGGGTTTTATGCTGTGTAGGCCAGTTTATTTCTTGCATTTTTGTGCCACGTTATTGTGCCACATTTGTAAGGGAAATGCATTTGTGGGTTGAGCAGGAGAGTTGAGTATGTGGATTGTGTTGACAAAATACTTGCAAAAAAAGGTACTTGTTTTTCCTAGAGTATTTAAAAGTAGAATACCCCTACCGGTCGCAGCAGATGTACCCCCCTCCCTGAGCCGGAGGTTTATTCCTGTTAAAAGGGAGTTTTTCCTTCCCACTGTCACCAAAGTGATTGCTCATAGGGGATTATATGATTGTTGGGTTTTTCTCTGTATCTATTATTGTAGGTTCTACTGTACAATTTGAAGCACCTTGAGGCGACTGTTGTTGTGATTTGGGGCTATATAAATAAAATTGAATTGAATTGAGAGTCTTTGGTTTTCAGCCCCCTCTCTAGAGGAACCAGCTTCCAGTTTGGATTCGGGAAACAGACACTATCTCTACTTTCTATAGAGCAATAATAGCTTTTTTAGGGCTTTTCACATTGTCTGCCTCTGAGTAGCTGGTTCAGTGTTTAGTTAGAGGTAATTTCATAAACAGTCACAGCAGGGTATCAAGTGGCTGGAATAAAAAGAAAGAAAAAGGGAAAAAAAACTTTTTCATTAAATCCATCCAAAATCTGAAAGCTCAAGTTCCCAATTACCACACTGGGGATCTACATTTAATGTGACAGGACAATAGAGATTAGTTATTTAATGTATATCCATCCATCCATCCATTCGCTTCCGCTTCTCCTTTTCAGGGTCGCGGGGGGCGCTGGAGCCTATCCCAGCTGTCATAGGGCGAGAGGCAGGGTAAACCCTGGACAGGTCACCAGTCTGTCGCAGGGCCAACACACAGACAACCATTTGCGCTCACATTCACTCGCACATTCACACCTGATGGCAATTTGGATTTTCCAATTAACCTATCCCCACAAGCTGCATGTCTTTGGACGGTGGGAGGAAGCCCGAGTACCCGGAGGGAACCCATACAAACACAGGGAGAACATGCAAACTCCACACAGAAAGACCCCGGCCTGATGGTGGAATTGAACTCAGGACCTTCTTGCTGTGCGGCAACAGTGCTAACCACCACGCCACCGTGCTGCTATTTAATGTATAATTAAATAATAATTTTAAAAAAATGCTCAATGAGTAATCCTTTTAACAACACATCACTATTTAAATGCTGTTCACTAAATTTTGCCCTTTAACCAGCTAAATGAACACATGCTGAAAACATAGCAGGTTTAAATATATGAGTGGTAGTAATTTTAACATAAGGCTAACAAGCTGTCTGTAAATCCGGGTATGTTTTTCCCATATTCAAAAAGACATTAATTATCTACAGGATTCTGGTCCAGATACTTATTTTTGAATAAAAGTGTTCCATTGAATGATAATAATAAAAAGCCAATGTGTCTGTTGAGTGGTCAACAGAGCTTAAGTCTGTTTATCATTAAAATCAATTAAAACTTAAAGATTGTAATTGCATTTTGTAAAGACTGGGACCAGACACACTGTTCTTGTGTATAATTTTGGAAGTGTTTATTGATGCTGCACACATGTAGTTTTCATGGTTCGGCACCCCGTCCATCAACTTTCCAGCTGGCTGCACGCACACACTCCTCCCTCTCCAGTTTCACTATAAAAAGGGAAACCTCTTTAAGATAATCAGCATCACCTGTCCCTCTAACCTCACTGGTACTGCCACTTTTGAGCTCACTCCACCACCCCTCCCGGGCAACTGAGCCAGGGACCACACCTCCACTACACAGTTGAACAAGAAAGGCCTCAATACACACCATATACAAGCCTTTATGTACATTGTACATGTACTTTATGTACAAGTGTTCAAAGTACAAATCTGTTTATATTACCCATCTAGCAGTATCTTAGATTAAATATTAGCCAGTCTGTTTTTTTCCTGAAACAATAAAACAATAAATAAATTAGAAGTCGGTAAAACCTATAACACACCACATGATCTTTTTGAATGTATATAATTGTCTAAAGCTTTCTTTCTTTAGCAACTTGTAAAAATGAATTAGAGATCACGTGTCTTTAGTATCCACGCAGCCATGCTGAATTGCATATCTTAAACTCAACCTCTTTTTCATCCACACATGCACACACACCACCACCTTTTTTTATGTTGTCCTGATCAAAGTACAAACCAGTCTGAGGTTTTTGAACACAGCTTAAGGAGGGGAGAAGGGTTGTTTTGACGAGTGTACAGGTATTTAAGTTTTAGTTTTTTAGGGTTTTTTTTGTTGTTTTTATTGAAGATGTTAAATTGTTGGTGCTATATTTGATTATATTTCAAGACTTTTTACAAACCACTAATAACAAAGGAAAAAATCTTTAGGAGGTCAGGAAGACGACAACTCTTATCCTTGGTACTGCAATTATATTTGCTAAGTTACCGAATTATTATTTTTTTAAATAACCAATCTCATCCCAATCAAACTTTTTTCATTGTCAAAACAGTGTTGTCTTCTTTTATGAATAACAACAATAAAAACATATTTGCTAACATTTGACTTTTAGCACTCCAGTATTGCTCTTCATGGATGGAATTTTTCTTAAGCCTCTGCTCAGAAGAGTCACTGCTTTGGTTTTCCAGCACATTGTGGTCGTACTTCTACTGACACTAGTTTGCAAAGGTAACTGTTAAATAAGTATATACAAATGTCCAGTTTAACTATTGTTTGATTCTTGGAAACAGAAAGAGAGAAAACTGCCACTGAACAATTGGTGACTCCACCCATGTAATCGGTTCTCAAAGTAATGTTTTTTTTTCCTCCTTTACTATTTTTTTCATTAACAAAGTAACTTATTTGAACAGGGCAAAGCAAACATGACAACGACAATTGAATTTGAATTTAAAATAGACTTACTTTTTCCTAGGGAATTCACAGAAGATCGGTCTATCTCCGCCATTGATAGCAGTGGCTGGTGACGACATTGTTTTGCCATGCCAGCTGGAACCTCCTGTGGATGCTGTTCAGATGACAATTGAGTGGGGAAAACCTGATTTGAACCCCAGATTTGTGTTTGTGCGGCATAATGGACAGGAGCTTCAGACTGATCAAAACACAGCCTACAAGGGAAGAGTGTCACTCTCCATCGATAAGCTAAAGCACGGAGATGTTTCACTGAAGCTGTCCAAAGTGAAAGTCTCTGATAGTGGAAGATACAGATGCTACATTCCACAACAGAGTAAAGAATATTTTGTTGAGCTTCTAGTTGGTAAGTAAATAAACTCTGCTATATCTTCTTAATGAGCTATGAGCAGGTTTTAAAAACTGCTGCTTTGTCAAATTATTGCTGTCTCAGTTATATGCATGATGTTCTTTTGCATTATTGAAAATAGCTTGCAATAGACATGCAAATCCACCAGGTCCATTCCACGCTTTGCCTCTCCAAAGTTTGAAATGCATACTTACGCAGAAGCTGCAATAAGCTAGAGTAACGGCAGATGGAGATATTTTATTTCAAGCCAACATAAAAATAATCACGAGAAAGCATTTAAATAGACAAAACCTTTGACAATAAATGGTGAGGATCCTACAGTTTTTCTCAGTTGCTTAAATACATTATTTGAAACTATGCCTTGAATTCTCAAAACAGTAAACTGAAAGATTAATAGGCTCTGTTTTGAGTCTGTTCAAAAAAGAATAACTTCATATAGGAACAAAATATATATCACATATGCAGGACACCTTAAAGTAGTTTTTTAATTAAGCAGCAAGGCAGAACAAAATCAGGGCTGTATCAAGACACGCGGACTAAACCCCAATTCAACCAGACCCAGAACTGATCCAGAATTAAAACAGGACTACAACAGTTCAAAATCAGGACTACTTAGGATTTAACCAAGACAGAACCAGAATCAGAACTAGATGATAGTAGCACTAAAAATCATCATAGACCTGCACTACACTTATTTTTTAATTCTACCAAAGTCCACTATTTAGATTCAGAAAAGTTTACATAACTATTTAACCTTGTTGTGCAAACAAGCCTGCATAACTTAATAAATATAGAATTTGAAAAGTAACAAATGGTATCTAAAAAGATACACTAGGTACGAGATACATGTTCTGATGAGTTTTGGTAAACAACCATTTGACTAACATGTCTTTCTCACCTGGCTCTTGTTCCATCTATGTTCTGTCTTCATTCTCCTCTCCATCTCCCTCTTTGTGTGACAATCAAGCCAAACACCAACATCATCAAATATACAGTTTAAACTGTATTGTATTCAAAATTGAGCCACACTTATGGAGCTCCACAATTCTTTTCCTGGTGTTTTGGTTGATATCTCTTGATTTTCCCATTTGAAAGAAACAGGCTCTGTGTTTTGCCTTATATCCACAGTTGTGCCACCAATTTACACACATGGACTCTACTAACCAATCAGAAGCTTGATAAAAATAGACAGCTCTGTCTCTCTTTATTCTGACATTTAACTAATTCAAAAGTTATTTCAATATTTATTTATCTAAAACAAAACAAGTTTACTCTAAATTGATGTTGTACAGTAAAAAAATGTTCTTGTGTTTTCCATAAAGTCAATGTAAATATCTGGTTTCAATACACACAGCAATATATACTGCTGTGTGTTGAAATTCCTCTTGTTTTGCATAGAAATATACTGAACAACATACAAAACATAATATATAAAATAACATCTACCTGAGTTTTTCCGGTGAAATAAGCCCCTTATGTCCATTATTACGTTCATCAGTACATAAGTGAAACTGAGTGCTTTATTAAGCTGTGGAGGGTAACAACTGAAAATATGAAATAAACACACATATAAGCTAAGACTCTCTAAAAAACAGCATTGTTGTTGTTCGGCTTTTCATTTCGCCATTTGTTGATTCACTCGAAGAGCAAGTAATGTAATATGGGTCACGTGATCAGTTTGATATCAATCTTTTGTGATTCACCGTCATATTTACATTATTTGTACAGTACGAATGATTTGCTTTGGTACCTGGTCAAACTTAAGCTCTCTTCTTTCTGCCTGTCTGCACTTCTACAGCAAAAACAGGCAGCAGCTTCTCCCCCCCTCGCTCACATGCGTAAGTGCTGTGCCTAGTGCCTGAGCTCGGATCATACCAAAATTAGGGGGAATTTACAACTGTGCGCTATGTGCTTCGAATATTGTGCGTAGGTTTTGTTTTATACAGTTGTCAGTCAGGCATCTAACTATGAAAGAAATTACACTCCAAAAAACCCCGGGCTTCTGAAAAAATGCAAATCCCCCCCCCGCCCGCCGGCCGATGATTTACAATATATCAATGGCCAATTATGTTCCTCCTCCTCAACCTCTTCCTTTGCATGTCTGTGGATCCATTGTTTAAAACCTGAATGAGCTGACTTTGGCCCTTTTATATATATCCATTAAAGTTTGGCGTGTGATACATTTTGACTCCTAGTGTTTCCACTTGGTTAATTGTGTGCTAATTGAGCTCAAGCTGTGCTGACTTAAGTTAACTTCATTGAATGCTAGTGCTTTCTAAATGACCACATGGTGTAAGCACTAAAAAATTTGGGGATTTGTGTGTAGTTTTGCAGTAACAGTTCACCACACCACATCTGACTCATGTGTTAAAGCAGGGGGATAGTGTTTAAAGTTCAGAGGAATGGGTGTGCTTTTTGAAAAATAGCATTATGGTTTGGAAATTTTAGTTCAAAAGATTGGTTATAGTATTCAAGCAATCGAGAAAAACTATAATTGTCTTGAGGTAAAGTTACACAAAGGTTTAAATATGTACTTTTAAATGCTACCAGCATATGCCACTTTTAAATGATTATTTCTGTAAATAATCATTTATGAAAAAAAGGATCATTTATTTAGTTTAAATATTGGACCAGTCATTGATTAAATATGTCGTTTTTCTTTTTTTCATCAGGTGCTTCCTCCCAACCTGGTGTCAACTTAGCAGGACTCGATGAAGCGAGCAGTGGAGTTATGTTGGATTGTAAGTCTGCAGGATGGTATCCAGAGCCTGAAGTAATGTGGATGGACAGTGAGGGAAACCTCCTCTCTGCTGGACCTACAGAGACCCTCAGAGGTCCCGATGACCTCTATACTGTCAGCAGCAGAGTGACTGTGGAGAAGAGACACAGCAACAACATCACCTGCAGAGTCCAACAGAGGAACACCAACCAGACCAGAGAAACACACATATATGTTCCAGGTAGAATAAAAACATTTAACTTAATAAATAAAATCCCTTTAAGGCAAATGAAGGTGTTGTGCTTTTAAAATATACTTGTTTCTATTGTTTCAGATGATTTCTTCGTGGTTCCAGCAAGCTGTGTTGTTGCTGTCACCTTTAATGTGATTTTCTGCCTAATATTTGTTCTTGCAGTCGCTATTTTTATGTGGAAAAACAGTGAGTTAATAATGTATTTGATTTATTTATACATTCATTTCATGTCAAAGTCTGTAAAACTGTGCTATTTTGAACTAAATGCATGTTTAAAAAAAAGTGTATATATTTAATTTTTATTTGTTTTCCCACAGAGATGAAAATTCAAGATACTCGTATCACAGAATGTCAGTCTTTCCTGGAAGATTTAGGCAGCATGAATGGAAAACTTGATGAAGAGTTAAAAGTGTGTGAAGAAAAACAAAAGAATGCAGTACAGAGGATGGATGATGTTCTAAAGGAGATTTTGACTCAAATAGAGAAGCAGAAAGAACAATTTATCAGCCAAACAAAGGAGGCAGAAAGACTGACTACGGAGAATGAGGAGAAGATTAAATCAGTTGAAAATGATCCTGTAGCAAAGGGAGATAAAGCAAAGGGATACCTCAAACTAAAAAAAATCATGATCGATCTCAAAGGGGAAATAAATGAGGTAAAAAAAAAAAATCAACAATTTGAATTTAATACAGACACGCTAATAAATACTATAAATGATGAGGTTGCTAGTATGACACAACAGAAAGAAGAATTGGAGAAACACTTAGTGCAAATGAAAAGACAAATGGAGGAGATAGAGAGTAAGAGAAATGCGATCCAATCTAAGTGTAAGAATCTGCCAAAAAATAATAGAAATTTCAAAATTATTAGGCGGGGCAAAAAAAATTGTTTAAATGACACAGTAGTGTAAGTGATACTGAAAATTAAAAGTAACAAGAAATTTAAAAGCACAGTAAGAAGATATATTTTTTCAATTGGGATTTGAATACTGTTAGTGGAAATAGAGGCTTTTGAAGCTTCATCTGAGAAAGCCTGGTTGGCTAAAAGAGCCAGTTAGCATTTTGAAATAACTAAAAATGACTGCTCTTGATCAGCAGACCTAAAAGTGAGATGGGACATATAATTTTAAATGTTCTTATAGATAACCGAAGAAAGTGCATGCAAGCATTAACCTCCTAGGACCTGGTGTTCATATATGTGGACATCACATTTTGGGTTATTAAGACTAAAATACTCAATTTTGCTCTACATGGGCCTGATATCTACTTACGAGGGCATTATACTGCTACTGTTCTATCAAAATTTTAAACGAATATCCTCATATGTGGCTCTTATTTTTCTTAAAAACAAAAATAAGGTTGAAAAAAAAAATCTGGTAATTCTTTGTTTTTACATTCATCGGGCCCCAATCAGCCCAAATATCAAAGAGAAATTAAAAATGCATGTCGTGGAAGAGTTCGGGTCTTAGGAGGTTAAAGAAATTAAAGTGGATCTTAATTTGGTATTTTAGTCAATCTAGAATATGACAAATTCCATAAATACAGTTTGTATTTATTAAAAGCAAGCATTTAATTTAATTTTAATTAAATATTTAAATTATGATGCTAAGGTCCTGAGATATGAATATATGACTATTTGTAATTCCAAAGTGGTGAAAGTTAATTTTTAACATCAGTTAAACCAGTGGTTATGCATTTGACAGAAAAGATGATGTGGTAAGTAGTAAGTAAGTAAGTACTGCTGTGTCCTGTCAGTAAACAAGTGCTGAGCAATGTTTTGTTGTATTCATTTATTTTGAAATCTTCTACTTACTGTTAGGAGTTAATTTGAGATATCAGGGTATGTTCTTGGTCTTCCAGATTGTGGCAATCTTAAACATTAGGTTGAAGTCAACTGGAGTTCTTTTTAGGTTTATGAAAACATTTCACCTCTTATCTGAGAGCTGACTTCCCAACAGCTAAAAGTTGTTGGGAAGTCACCTTTTAGAACTGAAGTCAACTATAAAACAGTTGGCTTCAGTTCAAGTCTTTCAAGTTGAACTGAGATGAAGTCAAGGACACTTTCTGTGGAGCTGTCACCTTGGACGTCATCCTAAGAGTCACTAACCCACCATGTCAACATGTGAGATCTCAGGATGACATTAACCAAGGTGTAAATCAGTGATGGAAGTGTGATCTGTGCACTAGAACTTGATAACAAAGCTTCTTACTACAACTAACACAGAAGAATAGATAGAAGTGGGATAAATTAAATTGTAAGGTATGCTAATATGAAAAGGCAGTTAAAATATTGTTTTTGTGAATGTGTGTACAAATCATTTGCATGTTGATGACTTTTAGTCTTTTAATGCTTTTTCTTGGTTTTTCCATGTTGTTTTTATAAATGTTATGTTGTACATTTCAGTGTGACATTGGCTACTTATTCTTGTGTATGTGAGCATTTTACAAATTCAAATTAATGGTTCTTTGATATGTATAAACAACATATGTAGTCACTTTTTAAATTTTTTATATCTTGATTATTCAAATGTGTTCTGATGACTTAAGCTTGAAAAAATAAATTCATATAACTTATTGAGGAAAGGGTCCCATTTTAAGTGATTATCAAAAGAAAGGTTATGCAACTTCTTGTTATTTCAACCTCAGATTCCTTGCCTTTGACTCATTTTCTGTAAAGAATATACACTAACACTTTATCACAATGTACCAATTACGTACAGAAACGAGTCACAAAAGGGTGGAGGTGCTGTGTCCCTTCACTGTCATTCTACTGCACGGCCTGATGTTAGAATATTTTTTTCTGTCCTTTCAAAACGTATTTTTTTAATACAAATAATACACTCTATTTTATAATATCTTGCATATTAAAATGGGTGAGATTTAAAGATAATTAAACTATTTAATTTTTGTATTTTCTCCTGAAAGTCTCTGAAATGTTCGGGTTGCAGCAAACGTTGAGTTTCCTTTTCCTTTTCCACTGTCTTCTATTGTGTGAATGTGAGTCTTTGTCTCTGTTTGTAACAGAAATCTGTTTTTACACATTCACAGTTTGGGTCCTTGTTTTCTGTCTTGGCATTAAAAAGTCAATAAATAAATTGAAATATGTTGTATGCTTGTTTGTTTATGGTTGAGGATAGAGCGAGGTACCAGTAAATGAATGTGTGTTTCTCCTGAAGTGTTCATAAAAACAGTCTGTGTGTGTGTTTACTTCTTCATGTTACTGACCTCTGCATTTCCCTTCTCCGGGTGATGATATTCCTTTTTCAGTTCTTCAATGGCCTCCTTCAGCTTCTCCTTAGCTGCATGTTGATGTTTCTCAGACTAACAGACAAACAGATCAACGCAAAGGTTCAGCCTGACAAAAGCTATACTTTTTTGTACTTTTTAACGTGTTACTTATGCTCACATATTTTTAAAACATCTTGAAAAACATTAAGATATCCTGTACATCATTCACCATATTACAATCCTCGTATTGCAGCATTGTACGATGTTGAAAGATGTCCTATTCTGCATGAGAGGCTGAATCTCAGATGGTTCCTGTAATCAGCCATCTTACATTCACCATCTCAACAGATGGTGTCTGACAGTGCTATAAACAATAGTAGACTGGTGCGTAATAAGCAAGTGAATATTACGGAAAACAGAGATTTGAGATGGGAAGCTGTTCTTGAAGCACATTGAGAGAAAGAAAGAGCTATGCAGGAAGCGTGATTTTACCATAGTGGAAGCCAAAAATCAAAGGCGAGAGGGAATTAATTACGATGTTTATCAAATGTGAAGCGTAGTTTTGATCTTCTTTTCGTTTTTTCTTCTTTTGCTGCTGCATGTCCATCTACATGGCGTTGAGTGAGAAAGCCAACATCTCACAGATTCTGATGCGTCCGGTCCGCGCTTTTTGTTTGTCTTTGTGTGGAATCCATTTATCTGCTCTCATTTGCTGTTTTAGCTGTCTTATGCTTGTTGAAATGAAAGCTTTAGGATTTAATGAATTGATATCGTGCTATTCAAGCTAAAATCAATTTTAATCGAAAAATCAAATATTGAAACACACCCCTAATTAAAATATCTTGATACATGCTCAATCATCCAGATAAATAAATCCCCAAAAGTTGCTTCTGTTTATCTGAACGTAGCGTTTTCAGTCAGAGAAAAGTTTTGTCACTCATCCAAGTGACTTCTTCAGTCTTAGCTGAGTACAGATTACCCGAACTTTATAAACAATACATCTGCATAATTACTGAAAGTAGCAACACTAGTGAACAATGGGCTGAGGTTGGTTTCTTGATCATTATGCAAATTGTCATCACCATTAATCAACAACCCCTGATCAAACATAATTGATCAATGACGATTGATCAATGGCCATGAGTACCATCCACAGAGATTAGGGAAATTCCTGTAATCACAAACCATTGTGAGATGGTGAAAGATGTATCCCTTCCTCATTTCTCCCACTGAAAACACTATGCCTAAACAAAAAGAACTTTTGGGGATTTCTATACCTGGATGACTGAGCATGCATCAAAATATGTAGTGTCAGTGTTTTTGGAATCTTTATCACTTTTTCACTTCATTTTATGACAAAATAGTCAGACTTCCAATAGTTTTCCAATAAAAAATTAACACAATGAAACCAGGACCATCTTGTTGTAAGGCAACAGTGCTAACCACCACGCCACCATACTGTACCTATAACTGAAAAATGTCAACCTTATGTAAGGGTTTAATAAAAAAAATAAAATAATAAGTTTATACATTTTATATTTATATGTATTTTTCAGTGAATCTGTGGAAATATAACTTTGGGTTATTTATTTATTATTACAGTATGCTAGCTTCAAAGACTTTGGTACACAAACTTTTTAGTTTAGAAGAACTCTCAACTGTTCTACATGAGAAATCGATACAGAAATAAACAGGCACTCATACCATTTTCATCATGGATTCAGCTTCACAGTCAGCCTTCGTCTTTCCTCAGAAACTCTGAAGCACTGTGGAAATATGTTTTGAAATTTTGCTTAAATCGGCTGTGAAAATTGCTGTTTCATTTTCGATGAGTGTTTGATACAGATTAGGAAATGTATTATATTTTGGCTTACCAAAAAGATCTTGACGACTGGTTTGCAGGTACTTGGGTTCCCTGCAACAACAACCACGATGCAACCTGAGTGCTCACACTGTGTCCATAAAATGAAGCTTATAACACAAAATCTGTCTCTGTCTCTCGCTCTCCCGCTCTGTCTCCCTATCTGTCTTTCACGCACACAGACACACCACCACCAATAACTTTGCTAAATTGCTAATGAAAAACATTGACCAGACAGCTGCAATTGAGCAGGAATGTCCATCCAACTCTTTTCACGGTTGTTGTAGTCGTGATAATTTTGTGAGGCCACATTGAAAAGGCTCGGATGAGCTTGCCAAAGTTCTCCAAGTTGTGCCTCCATCGCTTGTGTCCAGATCACACGCTGCACTGCCGTGATACTCCGTCAGGGGAAAAGAGTGGAAGATATAAAGATATAGAAGAAGAAGATTCAAATAGTAGTGTTCAGTAACCTTTTTTCATTTATATTTGTTTAAAATATTTTTTTTTTCTGCATACATCTTACTTATTAGTATTATTTTTAATTACTTGTCACAAAATATAAGGACCACTTTTGCTCATAATATTTACATAATATTTACCTAGAGGTAAATATCAAATTGAACCCTGTGTGGTCTCTATTAGTTAGAATTGAGATAAGCAAAACCTTATTTTTTACATAAATTGAAATGGAATTATTGGTTTAATAACACAATAATATAGCAGGTGAATCAAACCCAATGTTAGCTGAGCAACCAAAATATGAACACAATGTAGCTCACAGTATTTTGACCTGTCCTCAAACCAGGTGACTGACAATGTCCAAAAAATGAGAAGGTGGTGCCTGCATGTTTTAAAATAAAAATACAAAATGGGCATTTTAAATGAGAAGTTTTAAAATGAAATTAAAAAAAAATGATTTTGAGATAAGAAAGTAAGTATTCAAGTGTTTAGAAAGTATTACAGTGGGTTGTGGTTTTGTTCAGTGTTTAAGATGATGGTGATCTGCAAATGGTGTTCAGAGCTCCAGGGCAGGTTAGGGTCAACCACACCAGGTAAAGACAGAGATCATGTAGATCTGAGTGTCATAACTGTAAATGTATTAAATACGAAGATCACAAAATGGCAGGTAGGCAATATTATGAAGAAAGAGAAAACAAAATGTAACAAGAAAAGCTGAAAAAATGGAAAAATATTTAAAGTGATTTCTACTCAGCCTTGAATGTTAATGATGTACCTTTAATTGAGAGGATGATAACACAAGTTAGTGATTCATGTGGGAAGCATACAGGAGTTTTTAGTTTCATAAAATACAGAAGAGTTGTGAGAAACAGTCTCTATTACCAGCTAACAAAAAACACATACATGTTTAAAACATCTTTCTCTAAACACAAATGCTGGATGGTGTGATATGACACAATACAATCCTCCGTAATGCCATTTTTTTTATTTTTTGGTTTATCAATGACTGTTTTTTTTTCCTTCTTCTTTCTTCAGAGGGATTCTTTTCTTAATACTTTGAGTATTTCTCAGTGAAATGCTCTTGCTTTGAATGATTAGAGTCTGCAGATGAAATTAACCTTGGTCTTCAGCTCATTCTTCAACTTTTCCATTTCTTTTTCGAGTTGCTCCCTTTTTTCTATTTCCTCCTTCAGTCTCTCCTTCAACTAAGAGAAATAGAAGGGAAGAAAAAAAGACAACACGATGCATATTTTACTTTATTTACATTATATAATACTCTGGTCAGGATAATTTATTCATAATTTTAAGTCATGCATGTGAGATTCAGGTGTCACAGCCAGAGTGCTACTTAACTAAATGACATGAATCTTTAAAATAACCACATTTCACTAAAATTAAGGGGAAAAGCTCAAAGTGAGTTGTTAAGATGGTGAAGCAAAATGAAGAATCTGATGTTGCTCCTGTTTTAAAGGACAATAAATAATATTAGTTCTTTGTGTAATGGTAGTGCATATGTGTCGTTTTGAGTGACCTCAATAAATCTGCAACATTTAGATTATGAGGGAAATATTAAAAAAAAAAAAAGATTGTAAGTGAATTAACCTCTTTGTTCTTGGTCAGGACTTCATTCAACTCAGATTCAGTTTGTGCCTCCTTCCGCTCCTCAATGCTGAGCTGCTTAGAAAGCTGTTAAAGAATGGACAGACAGACAGCTTATTTTGGAATACATAAAAATAAATTTGAAATTAAAATGCATCTGTTATTATTAGTGGAACTGTAAAGAAGACATTACAGGGTCATTAAATGTTTTAACTGAATATATAACATAGTGATAGAACACTTGTGTTTCAGATGACCTATTATACCTGGGCTGCCAGTCTTTTAACAAGGGAGCAGACATAAATAAAATAAAACTTTTCTAGAGTTTCATCTGTTACATCATGAACATTGAAAGTATATCTAGTTATCAAGACATGCTTATTTTCTTCTTATCCAGTTCAGGGTCGTGGGGGCTAGATCCTATCCCAGCTGCCACTGGGGGCGAGGCGGGGTACCACCTGGATGGGTGGCTGGTCTGTCACAGGACTAACACAGAGAGACTGTTCACACTCACATTTATATCTATGGGCAATTTCAAATCATTGGTTAACCATGTTCAAATCATAGACTTGAACCCAAGACCTTGGTGCAATGAGGCTGCCCAATGTCTGGTTATATTGTCTCAAATATTTATAGATTACTACTTGCTTTATATTGACTCCTACAATCTATTTTATATCTTCATGTGGGTGGGGGTGGTATATGAGTGCAATATGCCACATTGTTCCTCATCTGAGTTTGTGTATGCTTAATTTTTAGACCTACTTATTTTTTATGTCCTGGATTGTGCTGTAAAACATTAGAACAAAAGAGGGTAGACTTTCTTCATCACAAGGCTGTGCGTGTGTTTCTTTATAATTTTGTTTAGGGCAAAGTCCCAGTAAATTTTGAGATTTAAAAAAAAAACGTGTGTGTTTAATTCGGTCTTTAGCGCGCTGATCTCAGATTTCTGTTTCTCCACCTCTTCTTTCAGTCCTTCAGTAGCTTCCTTCCCTTTCTCCAGCTAATAGACAGAAAGATGGAATTTAATGTCAGCATGTGTATCATTGTTGTATATGTTTCTATATTTTTTCTTCACATGAATATAAATACAAAAAAAAAAAAAAAATAGGAATGAGGACGTGAAAGCAAAGCCAGCAAGTTTTATTTTAAAATCACCATTTCATCTAAAATATATGCAGATTTTCTCCTCTGTATTTTATATTTGAATACTTTTAAAATAAACCTCTTTTTCTCTGGTCTCCAGCAGCTTTTGCAGTTGTTTTTTCTCATCATTCAGGGTCTTGATGGAAGCCATGAGACTGTCCACCTGAAAAACAAGATTTTTTTTAATTTATTAATTAATGTAATGAAAATTAATCAACTAGTTGGAAATATCTCTTTAGAGTTACACTAGTTTGGTAAAAATGTTAAACTGATATTTTTTAAAAAATTATCAGTTTTGAGCATGGTTATACTGATGGCTTTACAGAAATCTTGCAGCCATCCAAAAATCCTTGTTTCTTTGGGATTATTCCCTTCATATTTGTGAATGCACATAATGAAGCTCGGTGATTCACCACCATATTGATATTGTGTGATATGTGACACAATGATACATATTAACGTGTGTACATGTCTTTTAATCTGTTTGTTTTCTTCTGTCTTGTTGTCCAGTTGTTCTTGTGTCTCCCTCAGTTCTTCACTCAACTTCTTATCAGCTTGTTTTTGGTTCTCTGGCTGACAAACAAAGAGAAAATGTGATGTTTGAACAGGTAGAGAGGCTCTTTAGAAATTTGGTATCATTCTTTACTGTAAGCTTAATAATAGACCCATACTTTTGTATGTCACAGATTTGTCTCGATAATTAATTCTTAAAATTTAAAAAAAAGGGAAAACAAAGCAAAAACACAAAAAAAGCACTATTAAATCTTTTACTTTACATAAATGTTTTGTCAAATGTGACAGCAGTAACAATACCTTCATTCTCAGGGTAACTTGAAACAGACATAAGATATACACCTTCCAAGTACTTACAATGTAACAAAATAATCTACACAAAATAAAATTATTTCTATTTATTCTCCACTAACTGAAAATAAAACAGGGGTTGGATGTTATAAGATTACAAAGGCACCTGAGCTGCTGTTTCACTAATTGTTGGAAATCAAAATTCCTAATTATGCAAGGTTTTCTACCACTGCTTTGAGTGAACAGACCAGCTGTCATAGACTCTTATGATGAGGGAATTCTTGACCTGGAAATTGATCTGGAATGCACAGTGACAGCATGAAATATAATAATATATATAAAGACGTTATTTATTTGTACTTCTTACCTGCTCATTCTCTCCTCTTAGTTCAGTCAGGTCTTTGTCAGACCCTTGATTATTAATGACAGACTTGAGATGATGTTTGGACTCGCACTGCTAAAGAACACCAGAAGAGAAACATGCAGGTCTAAACACAAATTTATGCAAACTCATATTGTTTATTTTTTGTTGTTGTAGTTTCATGTTGTGCGTATTGGAGATTTCTCAGTTTTAAGATTAAGATGAATTATTTATGTATTATCTAAAGTTCTGAATGATTTTTTTTAGAGCAGAAACACATTGACATGAAATGGCATGTACATAATAATGAAAAAAGATTAACCTTCTCTTTTAAAGTTGTGACTTCTCTGACACGGTTCTCCCTTCCATGCTGAGTATTGTTAAGGTTTTTGAAGGAATACCTTAACTGAGATGAAGCACAACAGACATGTAACACACTTTCTTTGAGCAAACATGTTAGAAAATCATATTAAGAGTAGTTGGGAAGTAATGGAGTTTTCATTACTCTGTGCATAATAAATGTAAAGCAACAGTGACTGTATGTTATGGCTTACCAAAGGAAACCAGGATGACTGGGATTCAGCAGCTTGGTTTCCCTCCAAATGGGAATGAAAAAAAAATATTTACATGATTACCTATAAACACATATAAACACATGCAGTATATATATATATATATATATATATATATACTGATGTAAAAACTTGGCCATTCAACATAAGAAAGTAGTGACCAACCTAATATTTTGGGCAAATAAAGTTGTTGAAGTTTGACCAACTAAACTGAGTTGATAAACTAAAGCAACCCCAGATGTTAACACTGTACTCAGAGGAGTTGATCTAAACAGTACATCGCTCCATGCACTGAAGACTACATTTCTTCCTCGAAGCTGACTGTTCACCACTATTGTAATATTTTTTTATAAAGTACAGTTTTTCACTAAATTCTAATGGTTTCTGTTTTTACCTTAGTTGTTTTCTTTGCTTGATGCAGGTCAATAATTTCTATTTAGAGTAATCTTTTCCATGAACACAGGACCTTCCAACACAGTTGTTTAAGAAAATGCACTTCAGTCAGTTGAGGTTAAATAACGTTTTGCCAGATGTGACGGTTGCTTAGTTAAATCCAGGTGTTGTTGTTTTCATTTGTACAGGTCATGTATTTCACACGTGTTGAAATTAATTTATTTTAGACCTACCTGTTTTTCCTCAGTTTCATTCATCTCTGCTTTATTCTCCATGTTTTCCACAGCCTCATCCTCGACATGTTTTGCACTGAGCAACTGAAAACAGACAAATACGTATATAATATGTATATAGAATAATTATATGTATATAAAATAAGGAAGTAATACAGTTGCCTCTGGACTTGATTACTAGAGACCTTCAGAAATTATATAAAATATATATTTATTGGTATTTACTAAACAAACATCCTGGATAGCCTGGAAGTGTTTCTGTTTTTGTATTTACAGTGATAGAGAGAGGAGAATTAAGTAGAAAGTAGTTTGGTTGTTACATCTAAACAATTGCACATTGTCACATTTTGTTTTATCAGATCTATCAGTATTTAGCATTGTGTTACCTTGTTTACACTAAATGCTTCATTGAAAACACAAAAGTGTTTTTATTATAAAGTTCTAGTGTTTTACTTTATTTACTGAACCTGTGATCACATTGCTGTTTCTTACATGACTGCTTGTGTTAGCGCCTTCTTCCAAAACCTTGGGTGGCACTGGTTCATGTGCCATTAGTTTTCCGTGCTCATTTTCTTCCTGATTTATGTCCCTTTTAGAATAACTGTATTTTTCTCCCTTCTCCATTTCATCCAACTGGTTCCTCCTTGTCTCTGTGTAAAATAAGAACAGTAGATTTGGTTTTAACAACCAGTTACCCTGATGATAACAAATAAAACTAGATTATCTGTTTTTATTTAGATTCACTTAATTGCACATTTTGAAAATCCCTATTAAACGCATGAGAATAATTTCCCATGTACATGAGGTTATTAATTTGTGACTTACTGGTTAGTTGTTGTCTCCATTTAAACATAAACAAGCCACTTGCTAAAGTTAAAATGGTGCAAACAGTCAAACAAACAATGATGGGTACAGCAGGACTGCACACGAGCGGGAAGAAATCATCTGCAATGAGAACATATACATGAATGGCATGACATTTTGATCAAACTAGACTCACTTAAAACCAAAATTAACATCATGACACATATTTACAAATTGTGTTTACCTGGAATGTATATCTGTGTCTCTCTGCTCTGGTTGGTGTTCCTCTGTTGGACTCTGCAGGTGATCTTGTTGCTGTGTCTCTTCTCCACAGTCACTCTGCTGCTGACAGTATAGAGGTCATCAGGACCTCTGAGGGTCTCTGTAGGTCCAGCAGAGAGGTGGTTTCCCTCACCGTCCAACCACAGCAGCTCAGGCTCTGGATACCAGCCTGCAGACTCACACTGTAACACCACTCCGCTTCTGGCTTTATTAATGGTTGATAAACTGATGACAGGCCCAGAAATGGCATCTGATACTAAGCAGAAGAGAAAGAATAAAAGTGAAGCATAAAAATAAACCTGCAGCATGTACTCAGACCTTTCCTACTCTCAGATCCATAAGTATTTGGACAGCAACCGTTTTTGTAATTTTGCCTCTTTAAAGTACAATAGTTAATAATAATAATAATTGTGCTCTTGAATCATATCTTGGAACTTTCTTTTTAATTCCTTTGTCCAGATACATAATAATATGATTATATTTACTTACCAACAAGTAGCTGAATGAATGAGTTCTTTTCCAGTGCTGGAATAAAACATTTATACGTTCCCTGGTCAGATATTTTCACATTAGAGAGTTTCAGTGAAATGTTTCCATGTTTCAGCTCATCATGAAACAGTGATGTTCTTCCCACAAATGATTCATGCTTTTTATCTACAAGCTCCTGACCGGACCGCCACACATAAACAAATCTGGGGTTCAGATCGGGTCGTGTCCACTCCAACGTAAAGTCAGTTTCATATACAGTAGGGTCGACATGGCATGGTAAGAAGATGTCAGCACCAAGTGTTGCCAATTTTAAGATTGGAGGTTGACCTGGAAATCCAAAGTCTCTGTGTTATTTAAAAAAATATATATATATATATATATATTCTTTTCTTTTTAGGTCTGTAGCACTCCATGCTTCAATACGATGGTATATAATTAACAGTTTTTCTTTGTAACTCATAATTTTTCAAGTGTTTGTTATCACAGCTGTATTTACCTCTGCAGATGTGTATTAAGAAAAAATGAAAAACCAGTACAGTGAGAATTCGGGGCTGAGATGTAATGCGAAGACGGTCCATTTTGAAGAGAACGGAAGACGACTGAAAGTAAAAAGACAATTAAAAAAACAAAGAGAGAACAAGACAAGAAGTTTTAGCTTGACTGACACAAAATTATAGAATAGAAAAACATAGCACTCGTCTGCAGACAAAGTTCAAAAGTTTCATAACCTAGGCAACTTGAAGGTGAACAAAGCTTTTCAATTGGTCATTTTACTGTCAGGGTGATGTCACTGCTATAAATGCTAATGTGTTAATTTGTGGCTTTAAGCTTTCGCTTCTGTTCCAGTTTTTCTTATCTTTGGGCTGTCGATCCTTTATTTATTAATAGTTACTGTGTATAAAATTACTTTTGTCATGTTAAGATTTTGAAAAATCTCCCAAAGTGTCATAAAAACCTGTGCTGAAATCTTTTGAATATTATAGTGAACAATAAAACATTTCATGTGACACAGTCCGGTGTCAATTATACATAAATAACAGCTGATAATCAGCAGCATGCTTTTAAATTAAGACACCACAGAACAGTCTCAAAGTGATGTTTTCTGTGAAGTTAAGTTCTAAAATAAATTTTAGATAACACTAAAACAAACAAATACATACCCGAATGCCGCCGTCCATTATCTCATCACACTGTGTAAATCATTGATAGGTATCTACGAAGCCTGGCAGTGTTCTTAAAGAGGACAAACTGCATTTCCTGGCCAGGTTTTAGCCGCACTCACTAACCTCTTGAGTTGTTGTTAAAAATAAGAGGCTTTTGCACAAAGTACAAGAAGAAAAGAAGAAGAAAATAAAGATGAGAACTCTGAATGGAGACCCACTTTAAAAACAATGCATGAAATAATATCAAACCAATATTAATGTCACGGGGTGACGTACGTGTTGCATGTAGCCCATCCTTTAAAATGATCAGACTATCTGTAAATAATTAACAGGCTCACAATATTCAATTGCTCTGTTTATCACTACTATGAATTTAGTTTTTATTGTAAGTAATGTCTCACAATTTTCCTAATGAAAACACTCAAATAGCACAGAATTCACATAGAATCGTGTTGTTTTCTCATTGAAAACAGAGTCATATTTAAGTGAAGAAGTGAACTTTGACAGTGTTGCCAGGTAACAGATTGGTGTCATAAAAAAATTCATGTGCAAACCTCAAGTGAAGCAATGACCTTGTGCAAACTATCATTATGAGCACTGCTGGGCAAAATGTTATTTGTCTTTTAATAGGTTGCAGGAACTTGTTAGATTATACAGCACTTGTATTTTACTTCTATTTTCAGTAGTTTCCATTCCAGGTGATTTCCCCTGTAATCATTTGACATTCAAAGTAAATACATGATAAATGATTCACTAATAATAAATGATGATAACGTAGTATATTACATGTTAAGGTCAAGTAATCACAGCTGAGGAAAGTTCACTCTCCCCCAAGTTTGTTAGAGCAATTCATAACATACCAAAAATGAAAATTTTTTGGTATGTTATGTGCAAATTATAATATTAATATTATATTAATATAATATTAATTATAAATTAATATTATAGTGCACATTTGCAAAAAAAGCAGCATATGCATCAATATAAACTATTTCCAGCAGTGCAATATGAGTCCTAACGACACAGAAAGTCATAAAGTCAAAGATAACTTTTAAAAACACCAGCATCTATACTGGCCTAGGCCTTGATGGGCCTATAGGCCCGTCATGGCCCATGAGGCCTTGATGGTAAAAAAACGACATTTCCGCGAAAATGACGTCCATTCCGGTTTCGGGCAGGTAATGGCGGACATGCGAAAGTTCGCGCTGATGTCTATTCCAAGTAGGAAGTGTTATGAACAGCTGATCGGATTGGCAAAGCCTGTTTCTGGAATATTATGTTTTTGTTGCTGCAAGCGCTTTTTATGCAGTTTTTGCAAAGCTATATGTGGAAGGAAACCGTGACCTAGGAAAAGCTGATGGCATAAGATGTAAGTACAACTCCTCTGGTTTCATATGCAAAAAAAATATTGCGCTAGCTTACGTGGTTGCAGAGCTACCGGGATTTAAAAATAGTTATGCAAAACAGAGCGTGCCCGGTTTTAAAGGGTTAAAGAACTGAACTTTAAAGTGTTGTCAGGTTGCCAGGCACTGACTGCACCGTACTGACCTCTGAACATACTGCACCACCTGTCCCCTGGAGCTCAGCCACAAACCACACCCTGCCACCACATTTACATTATTGCGTTATATATTAACGTGATATCATGAAGATGAAAAGTAGTTCAGAAAATGGACGGATGGATTTGATTGGCCTCATGATGTTAATGTTAAAATATAAGCTACAAAGCAGAACATTCAGAAATGTTATTTACCCTAAACTGAAGAAAGGTTAACACATTAATCAAGTGCAAATAGTACTATGGTATGTTGCAATTAACCTTTCTACCTAATTCAATATCAGCAGCACTGTGAGCTTATGTGTGTTATTGCCCATTACTGTCAAAAGTAAATCAGACCTGTTGCAACGAGCCAGCCCTTTGGGTCTGTAAGGGCTGTTTGATCAATAGAAGGTCTGATGAAGTACTCCATCATATAGCCTGTCCTGTGTAATCAGTGTTACACCCATGTGAGCTAGTTTGAGATACAGATTGCAGGAAAACGTCCAGTAAAAATGGCTGTTAGAACAGCTACAGGTGATGACTAAATACAGGAGCTTGAAACAATGAAAAATATGGTATCAGAGCAAACCAAAGGAGTGTTAAAAGATAGCTTTTCCTTCCCACTGTCACCAAAGTGCTTGCTCATAGCAGATCGTTGAGTTTTCGCAGTTTTCTGTTTTCTGAAGTGACTATTATGATTTGGCGCTGTGTAAATAACATTTAATGAAATTGAATTTCTTTAATGTTCGCTTTAAAAAGAAAGATGTTTGTGCTGTTCACACTTTTTTCTACTAGATAAATTGAAATGTGTTGCTGATTTGATTCTGTAGCATACTGAAGTAGTGACAATAAAAATAAATGTTTACTTGCTACTGTACTCAAGTACACAACATACAGCCATATAACTGAACATTTCATTTGTTTAGGTAAATTTTTGATTTGGTGAAAACGTGAGGAACGATCATGGGACAAACACCCCTAACTCCCCAAGATTTTTTTTTCCTTTTTAAGTAATCCACTATTTTTCAGGCTGACAGGATATTAGGTGATACCTTCCATGTGTCCTAATAAATTCTGGGTAGATATACACTGCTTCATATCTAGACCAAGTATCAACACATCAAAATGGCATTTGGCCAATTAAAGTGATGAAAGAAAAGGTTATTTCTTTATTTTAAGGTGAAGGTTGTCCTGTGATTTTTGATGCATCAGTTCCCTGCATTGTAGGCTGAACCACTTTTAAGCGGTGTATTTAATACTACTTGTATTATGAACGCTTGAAAATCCGTTTTCTGTTTTCACAGGTTCCCCTCTGAAGCTAAAAAGTGTACTGTGGAGCTTGTTGTTCTGTGGGTATTTTGTGGACATTATGGATCACACATGCATAACATTCTTTACATAAAAGTCATCACACTGGAGTAAGTTATGTTTCACAATTTTAGGATTCATTCCAATGAAATTTCCAAACCAGAAAAGTGTATAATAATAATGGATTGGATTTATATAGCGCTTTTGTTGCTTTTATCTCTGCAGCCATGCTTTGTTTTCATTCTGCTGAGTGCATGTGTCCAGCACAGCAGTATGTAGCAATCATTTTTTTCATAATCTTTTATCCCTATTTTTCTCCATATGAATTAAGCTTGGACTATATCTAAATTTTAACCTACAATAAATGTTTCGGCACACTGCATAAACCTGTTCTTTGAATTTTCAGTACGAGTCTGTTTAGAGGGATCAGGAATACTGAGGGATTTCTATCAGCATGTGATTAAGCAGAGATCAACAGTATATTGTACCATTCACAGAGCCTATCCAGCAGACAGTGGAAAATACTGGTGTGAAACTACTAAAAGTGGCGGGAGAAGCAACACTGTCAACATTACTGTCACTGAAAATTAAATGGCTTTGCTTTAAATATTTGAGAGCATGAATGGAAACGAAAACATTCTTTTTAATCAGTTGTGATCCTGGAGAGTCCTGTCTTTCCTGTGCTGGAGGGTCAGCGTGCGACTCTGAGCTGCAGAAACAAGAACATTTTCTCCCACCCCTAAATTGATTTGTAGACTTAAAGACTTGTACAATATACAAAATTAAATCATATAATGTGACCACACATTATGGCGTGTCACATTTACGCTGCTGTAGAAGAAGCTTTGTTGCTGCTTCTTATGTTCTGACTTTTACTCTTCAGGAAAGTCAGAGCTACATAACAAATAACACATTCACATATAAATGAATCTGATTAACAGTCACATAGTAAATTTGTTTAGTGAAGTTATTGAAAAAAATGTTTTCATTAGTTTATTGAAAAATTATCAGTCATCGAGAATCTGGATTTATCTGATCTAAAGAAAACAAACGTGACACTGTCTTATCGGTGGAACATGTCATGGTCCTGGGTCATTGACCCAGCGTTTTGTGTTTCATTTTGGTGTCCGCTTATATTTTGCATTAATTCTTTGGGTTTGGTATTCTTGTGAGTTCAGGTGAGTCCCTACCTGTGTCTTCCTTCTGTGCTCTGTTCATGTTCCCGAGTTTTGTGTTTTACTTTGTAGGTCTGTGTCTTGTTATGCCCATTAGTTCCAGCTGTGTCTCCTCCTGTGTGCCATTTCCTGATTACCTTGTGTGTGTATATATAGTGGGTGTCAGGCTGTGCTCCTTGTCGCGTCGTCTGCATTACTCCGTGTTAATCAGTGTTACGCTGCGTCTCTCTGTCCAGCCTTCTTCGTGTCATCTGTTTTCCCTACTGTCCTTATGTTTTTAGATTTGTCTGTTAGATTTTCCAGTTTAGGTTTATGTTTAGTTCTGCCCTCACCTTGGTTTGTTCACTGTAAATAAAACATCACTCGCATCATCACTGTCGTTTGATTCAGTGCTTTTGTCTTGATGACATTAACTATGTTAGTTAATTAAACTGTTAGTGAGTTAAAACATCAATAACATGGTTCACTTTTAGCACTGACTTACAAAACACCTCCTGATATACAATACCAAAGTAAAAAAATCTATAGTAAATGTTGTAAAACCAAAAACAACATAATTAATGTAAGCAGGGAGTGGTCACTGACATATTGCTGCTTTTTTCTCTCAAGATCTTGTGAGTTTATCTTTGTGACGTTTTGTATCTTCTGCTTAAAAAGACACAGTGAAGCCTCATCTTCATCCACATCCTTGCAGTAAAAGTGTTTTTGTGTTTCACCTTAAAGAATAATGAGGATCTATTGATACTGATATTGAAGATCAGCTTCATTATTTACATATTGTTAATTTAATAAAAACAAACAATGTTACACTGACTTAAAATTATATGAAATGTATAAAATGTAATATTGTTCTTTTTTCCTTTTATTCATAAAAAGAGTTCTGGTGACTTTACATGATGTAATTGTGTTTTTAGTAAGTATCACTTTAGCCTGTGGCGCTCTCCAGTGCTGCTGATGAGGGTGATCTTTAGGTTGTCTTCAGGGTTCCATATCATCATGCCCGCCCACATCACATCAGCATTGTCAGGATATGGGTTCTTGAGACCTACTCGTCGTACCTGTAAATGTAACCAATAAAAAGGTCACAGATGTCCAAGTGAAAAGTAATAATAAGAGAGACTAAAAGAAAAATCTAGTAACACAGAGACTCACAGTGAGTTCCTGTTTAGGTTTCAGTGTAAAGTTTTCTTTAAATGTGTGTGTTGTGGTTCGGTCACCGCTCTGTAGTTTTAACTTCCAACGTGCCATCAATATATCCTGTAAAAGAGAACGAAAAAAAAAAAAAAAGGGGGGGGGGTGTTGTATCTGCAACTGAAAAGGACCTTGTTTCTAAATACAGAAAACATGTTGTTTGTGTTTATGTAGTACTCATTGTTCGTCAGCATGCAAGCAGCAGTACCTCACTGGAAGTGTTTTTCAGACAGATATAGTTGCCATGTCTGTCGACCTCGTCCAAAGTGATGTCACCTTTCTGTAGTGTGTTAGATTTGTTTGACTGTTGCTGAGAGTGACACAACAAATACAGATCAGTGATGTAAAATAGTTTGAGCTTTTTAGAAACAGTGTTTGCTAAAAGTTGATAAAATATTTAATACACATTAAATAAATAGCCAAAAACTATGTTTATAACAAAATAATTCAGTGAAGTGAGGCAATGCTGAGGAACACAAAATTTTATTGTTGGTCTTAATATGAATCACAGAAGTAACTAAAGTTTCAAATTCTTTCTCAGTGAGATGTTCATGATCCAGTTTTTAGGGTTCCATGAACGACTGTAAATCAGTGAAGTGTTGAAAACATGTGTTTGTCTGTCTGTATTTACCTGTTTTGCATGTTCTTTGACAGATGGTTGTTTCATCTCCTGCTGGAAATTCAGTTTTCTATCCTTCTTCAACTTTGTCTCAGCTTCCTGTTTTTTCTCCTGATCACAGACAGTACAAACTGATGTCAGAGGTAACTAGTCTGACCAAAACAGTTTTTTTTTTAAATTAGCAGGGTTTGTTTTCTTTCAAAACTTTGTGCTTTAATATATATATATATATATATATATATATATATATATATATATATATATATTATGACGTCGTGTTTATTAAAACGGGTGAGATTTACAAAGAATTAATACTTGTGTCTTCATATTTTTTTCAGTTTGAACTGTGAGACGTGGAAATCAAAGTCCTGAAAGTCTCTGAAATGTTCGGCTTGTTTGCCTTTAACTTCTGTTCTGTGATTGCTGAATGATTTCAGAGGTTTTTGCAGGAAACCTTGAATTTCCTTCTCCGCTGTCTCTTATTGTGTGGATGTGAGTCTTTGTCTGTGTTTGTAATAGAAATCTGTTTTTACACACTCAGTTTGGGTGCTTGTTTCCTTTCTTGGCATTAAAAAGCCAATAAAATCAATAATAAATGTAAATGTGCTGCATGTTTGTTTGTTTATGGTTGAGGACAGAGCGAGTTCCCAGTAAATGAATGTGTGTTTGGTCTGATGTGTTCAAAACAAGAGTCTGTGTGTCTTTACTTCTTTCTTCATGTTGCTGATCTCTGCATGTTTCTTCTCTTTTTCATTGGCCTCCTTCATCTTCTTTTCAGCTTCCTGTTTTTTCTCCAACTAACAGACAAACAGATGAACACAAAGGTTCAGCCTGAACAAAACTATCTGGACTGTTAAACATAACAGCTCACTTTTTAGCAGCTTTTCCAGCTGTTTGCTGTTAGTCTCCATCAGGCTGCTCCACCAACACACAGGAGCATAACAGAGAGCACTGAGCATCACAGTGTGATCAATATATGCAGCATCTCATCACACACAGTAAAGAAGCTCAGCCTCTGCAGACACTTCATAACTTCTGTCTAAATATGATGTTATAATAATAATATTATAATTATAATTAATAACAATTATAATTATTATTGTTTCTTTCATCTATATCACACACACAGAAGTGAGATATTCCAATAACTACAGATGGATAAAGTTGCCATGAAGTACCTGATATTTCTCAGCTCCCATCTCCTGCTGGAAACTAGTCTGACCAAAACAGTTTGTTCAAAAAGATCAAAGTATTTCTGTTACTTTTCATAACTTTGTTCTTTAATTTAAAAAAAAAAAAAAAAAAAAAAAAAAATATATATATATATATATATATATATATATATATATATGTTGTTCATTAAGAGGTAAACAGCTAAGATTTAAAAAATCAAACTTGATTTTTGACTTCATACTTTTAGATTCTAAAACATGGAAATAAGAGTTTGAAAGGTCGCTGACATTTTCAGCTTTTTGGCTTTAACTTCTTTTTATTTTGAATTCTGTGATAAACCCTCTAACTCTGTCCTGTGGAGGCCTTGTCTGTAGTTTGTGAGAACTTTCTGAATTACTTTGTTGAAAAAGTCTCTGCTTTAACGTCACTGAATACAGATTAGTGGGTGAAAGATCAGTGATGTAAAATAATTTGAGCTTCTTAGAAAATGTCTTTGCTAAGAGTTGCTAAATCTTAAGAAACTATAGCTAGGAAACTGTTTATAACAAAAGAATTCAGTGAAGTTAGGTAATGCTAAGAATCACAAATATTTATTGTTGGTCTGAATATGAATCACAGAAGTAACTAAAGTTTCAAATTCCTTCTCAGTAAGATGTTCATGATCCAGTTTTTAGGGTTCCATGAACGACTGTAAATCAGTGAAGTGTTGAAAACGTGTTTGTCTGTCTGTATTTACCTGTTTTGCATGTTCTTTGACAGATGGTTGTTTCATCTCCTGCTGGAAATTCTGTTTTCCATCCTTCTTCAACTTTGTGTCAGCTTCCTGTTTTTTCTCCTGATCACAGACAGTACAAACTGATGTCAAATGTGTTATGGAAAATTCTAGTTTATCCTGACATTCAGAGTTATGTGTTTAGAATCTCACTGTAGGATTTGGTATAACCGTTGTATGCTTAGGTGAAGCTGTCAGTATGACCTCATAAGGAAAACTGCTTAGCTAGGCGTAATGATGTTTCACTATGTTATCTGCTAACTGTTTTGCTCAGAAGGATGAAACTCAGGGCCAGCATCAGGAGCTTCCTGGGAAACAATAGTGGGAGTTGCTCTCTGCCCAGCCAAAGCCTGTGGGACAGAAACCCGTTGTAACTAAAAGATACAGAGAGTTGTGTGTGGAGGGGTATAAAAGCGGAGCTGAGACATCCCAAGGGCAGAGCTGGCATGACTGTGAACTGTGATGTTTGATGTGTGTGTTGGCTCTCCTGCGCAGTAATAAATTGCTTGATCACAGCTCTTTCCGTGTTGCAGACTTTATTTACAAAATTCTATGACAAGCTTGGCGTCACGAACGGGACGCTCCGTGTGTGCGTGCTGAGGAACAACCCCAAAGACGACTGATCACCCCTCGGTAAAAAGTCAATCCTTGGTCCCAGCAACACTTCAAAAAGGGGGAGTTGTGGGGCAAGTCCTCAGCGACACACCAAGATCATCCTAAATAATATTGGAGAATCTGCACCGGTGAGCTGTGTCCAACCTATGTTTACAGTTCCTATATATATATATATATATCTCCTCCGTGAATCGCAACCTTATCGTGGTGGAGGGGTTTGTGTGCCCCAGGGATCCCAGGGGCTATGTTGTCTGGGGGCTTTGGCCCCTGGTAGGGTCTCCCATGGCAAATTGTTCCTGGGTGAGGGACCAGACAAAGAGCGATTCAGAAGACCCTTATGAAAAGAACATCGAGGGAACAGCTTACCCTGCCCGGGATAGGGTCCCAGGCCCAGGGAGGGTGCCCGAGGGCGAGCGTCTGGTGGCCGGGCCTTAGTCCATGGGGCCCGGCCGGGCACAGCCCGAAGAGGAGACATGGGCCCATCCTCCCGCAGGCCCACCACCCGCAGGAGGCGCCATAGGGGTCGGGTGCATTGTGTGCCGGGTGGCGGCCAGGAGCGGAGGCCCTGGCGGACCGACCCCCGGCTGCCAAGACTGGCAATAGGGACATGGAATGTCACTTCTCTGGTGGGGAAGGAGCCTGAGTTAGTGCGTGAGGTTGAGAGGTACCGGCTAGATATAGTCAGGCTCACCTCTACGCATGGCTTGGGCTCTGGAACCAGTCTCCTGGAGAGGGGCTGGACTCTGTCTCAGTCTGGAGTTGCCCCTGGTGAGAGGCGGCGGGCTGGGGTGGGTATTCTAATATCCCCTCGGCTTGCTGCCGGTACGTTGGGGTTTTTCCCGGTGGATGAGAGGGTTTATTCCCTGCGCCTTAGGCTCGGGCTGGAAGGTGCTCCTCTGTGTTGTCCTGCTGGGAGACTTCAATGCTCACGTGGGTAACGACAGCGAGACCTGGAGGGGCGTGATTGGGAGGAACGGCCTCCCTGATCTGAACCCGAGCGGTGCTTTGTTATTGGACTTCTGTGCTAATCACAGTTTGGCCATAACGAACACCTTGTTCGAACATAAGAGTGTCCATAAGTGCACGTGGCACCAGGACGCTCTAGGCCGTAGGTCGATGATCAATTTTGTAATCGTATCACCAGACCTGCGACCATATGTTCTGGACACTCGGGTAAAGACAGGGGCTGAGCTGTCAACTGATCACCACCTGGTGGTGAGTTGGATCAGGTGGCGGGGGAGGACGCTGGACAGACCTGGTGCACCTAAACGCGTAGTGAGGGTGTGCTGGGAACGACTAGCAGAGGCCCCAGTCCGCGAGATCTTCAATGCACACCTCCGGCAGAGCTTCAACAGCATTCCGAGGGAGACTGGGGACATTGAGTCCGAATGGACCATGTTCAGCGTCTCCATTGCCGAAGCTGCTGCATTGAGCTGCGGCCGCATGGTGGTTGGTGCCTGCCGTGGTGGTAATCCCCGAACCAAATGGTGGACACCAGAGGTGAAGGGAGCCACCAGGCTGAAGAAGGAGTCCTATCGGGCTTGGTTAGCCTGTGGGACTCCGGAGGCAGCCGACAGGTATCGACAGGCCAAGCGGAATGCGGCTCGGGCAGTGGCTGAAGCAAAAACTCGGGTGTGGGAGGAGTTCGGAGAGGCCATGGAAAAAGACTTTCGGACTGCCTCGAAGAGATTCTGGCAAACCGTCAGGCGTCTCAGGAGGGGAAAGCGGTGCTCTACCTGCACTGTGTATAGTGCTGGCGGAGCGCTGCTGACGTCGACGGAGAAAATTGTCAGGCGGTGGAAGGAATACTTCGAGGACCTCCTTAATCCCACTGACACGTCTTCCGAGGAGGAAGCAGAGTCTGGGGATGAGGGGAACGATCCGCCAATTTCCGGGGGCGAGGTCACTGAGGCAGTTAAACAACTCCTTGGTGGCGGAGCCCCTGGTGTTGATGAGGTCCGCCCCGAGTTCCTGAAGGCTCTGGACGTTTTAGGGCTGTCCTGGTTGACACGCCTCTGCAATGTTGCGTGGAGATCAGGGGCAGTACCCGTGGACTGGCAGACCGGGGTGGTGGTCCCCATCTTTAAGAAGGGGGACCGGAGGATGTGTTCCAACTACAGGGGGATCACACTCCTCAGCCTCCCTGGGAAAGCCTATGCCAGGGTGCTGGAAGGAGAGTTCGTCCGCTAGTCGAACCTCGGATACAGGAGGAACAATGCAGTTTTCGTCCTGGTCGCGGAACACTGGACCAGCTCTTTATCCTCTCGAGGATACTTGAGGGTGCATGGGAGTTTGCCCAACCAGTCTACATGTGTTTTGTGGACTTGGAGAAGGCATTCGACCGTGTCCCTCGGGGTGTCATGTGGGAGGTGTTGTGGGAGTATTGCTACGGGCCATTCGATCCCTATACAACCGTTGCAAGAGCTCGGTTCGCATTGGCGGCAATAAGTCGGACTCGTTCCCGGTGGGTGATGGGCTCCACCAGGGCTGCCCTTTGTCACCGGTTCTGTTCATAATTTTTATGGACAGGATTTCTAGGCGCAGCCAAGTGGCGGAGGGCTTTCGCTTTGGTGGCCTCAGAATCTCATCTCTGATTTTTGCGGATGATGTGGTTCTTTTGGCTTCATCGGGTGAGGGCCTCCAGCTCGCACTGGAGCGGTTCGCAGCCGAGTGTGAAGCAGCGGGAATGAGGATCAGCACCTCCAAATCTGAGGCCATGGTTCTCAGCCGGAAAAGGGTGGAGTGCCCACTCCGGGTCGGGGATGAGTTCCTGCCCCAAGTGGAGGAGTTCAAGTATCTTGGGGTCTTGTTCGCGAGTGATGGGAGAAGGGAGCCGGAGATCTACAGACGGATTGGGGCTGCAGCTGCAGTAATGCAGATGCTGCACCGGTCCGTCGTGGTGAAGAGGGAGCTGAGTGTAAAAGCGAAGCTCTCAATTTACCGGTCGATCTACGTCCCTACCCTCACCTACGGCCACGAGCTGTGGGTAGTGACCGAAAGAACGAGATCGCGGATACAAGCAGCAGAAATGAGCTTCCTCCGAAGGGTGGCTGGCCTGTCCCTTAGAGATAGGGTGAGAAGTTAGGCCATCCGGGAGGGGCTCAGAGTAGAGCCGCTGCTGCTCCACATCGAAAGGAGCCAGCTGAGGTGGTTCGGGCATCTGACAAGGATGCCCCCTGGGCGCCTCCTGGGTGAGGTGTTCCAGGCATGTCCCACCGGGAGGAGGCCCCGGGGCAGACCCAGGACACGCTGGAGAGATTATATCTCTCAGCTGGCCTGGGAACGCCTTGGTGTTCCCCCAAATAAGCTGGAGGAGGTGGCTAGAGTGAGGAAGGTCTGGGCCTCTTTGCTTAGGCTGCTGCCCCCGCGACCCAGCCTCGGATAAAGCGGATGAAGATGGATGGATGGATGGATGGATATATATATATATATAAAAAAAACACCCAGCACGCCCCTGCGGGTGGTTTATCTTTCAAGCTCGGGTCCTCTACCAGAGCTTGAGGGTCCTGCGCAGTATCTTAGCTGTTCCCAGGACTGCGCTCTTCTGGACAGAGATCTCCGATGTTATTCCCGGGATCTGCTGGAGCCACTCGCCTAGCTTGGGAGTCACCGCACCAAGTGGTCCGATTACCACGGGGACCACCGTTACCTTCACCCTCCACATCCTCTCGAGCTCTTCTCTGAGCCCTTGGTATTTCTCCAGCTTCTCGTGTTCCTTCTTCCTGATATTGCTGTCATTCGGAACCGCTACATCGATCACTACGGCCGTCTTCTTCTGTTTGTCTACCACCACTATGTCCGGTTGGTTAGCCACCACCATTTTGTCCACCTGTATCTGGAAGTCCCACAAGATCTTAGCTCGGTCATTCTCCACCACCCTTGGGGGCGCCTCCCATTTTGACCTCGGGACTTCCAGGTTATACTCGGCACAGATGTTCCTGTACACTATGCCGGCCACTTGGTTATGGCGTTCCATGTATGCCTTGCCTGCAAGCATCTTGCACCCTGCTGTTATGTGCTGGATTGTCTCTGGGACATCTTTACGCAGCCTGGACCTGGGGTCTTGCCTGGTGTGATAGACCCCAGCCTCTATGGATCTTGTACTCAAAGCTTGTTCTTGTGCTGCCATGATTAGTGCCTCCGTGCTGTCTTTCAGTCCAGCTTTGTCCAGCCACTGGTAGGATTTCTGGATATCAGCCACCTCCTCTATCTGCCGGTGGTACATACCGTGCTGGGGCCTGTCCCTCCATGATGGTTCCTTGTCTCCCTCCTCTTTCTTGGGTTTCTGCTGCCTGAGGTAACTGAGCACTCGGTCAGTTGGGGCCATCTTCGTGCTATTTTGGAGAGAAGCGGTGCTTCAAGGATAGTTGCAGATTTCTGTAAGAATCTGCAGATTATACAGTACAAATAAAATGTTCACGTTTCTCCAATGTTGTCTTCCGAACAGTTTCACTAACATCTACACTGGATGGCCAGGAAGCGTTCGTGATGTCTTCTCCTGCGCTGATAATTGGCGTCTGTCTTCTGTCAGTAGTGGTGCAATGGATCACGGTTGATCCGTAATCCGAACCAATCCCACTCCACGGTTTGGTACGAACGTGATCCGAAAATTTGAAAAAGAAAAAAAAAGTATGTGTATGGTGCGCGTGGTCAGTCTGTCAAGCAGTAGTTATGGCCAGTGCTAGTAGTCCAAGTGGAGGAGCAGAGGAGTTTGCGGTATTTAAGCTGCCCAGTCCGACCGGGCTAAAGCTATTACAAAAGCTGTTGGGGTGTTTAGCTGCAGACGGGAGGCCGTATTCCGTTGTGCAAAACAAGGGGTTTAAACTATGATAAACGTGCTTGAGCCACGCTATGATATCTTGTTGCGCGTCCACTTCAGTGTGACAAGATCGTTCCAGGCATGTATGAGCAGGAGAAGTTTAAAGTTATGGCTGAACAGTCCCAGGCATCTTCTGTTGCTCTAACTACAAATGGGTGGACCTCCAGGGCAACGGAAAGCCACGTGACCATGACCGCTGGTTATATCCATGATTTGGGCATATTAAGGGAATAATAACTTTTTTTACTGGATCAGTTAAATCCATTGACAAACTTGTGGCTACAGTGCTGGATGCCTTATTACTCCTCTGATCTACAGTTGTTTATAGATGTGAAGTTTATATTAACTAAAGAGTCTGTTTTGTGGGCAATTACAGAGCAGATGCGGTGGCGAAACCAGGGGTTAATCAGACCTAACATGAACACCATGCTAATTTCACTTCCTAACACAGGTTTACAGGCCTGGAGTGAAGCTACGCCAGAGGAGAAGCCCTGATATTGCTTTAGAAATAATGTACCTAACCTTTTGGTTTTCCTCATTCTCCTAATTATGGTAAATTGCCACATGGGAAGGACCGTGTGTCAAAAGGAGAGATTCCAGGCTTACTATAAGACTATTTGGTGATTTTTCCATGATTTTTTTTTACATGTATTAAAACTACAAGTGGAATAGATTAGCTTTTGATAACCCACAAGTGAAGTTCACTGAACAGAAAGTAAAATGCTGATTCATGATGGTTGATATGCTTCCAAAATGGATAGAAGTGTTTCCTTCTAGTAAAGGAGATACAGGTGCAGTAGTCAGAGTATTGCTGGAGGAAATCATCCTATGGGTGGAACCTTCAGACTGAGACTGGGTGCTGATTCGGAATCTTCAGAGACTCAGCAGGAAGCAGGGAGCAGTGCACGCAAAGCTGACAGCCCAGACAGCAGTTAAGGTCGAGAGTCATGCCGTTTGGGGTCCTGCTGGTCATCAAGAGAAGATTCCAGAACCACAACAATAACAACAAAGGTTAAGACAGATGTCTGCGTTAGACACTGAGGAAGATGATAAGGGTGTACGACGTGCTCTGTCCTTTCAACCTACAGCTGCGTTGGAACGAGAGAGTGAGGGGTGAAAAAGCACCCTGCTCCAACAAGAGCAGACGTTCCCAAAGTGTGGGGCCCGCCCCCTAGGGGGGGCGCAGAGCCATTGCAGGGGGGGCGCGGCATGAAAAGGGGAAAAAAAAACAACAACAACGCTTGGACACTGCTAGCACGGCGCCCACACAATCGCAAAGCAGGAGATGAAGCATCACTGAATATGTTTCCAAACCAACTTCATTCTAAGCCAAAGACTAGAAAATATGGTGAAGCAGGTCTTCCCTTTGGTTTCACCTGCACAAGTGCTGAGGTAGGTCTCCCTGCAGAATTGGTTTTCCCTTTGTTGGGAGCAGCGCTGGGCTGTTCAAATCACGGACAAACAGGATCCCACAGTTATTTATGTTTTTGAACCCATTTTGCAGAGTGATTCGAAACGCCGTTTACGTGTGGATGAAACAGCTGCGTTTTCAAAAATCCCCGTGTAGGTGTGGACGTAGCGTAAAAGACTTAGTAGTTTATTTTCTTACTACCTGTAATTTATTGCAGATTACTTGTATTTGCTTAATTGTTTACTAAATGTTTGAGGTGTGAAATAAACCGCAATGGAGCAAAATATGGGTGTGTGTGGTTGGAGGATGTGTTCGTGCGTTCGTGCGTGCGCGTGCGCGCGAGGGGGGGGCGCGAACATTTTTCTTGTAAAACAAGGGGGGCCCAGCAAAAAAGGTTTGGGAACCACTGAACAAGAGCATGCCAAGCTGCAACTTAGTGACATGAGGAGAGAGACTCTATAGAACACAGACAACACCTGATAAAACAGTCAGGCGGTTTTGCCTGAAAAGTTCAGTGTGTTTTTTAAGCTAAGGTGGTCATTGTGGTGGTCACTTTTCTAATTGTTTCACAAATTATGTGGATTTACATGACTCTTCAAACATCACAGACACAGGAAAAGTGTGTATTGCTGAGTTTCAAACTTTTCTCTAGTCCTGATCTGATTAAAAGTAACTAGTGTAAATATAGTAAGATAATATAAATAATAAGAATAAGTAAGTAAGTAAAATAATAAGTAAGTAATATAGTAATTTCACAGCTATTTGACTAACAATTACTTGTGCACACTCTGCATGGCAGCAATACTGCTTCATGGGGGGATGCCAGTTCCTGACATGTAAGTAAGCTGTGCATTGGATCCTAACTATCACAGTAAATATAGCAACAACTGTTTGGTAAACAGTAAACTCCTTTGACATATCTAAATAGTCAATGCACATTATCTGACACCCTAAATAGGATTTTGGGGACATTATACTTATTAAGGGACAGAGCGAGGTCCCAGTAAGTGAATATGTGTTTGTCCTGAAGTGTTCAAAACAACAGTCTATGTGTGTTTACTTCTTTTTTCATGTTGCTGATCTCTGCATATTTCTTCTCCGGGTGATGATGCTCCTCCTTTAGCTTCTCGTCAGCTGCATGTTGGTTTTTCTCCACATAACAGACAAACAGATGAACACAAAGGCTCAGCCTGAACAAAACTATCAGGACTGTCAAACATAACAGTCTGAACACGTCTCCAAAACTGTTCACACATTTTCTGTTTACTTTCAAATGTCTCTTCCTTAAAGAGCTCAAACAGGAAATCTGACCTCTGACTGACCTTGAACTCCAGTAATGTCACTGAATATGAGAGCATGCTGAAGATTTCTATTTCTATAAATATCTTTATGGTAAAAGAAACATGCATGTGTTTATGTACAGTTAAGATAGGATATAAAATAAAATAATTGATAATGTGGTCTCTCTGTTTTTGTAACCTTTATCAAAGTTTCAGTCCAGTTTTCAGAAATTAAATTAAAACACAATCATTTTGATTTAATTTCTCAAACAACAAGAAGTACTCTTATCTTTTTCTGTTCTTTCTATTTCATAATCTTAACCTCATAAATGACCTGTAAACAGAGAAAACAGCTCCCTCAGAATTATAAAAAGCATAAAAATGTTTTACACAAACAAGAAACATATCTAAAGGTTTTTTAAAAAACACTTTTGCTAACCTCTGTTTTATTGGATTCCTTCTTTTTCATGTTTTGTTTCAGTTGCTGATGTTTGGTGAGAGCTGATGAGCCTCCAGACTGAGAGAAGATATGAACAGAAACATTTGGGTTGTTACATAATGTACTGCAAAATGAAACATATTTGAATATTAGGATAGTAGAAAAATACCATCTATTCATACAGGAGAAGATGATGACTATATATTTCCCGTCACATTATTCCTCTGATGATTTTTATCTGTTTTATTTCCATTTTACTGTTAGTAAAAGTGTCTCTTTCTTCTCTTTAAAAATGTTTATATTTTATTTATAAACATTATTTTCTCCAAATACAGGAAATTTGTCATACTTTTTTTTCTACATGTTTTGTTGTCTTGTCTGTTTCTTTCATATCATTCACTGACTCGATGTCCTGTGTCATGAGTGTCTCCTGCTCTTGGTCCGGTTCAGTTTTTGTTGTTTCTTGTTTTGTTCGTAAGCATTGAGGTTTCCAGACATCTGTTAAAGTTTAGACAAGAAAGTCAACATGATGTCCTCCTGGGCTTTAGAATGGTAACACATCATTTATCATCTCATTTTAATATGAATTAATTAAATATGCTGTATGTTTTCTTTTTAATGCAACACAAAGAGGTTTATAAAAAAACTTTAACTTTGCATTTGTGTTGCTTTAACCCCTGTAGGCAAAACTTTAGATAATAATTTTGACAACAAAACAAAACAAATAAATTAAGTAAATTAATTTGTGTCTTACTTGTATTGTTTCGTCTCCAGATAAAAAAAACGACAATTAAAATCAAGATGATGCTTAGAGCCAAACTAACAACAACACCAATGATGATGGGAGCAGCGGAACTGGATGTGAGCTCAAAGAATTCATCTGAAACAATAAAAACAGAATTACATGTTATTTTAAAAGATTCTGGTTCATTCAAACCAAAATCAACAACATACATTTTACAAACTACATTTACCTGGAACATGTATGAGTGTCTCTCTGCTCTGGTTGGTGTTCCTCTGTTGGACTCTGCAGGTGATGTTGTTGCTGTGTCTCTTCTCCACAGTCACTCTGCTGCTGACAGTATAGAGGTCATCAGGACCTCTGAGGGTCTCTGTAGGTCCAGCAGAGAGGAGGTTTCCCTCACCGTCCAACCACAGCAGCTCAGGCTCTGGATACCAGCCTGCAGACTCACACTGTAACACCACTCCTCCTCTGTTTTTGTCAATCCCTGATAAACTGATGACAGGTGAGGTGGAAGCATCTGATGCTGAGCAAAAAGCATTTAAAGAAGATATTAATAGTTGAAAAAAACAGTAATTCGCAATTACACAATTATTATTATTGCAAAATTCTGATGCATTTGTTTTTTTTCTCTTTGTGAAGTTAATAAATAAACATTTCTGGGATAAAATCTTTCCTCATCCTACACAAAAATGAATTTTCACTGTAACTAAATCCACTACACCATGAACATATGATGTGTATCTACTTACCAACCACAAGCTTAACAAAATAATTTTTCTCCATTAAAGGAATGCTGCATTCATATGTTCCTCCATCAGAGAGTTTTACTCTGGAGAGTTTCAGTGAAATGTTTCCACGCTTCAGTTCATTGATGAACAGTGATGTTCTTCCCCTGTATGAAGGATTTCTTGTATTCACCAGATCCTGACCGGATCGCCACACATGGACAAATCTTGGGTTCAAGTCAGATCTTGTCCACTCCAATATCTCAGCTGTCACATCCTCTGCAGGCTCCACGTGACATGGTAAAATAACATCATCATCAACTAATGCAACTACTGGTTGATGTGGACCAACCACCTGAGACTCCGCTGTAGACAGGAGACAAAAGAAAGAAAGAGAGAGAGAGAAAGAAAGAAAATTAGTTTATTAATTTCTGCAGCAGGAGTGAATGCATATATCAAACTTAAAGATGACACTCAGCATATAGCATTATCTGTCTTTATTTTTTATTTATTTTTTAATCTTGGTTACCATAAAAATGTCAAAAACTAATGTTTCACTAAAGAATTAAATTTAAAAAATGCAGGCAGGAAACAAATAACAGCACCAAAGCACAAATTACTATTTGAACCAAATGTAACAAATTTGCACCATTTTGTAATAACTGTATGGTTTTTATACAGTTTTACTGCACAAAAAAGTGGGAACATTTTCATCAATAATAATAAAAAATATTACACATGTAACATCAAACTTACCTTTATTTAAGTGTATTAGAAGATGAAAAACCAAAATACTGAAGACGTTGACTCGAGTAAGGGAGAGGGCATCTATCTGTGGAAGCATCCTCCTCTGAAAATACATCAATGATACAAGTGTGGCCACAAAAGTTCATTAATATAATAATAATTTGTTCATTTCATATCTAAAATCAACTTATTCAAGACTAAACACATATTTTAGATGTTATTTCAGTATATTAAGTATCTTCATGAGGTCATCAACATGACTTTCACTTAACATGTTATTGCTCCAGTAACTCCAGAGTTAAAGCACCAGACATAAAGTTATTGAGTACAGCAAACCCATTACTTTACATTAGTCCCAAATTGCAGCCTAGAGAATAACCTTTGATCAGTGCTATCTCTGTTCTTGAAATGACCCCTGTATGACTTTTCATAGATACTGTGCTGAGTTATTCAATAGAATAACTCTGCTCAGACCTCTACAGTATACTTTAACTATAAAAACTTTATTTTCTGCTCTCCAGTCAAATATCTAAAATCTCTGCGATTAATTTATAAAATATTTAATTACATTTACAAAGATTTATTTATGACAGTGAAATAAATTATACTATAGTCAGACTTTATATCTAGACATCAGAAAAGCATGTAGAATGTAAACACACTAAATAAACAATTTGAAAGAGACTTACCTGTGGAAAGTTGTGTGAGATTACAAGGTGAAGTCTAAAGATTATTAACCTGCGGCCTGAACTTACTTTGGCTTATGAACTGCAGATCCCTCATATAAGCTCAGAGTTATGAAAAAATAGGCTCTTAAGATTCAAAGTTCTTGTTAATCAAAGTATAATGCTGGAAAAATATTAATTTATCAGGTTAACACTCATTGTTGAATCTGGTTAGATCAGGTATGCACTGTGTCGAATGCTGAACTTTGAGCCTGTCTTAAAATAACTGATCTGAAACCATATCTGTCTTTATGGTGTTCAAAAAGGGGGGAGTGTTCACATGTTATGTGTTATCTCAGCTATCATACTGAAGGTGCCAGTACAGGACTGATATTTGAACACACACTGATCAGGGTTGTTTTAAATGATCCATTATCCATTTCAGTGTCACAGGGGTGATGGAGCCTTTCCCAGCTGTTACAGTGTGAGCAGGGGTGCCACCAGGGATCTGGGGCCCTGTGAAAACAATATGAATTTGGGCCCCCAGAACTTTGACACTGCAATCCATGCCACCCCTAAAAATATAAGGCTGCAGACGTGGATCAATATTCTGCTAAGAGAAAATTATTGATTTTGTGTAAGAATGATGAAATATGTGCGACCGTTTACATTTTATTAGATTTTTTTAAATAATATTAAGTATTGGCAAATATAACAATAGTTTGTATATCAGTTTTCAAACAAAGTATAGTCAACTAAAATGTGTCTCTGCCTTGAGACCTAGTGGAGCTCAAAGACAGAGCTCTAAAATAGTTTTTTTTAATTCAGGTGTCAGTGGTGCTGGTTCAGTGTCAGGAGTGGGGAGATGGGAGTGGGACAGCTAAGCCTGAGCAAGAGGTTTGATCTGTTTGACCTGACAGCAGATCAGTGATTCAGTATACATAGAGTACACATACAAAGGGTCTGTCTGCACCAATTACATGTTTGCTGAAATAACACAAAGACATTGTTTTCTATTAGAAGTGAAGTGAACTATCTAATACTAGCAAAGTCAAGCAGTTTCTTTTATGTGGACCTCACTATGAGTTTAATTTCCACCTGTCTGTCTTTCTTTTTTAAACTTAAAACTCCAGTTTTAACACACATCCTACCATCTTAATGCTCAGCACATACTAGCAGCGCTGCACATGGATCAAACCAGTGACATAAGGAGGTGGAGGCGGGGTCAGAGTGACTGGATTCATTGTTTGCTGTAAAAAACAAAAGTAATGGTAGGAAACAAAAACCTTTCTAAGCACCTTGTGAAGCAAAATAAAAAAGACTAATTGACTGTTCTCCTGTTTTTTAGATCCCAGTCACAAGCCGTTGGACTAATCATCACTCAGTATTTGAATACAAACAAGGCTGAAAAACTGTTTAATGTGTCATATAGGAAACAACTAATCACATGTAATAAAAACAATAGAGAATGTGGTTTACAGAGACTTCACATGTGACACATTTATAAATCATTTATTATACTTTGAATACATATAGATGACTTTTACTCTTCAGGAAAGTCAGAGCTACATAACAAATAACACATTCACATATAAATGAATCTGATTAACAGTCACATAGTAAATTTGTTTAGTGAAGTTATTGAAAAAAATGTTTTCATTAGTTTACTGAAAAATGATCACTCATCGAGAATCTGGATTTATCTGATCTAAAGAAAACAAACGTGACACTGTCTTATCGGTGGAACATGTCATGGTCCTGGCTCATTGACCCAGCATTTTGTGTTTCATTTTGGCGTCAGCTTATATTTTGCATTAATTCTTTGGGTTTGGTATTCTTGTGAGTTCAGGTGAGTCCCTACCTGTGTCTTCCTTCTGTGTTCGTGTCCCCGAGTTTTGTGTTTTACTTTGTAGGTCTGTGTCTCGTTATGCCCATTAGTTCCAGCTGTGTCTCCTCCTGTGTGCCATTTCCTGATTACCTTGTGTGTGTATATATAGTGGGTGTCAGGCTGTGCTCCTTGTCGTCTGCATTACTCCGTGTTAATCAGTGTTATGCTGCATCTCTCTGTCCAGCCTTCTTCGTGTCATCTCTGTTTTCCCTACTGTCCTTATGTTTTTACATTTGTCTGTTAGTTTTTCCAGTTTAGGTTTGTTTAGTTCTGCCCTCACCTTGGTTTGTTCACTGTAAATAAAACATGACTCGCATCATCACTGTTGTTTGATTCATTGCTTTTGTCTTGATGACATTAACTATGTTAGTTAATTAAACTATGTTAGTGAGTTAAAACATCAATAACATGGTTCACTTTTAGCACTGACTTACAAAACACCTCCTGATATACAATACCAAAGTAAAAAATCTATCTATAGTAAAGGTTGTAAAGCCAAAAACAACATAATTAATGTAAGCAGGGAGTGGTCACTGACATATTGCTGCTTTTTTCTCTCAAGATCTTGTGAGTTTATCTTTGTGATGTTTTGTATCTTCTGCTTAAAAAGACACAGTGAAGCCTCATCTTCATCCACATCCTTGCAGTAAAAGTGTTTTTGTGTTTCACCTTAAAGAATAATGAGGATCTATTGATACTGATACTGAAGATCAGCTTTATTATTTACATATTGTTAATTTAATAAAAACAAACAATGTTACACTGACTTAAAATTATATGAAATGTATAAAATGTAATATTGTTCTTTTTTCCTTTTATTCATAAAAAGAGTTCTGGTGACTTTACATGATGTAATTGTGTTTTTATTAAGTATCACTTTAGCCTGTGGAGCTCTCCAGTGCTGCTGATGAGGTTGATCTTTAGGTTGTCTTCAGGCTTCCACATGGTCATGTCCGCCCACATCACATCAGCATTGTCAGGATATGGGTTCCTGCCACCTACTCGTCGTACCTGTAAATGTAACCAATAAAAAGGTCACAGATGTCCAAGTGAAAAGTAATAATAAGAGAGACTAAAAGAAAAATCTAGTAACACAGAGACTCACAGTGAGTTCCTGTTTAGGTTTCAGTGTAAAGTTTTCTTTAAATGTGTATGTGGTGATATGGTCACTTCCGTGTAGTTTTAACTTCCAACCTGCCATCAATATATCCTGTAAAAGAGAACGAAAAAAAAAAAGGGGGGGGGGGGGGGGGTGTTGTATCTGCAACTGAAAAGGACCTTGTTTCTGAATACACAAAACATGTTGTTTGTGTTTAGGTAGTACTCATTGTTCGTCAGCATGCAAGCAGCAGTACCTCACTGGAAGTGTTTTTCAGACAGATATAGTTGCCATGTCTGTCGACCTCGTCCAAAATGATGTCGCCTTTCTGTGGTGTGTTAGGTTTGTTTGACTGTTGCTGAGAGAGAGACAACAAATACAGATCAGTGATGTAAAATAGTTTGAGCTTATTAGAAACAGTGTTTGCTAAAAGTTGATAAAAGATTTAATACACATTAAATAAATAGCCAAAAACTATGTTTATAACAAAAGAATTCAGTGAAGTGAGGCAATGCTGAGAAACACAAATATTTATTGTTGGTCTTAATATGAATCACAGAAGTAACCAAAGTTTCAAATTCTCTCTCAGTGAGATGTTCATGATCCAGTTTTTAGTTCTTGTCCCATGAACGACTGTAAATCAGTGAAGTGTTGAAAACGTGTTTGTCTGTCTGTATTTACCTGTTTTGCATGTTCTTTGACAGATGGTTGTTTCATCTCCTGCTGGAAATTCAGTTTTTCATCCTTCTCCAACTTTGTGCCAGCTTCCTGTTTTTTCTCCTGATCACAGACAGTACAAACTGACGTCAGAGGAAACTAGTCTGACCAAAACAGTTTTTTAAAAATGAGCAGGGTTTGTTTTCTTTCAAAACTTTGTGCTTTAATACAAATATATATTTTATGCCGTTGTGTTTATTAAAACGGGTGAGATTTACAAAGAATTAATACTTGTGTCTTCATATTTTTTCAGTTTGAACTGTGAGACGTGGAAATAAGAGTCCTGAAAGTCTCTGAAATGTTCGGCTTGTTTGGCTTTAACTTCTGTTCTGTGATTGCTGAATGATTTCAGAGGTTTTTGCAGGAAACCTTCAGTTTCCTTCTCCATTGTCTCTTATTGTGTGGATGTGAGTCTTTGTCTGTGTTTGTAATAGAAATCTGTTTTTACACACTCGGTTTGGGTCCTTGTTTCCTTTCTTGGCATTAAAAAGCCAATAAAATAAATAATAAATGTAAATGTGCTGCATGTTTGTTTGTTTATGGTTGAGGACAGAGTGAGGTCCCAGTAAATGAATGTGTGTTTGGTCTGAAGTGTTCAAAACAACAGTCTGTGTGTGTTTACTTCTTTCTTCATGTTGCTGATCTCTGCATGTTTCTTCTCTTTCTCTTTTTCATTGGCCTCCTTAATCTTCTTTTCAGCTTCCTGTTTTTTCTCCAACTAACAGACAAACAGATGAACACAAAGGTTCAGCCTGAACAAAACTATCAGGACTGTTAAACACAGCAGTCTGAACACGTCTCCAAAACTGTTCACACATTTTCTGTTTGCTTTCAAATCTCTCTTCCTTAAAGAGCTCAAACAGGAAATCTGACCTCTGACTGACCCTGAACTCCAATAATGTCACTGAATCTGAGAGCAAGCTGAAGATTTATATTTCTATAAATATCTTTATGGTAAAAGAAACATGCATGTGTTCATGCACAATTAATATAGAGTATGAAAATAAAATAATTGATAATCTGGTGTCTGTGTTTTTGTAACTTTATCAAATTTTCAGTCCAGTTTTCAGATTACAAATTTAAATGCAAATGTTCCAAATACTCTAAACATTTTCTTTTCTTCCTATTTCATAATCTTAACCTCATTTTTTTTTTTATTTCAATAAAAAAATACAAAATTTGTAATTAACAAAAATTATATGAAATATATAAAATGTAATATTGCTCTTTTTTTCTTTTGTTCATCAGAAAACAAAAAAAGTCATTCTGGTGTATTCTCATGGTTTAGTCTAGGTTGTAAAAAGCATCACTTTACTTGGTGCTTTTCTCCACTGCTGCTGATGAGGCTGATCTTCAGGTCGTCTTCAGATCTCCATTTACAAAGGTCCTGCCACTTCAGGTCAGCATTGTCAGGATATGGGTTCATGACACCTGCTCCACGCAACTGTAAATAAAGCCAAAAAGAAGGTCACACATGTCCAAGTGAAAAGTAATAATTAAACTAACAGAAAGAAACATTTAGTAACACAAAGACTCACAGTGAGTCCTTCTCCAGCTTTCAGTGTAAAGTTTCTTTCAAATTTGTAAGTGAGCGTTTTTTTGTTGTTGATCTGTAGTTCTATGTCCCAACGTGTCAACAACTTATCCTGCAAGAGGGAATCAAAAGAATGAGACATTAATAAAGTTCAATGTGTGTTCAATCCAAATTGTTTATAAATGAATGTGTGTTGTTTCAGAAATATTTCAGACTACACAAAACATGTTGTTTGTGTTTAGGTAGTACTCATTGTTCGTCAGCATGCAAGCAGCAGTACCTCACTGCAAGTGTTTTTCAGACAGATATAGTGACCATGTCTGTCGACCTCGTCCAAAATGATGTCACCTTTCTGTGGTGTGTTAGGTTTGTTTGACTGTTGCTGAGAGAGAGACAACAAATACAGATCAGTGATGTAAAATAGTTTGAGCTTCTTAGAAACAGTGTTTGCTAAAAGTTGCTAAAAGATTTAATACACATTAAATAAATAGCCCAAAACTATGTTTATAACAAAAGAATTCAGTGAAGTGAGGCAATGCTGAGAAACACAAATATTTATTGTTGGTCTTAATATGAATCACAGAAGTAACTAAAGTTTCAAATTCTTTCTCAGATGTTTATGATCCAGTTTTTAGTTCTTGTCCCATGAACGACTGTAAATCAGTGAAGTGTTGAAAACATGTGTTTGTCTGTCTGTATTTACCTGTTTTGCATGTTCTTTGACAGATGGCTGTTTCATCTCCTGCTGGAAATTCAGTTTTTCATCCTTCTCCAACTTTGTGTCAGCTTCCTGTTTTTTCTCCTGATCACACACAGTACAAACTGACGTCAGAGGAAACTAGTCTGACCAAAACAGTTTTTTTAAAATGAGCAGGGTTTGTTTTCTTTCAAAACTTTGTGCTTTAATACAAATATATATTTTATGACTACATGTTTATTAAAACGGGTGAGATTTAAAAATAATTAATACTTGTGTCTTCATATTTTTTCAGTTTGAACTGTGAGACGTAGAAATAAGAGTCCTGAAAGTCTCTGAAATGTTCGGCTTGTTTGCCTTTTACTTCTGTTCTGTGATTGCTGAATGATTTCAGAGGTTTTTGCAGCAAACCTGCAGTTTCCTTCTCCATTGTCTCTTATTGTGTGGATGTGAGTCTTTGTCTGTGTTTGTAATAGAAATCTGTTTTTACACACTCAGTTTGGGTCCTTGTTTCCTTTCTTGGCATTAAAAAGCCAATAAAATCAATAATAAATGTAAATGTGCTGCATGTTTGTTTGTTTATGGTTGAGGACAGAGCGAGGACCCAGTAAATGAATGTGTGTTTGGTCTGAAGTGTTCAAAACAACAGTCTGTGTGTGTTTACTTCTTTCTTCATGTTGCTGATCTCTGCATGTTTCTTCTCTTTTTCATTGGCCTCCTTAATCTTCTTTTCAGCTTCCTGTTTTTTCTCCAACTAACAGACAAACAGATGAACACAAAGGTTCAGCCTGAACAAAACTATCTGGACTGTTAAACATAACAGCTCACTTTTTAGCAGCTTTTCCAGCTGTTTGCTGTTAGTCTCCATCAGGCTGCTCCACCAACACACAGGAGCATAACAGAGAGCACTGAGCATCACAGTGTGATCAATATATGCAGCATCTCATCACACACAGTAAAGAAGCTCAGCCTCTGCAGACACTTCATAACTTCTGTCTAAATATGATGTTATAATAATAATATTATAATTATAATTAATAACAATTAGAATTTCACGTCTTTCCAATGAATGACTGTAAGTCAGTGAAATGTTGAAAACATGTGTTTGTCTGTCTGTATTTACCTGTTTTGCATGTTCTTTGACAGATGGTTGTTTCATCTCCTGCTGGAAATTCTGTTTTTCATCCTTCTTCATCTTCTTGCCAGGTTCCTGTTTTTCCTCCTGATCACACACAGTACAAACTGATGTCAGAGGTAACTAGTCTGACCAAAACAGTTTGTTCAAAAAGATCAAAGTATTTCTGTTACTTTTCATAACTTTGTCCTTTAATTTAAATATATATATTTATGATATGTTGTTCATTAAGAGGTAAACAGCTAAGATTTAAAAAATCAAACTTGATTTTTGACTTCATACTTTTAGATTCTAAAACATGGAAATAAGAGTTCGGAAGGTCGCAGACATTTTCAGCTTTTTGGCTTTAACTTCTTTTTATTTTGAATTCTGTGATAAACCCTCTAACTCTGTCCTGTGGAGGCCTTGTCTGTAGTTTGTGAGAACTTTCTGAATTACTTTGTTGAAAAAGTCTCTGCTTTAACGTCACTCAATACAGATTAGTGGGTGAAAGATCAGTGATGTAAAATAATTTGAGCTTCTTAGAAAATGTCTTTGCTAAAAGTTGCTAAATCTTAAGAAACTATAGCTAGGAAACTGTTTATAACAAAAGAATTCAGTGAAGTGAGGTAATGCTGAGAAACACAAATATATGAATCACAGAAGTAACTAAAGTTTCAAATTCTTTCTCAGTGAGATGTTCATGATCCAGTTTTTAGTTCTTATCCCATGAACGACTGTAAATCAGTGAAGTGTTGAAAACGTGTTTGTCTGTCTGTATTTACCTGTTTTGCATGTTCTTTGACAGATGGTTGTTTCATCTCCTGTTGTAAATTCAGTTTTCCATCCTTCTTCAACTTTGTGTCAGCTTCCTGTTTTTTCTCCTGATCACAGACAGTACAAACTGATGTCAAATGTGTTATGAAAAATTCTAGTTTATCCTGACATTCAGAGTTATGTGTTTAGAATCTCACTGTAGGATTTGGTATAACCTTTGTATGCTTAGGTGAAGCTGTCAGTATGACCTCGTAAGGAAAACTGCTTAGCTAGGCGTAATGATGTTTCACTATGTTATCTGCTAACTGTTTTGCTCAGAAGGATGAAACTCAGGGCCAGCACCAGGAGCTTCCTGGGAAACAATAGTGGGAGTTGCTCTCTGCCCAGCCACAGCCCATGGGACAGAAACCTGTTGTAACTAAAAGATACAGAAAGTTGTGTGTGGAGGGGTATAAAAGCGGAGCTGAGACATCCCAAGGGCAGAGCTGGCATGACTGTGAACTGTGATGTTTGATGTGTGTGTTGGCTCTCCTGCGCAGTAATAAATTGCTTGATCACAGCTCTTTCCGTGTTGCAGACTTTATTTACAAAATTCTACGACAAGCTTGGCGTCACAAACGGGATGCTCCGCGTTCGCGCGCTGAGGAACAACCCCAAAGACGGCTGATCACCCCTCGGTAAAAAGTCAATCCTTGGTCCCAGCAACACTTCAAAAAGGGGGAGTTGTGGGGCAAGTCCTCAGCGACACACCAAGATCATCCTAAATAATTATGGGAGAATCTGCACCAGTGAGCTGTGTCCAACCTATGTTTACACTTCATATATATATATATATATATATAAAAACACCCAGCACGCCACTGCGGGCGGTTTATCCTTCAAGCTCGGGTCCTCTACCAGAGGCCTGGGAGCTTGAGGGTCCTGCGCAGTATCTTAGCTGTTCCCAGGACTGCGCTCTTCTGGACAGAGATCTCCGATGTTAGTACCGGGATCTGCTGGAGCCACTCGCCTAGCTTGGGAGTCACCGCACCTAGTGCTCCGATTACCACGGGGACCACCGTTACCTTCACCCTCCACATCCTCTCGAGCTCTTCTCTGAGCCCTTGGTATTTCTCCAGCTTCTCGTGTTCCTTCTTCCTGATATTGCTGTCATTCGGAACCGCTACATCGATCACTACGGCCGTCTTTTTCTGTTTGTCTACCACCACTATGTCCGGTTGGTTAGCCACCACCATTTTGTCCGTCTGTATCTGGAAGTCCCACAGGATCTTAGCTCGGTCATTCTCCATCACCCTTGGGGGCATTTCCCATTTTGACCTCGGGACTTCCAGGTTATACTCGGCACAGATGTTCCTGTACACTAAGCCGGCCACTTGGTTATGGCGTTCCATGTATGCCTTGCCTGCTAGCATCTTGCACCCTGCTGTTATGTGCTGGATTGTCTCTGGGGCATCTTTACACAGCCTGCACCTGGGGTCTTGCCTGGTGTGATAGACCCCAGCCTCTATGGATCTTCTACTCAGAGCTTGTTCTTGTGCTGCCATGATTAGTGCCTCTGTGCTATCTTTCAGTCCAGCTTTGTCCAGCCGTACAAATAAAATGTTCACGTTTCTCCAAAGTTGTCTTCCGAACAGTTTCACTAACATCTACACTGGATGGCCTGGAAGCGTTCGTGATGTCTTCTCCTGCGCTGATAATTGCCGTCTGTCTTCTGTCAGTAGTGGTGCAATGGATCACGGTTGATCCGTAATCCGAACCAATCCCACTCCACGGTTTGGTACGCACGTGATCCGAAGATTTGAAAAAGAAAAAAAAAGTATGTGTATGGTGCGCGTGGTCAGTCTGTCAAGCAGTAGTTATGGCCAGTGCTAGTAGTCCAAGTGGAGGAGCAGAGGAGTTTGCGGCATTTAAGCAGCCCAATCCGACCGGGCTAAAGCTATTACAAAAGCTATTGGGGTGTTTAGCTGCAGACGGGAGGCCGTATTCCGTTGTGCAAAACAAGGGGTTTAAACTATGATAAACGTGCTTGAGCCACGCTATGATATCTTGTTACGCGTCCACTTCAGTGTGACAAGATCGTTCCAGGCATGTATGAGCAGGAGAAGTTTAACTGTCTGTCCCAATCATCTTCTGTTGCTCTAACTACAAATGGGTGGACCTCCAGGGCAACGGAAAGCCACATGACCATGACCGCTGGTTATATCCATGATTTGGGCATATTAAGGGAATAATAACTTTTTTTACTAGTTCAGTTAAATCCATGAAACCAGGGGTTAAGCAGACCTAGCATGAACACCATGCTAATTTCACTTCCTAACACAGGTTTACAGGCCTGGAGTGAAGCTACGCCAGAGGAGAAGCCCTGATATTGCTTTAGAAATAATGTACCTAACCTTTTTCTTTTCCTCATTCTCCTAATTATGGTAAATTACCACATGGGAAGGACCGTGTGTCAAAAGGAGAGATTCCAGGCTTACTCTAAGACTATTTGGTGATTTTTCTATGATTTTTTTTACATGTATTAAAACTCTACAAGTGGAATAGATTAGCTTTTGATAACCCACAAGTGAAGTTCACTGAACAGAAAGTAAAATGCTGATTCATGATGGTTGATATGCTTCCAAAATGGGTAGAAGTGTTTCCTTCTAGTAAAGGAGATACAGGTGCAGTAGTCAGAGTATTGCTGGACGAAATCATCCTAAGGGTGGAACCTCCAGACTGAGACTGGGTGCTGATTCAGAATCTTCAGAGACTCAGCAGGAAGCAGGGAGCAGTGCACGCAAAGCTGACAGCCCAGGCAGCAGTTAAGGTCGAGAGTCATGTCGTTTGGGGTCCTGCTGGTCATCAAGAGAAGATTCCAGAACCGCAGCAATAACGACAAAGGTTAAGAAAGATGTCTGCCATAGACACTGAGGAAGATGATAAGGGTGTACGACGTGCTCTGTCCTTTCAACCTACAGCTGCGTTGGAACGAGAGAGTGAGGGGTGAAAAAGCACCCTGCTCCAACAAGAGCATGCCAAGCTGCAACTTAGTGACATGAGGAGAGAGACTCTGTCACCCACGAGGGATCAGCAATAGAACACAGACAACACCTGATAAAACAGTCAGGCGGTTTTGCCTGAAAAGTTCAGTGTGTTTTTTAAGCTAAGGTCATTGTGGTGGTCACTTTTCTAATTGTTTCACAAATTATGTGGATTTACATGACTCTTCAAACATCACAGACACAGGAAAGGTGTGTATTGCTGAGTTTCAAACTTTTCTCTAGTCCTGATCTGATTAAAAGTAACTAGTGTAAATATAGTAAGATAATATAAATAATAAGAATAAGTAAGTAAGTAAAATAATAAGTAAGTAATATAGTAATTTCACAGCTATTTGACTAACAATTACTTGTGCACACTCTGTATGGCAGCAATACTGCTTCATGGGGGGATGCCAGTTCCTGACATGTAAGTAAGCTGTGCATTGGATCCTAACTATCACAGTAAATATAGCAACAACTGTTTGGTAAACAGTAAGCTCCTTTGACATATCTAAATAGTCAATGCACATTATCTGACACCCTAAATAGGATTTTGGGGACATTATACTTATTAAGGGACAGAGCAAGGTCCCAGTAAGTGAATGTGTGTTTGTCCTGAAGTGTTCAAAACAACAGTCTGTGTGTGTTTACTTCTTTTTTCATGTTGCTGATCTCTGCATATTTCTTCTCCGGGTGATGATGCTCCTCCTTTAGCTTCTCCTCAGCTGCATGTTGGTTTTTCTCCAACTAACAGACAAACAGATGAACACAAAGGTTCAGCCTGAACAAAACTATCAATAATGAACTAATAATGAACTGAACTCCAATAATGTCACTGAATATGAGAACATGCTGAAGATTTCTATTTCTATAAATATATTTATGGTAAAAGAAACATGCATGTGTTTATGTACAGTTAAGATAGGATATAAAATAAAATAATTGATAATGTGGTCTCTGTGTTTTTGTAACTTTTAACAAAGTTTCAGTCCAGTTTTCAGAAATTAAATTAAAACACAATCATTTTGATTTAATTTCTCAAACAACAAGAAGTACTCTTATATTTTTCTGTTCTTTCTATTTCATAATCTTAACCTCATCAATGACCTGTAAACAGAGAAAACAGCTCCCTCAGAATTATAAAAAGCATAAAAAATGTTTTACACAAACAAGAAACATATCTAAAGGTTTTTTTTTTTGTTGTTTTTTTTAAAAAACAAACACTTTTGCTAACCTCTGTTTTATTGCATTCCTTCTTTTTCAAGTTTTGCTTCAGTTGCTGATGTTTGGTGAGAGCTGATGAGCCTCCAGACTGAGAGAAGATATGAACAGAAACATTTGGGTTGTTACATAATGTACTGCAAAATGAAACATATTTAAATATTAGGATAGTAGAAAAATACCATCTATTCATACAGGAGAAGATGATCACTATATATTTCCCATCACATTATTCCTCTGATGATTTTTAACTGTTTTATTTCCATTTTACTGTTAGTAAAATTGTCTCTTTCTTTTCTTTAAAAATGTTTATATTTTATCTATAAACATTATTTTCTCCAAATACAGGAAATTTGCCATACTTTTTTTTCTACATGTTTTGTTGCCTTGTCTGTTTCTTTCATATCACTCACTGACTCGATGTCCTGTGTCATGAGCGTCTCCTGCTCTTGGTCCGGTTCAGTTTTTGTTGTTTCTTGTTTTTTTCGTAAGCAGTGAGGTTTCCAGACATCTGTTAAAGTTTAGACAAGAAAGTCAATATGATGTCCTCCTGGGCTTTAGAATGGTAACACATCATTTATCATCTCATTTTAATATAAATTAATTAAATATGCTGTATGTTTTCTTTTTAATGCAACACAAAGAGGTTTATAAAAAAAATCTCTAACTTTGCATTTGTGTTGCTTTAACCCCTGTAGGCAAAACTTTAGATAATAATTTTGACAACAAAACAAATAAAATAAATTAAGTAAATTAATTTGTGTCTTACTTGTTTTGTTTCGTCTCCAGATGAAAAAAACTACAATTAAAATCAAGATGATGCTTAGAGCCAAACTAACAACAACACCAATGATAATGGGAGCAGCAGAACTGGATGTGTGCTCAAAGAATTCATCTGAAACAATAAAAACAGAATTACATGTTATTTTAAAAGATTCTGGTTCATTCAAACCAAAATCAACAACATAAATTTTACAAACTACATTTACCTGGAACATGTATGTGTGTCTCTCTGCTCTGGTTGGTGTTCCTCTGTTGGACTCTGCAGGTGATGTTGTTGCTGTGTCTCTTCTCCACAGTCACTCTGCTGCTGACAGTATAGAGGTCATCAGGACCTCTGAGGGTCTCTGTAGGTCCAGCAGAGAGGAGGTTTCCCTCACCGTCCAACCACAGCAGCTCAGGCTCTGGATACCAGCCTGCAGACTCACACTGTAACACCACTCCTCCTCTGTTTTTGTCAATCCCTGATAAACTGATGACAGGTGAGGTGGCAGCATCTGATGCTGAGCAAAAAGCATTTAAAGAAGATATTAATAGTTGAAAAAAACAGTAATTCCCAATTACACAATTATTATTATTGCAAAATTCTGATGCATTTGTTTTTTTTCTCTTTGTAAAGTTAATAAATAAACATTTCTGGGATAAAATCTTTCCTCATCCTACACAAAAATGAATTTTCACTGTAACTAAATCCACTACACCATGAACATGTGATGTGTATCTACTTACCAACCACAAGTTTAACAAAAGATTTTTTCTCCATTAAAGGAATGCTGCATTCATATGTTCCTTCATCAGAGAGTTTTACTCTGGAGAGTTTCAGTGAAATGTTTCCACGCTTCAGTTCATTGATGAACAGTGATGCTCTTCCCCTGTATGAAGGATTTCTTGTATTCACCAGACCCTGACCGGATCGCCACACATGGACAAATCTTGGGTTCAAGTCAGATCTTGTCCACTCCAATATCTCAGCTGATATTGGAGTAGACCACAACTTACAAACACCTGCATCTACATTTGAGTTTGATCATTGGATAATAAGCCATTTCCAAATTTTTTTTTTTTTTTTTCAAATTTTCAAGCTCCAAGTTGTTGGAATCAGCAGGAAATGCAGATCATACATTGTAAACTGGACCCAAATGCAGACAGGCACAGGTAGACTGCAGGGAACAAAAACTAAATGTTTAGTTGATTAAATAGCTGATGAAAGTACAACATAACAAAAAGAAAAGAATACAAAAGGAAACAGACAGTCTGACAATGGACAAAGGGAGACTAAGACAAACAAATATACAAAGAAACTAAGAACTGAAAGCTAGACCAAATACATGTCAGAATACATGAAGTACATATTAAACCATGAATCAACATAGAATATTCAAATAATCACTAGTAAGTTCAGAAACATAGAAATGCTGGATCAAATGACCCAGGACCAATGACTACTTATGACTCTTTGTTGCCCCCTAGTGTTTGATACATCTATATACTCTGAATTGCCCCCATGATATAAATAAAGTTATGTTGAAAAAAAACCCCAAAACAGAACAAACATAGTTTAGGTCTATTTTAGTAGTAGTATGTTCAGCAGTGTGTTACTAAGGGGAATAACATTATTTGAGCACTTGCACAGTTAAAATTGTATTTATTGTACTGCTATGTATTTTTATTCCACTCTGGTGCTATTGGACAGTATGTCATTAGTGTTAGATAATTTTATGGAGTAATGGTTTTTCTCTAGTTAGGTCACCATTTTATTCATATGATCAAGGTGCAATATGGGTGATGCATTTAATGACTTTCTTCAATTAATGCAAATATTCCATCTGCTTTAGGTTTTTCATTTCCTGAGTGGCTCATTGTTTCCTGTGATTCATTCACCACATCGGACGTCAGCACTGCCTCAAGCTTTTACAAGAAATTTGATGTTGTCAGAAAACAGTGTGGAAGGACTCGCATGGAAAACTCACCTGCCTGCCAGCTCTCCACTAGTTTTACTGTCACTCAGTTCTCACTCAGAGGAAACCTTGGGCCTAAAATGTATAATTTCCACGCAAGACTTTTCCATCTTCCAATTTCACAAATGTCAATTCAGCAGTTCACCTCAAACTCAGTTAACATCCTTCCCACCATTTGCAAAGCTCCTGGTTTAAATAAAACATTTCTGCCTCTCGCTACTAGTATCTGACTTCAGAGTCCATCTCAGCCACCATGACATCATAAGTGTTGCTTGCATGTTATTTCTTGTTTTTTACGGCCATGATTCATTTTAGATTTTTGTAGATCATTTTGTTATATATTAAAGATACAGCTGTCTGTGCAGAAACTCCGTAATTGAGTGTCCTTTTTTATTTCTTAGGGTACTCAACTAGGGACTCTTAGGGACCCTGTATAAGTAGGGTCTGTGTCTTCTGTTCCAGTGAATTCCTTACTGCTCCTCTGTGTGCTCTGTGTTTAGACTGAATTCCTTCTTGTACAAATAAAACTTTCAAAGGACAACTCCAGCAGATTTCCTTTATTTAGGCACTAAATTTCCACAGCATCAAAATTTATGTTGACATATATTGAAATGCATCACTTTACACTACTTCACCAAACAAATTCTAAATGTGGTAATTTGCAAATAAACAGAGGAACTGTAACATTACAGCATTTGCTGAGTGTTATGGATAGACATTTGCTTTAACCAGAAGCAAATTTAAGACCAACCTACTAGTGCATGAGCATTTCTTCTTCCTGCGAAAAAATGATCACACTATTAATGTGATCGCTGTACTCTTTTTTTTCTTCCTCTGATATCAGTGTACTGTCTTCACAAATACTATGTCCTGAGTCCGTACTCTGTAAACCAGGGCTTGCCACAGTTTTTATATATTGTAACAGTTTCTCTATGCTTAGTAGTAGTTTTTCAGATGCTGTCACTGTTTCATCCATGCTCCATTTGCATTCTAAGACTTTTTTTTTAAGATCTAAAGATGGTGCACTCGAGGAACCTTTTTCTTGCTCCTTTGAGTGGAGCTCCGTTTCACTGTCCTCCACCACTTCCTCCATTTTCTTTAATTGCAGTTTAAATTTATCTTTCTCTTCTTTCAATTCTTTCTTGTGTAACATCAGTTTCCCCACCATGTTTTTATGCTCTTCCTCCTTCTTCTGTAATTCTTTTGTAAGTTTGGTCATGTCATCCTTCATTTTTTGATTCTCTGTGTGATCCAAGTTCTCTTGTTGTCCGGTCATAGTGGTTTCTGTTATCAAACAGACAAACAGGAAGTTTCACAGCTAATGTGTGCACGGATGCTTGAAAGTTTAACAGGACAGAAAAGAACAACTTAAATGTGACTTAATATTAGAATCTCAGTAGGGCATTTAAATAATACATTTTAATTCCAATGTGTTTCAGTGACAAAAATATTTTCAAAAAAAATGGTAAAAACCCATCTGTATTTTTTATTGCTACTTTAACAAAACCTATAAACAGACATATGAAGAGTTATACTGTGAATTTCACAAATCCAAGAAGGTTAAAACTAATACACTGTTGACTTAACTTACTGTTTTTGTTTTTCCACAAAGCAAAGATGAGTACAAGGACACTCATGACACAAGCAGTCATGCTGATGGCAATGCAAGCTGCAGAGCTACATGGAGTCCCAAAAAAATCATCTGAAATATGAGAAAAGGTTAGACTTATGAATATATACAAATATAGAAGCATACCCAAATAAAGTTATTTTGTACCTGGAACATGTATGTGTGTCTCTCTGCTCTGGCTTATTTTCTTCTGTTGGACTCTGCAGGTGATGTTGTTGCTGTGTCTCTTCTCCACAGTCACTCTGCTGCTGACAGTATAGAGGTCATCAGGACCTCTGAGGGTCTCTGTAGGTCCAGCAGAGAGGAGGTTTCCCTCACCGTCCAACCACAGCAGCTCAGGCTCTGGATACCAGCCTGCAGACTCACACTGTAACACCACTCCTCCTCTGTTTTTGTCAATCCCTGATAAACTGATGACAGGTGAGGTGGCAGCATCTGATGCTGAGCAAAAAGCATTTAAAGAAGATATTAATAGTTGAAAAAAACAGTAATTCCCAATTACACAATTATTATTATTGCAAAATTCTGATGCATTTGTTTTTTTTCTCTTTGTAAAGTTAATAAATAAACATTTCTGGGATAAAATCTTTCCTCATCCTACACAAAAATGAATTTTCACTGTAACTAAATCCACTACACCATGAACATGTGATGTGTATCTACTTACCAACCACAAGTTTAACAAAAGATTTTTTCTCCATTAAAGGAATGCTGCATTCATATGTTCCTTCATCAGAGAGTTTTACTCTGGAGAGTTTCAGTGAAATGTTTCCACGCTTCAGTTCATTGATGAACAGTGATGCTCTTCCCCTGTATGAAGGATTTCTTGTATTCACCAGACCCTGACCGGATCGCCACACATGGACAAATCTTGGGTTCAAGTCAGATCTTGTCCACTCCAATATCTCAGCTGATATTGGAGTAGACCACAACTTACAAACACCTGCATCTACATTTGAGTTTGATCATTGGATAATAAGCCATTTCCAAATTTTTTTTTTTTTTTTTCAAATTTTCAAGCTCCAAGTTGTTGGAATCAGCAGGAAATGCAGATCATACATTGTAAACTGGACCCAAATGCAGACAGGCACAGGTAGACTGCAGGGAACAAAAACTAAATGTTTAGTTGATTAAATAGCTGATGAAAGTACAACATAACAAAAAGAAAAGAATACAAAAGGAAACAGACAGTCTGACAATGGACAAAGGGAGACTAAGACAAACAAATATACAAAGAAACTAAGAACTGAAAGCTAGACCAAATACATGTCAGAATACATGAAGTACATATTAAACCATGAATCAACATAGAATATTCAAATAATCACTAGTAAGTTCAGAAACATAGAAATGCTGGATCAAATGACCCAGGACCAATGACTACTTATGACTCTTTGTTGCCCCCTAGTGTTTGATACATCTATATACTCTGAATTGCCCCCATGATATAAATAAAGTTATGTTGAAAAAAAACCCCAAAACAGAACAAACATAGTTTAGGTCTATTTTAGTAGTAGTATGTTCAGCAGTGTGTTACTAAGGGGAATAACATTATTTGAGCACTTGCACAGTTAAAATTGTATTTATTGTACTGCTATGTATTTTTATTCCACTCTGGTGCTATTGGACAGTATGGCATTAGTGTTAGATAATTTTATGGAGTAATGGTTTTTCTCTAGTTAGGTCACCATTTTATTCATATGATCAAGGTGCAATATGGGTGATGCATTTAATGACTTTCTTCAATTAATGCAAATATTCCATCTGCTTTAGGTTTTTCATTTCCTGAGTGGCTCATTGTTTCCTGTGATTCATTCACCACATCGGACGTCAGCACTGCCTCAAGCTTTTACAAGAAATTTGATGTTGTCAGAAAACAGTGTGGAAGGACTCGCATGGAAAACTCACCTGCCTGCCAGCTCTCCACTAGTTTTACTGTCACTCAGTTCTCACTCAGAGGAAACCTTGGGCCTAAAATGTATAATTTCCACGCAAGACTTTTCCATCTTCCAATTTCACAAATGTCAATTCAGCAGTTCACCTCAAACTCAGTTAACATCCTTCCCACCATTTGCAAAGCTCCTGGTTTAAATAAAACATTTCTGCCTCTCGCTACTAGTATCTGACTTCAGAGTCCATCTCAGCCACCATGACATCATAAGTGTTGCTTGCATGTTATTTCTTGTTTTTTACGGCCATGATTCATTTTAGATTTTTGTAGATCATTTTGTTATATATTAAAGATACAGCTGTCTGTGCAGAAACTCCGTAATTGAGTGTCCTTTTTTATTTCTTAGGGTACTCAACTAGGGACTCTTAGGGACCCTGTATAAGTAGGGTCTGTGTCTTCTGTTCCAGTGAATTCCTTACTGCTCCTCTGTGTGCTCTGTGTTTAGACTGAATTCCTTCTTGTACAAATAAAACTTTCAAAGGACAACTCCAGCAGATTTCCTTTATTTAGGCACTAAATTTCCACAGCATCAAAATTTATGTTGACATATATTGAAATGCATCACTTTACACTACTTCACCAAACAAATTCTAAATGTGGTAATTTGCAAATAAACAGAGGAACTGTAACATTACAGCATTTGCTGAGTGTTATGGATAGACATTTGCTTTAACCAGAAGCAAATTTAAGACCAACCTACTAGTGCATGAGCATTTCTTCTTCCTGCGAAAAAATGATCACACTATTAATGTGATCGCTGTACTCTTTTTTTTCTTCCTCTGATATCAGTGTACTGTCTTCACAAATACTATGTCCTGAGTCCGTACTCTGTAAACCAGGGCTTGCCACAGTTTTTATATATTGTAACAGTTTCTCTATGCTTAGTAGTAGTTTTTCAGATGCTGTCACTGTTTCATCCATGCTCCATTTGCATTCTAAGACTTTTTTTTTAAGATCTAAAGATGGTGCACTCGAGGAACCTTTTTCTTGCTCCTTTGAGTGGAGCTCCGTTTCACTGTCCTCCACCACTTCCTCCATTTTCTTTAATTGCAGTTTAAATTTATCTTTCTCTTCTTTCAATTCTTTCTTGTGTAACATCAGTTTCCCCACCATGTTTTTATGCTCTTCCTCCTTCTTCTGTAATTCTTTTGTAAGTTTGGTCATGTCATCCTTCATTTTTTGATTCTCTGTGTGATCCAAGTTCTCTTGTTGTCCGGTCATAGTGGTTTCTGTTATCAAACAGACAAACAGGAAGTTTCACAGCTAATGTGTGCACGGATGCTTGAAAGTTTAACAGGACAGAAAAGAACAACTTAAATGTGACTTAATATTAGAATCTCAGTAGGGCATTTAAATAATACATTTTAATTCCAATGTGTTTCAGTGACAAAAATATTTTCAAAAAAAATGGTAAAAACCCATCTGTATTTTTTATTGCTACTTTAACAAAACCTATAAACAGACATATGAAGAGTTATACTGTGAATTTCACAAATCCAAGAAGGTTAAAACTAATACACTGTTGACTTAACTTACTGTTTTTGTTTTTCCACAAAGCAAAGATGAGTACAAGGACACTCATGACACAAGCAGTCATGCTGATGGCAATGCAAGCTGCAGAGCTACATGGAGTCCCAAAAAAATCATCTGAAATATGAGAAAAGGTTAGACTTATGAATATATACAAATATAGAAGCATACCCAAATAAAGTTATTTTGTACCTGGAACATGTATGTGTGTCTCTCTGCTCTGGCTTATTTTCTTCTGTTGGACTCTGCAGGTGATGTTGTTGCTGTGTCTCTTCTCCACAGTCACTCTGCTGCTGACAGTATAGAGGTCATCAGGACCTCTGAGGGTCTCTGTAGGTCCAGCAGAGAGGAGGTTTCCCTCACCGTCCAACCACAGCAGCTCAGGCTCTGGATACCAGCCTGCAGACTCACACTGTAACACCACTCCTCCTCTGTTTTTGTCAATCCCTGATAAACTGATGACAGGTGAGGTGGCAGCATCTGATGCTGAACAAAAAGAGTAAAAAAGATATCAATAGTTCACAAAAACACTTTGTACAGTAATTCACAATTATGAAATTATTATTATTGCAAAATTCTGATTTGTTTGTTTTTTTTCTCTTTGTAAAGTTAATAAATAAACATTTCTGGGATAAAATCTTTCCTCATCCTGCACAAATATTAATTTTCACTGTAACTAAATCCACTACACCATGAACATGTGACGTGTATCTACTTACCAACCACAAGTTTAACAAAAGATTTTTTCTCCATTAAAGGAATGCTGCATTCATATGTTCCTCCATCAGAGAGTTTTACTCTGGAGAGTTTCAGTGAAATGTTTCCACGCTTCAGTTCATTGATGAACAGTGATGTTCTTCCCCTGTATGAAGGATTTCTTGTATTCACCAGATCCTGACCGGATCGCCACACATGGACAAATCTTGGGTTCAAGTCAGATCTTGTCCACTCCAATATCTCAGCTGTCACATCCTCTGCAGGCTCCACGTGACATGGTAAAATAACATCATCATCAACTAATGCAACTACTGGTTGATGTGGACCAACCACCTCAGACTCCGCTGTAGACAGGAGACAAAAAAAAGAAAGAAAGAAAGAAAGAAAGAAAGACAGAAAATTAGTTTATTAATTTCTGCAGCAGGAGTGAATGCATATATCAAAATTAAAGATGACACTCAGCATAGAGCATTATCTGTCTGTATTTTTTTTTTAATCTTGGCTACCATAAAAATGTCAAAAACTAATGTTTCACTAAAGAATTAAATTTAAAAAATGCAGCCAGGAAACAAATAAAAGCAACAAAGTAAAAATTACTATTTGAACCAAATGTAACAAATTTGCACCATTTTGTAATAACTGTATGGTTTTTATACAGTTTTACTGCACAAAAAAAAGTGAGAACATTTGCATCAATGATAATAAAAAATATTACACATGTAACATCAAACTTACCTTTATTTAAGTGTATTAGAAGATGGAAAACCAAAATACTGAAGACGTTGACTCGAGTAAGGGAGAGGGCATCTATCTGTGGAAGCATCCTCCTCTGAAAATACATCAAGTGTGGTCACAAAAGTTAATATAATAATAATTTGTTCATTTCATATCTAAAATCAACTTATTCAAGAATAAACACATATTTTAGATGTTATTTCAGTATATTAAGTATCTTCATGAGGTCATCAACATGACTTTCACTTAACATGTTATTGCTCCCTAATAACTCCAGAGTTAAAGCAACAGACATAAAGTTGTTGATTAAAGCAAACCCATTACTTTACATTAGTCCCAAATTGCAGCCTAGAGAATAACCTTTGATCAGTGCTATCTCTGTTCTTGAAATGACCCCTGTATGACTTTTCATAGATACTGTACTGAGTTATTCAATAGAATAACTTTTCTCACACCTCTACAGTATACTTTAACTATAAAAACTTTATTTTCTGCTCTCCAGTCAAATATCTAAAATCTCTGCGATTAATTTATAAAATATTTAATTACATTTACAAAGATTTATTTATGACAGTGAAATAAATTATACTATAGTCAGACTTTATATCTAGACATCAGAAAAGCATGTAGAACGTAAACACACTAAATAAACAATTTGAAAGAGACTTACCTGTGGGAAGTTGTGTGAGACTACAAGGTGAAGTCTAAAAATTATTAACCTGCAGGCTGAACTTACTTTGGCTTATCAACTGCAGATCCCTCATGTAAGCTCAGAGTTATGAAAAAATAGGCTCTTAAGATTCAAAGTTTAAAGTATAATGCTGGAAAAATATTAATTTATCAGGTTAACACTCATTGTTGAATCTGGTTAGTTCAGGTATACACTGTGTCAAATGCTGAACTTTGAGCCTGTTATAAAATACGAGCTGAAACCATATCTGTCTTTATGGTGTTCAAAAAGGGGGGAGTGTTCACATGTTATGTGTTATCTCAGCTATCATACTGAAGGTGGCAGTACAGGACTGATATTTGAACACACACTGATAAGCTACTCAGTGTTGTTTTAAATGATCCATTATCCATTTCAGTGTCACAGGGGTGGTGGAGCCTTTCCCAGCTGTTACAGTGTGAGCAGGGGTGCCACCAGGGATCTGGGGCCCTGTGAAAACAATATGAATTTGGGCCCCCAGAACTTTGACACTGCAATCCACGCCACCCCTAAAAATATAAGGCTGCAGACGTGGATCAATATTCTGCTAAGAGAAATTGAGTTTTTGATTTTGTGTAAGATTGATGAAATATGTGCCACCGTTTACATTTTATTAGATTTTTTAAAATAATATTAAGTATTGGCAAATATAACAATAGTTTGTATATCAGTTTTCAAACAAAGTTTAGTTAACTAAAATGTGCCTCTGCCCTGAGACCTAGTGGAGCTCAAAGACAGAGCTAATATAGTTTAAAATAGTTTTTTTTTTTTAAATTCAGGTGTCAGTGGGGCTGGTTCTGTGTCAGGAGTGGGGAGATGGGAGTGGGAGAGCTAAGCCTGAGCAAGAGGTTTGATCTGTTTGACCTGGCAGCAGATCAGTGATTCAGTATACATACAGTACACATACAAAGGCTCTGCCTGCACCAATTATACGTTTGCTGAAATAACACAAACACATTGTTTTCTTTTTTTTTTTTTTTTGCCTGTCCCATTTGGTTCTTTAGCCATCAGAATTGTTGGATTTATTTTGGACCCAATGGATTTATTTTGCCAAATGGATCATCATGGCATTGCCGTATTGGTCCATTTGATCGACCTTTGTTTTTATTATTTATTTTATTTTATTTTCAGTTGTTACAGACGGGAAAGACATGAGTGAGGGATAGGAAAGGGAGAAAGAAAGAGGAAGCAAAAGAAAAACAGAAGGGGAGAGGGACAGTGAGAAGGGGGGGGGGGGGGGGGAAATATCTCCTGGATCACCTGTTGAGAGAAAAAGAATAGAAAACAAGCAAAAAAAAAACAAAGCAACATACTAAACACAACACCATCGCATTAATCTAGCTAAGTGTAAACAGCAGTAAATACTAAATATTGAATGTTGTTGTGCAGCACGCAGGACAGACAGCACAATGTGCTTTGAAGTAGCAGCCAAGAAACGTGTGATTTAAGTCTACGAACAGTGAACACCCGTGTGCACACCTGTGTGGATCAGCGCGCTTGTATTCAAATGGTTTCCCCATGTAATGGTCTGCAAGAGGATGTAGAGAGCCATAGCCCTGTCCCCCAGGGCATGAAGCAGGCATGGAGGAGATCCAGGCCCCAGACATCCAGAGGCCCCAGAGTGCAAGAGCCCAAGGAGGACCACCGGAGGGGCATCCGTGCCACCTTCATGGGAAGGGCTGAGGATCCCCAGACGAGGGGTCACCCAGTAGCCACCGGGCAGAAACTAGAGGGGGCTGCACCGGCGTGCACAGTGAACCGAGCCGCAGGCACAGAGGCCGGAGGCCTGAGGGCCCTCCGCGCCCCGGAAGAGGCCTGACCGAGCAACAGGCGCCAGGCCCCGCCAAGTAGCCACCGTCTACTGGACGCCGTTAACGTGCCCACCCTCAAGGCCCTATATATGTATATATATATATATATATATATGTGTGTGTTATGAGAGTGTAAGTAATGTGGATGTCTAAGTTGTGAGATAAAATTGAGGCACAGGTGGCCAGAAGAGGACGGGGGGGGGGGGGACTACACAAGACAACAGACACCCAGGTTAAGTTTATTCTCCACCTCGCCTATATCTCTCCCCCACCTGCAGAGTGGACTCCTGCAAGGATGGAACAACCTCCCTGCCAGTGGAGGCCCCCTGCGCCAGGGCTGAGCCCCTAACCCACCCGCCCACAACCTCGGCGACACACCGACGAGGACCGAAGCCCCCAAGGCCCAGCCAGAGCCCCAGCACGGAGGCGAAGCACCCCCGAACCCCAAACCCCCACGCCTGCCCCGGATCCACTCAGGGGCAGCCAGGCCACCAGGCCAGTAACCTACGTCCGCCAGCACAGACCATCCTCCAACCCCGCTGCACGCAGCCACGAGGAGAACAACCTCTAAGAGCGACCAGAGCCACTAACCAGGAACACAACCCCCGGGTTAAGCCCTCCAGGGATAACGTCTCTAGGGGTCCTCCAGGTGCCCTAAGCCCGTCCCAACCTCCACATCAACCACAATAGCCAAGGCGGGACCAAACCACGACCCCCCACCCCCGCTAGGTGATGGAGCCGATCAAAGGAGCCCAGAGGGATTGATCTAATGTGGTGGCAGAGGCTATATCGAGACTAATGTGATCTATTAGATAGTTTCTATATTGGCTAGAATTAAGATTATTTTTATTTTTCCAGTTCATGAGGACCGTTTTCTTGGCGATGCATAGAGCAGTAAAAACCATCTGGACTGTATTAGTTTCTGTAGTGACATCATCCAAATTTCCCAACAAGCATACTAAAGGGGAGGTTGGAATTTTACATTTCAGACACTTTGATAAGTCTTCACATATCTCGTGCCAAAACTTCTGCACTGGTGGACAGAACCAAAAGAGCGTGGATGTAATTGTCTGGTGTATTGCCTTGACAGTGTGAGCAGTTGTTGGCGGATGTAAAGCCCATCTTGAACATTCGATGACCTGTATAGTGCCCTCTATGTAGTATTTTGTATTGTATTAATTGCAGACTGGGATTTTTAATCAATTTAAAGGTTTTTAAGCACATCTGAGACCAGACGTTTTGGTCTAAGCTGACTGATAAATCTGCTTCCCACTTTGCAATAGGAAGGGATATTGATTCATCTATTTTAGAAAGTGTTCTGTATATTTTAGATAATAATTTGGGGGATTTAAGAGTAAGAAAATGTATCACACTTGGTGGTGTTTGTAATTCAACTTGACTGAGGTTAAATTTCTTTTTTACATGGATTTAATTTGTTGATATTCTAAAAATCTTTTCTTGTTGATCCCATATTGTGTAACTAGTCTGTCAAATGGAATAAATTCTGTTCCCTCTAATATATGTTCTAAGTATTTAATTCCTTTACAATTCCATTCTGGGAAATTAATCATATTATTGTTTTGTAATATGTCAGGGTTATTCCAGATAGGAGTACGTTTGCATGGGATTAATGAAGACTCCGTTATTTTTAGAAACTCTCACCATGCTGTCAGAGAAAAGCTGATGTTGATGCTTTTAAAGCATTCATGTCTTTTGATGTTTGAGCTAATAAATGGTAGGTCTGAAATCTCTAGATCATTGCATAGTGCCTGTTCAACATCTAGCCAGGGCTCATCTAAGAGGGTACATTGTTTTCTATTAGAAGTGAAGTGAACTAACTAATACTAGCAAAGTCAAGCAGTTTCTTTTATGTGGACCTCACTATGAGTTTAATTTCCACCTGTCTGTCTTTCTTTTTTAAACTTAAAACTCCAGTTTTAACAGACATCCTACCATCTTAATGCTCAGCACATACTAGCAGCGCTGCACATGGACCAAACCAATGAAATAAGGAGGTGGAGGCGGGGTCAGAGTGACTGGATTTATTGTTTGCTGTAAAAAACAAAACTAATGGTAGGAAACAAAAACCTTTCTAAGCACCTTGTGAAGCAAAATAAAAAAGACTAATTGACTGTTCTCCTTTTTTTTAGATCCCAGTCACAGGCCGTTAGACTAATCATCACTCAGTATTTGAATACAAACAAGGCTGAAAAACTGTTTAATGTGTCATATAGGAAACAACTAATCACATGTAATAAAAACAATAGAGAATGTGGTTTACAGAGACTTCACATGTGACACATTTATAAATCATTTATTATACTTTGAATACATATAGATGACTTTTACTCTTCAGGAAAGTCAGAGCTACATAACAAATAACACATTCACATATAAATGAAACTGATTAACAGTCACATAGTAAATTTGTTTAGTGAAGTTATTGAAAAAAATGTTTTCATTAGTTTATTGAAAAATTATCAGTCAACGAGAATCTGGATTTATCTGATCTAAAGAAAACAAACGTGACACTGTCTTATCGGTGGAACATGTCATGGTCCTGGCTCATTGACCCAGCGTTTTGTGTTTCATTTTGGTGTCAGCTTATATTTTGTATTAATTCTTTGGGTTTGGTATTCGTGTGAGTTCAGGTGAGACCCTACCTGTGTCTTCCTTCTGTGTTCGTGTCCCCGAGTTTTGTGTTTTACTTTGTAGGTCTGTGTCTCGTTATGCCCATTAGTTCCAGCTGTGTGCCATTTCCTGATTACCTTGTGTGTGTATATATAGTGGGTGTCAGGCTGTGCTCCTTGTCGCGTCGTCTGCATTACTCCTTGTTAATCAGTGTTACGCTGCGTCTCTCTGTCCAGCCTTCTTCGTGTCATCTCTGTTTTCCCTACTGTCCTTATGTTTTTAGATTTGTCTGTTAGCTTTTCCAGTTTAGGTTTGTTTAGTTCTGCCCTCACCTTGGTTTGTTCACTGTAAATAAAACATCACTCGCATCATCACTGTTGTTTGATTCAGTGCTTTTGTCTTGATGACATTAACTATGTTAGTTAATTAAACTATGTTAGTGAGTTAAAACATCAATAACATGGTTCACTTTTAGCACTGACTTACAAAACACCTCCTGATATACAATACCAAAATTAAAAAAAATCTATCTATAGTAAAGGTTGTAAAACCAAAAACAACATAATTAATGTAAGCAGGGAGTGGTCACTGACATATTGCTGCTTTTTTCTCTCAAGATCTTGTGAGTTTATCTTTGTGATGTTTTGTATCTTCTGCTTAAAAAGACACAGTGAAGCCTCATCTTCATCCACATCCTTGCAGTAAAACTGTTTTTGTGTTTCACCTTAAAAAATAATGAGGATCTATTGATACTGATATTGAAGATCTGTCAGGCGTTGTGTGGAGGCGAGGAAGAAGGAACCCAAACGCAGGACTCACAGGTAGGTGAAGACTGGTGGATGTTTAGTATAAGGAGTGGAGGAACAGAGGGTGAACGGACACTGACTGGCTGGAACACTGAATGGCTGACTGACTGAGAGAACACGGGGAGGACAACATCACACGAACATCATCAATGACACGACAAAGAACGAATAGAAACAGAAGACTTAAATACACAGACTGATGAGGATGATAATGAGAGACCGGTGAGTACACAGCTGAACATAATCTGGCTAACGGCACGAGACGAGCTAACACAGGAACAAACAGGAAGTGACGAAATAAACTGAACGTGAACAAAACGGAAAGCACTGGGTCACCGACCCAGGAACCCTGACAGTACCCCCCCCCCCCTCCAAAGGCCGGCACCCGACGGCCAAAAGAAAGAAAAACCAGAACAGGGCGGGCGGAGGGGGCCCAGGACGGAGGGACGGAGTCCAAAACAGAAACAGTTCAGGTGGGCGGCCACGTGGCCGGCGGCCGAGACGAGACAGTTCAGGTGGGCGGCCGCGAGACCGGCGGCTGAGACAAGACAGTTCAGGTGGGCGGCCGCGAGGAAAACGGCGGCGGCCGCTGAGCTGGTCCGGTGGGCGGCCGCGAGGAAGGCGGCGGCGGCCGCGAGGAAGGCGGCGGCGGCGGCCGCTGAGCAGGTCCGGTGGGCGGCCGTGCCGGCGATGACGCCCAGAACGGGGCTGGGGCGACGGTGCGCAGCCGCAGGACCAGGCGAAGCAGAGGCTGGCGACGAGGCTGAGGCCGGACCAGGCGAAGCAGAAGCTGGCGATGAGGCTGAGGCCGGACCCGGCGAAGCTGAAGCTGAGTCCGGACCAGGCGAAGCAGACGCTGAAGCTGAGTCTGAGGCTGGACCAGGCGAAGCAGACGCTGAAGCTGAGTCTGAGGCTGGCCCAGGCGAAGCAGACGCTGAAGCTGAGTCTGAGGCTGGACCAGGCGACGGCACGGGAGCCGGGGGTGACGGAGCCACAGCTGCAGGGCCAGCGGGCGCGGAGGCCCCTGGCGGGAGAGCGGCCGGGCCAGCGGGCGCGGAGGCCCCTGGCGGGAGAGCGGCCGGGCCAGCGGGCGCGGAGGCCCCTGGCGGGAGAGCGGCCGGGCCAGCGGGCGCGGAGGCCCCTGGCTGGAGAGCAGGAGGGCTCACAGCTAGCTCTGGGTGCTGTGGCTGCAGGTCCGGGGACTGAATCGACTGGACGGGAGGCGACTGGACTGACTGGACTACAGACTGGACAGACTGGAGGACGGGAGGCGACTGGAGGACGGGAGGAGACTGGACTACAGGGGACTGGAGGACGGGAGGAGACTGGACTACAGGGGACTGGAGGACGGGAGGAGACTGGACTGACTGGACTACAGACTGGAGGACGGGAGGAGACTGGACTGACTGGACTACAGACTGGAGGACGGGAGGAGACTGGACAGACTGGACTACAGACTGGAGGACGGGAGGAGACTGGACAGACTGGAGGACGGGAGGAGACAGGACTACAGGGGACTGGAGTGAAGGCTGAAGAGCAGGTGAGTGAACTGACTGGAGTGGAAGCTGAACAGCAGGTGAGGGAACTGACTGGAGTGGGGAAGCTAAGGGATGAACAGAGGTTGGCGATGCTAATGGCTGAGCTAATGACAGAGTTACCGAGGGGGATAAGAGTGCGGCCTGGGCTAATAAGGCTGGTGCCTGAGCAGGGGAAACTTCAGCTAGCCTAACCAGGGACAGTGCGAGGGCGTGAAAGGTTGGATCAGGATGTGGATGAAGAGGTGAAGTAGTAGGTGGGCCGGTTAGCTCTTCCAAGCCTCCAGGGAGGTCAGGCTGGGTTGAGGCTGCCCTCAGCCTGGGCGCTGGGACAGGCACGGGAGGTGGCTGGACACCAGTCACCCCCACCCGGGAAACAAGAGTGGATGTGGAGGTAGACTGCGTCGCAGCTGCCTTCCTCCTGGGAGCTGGCACCGGTGTGGGTGTAGGCCGGGCCCTAGACATCTGAGGAGGTGAAATGGCTGAAGAAGAAGGCCAAATCTGGGCTGCCGTGCTGGTGGGGAATGGCTGAGTGACGGGTGTGGAAATGGTGACCGGGTGTGTGCTACTGGCAGGTTTATCAGAGTTCGGTCTGTTTTTTCTGCCACCACGATTTACAGTCTTTGTGGGAGCAGCGCAGAAAAAATCTTCCCAGTCGACATCCTCCAGGAGGGAAACTCCCCATGGATCGGTGGTGGATCTGTTATGTGTTTTATGGGGATAATCAGATGATGGATGTGGAAAACAGTTAGTAGAACTCACCACCGGGAGTTGTTGACAATAGTCCGTGTTATGGCGGCGTGTGCGCCGCTTTCTCCGGGAAGAGGAAGCGGCCGGGGTGAACAGCTGAGCATCTGGCGCGGTAGCCTCCATTGAGTCGAGGTGGGAGGCGTAGCCGCGGTGCCGTGGCGAAGGTGGAGGTCCGGCGAATGAGGCGGCGGGTGTGCGAACGAGGAGCGGAGCGGCGAGAGAGGGAGCGGCCGAAACGCGGCACGAAACGTCCGCTCTCCGCGGCAAATGCTCCGAGGCAGGTGTGGCAGCAGGTGGGGGAACGCGGCGTCTCCGAGGCCCGCCCAGAGCCAGGCGAGTCCCCTCGAAGACGTGCTCTCTCTCCGCGAAGAGCCGCTGTTTTCCCCTGACCAACTCTGCCCAACGGGAAAGCGCTGCCACCTGCCGCTCGTTGAGGTCCGAGTCCGCTGGGTCCCAATCGTGTCTTCGTGGCACGGGTCGTGTCATTCTGTCAGGCGTTGTGTGGAGGCGAGGAAGAAGGAACCCAAACGCAGGACTCACAGGTAGGTGAAGACTGGTGGATGTTTAGTATAAGGAGTGGAGGAACAGAGGGTGAACGGACACTGACTGGCTGGAACACTGAATGGCTGACTGACTGAGAGAACACGGGGAGGACAACATCACACGAACATCATCAATGACACGACAAAGAACGAATAGAAACAGAAGACTTAAATACACAGACTGATGAGGATGATAATGAGAGACCGGTGAGTACACAGCTGAACATAATCTGGCTAACGGCACGAGACGAGCTAACACAGGAACAAACAGGAAGTGACGAAATAAACTGAACGTGAACAAAACGGAAAGCACTGGGTCACCGACCCAGGAACCCTGACAAGATCAGCTTTATTATATACATATTGTTAATTTAATGAAAACAAACAATGTTACACTGACTTAAATTATATGAAATGTATAAAATGTAATATTGTTCTTTTTTCCTTTTATTCATAAAAAGAGTTCTGGTGACTTTACATGATGTAATTGTGTTTTTAGTAAGTTTCACTTTAGCCTGTGGAGCTCAGTGCTGCTGATGAGGTCGATCTTTAGGTTGTCTTCAGGCTCCCACATGGTCATGCCCACAAACATCACATCAGCATTGTCAGGATATGGGTTCTTGACACCTACTCGTCGTACCTGTAAATGTAACCAATAACAAGGTCACAGATGTCCAAGTGAAAAGTAATAATAAGAGAGACTAAAAGAAAAATCTAGTAACACAGAGACTCACAGTGAGTTCCTGTTTAGGTTTCAGTGTAAAGTTTTCTTTAAATGTGTGTGTTGTGGTTCGGGCGCTGCTCTGTAGTTTTAACTTCCAACCTGCCATCAATATATCCTGTAAAAGAGAAAGAAAAATAAAAGGGGGGGGGGGGTGTTTTTTTTATAAATGAAAGTGTTTCATTTCCATCTTTGTGTTGTATCTACAATTGAAAAGGACCTTGTTTCTGAATACAGAAAACATGTTGTTTGTGTTTAGGTAGTACTCATTGTTCGTCAGCATGCAAGCAGCAGTACCTCACTGGAAGTGTTTTTCAGACAGATATAGTTGCCATGTCTGTCGACCTCGTCCACAATGATGTCACCTTTCTGTAGTGTGTTAGGTTTGTTTGACTGTTGCTGAGCGAGAGACAACAAATACAGATGAGTGATGTAAAATAGTTTGAGCTTATTAGAAACAGTGTTTGCTAAAAGTTGCTAAAAGATTTAATACACATTAAATAAATAGCCAAAAACCATGTTTATAACAAAAAAATTCAGTGAAGTGAGGCAATGCTGAGAAACACAAAATTTTATTGTTGGTCTTAATATGAATCACAGAAGTAACTAAAGTTTCAAATTCTTTCTCAGTGAGATGTTCATGATCCAGTTTTTAGGGTTCCATGAATGACTGTAAATCAGTGAAGTGTTGAAAACATGTGTTTGTCTGTATTTACCTGTTTTTCATGTTCTTTGACAGATGGTTGTTTCATCTCCTGCTGGAAATTCAGTTTTCCATCCTTCTTCAACTTTGTGTCAGCTTCCTGTTTTTTCTCCTGATCACAGACAGTACAAACTGACGTCAGAGGAAACTAGTCTGACCAAAACAGTTTTTTAAAAATGAGCAGGGTTTGTTTTCTTTCAAAACTTTGTGCTTTAATACAAATATATATTTTATGACGTCATGTTTATTAAAACGGGTGCGATTTAAAAATAATTAATACTTGTGTCTTCATATTTTTTCAGTTTGAACTATAAGACGAGGAAATTAAAGTCCTGAAAGTCTCTGAAATGTTCGGCTTGTTTGGCTTTAACTTCTGTTCTGTGATTGCTGAATGATTTCAGAGGTTTTTGCAGCAAACCTGCAGTTTCCTTCTCCATTGTCTCTTATTGTGTGGATGTGAGTCTTTGTCTGTGTTTGTAATAGAAATCTGTTTTTACACACTCAGTTTGGGTCCTTGTTTCCTTTCTTGGCATTAAAAAGCCAATAAAATCAATAATAAATGTAAATGTGCTGCATGTTTGTTTGTTTGTTTATGATTGAGGACAGAGTGAGGTCCCAGTAAATGAATGTGTGTTTGGTCTGAAGTGTTCAAAACAAGAGTCTGTGTGTGTTTACTTCTTTCTTCATGTTGCTGATCTCTGCATGTTTCTTCTCTTTCTCTTTTTCATTGGCCTCCTTCATCTTCTTTTCAGCTTCCTGTTTTTTCTCCAACTAACAGACAAACAGATGAACACAAAGGTTCAGCCTGAACAAAACTATCAGGACTGTTAAACACAGCAGTCTGGAAACGTCTCCAAAACTGTTCACACATTTTCTGTTTCCTTTCAAATGTCTCTTCCTTAAAGAGCTCAAACAGGAAATCTGACCCCTGACTGACCCTGAACTCCAATAATGTCACTGAATATGAGAACATGCTAAAGATTTCTATTTCTATAAATATATTTATGGTAAAAGAAACATGCATGTGTTTATGTACAGTTAAGATAGGATATAAAATAAAATAATTGATAATGTGGTCTCTGTGTTTTTGTAACCTTTATCAAAGTTTCAGTCCAGTTTTCAGAAATTAAATTAAAACACAATCATTTTGATTTAATTTCTCAAACAACAAGAAGTACTCTTATATTTTTCTGTTCTTTCTATTTCATAATCTTAACCTCATCAATGACCTGTAAACAGAGAAAACAGCTCCTTCACAATTATAAAAAGCATAAAAATGTTTTACACAAACAAGAAACATATCTAAAGGTTTTTTTTTTTGTTGTTTTTTTTAAAAAACAAACACTTTTGCTAACCTCTGTTTTATTGGATTCCTTCTTTTTCATGTTTTGTTTCAGTTGCTGATGTTTGGTGAGAGCTGATGAGCCTCCTGACTGAGAGAAGATATGAACAGAAACATTTGGGTTGTTACATAATGTACTGCAAAATGAAACATATTTGAATATTAGGATAGTAGAAAAATACCATCTATTCATACAGGAGAAGATGATGACTATATATTTCCCGTCACATTATTCCTCTGATGATTTTTAACTGTTTTATTTCCATTTTACTGTTCGTAAAATTGTCTCTTTCTTCTCTTTAAAAATGTTTATATTTTATTTATAAACATTATTTTCTCCAAATACAGGAAATTTGTCATACTTTTTTTTCTACATGAATTGTTGCCTTGTCTGTTTCTTTCATATCATTCACTGACTCGATGTCCTGTGTCATGAGTGTCTCCTGCTCTTGGTCCGGTTCAGTTTTTGTTGTTTCTTGTTTTTTTCGTAAGCAGTGAGGTTTCCAGGCATCTGTTAAAGTTTAGACAAGAAAGTAAACATGATGTCCTCCTGGGCTTTAGAATGGTAACACATCATTTATTATCTCATTTTAATATAAATTAATTAAATATGCTGTATGTTTTCTTTTTAATGCAACACAAAGAGGTTTATAAAAAAATTCTCTAACTTTGCATTTGTGTTGCTTTAACCCCTGTAGGCAAAACTTTAGATAATAATTTTGACAACAAAACAAATAAAATAAATTAAGTAAATTAATTTGTCTTACTTGTTTTGTTTCGTCTACAGATGAAAAAAACTACAATTAAAATCAGGATGATGCTTAGAGCCAAACTAACAACAACACCAATGATAATGGGAGCAGCAGAACTGGAGTTGAGCTGGAAGTATTCATCTGAAATAATAAAAACAGAATTGCATGTTATTTTAAAAGATTCTGGTTCATTCAAACCAAAATCGACATCATAAATTTTACAAACTACATTTACCTGGAACATGTATGAGTGTCTCTCTGCTCTGGTTGGTGTTCCTCTGTTGGACTCTGCAGGTGATGTTGTTGCTGTGTCTCTTCTCCACAGTCACTCTGCTGCTGACAGTATAGAGGTCATCAGGACCTCTGAGGGTCTCTGTAGGTCCAGCAGAGAGGAGGTTTCCCTCACCGTCCAACCACAGCAGCTCAGGCTTTGGGTGCCAACCTTCAGATTTACACTCTAACATCACTCCTGTCTTCTCTCTGCCAGTCCCTTCTAAGTTGATGACAGGTGAGGAGACAGCACTCGATGCTGGATGAAGATGATGGATTATGTACAATTTAAAATACTGATCAGTATTACAAATCACTAAAATATTCACCAGTCCAAAGACAACATTTGAATATTGCAAATCTGATAAAGACTTCTTTTACACCACCTAACTGTTTGATGATTTTCATATTATTTGTCCGTCAGTCAAATTCTTGTGTTTTGTATTTGGTTATTGAACATGCAGTAATTATTTTCTTTGAAATCGCCAGTTTCTAGATATCACATCCAAACCAACTGGGACAATATTTCATTTCCAAACTCGTGTAATGCATTGGCTGAATTAATAGCTGAAAACTGTGTTGATTTAACCTACCTTACTGTAAAGTCTGCATTGTGCTCACAAATGTAATTCATTCACTTACCGACCACAAGATCAATAAAAGCTTCTTCATCCTTCTCCGGAATGTAACATCTGTATCTGCCCTCATCTGCAGGTTTTACTTTGGACAGTTTCAGTGAAATGTTTCCATGTTTCAGCTCGTCAATGAACAATGATGATCGACCTTTGTAGGAGGGGTTTTTCATATTTATGAGGTCCTGACCTGCACGCCACAGAAACACAAATCTGCGGTCCAGGTCAGGTCTTGTCCACTCAAATGTGATAACAGCAACATTTTCTCCAGGTACCAGGTGACATGGCAAAGTGATGTCTTCCCCAGCTGCTGCAATAATTGGCTGAGTTGGACCAATTAACCGAGACCGACCTGAAATTAAAAGATCGGTTTATTCATTTCTTTATGAATGAGAACCAAGAAATCCTGATGAACCTCAATCGAGAGATGTTCTTTTTCTTTTTCAAATAATATTTCATAACAAATATGTTACTTCACCTAAAATATTCAACATCTACATTTTTGTTTTGTGAATTATAATCTAATGATCTAATTACAGATTCAGTTATAATCTATAATCTAGTCACATTAGTCAAAGGTATAACAAGGTTACAGCTTTTAAGAATAAATAAATAAGAACACTGAGAGGTAACACAAAACTTTTGTCAGGGTAGATAAAACAAATTTTAAAAAAATGTAAAGAATGACTTATATGTGTCATATCAGTAAACATGGCAATGTGAGTTGTAATTTTCTAAACACATACCAACAAATAATAGCTGTGATCTTATATGTGAAGGTACTTACAAAAATGTACAAGAAGAAGAAAAAACAGAAAACAGCTTCTGAGGCAATAAAGGGAAAATCCAGCCATCTGATGATTTATGCAGCTCTGAAAATGAAAAAAAAAGAATGCAACAAACAAGTCACTAATAAAACAATAAAACACGACCAAGTCAGTTTCATACTTTCACATTCAATTCAAATGTCCTTGAGGTTTCTTTGATAGACACACATTAACACATACTTTCAGTTCATTATTCCATTATGAATTAAATTGTTTAAATATTGTCAGATGTGTAATACACTATGATTAACTGAAACCGTGTTTAATACAACATTTCATTGCCTTTTTCTGATACTAGGTCATAGTTGTAATATTTGTAAAGAAAACATACAAACCAGATATTAAACACTTATTTATTTGATAAATATTGATTGGACAACAATTATCCAGTCCCCTGAAATGCAGAAAGTTTCAACTTTTCCACCAAAAATAAGTTATAATGTGTACCTAAATGTAAATGCTCTAAATTTAGACCTGCTATTCTGTACTAAAATATGTTTTCGATGTATTTTGTATGAGATGGTATTTTAGTAAGACGAGAAAGTAGGTAAGATATAACTTAGACATTAGAAATAAGATATAAAATACAACATACCTGCTGCATGAAGTGTCTCTCACTTGAAAAGAACCTACAGTCGGAGTTAGTAAATCATTACTGAGTTATTGAAACTTAGTATTAGTGAAACCAGACATCCTGTGTGTGTGTGTGTGTGTGTGTGTGTGTGTGTGTGTGTGTGTGTGTGTGTGTGTGTGTGTGTTTGTGTGTGTGTGTGTGTAAAATCTTCTTCATGAACTTTGAGCCTGTTGCGAGGAAACTGCTCACTGTTATAAACAGGGTTGTAAACACATCTTCTATGATTCTTGCAGGAGCATAGAACCACTTTTCTAATCAGGCAGGCGAATTAACCTGAGAGATTGAAGAGCAGCAGAATCTGTAAAATAAGAGAAAGAAAAAAGTTTGGCAACTTGAATAGATGCAAACTGTTTGTGTTGCTTCCACTGTCCTATTTTTGTGTTTAAAATGTATCAGTACACAAGCACTGCTCGAGCAAAACCTAGTAAACAAATGAAGAGATGAAGTTCTATTAAAGAATTAGTTTCATCCAATGCTGGCATTAGCAAGAATTTAGAATATTTGAATATATATATATATAATATATAATATATTAGAATATTTTTTTGCAAACCAAAGATGAGGGAGAGCTTTAGAAAACAGGAAGATGATCAACAGTTTTCAGAATATGTACACTTTTGCCTTTATTGGACAGGACAGTGCAGACAATAGGCACGAGGAGAGAGAGAGAAGGGGAACAACACACAGGAAGGTCTGGACTCAAACCCAGGTCCCTACAGTGAGGACTCGAGCCTTCAGTATATTGGAGCACTTGCTCAGCCAGATGAGCTATAGCAGCACCATCTAATCAGAGTCTGGTGGTCAGTTTGAAGAGTGTGACTGATTATTTGAGTTCCAATACAAGCCTGTCAGCAGCCAGCAAGGGGAAAAGTATGAATCAGTAAAAAAATTGAAAATGAATGGCCTTCTTGACCAAGAAACAAGGCATCAAGTTTTATTTAGTGTCACTGCGGGGAGCGCCGGTGTGTTTGTTAGAGCGGACCCAAAAGCAGACACTGGGTTTGCAAACAGAAGGCGAGCCTCTATTTCGGCTGGGAACATGAAACCATAAAACACCAAGAATAACTATGAAAAACTATGACGAAACTATGACCATGATAACAAAAGGTAAAACTATGACTGTGACTAGATGATATGAGGGAAATTGGCAGACGTCCTGACAATGAACAGTAAGAGACAAAGGACTTAAACCTTTATGGGACCCTCAGCCTGCACTTGATGTGGTCGAGAGGACAAATTTTGATTGTCCTACTGTTGTTCTATATTGTCGGCACCTGAGTGTCTCCAATTTTCTCACAACGCCTAACAGATTGTGCTATAAAGTAAACTGAATGCTATCCCACATGTATACAATTAAGTGACATAAAAGGGATATTACTAAAACATGTGCTCAACAGATAAAATAAAATAAATTTCAATCACAATGACAACATTTAGATATAATTCATTTCAATTAAATTTTATTTATATAGCACCAAATCACAACAACAGTCACAAAGACAAAGTTCATTATGTTGTCAAGTAAAGATCGTACAATAATACAGAGAAAACCCCAACAATCAAAAAAACCCATGTGAGTCCAGTTCCTTGGTGACAGTGGGAAGGAAAAACTCCCAGTTAACAGGAAGAAACCTCCAGCAGAATCGGGCTCAGGGAGGGGCAGCCATCTTTTCTGACCAGTTTGGGGTATAACAACATTCAAGTTACACATTTTAAAATTGCTTTCCTACCTACACACACACACATATACACATTGCAATTTGCTTTGTCACACTAGCTGTTGATGTAAACATAAATGTAAAATAATTCTTTAAAAATAAAAAATAAAAATCAAATCAGAAAGCACAGCACTGATTTTTGGGCCGTTCCTTGACTTCTTTCTGAGGCTCCTTCAGTCTCTTTTTCTTCTGCTTGGACGGACTCTTGATGTGAGAAATCTGCAAGTCAGAAGCATTAAGGAATGTGAGACATGCTGTTTTTAAGGCACACGAGTAATTACACAACACAGTCAACCATGCCAATACTTTAAATTTTAAAAGTCGGTGATATATATTAATTAACATACATTATTTTATCCACAATTATTTGACATTTAATCAGATCATTAATTAATAATAAATAGTTGTTTTCTTTGTTGGCATTGGATTTCCTGACCATGTAATTACAATTCCTTTTCTCAAACCTAATAAAATAATGAGCGTGTGCTCCTCACTGGTGAACAAATTAAAAACACAAACCTTCTCCGTTTTGGTCTGCAAAGTCTGAACTTTTTTCTCAGTTTCCTCTTTTTTCTGTTTCTCCTCCTGGAGTTGAATAAAAAGTGAAAAGACTCATGAGAGCAGATTATACACTTGTTGTCATGGTCTTTGTCTTTTTGTTTGTTTATTATTGCTTTGATCTTAAATACTGTGTTATGTTTCCTACCTAAAAACCTATAAGGAGACTCCCTTTAAATCATATTTTATATCATATCGTAGTTCTGGTTATAAAATAAAAAATTTGATCAGATGTTAGTCAGTAAACCTGTTATTAAGGGTACATGGAGGCTGTCATATTTATTGAGGAAAGAATTCAAACATAAAATCAAAAAATCAAACCTTTATCAAACTGGATTTCAAAGGACAACAAATACATTAAACTAATCTTGATTTATATATTGCTTAATTACACTGGATTTCATTGTCACTAGTAATTTAAGTCCATTGCTGTCTCATGTTTGTTGTCATTGATGGATTAATTTTTCTTGGTCAGTGTCTTAAAGATAGAGATAAAAGCTGACAACAGGTAAGTGGCTCATGACCAAATTAAAAACACAAACCTCTGTTTCAGTTGGCAACATCTGAACTTGTTTCTCAGCTTTCTCCCTTCTCTCTTTCTCCTCCTGGAGATGAAGAAAAAGGGAAAAAGACTCACGAGAGCAGACTATGCAGATGTTCTTTTAAAAGGTCATAATACAATGAAATCATACCTCTCTTAAAGTATTTATTAATTGGGTTAACACTTTTTGTTTCTTGTTCGTGTTTGTCAACAGAAAGTCAAAAAGTAGCAGGTTGATCACATTAAACACGTCACATCAGCTGCTGTGCTACCAACCACTTCACAGAAAGTCACAGAGAGGTACACACAGAGTGTGCAGGTCTACGATCATCAGGAGTATGACAGCCTTTATAAATGTCCATGTTGATCTTTGTATACTCAGATACTTACACTGACCTTTGATTCCAGTGTAAGGATCGTCTGCCTCAGCTTCGTAATGATTTCATCCTTCTCCCTCTCAGATTTGATCATCTGTCAGAAATAAAGTCAGACAGATTTTGAAGTTTCTGCAGCGCTTTGTTGATAAAAGTGACAAAATTATTGAAGCTTCACGCTGTGCGCAACATGTTTCCAACCACAGTGCTTCACAGTTTACATTGAAATACATGTAATACATCTACAGCATAATGAACTATGAGTTGATGCAATAAATGACGCCCAAATCAAGGTCAGTCTTCTTCATACGAGTGTCTCTGCTCGTCTCCATCAGCTGCACCTTCATGCAAAGCCAGCAAAACATGTACAGAATTTCTGCAGGATGTGGTAGACAGCAGCCTGACGCACAGCTGTAATTCAACAAAATGAACAACAGCAAGCTCCATAATTCATGTTTGCTCTGAAGTGGTGATATTTCTATGAATTTTCTGTGCTCCCCTGGTCCTTTCTCTCTATAACTGGTTAACATAACCTCTGTTTGAAACTGCAGTGCTTTTTGGCTCAATAAAAAGCTGGAGCAGAATTGATCCTTTAGATCCTGGAGACAATAAGATTCTCCACCAGTGATGAAAAATTATTTAGCAGATGAAGAACATGCTGAACATGTTTAAATATGTTTCATATGACAGTGACAGACAGCTGAGTATCAAATGATGAAATGAACCTCCTGTTTGTTGGACTCCAACTGATCCCTCATGGTGTTTATTTCACTCTCCCTTATCATTTTCTCCCTGTTAAGCTCAATGATGCTGTCAGAAAGCTGCAATTGAGAAGATAAACGAAGAGAGATGAGATGAAAAAACATTTTTTTTTGATTAATTGAATGATTGTACTATATAGAATTAAGAGCCTGATCATTTTATTCTAATTTATAAAGTTTCCTCCATAACTCTTTACGATACAGAGATACAGAGAGTTGGGTCAGTAAATTCAGGATATTTATAACTGAAACACAAACCTCCTGATTTTTGGACTCCAGCTGCTTCTTCAGCTCCTCTAATGTTTCTTTCTCCTGCTGGAGCTGATTGATGATTTCAGTATTCTTCTTCTCTGACTGCAGGTGAAATGTTACATGAAGAAAGACCAGAAGGAAGAAATGCACATGTTTAAGACACAATAATAATAACATTTTATTTTAGTTGTAAATAAAACTTTTTGTGTTTTAGTAACAGTTTTAGTGTTAAATGTAAAAAGATAAAACAAAGATGAAAAACATATTTGAAAAATGTACCTCTTTGAGTTTTGCTTCTTGTTCTACATTCCTCTTCTTCTCATCCTGGACCTCATTTTCCAGCTGCAGACAGGAGGGAGAGACATCACACATCTTTTAATAGACAAAGACACAAAAAACATAAAACAAATGACAAATATCAACCTTTTCTTTATCATTCTGCAGGTCGCCAAGTTTATTTTCAGCATCCTCCCTCCTCTGTTGTTCCTCCTGGAGCTGCTGCCTTGAAGTTATTGGCAACTTCCATTGAGAGATGGCAGCGATTACAAGATAATAAAGTTTTTCAAATTCATATTAAGTCAATGTGGACAACATAACATTAGTACTTTACAGTACAGCTAAACAGGGGTGATAATTTGATAACAGAATTAATAAACGGAAGGAGAGAAAGAGAGAATAAAATAAAAAACAAACAACATTTAATTACCAGAGTTATAACCAGGGTTTGGTCTAACACATGACTTTGTAAAATATTAATGTAATCACATTACATTTTGCTGTAGCATAGTACTTTTCTAATTATTTTCCCAGTAGTCACATTACAGTCACAGTCATGTCACTAAATGTGTTTAATTGTGACTGATTTGTTTTGCTTTTGTGTCATGTCCTCTATTTTTCTCCTGGAGTATTTTTAGAGGTTTTTTTACGTGCCTGTACGTCTAATACAGATTGTCTGTACTTCTGCTGTCATTGTTAAGATGACGATTTGTGTTAGTCTGTGCTACTTTAGTCTAGGTTAATGTTGTTAAATGGTAATTATATCAAAGTGCACTGCGGGCCTTGTTAGGAATAGCATAAAGGTAATATAAAACATGGTGTAATGGATTACTCACTCCAAGTGATAAGTAATTTAACACATTACTTTAAAGTGTAATATGAGTTACAGTATGAGCCCAACACTAGTTGTAACCACATCAGTAGATCTGCTCACATGATATAAAACACAGTGTCAAAAGGTCAAAACTTTTACACTTAGCCCTGTTTTTCATATTAGGGTTCTGTTTTAAAACCTGATATTCTTATTTTTAAGTTTCATTAACATTAATAAAATTGTGTTGAATAAGATACACTGAGCACAACTGTTGCCTATCTAAGTGAGAAATCAGTGGTAACATTTTGTTTGATTAGTATTAAATTTCCTGATAAACCAAGAACAACTTGATATTTAACATGTTATTTATGTTTGTCTACTCACACATAAATTCTGCTTCTCGATTTTTCCTCTTACCTTCATATTGAGCTGCTCTCGCTCTCTGTCTTCTTCAGAAGAAATTTGAAAATCTTCAGTGTGATTCTTTGGCCTTCTGTTGGTCCCTTTTTGAAATTAAAATTGAACAAGAAGGAAATGCCAAAACTTAGTGTGAAATAATATACAGTGGGGCAAAAAAGTATTTAGTCAGCCACCGATTGTGCAAGTTCCCCCACTTAAAATGATGACAGAGGTCAGTAATTTGCACCAGAGGTACACTTCAACTGTGAGAGACAGAATGTGAAAAAAAAATCCATGAATTCACATGGTAGGATTTGTAAAGAATTTATTCGTAAATCAGGGTGGAAAATAAGTATTTGGTCAATAACAAAAATACAACTCAATACTTTGTAACATAACCTTTGTTGGCAATAACAGATGTCAAACGTTTACTATAGGTCTTTACCAGGTTTGCACACACAGTAGCTGGTATTTTGGCCCATTCCTCCATGCAGATCTTCTCAAGAGCAGTGATGTTTTGGGGCTGTCGCCGAGCAACATGGACTTTCAACTCCCGCCACAGATTTTCTATGGGGTTGAGGTCTGGAGACTGGCTAGGCCACTCCAGGACTTTCAAATGCTTCTTACGGAGCCACTCCTTTGTTGCCCGGGCGGTGTGTTTTGGATCATTGTCATGTTGGAAGACCCAGCCTCGTTTCATCTTCAAAGTTCTCACTGATGGAAGGAGGTTTTGGCTCAAAATCTCACGATACTTGGCCCCATTCATTCTGTCCTTAACACGGATCAGTCGTCCTGTCCCCTTGGCAGAAAAACAGCCCCATAGCATGATGTTTCCACCCCCATGCTTCACAGTAGGTATGGTGTTCTTGGGATGCAACTCAGTATTCTTCTTCCTCCAAACACGACGAGTTGAGTTTATACCAAAAAGTTCTACTTTGGTTTCATCTGACCACATGACATTCTCCCAATCCTCTGCTGTATCATCCATGTGCTCTCTGGCAAACTTCAGATGGGCCTGGACATGCACTGGCTTCAGCAGCGGAACACGTCTGGCACTGCGGGATTTGATTCCCTGCCGTTGTAGTGTGTTACTGATGGTGACCTTTGTTACTTTGGTCCCAGCTCTCTGCAGGTCATTCACCAGGTCCCCCCGTGTGGTTCTGGGATCTTTGCTCACCGTTCTCATGATCATCCCACGGGATGAGATCTTGCGTGGAGCCCCAGATCGAGGGAGATTATCAGTGGTCTTGTATGTCTTCCATTTTCTGATGATTGCTCCCACAGTTGATTTTTTCACACCAAGCTGCTTGCCTATTGTAGATTCACTCTTCCCAGTCTGGTGCAGGTCTACAATTCTTTTCCTGGTGTCCTTCGAAAGCTCTTTGGTCTTGGCCATGGCGGAGTTTGGAGTCTGACTGGTTGAGGCTGTGGACAGGTGTCTTTTATACAGATGATGAGGTCAAACAGGTGCCATTCATACAGGTAACGAGTGGGGGACAGAAAAGCTTCTTACAGAAGACGTTACAGGTCTGTGAGAGCCAGGGATTTTCCTTGTTTGAGGTGACCAAATACTTATTTTCCACCCTGATTTACAAATAAATTCTTTACAAATCCTACCATGTGAATTCATGGATTTTTTTTTCACATTCTGTCTCTCACAGTTGAAGTGTACCTCTGGTGCAAATTACTGACCTCTGTCATCATTTTAAGTGGGGGAACTTGCACAATCGGTGGCTGACTAAATACTTTTTTGCCCCACTGTAACTCTCATCAGAGTCTCAGTGAAAACATTGATGCTTTGTTAAGGTAAAGAATAATTAATCAGCGACTTACTCATCAGGTGTTTCCTCTTTCTATGCACAAGAAAAACAACTGATGAAATTAACAGCATGATGCAAAGAGCCAAACTAACAGGCGAAGTGTCTGTGAATGAGGGAGCACTTGATGGGATGTTAAAGAAATCCTCTGAAATCATAAAAAACTATATTTCAATAAAACTGGAGTTCAGATATTCAAAGTCTGTTTGTTTTTTTTCTCTTTGTAAAGTTAATAAATAAACATTTCTGGGATAAAATCTTTCCTCATCCTACACAAATATGGATTTTCACTGTAACTAAATCCACCATGAACATGTGACGTGTATCTACTTACCAACCACAAGCTTAACAAAAGATTTTTTCCCCATTAAAGGAATGCTGCATTCATATGTTCCTTCATCAGAGAGTTTTACTCTGGAGAGTTTCAGTGAAATGTTTCCACGCTTCAGTTCATTGATGAACAGTGATGTTCTTCCCCTGTATGAAGGATTTCTTGTATTCACCAGATCCTGACCGGATCGCCACACATGGACAAATCTTGGGTTCAAGTCAGATCTTGTCCACTCCAATATCTCAGCTGTCACATCCTCTGCAGGCTCCACGTGACATGGTAAAATAACATCATCATCAACTAATGCAACTACTGGTTGATGTGGACCAACCACCTGAGACTCCGCTGTAGACGGGAGGGAGGGAGGGAGAAAGAGAAAGAAAGAAAGACAGAAAGACAGAAAGAAAGAAAGAAAGAAAGAAAGAAAGAAAGAAAATTAGTTTATTAGTTTCTGCAGCAGGAGTGAATGCATATATCAAACTTAAAGATGATACTCAGCATATAGCATTATCTGTCTGTATTTTTTATTTATTTTTTAATCTTGGCTACCATAAAAATGTCAAAAACTGATGTTTCACTAAAGAATTAAATTTAAAAAATGCAGCCAGGAAACAAATAAAAGCACCAAAGTACAAATTACTATTTGAACCAAATGTAACAAATTTGCACCATTTTGTAATAACTGTATGGTTTTTATACAGTTTTACTGCACAAAAAAAGTGAGAACATTTGCATCAATGATAATAAAAAATATTACACATGTAACATCAAACTTACCTTTATTTAAGTGTATTAGAAGACTGAAAACCAAAATACTGAAGACGTTGACTCGAGTAAGGGAGAGGGCATCTATCTGTGGAAGCATCCTCCTCTGAAAATACATCAGAGATACAAGTGTGGCCACAAAAGTTAATATAATAATAATTTGTTTATTTCATATCTAAAATCAACTTATTCAAGACTAAACACATATTTTAGATGTTATTTCAGTATATTAAGTACCTTCATGAGGTCATCAACATGACGTTCACTTAACATGTTATTGCTCTCCAGTAACTCCAGAGTTAAAGCAACAGACATAAAGTTGTTGATTAAAGCAAACCCATTACTTTGCATTAGTGCCAAATTGCAGACTAGAGAATAACCTTTGATCAGTGCTATCTCTGTTCTTGAAACAGCTGAGTATCTCTCTGTATGACTTTTCATAGATAGATACTATATTGATCCACAATAGAATATCTCTGCCCAGACCTCTACAGTATGCTTTAAATTTAAAAATGTTTTTTTTCTGCTGTCCAGTCAAATATTTAAAATCTTGGTGATTCATTTCTAAAACATTTGATAACATTTACAAAGATCTATTCATGACAGTGAAATAAATTATACTATAATTAGACTTTATATCTAGACATCAGAAAAGCATGTAGAACTTCAACATACTAAATACACAATTTGAAAGAGACTTACCTGTGGAAAGTTGTGTGAGACAACAAGGTGAAGTCTGAAAATCATTAACCTGCGGCCTGAACTTACTTTGGCTTATCAACTGCAGATCCCTCATATAAGCTCAGATTTATGGAAAAAAAAGGCTCTTAAGATTCAAAGTTCTTCTTAATCAAAGTATAATGCTGTAAAAATATGAATGCATCAAGTTCTGGTCCAATCTGGTTAGATCAGGTATACACTGTGTCAAATGCTGAACTTTGAACCTGTTATAAAATAATCGAGCTGAAACCATATCTGTTTTTACAGTGTTCAAAAAGGGGGAAGCATTTACGTATTATGTGTTATCTCAGCTATCATACTGAAGGTGCCAGTACAGGACTGATATTTGAACACACACTGATCAGGGTTGTTTTAAATGATCCATTATCCATTTCAGTGTCACAGGGGTGGTGGAGCCTTTCCCAGCTGTTACAGTGTGAACAGGGGTGAGACAGGGATCTGGTATTGGCAAATATAACAATAGTTTGTATATCAGTTTTCAAACAAAGTGTAGTCAACTAAAATGTGTCTCTGTCCTGAGACTTAGTGGAGCTCAAAGACAGAGCTCTTTTTAGATTTTTTTTTTTGAATTCAGGTGTCAGTGGGGCTGGTTCAGTGTCAGGAGTGGGGAGATGGGAGTGGGACAGCTAAGCCTGAGCAAGAGGTTTGATCTGTTTGACCTGACAGCAGATCAGTGATTCAGTATACATACAGTACACATACAAAGGGTCTGTCTGCACCAATTACATGTTTGCTGAAATAACACAAACACATTGTTTTCTATTAGAGGTGACGTGAACTAACTACATACATATACATATATATATACATATGTGTGTGTTTGTGTGTTATGCACTCGGGCTTGGCTATTGTTCGCCTGACACCCAGTGAAAATGTAATGTATGAGAAAAGAAAGAAACAAAATATGTTTATATACAGCACAGAAAAAATTAGAACTTTATTTATTTTAGTAATAATTTTGAATTTTAGCGTTAAAAATCCAACATAGTTTCTTCCATTTCTCACTTTAATTAACATTTAATCTCAGACTTAAACACCATAACACAGATACAGCAACATTACAGTTTTATTTGTCTGACACAGAAAAATGAACAAAATATTAACCCCATTAAACACATAGACACAAAAATGTTCCCAGAATAGTGCTTTGGCTCAGGAGTTGTTACCTGATCAATTTTTATTGATCGGTTGGTTTACTAACTTAAAACAAGTTTAAAATCTTTCAAAAAACAAAATTAAGTTAATAAATCAGCAGTGCATTTTCAACATATTTTTAGTTGATAAGGTTTATTCATTTTTCTGTACAACTGAACAAGGACTGAAAAACTTTAGTATTTGGGAATTTTAGATGGATGATAAGCTTTTGCTTACTTCACTTAACCGAGTTTTGACTGAATAAAGTTTTTCAAGTTGAACCACTGACTATTTAAACATGAATCACTGACATAACAGACATTAAGTTTCTCCATGATGAAGCACTTTGACCTCATGATCTTCTTAGTTACATGTTGAGCAACTTCTGGATTAGTTTTGATTGAATCATTTCCTAAGTTTGGACCTAAACCAAGATCCAATGGATTCCTGTTGGCAGACATCAGTTAGTGTTCTTCGTTTGTAAACACAATTCATCACAGCTGTAAAAACTACAGTCTCTAAACTTGGAAGACAGATTTAAAGTGTTTGTCCCAACACCCTCAGCTGCCCTGTAATATTAGTTTGGTTTCTATAGAGCAAAGTATAAAGTTCAGTGATTATAAGATTAAAGGTTTATCATAGTACTTCATCAGATTCATGCTGTTAGAATGATGAGAAAATAAAAGAAATAAAGTAACACAGGCTGCTCAGATGTTCATTCTGAAAGCAAAAAGAACCAAGTCTGTGTGAACTCCCAAGTCAGTTTTTAAAATAACAAATTAATAGATCCCCCCAGAGTATGAGGAAGTAACAACAATAAGTACGGAGCTAAGAAACAAACCTGACCAGAATTCTTAAAATAACATCCATCTATCCTTCTTCTGATTATCTGGGACCACGGGATAAACAATGATTTAAAAATCTAAGTAGATGGCTAAGATGCTGTGGCTAAAGAAAAGAAATTAATGGATGTTGGAAAGAAAATTAATCTTTAGCAAACAAACCAAACGACATCTAAGGTGAGTGTAAGATGATTCCCAATCATGCTTCAGTAAGAAATGTAAGAAATGTACCCATGATGCACATGTAGGAACCTGTTACATAAAACATGTAGAAAAGAGAGATAATAGCAGGTGTTTCATTTGACAAAGATTTACCTCAGTTTTCTCCTCCTCGAGCTGCTTTACCAACTGGAAGACAGAAGAGAGATAAAAACAAAGATCACAGCTATGAAAAGGAAGTGAAAGATGTTTTTTGGAGGAAAAACATTTTCCACACTTCACTAAAGCTCCAGTTAAAGCTCCAATTTATTTACATACAACTGAGTTAATGTAAGTAAACAAAAATCCAGAGAATCATTTGAATGTAACTCCTCCCAACAACAGTTTAAAGTCTTGTCTGTTTATAATTTCTCTGTTTTATTACAGTGGAGTTGTAATATGTTTTAGTTTCTTATGACCTGAATATTGCCTAAAATATTGCTGCTCACAGCTTGTGAACATCTGCTCTGCCACCTCATAGCACCTCTCAGTCTGTAAACATGAGCCCACCAAGAAAAATCTAAATCAAACAGGTTACAGTGTCAGACTTCAGCTGTTAGTCAGGTGAACCACCAGTGCACATGACTCTAACAGCTCCACACTCCATAAAGTGTTCTGCAGACCTTAAAGCTAACAGGTGGAGTTTCCTGTTTCATCATTGAAGAACCACTGACTGCTTCAGAGACAGACAGTGAAAGTGGGAAGTATATCCTTGTTTTTCTTTTCAGCATGAAACTCATTGTTGCAGCTATAGTTCGCTAACAAACACTAATGTCAGTCTATTAGCACCAACCAACCAAACCAGTGAGGTCACATATTGTACTCACACAAGATGGATCTACACATATTCTAACAAACTATAACAGAGAACACTTATTTCTTAACTTCAGCCTTACAGACAGAGTTAAATCTGCTTTAACACTGTCTGCAGTTTTTGAGAGTTTGGCTCCATGGTTTAATATTTCATGTCTACATTAAAGTCAGAGTTTTCTGTGTCACAAATGTGTCTCTCTTTTTACCTGGTAATCGTACCTCACTAAAACCACTGAATGGTCAGTGTGCATCCATTAATTGTGTGATGCAAAAACATATAAATACTGCTGAGTCTCTTTTACACTGCAGCTATTAGAACACAAGTCACACAGCAAGAATATTTGTTCAGTCTAATTAAATTCACTTGTGTGAGCAATTTCTCTTTTATCAGACTGCGGGGCAGTGACCTTTATTGTTTAAATGGATCCAGTACAAATCTAATGTGCAGTCGTTACCTTAGAAACACAGAGAGTGCTTAGAGATAAAATAATGAACTGGAATTAAAATGTTTCTTTTACTGGTTTGTGTGGTAAATATCCAAGTTAATGGTTTTCTGTATTTGTGTTTGAAACACTTTTGCATTTGGATTTTATGTTTTTTATGTTTAGAATGAAATTCAGGAGGATTATAACAGAGAGATGAAATCCCTGATTTCTGGACTTTAGTTTTTTCAGCTGATTGTATAAGTCTTAATACTTTTCCTTTAACAGCAGGTGAGAGGACACGTGACTGGAGACGTGCTCTTTTATAAGACATGATATAACAATACATTCACAAACTTCACTAAAGAAAAAAAAAACAGTTTAAATGTAAATTAAAATGTGTGTTATGTAAATATAAAGTGTTTCATGACGTTTTTAAGTTTCAAGTTTGAAAACAGTGAGAACAAACTTGAACTTCACTAACAGTTATTTGGTGTCTGAGGTTTGTTCTCATGTGCGATTGTAACCTGAACACGTAGAAAACAGCGATAATAGCTGGTGATTGATTTGGGTGACAAAGATTTACCTCATTGAGATTTTGCTCAGTTTTTGTCTTCTTCTCCTCGAGCTGCTTTACCAACTAAAGGACACAAGAGAGATGAAGAAAAGATCACAGCTATGAACTGAAATATGTTTTTGTGCTGGAAAATTAATGATTGTGAAGAAATTCCAAATTTGGATTGTATACAAAGAGATAAAAGAGAGATGACAGCAGCGAACTGCTTTGGGTGAAAAGATTTACCTCTTTGAGTTTTCTGTCAGTTTCATAATTTCTCGTCTTCTCAGCCCAGAGCATCTTTTCCAAATAGCAGAGGAGAGAAATGAAAACATCAGTATATTTTTAATGGAAATATTCTTCTAATTACTTTTGCAATATCCTAATTTATTTAGATTAGTTTACTTCTTAATGTAGTAAAACAGCTGTCATTCTTATTTAGATCACCAGTCAAAGGTTTTAGAACACATGTTATTTTTAAGTGTTTAACTGACATTTAATGAGCTCCTTGATTATTATTAACACGTGCTCTTTTTTGTCTGTCTTAGTTAGTTAGTTGGATGGATATTTATGGGTTTGTTGGTTGGTTTATGCTGGAATGTAAAATCATCTGCTTCGGTAAATACAAATTCCTTATTTACAAAAATAATCATCCAAAAAAGATTCAATTCTAAAATTTTCTTTACATTACAGTAATAAACAAAGTTGAATAAACACATTCAGGAAGCTGATAAAGGAAAGATGAACCTTATCAACTTTAACTGGTCCCTCAAATTCTATATTTTCCTCTCAGCATCTCATCTTCTCTTTGTCCTGATGAAGCTGATGCTAATTATAGAATCATTTTTCTCTGACTGCACATTAAAAGACATGGAAAAAAGTCTCATGCGTTGACATTTTGTGAGCACTTTCTGTCATTTTTCAGGCCTGCTTAAAGAAAACTATGATTAAAATAACTCATGTATTTGAATTTTAATAAAAGTTATTTAATTAAAAACCTCCCATCTATCAATTTTCTTACACTGATCCAATTTACATAAATCAATTCATTAATCAATGACTTTATTTAAATATGAGTACTGGAAACAGTACTGAAAAGAAAGATTGTCAGTACTGTGGTTCAGGGGAAGGCTGCAAAAACATCTCTCAGAGGTTTGAACTCAGTTTCATCTATAAGTACAGTAATCAGGAAATAGAAGAGCACAGGCATAGCTGTGGTTGAATTCAGGTCAGGCCAAGAAAATTACAGGAGCTGCATATGCAGCGGACTGTGAGAATAAATCACCTCCAAAACCCTGCAGAGCATCTTGCTGCAGATGTGTATTTGTACATATGTATGGGACGGTAATGAAAAGAAGGCCTTTCTGCATTCACACCACAAACAGAATCACTTGTTGTATAAAAGCTTATTTAGATGAGACAGACTGACAGACTGGTGCTGTGGAAGAATAACACCACATTCCCCTGACATGGATGTCATTAAGAATTTGTGGGATAATTTGAAGCAGGTTGTTGATGCTTTTTTGCTTTTTTGTATGGAAGAAGGATCAAACATGCCTTCATCTAGGATCCAGACACTCATCAAAGACTATCTGAGGTGTCTTGAGTTATATTTGCAAATGAAGCTCAATTAAGTGTTGATGCAATATGTCTGTTGGGGCTCCTAAATTTATGCACCGTCTAACTTTGTTATAATTGTTGAAATTTTGTTGTTGTAATTGTTGTGATTTTTTATGACACATATTATTTGTTAATATAATAAACTGTCACTGTTGAAATGATACAGTTTCCATAATGACAGATCAGCCAACAATAAACCAAAATCCAAAAACTGAACAGAGGTTTCCTTTTATCTATGACTGTGTGTTTACACTAAATAATGAGACATTATGTTCATCTGGATCTTTGCATCAAGACGTTTTCTCTAACTGGACTCTCTAAATTTCACTTTAATATTAATAATAATAAATCAGTGTGTGGTGGGATAATGTTAATTTATATTGTACAGTTTGATGTAAATACTGACACTAACTGTATATGTTCTGAATGACAATAATGTGGCTATTCTGTATTACCAAAGAGAGCTGAGTCAGCAAATTCTCATTGAGTATAAAGGAAACACAAACCTCCCAATTTTGGGACTCCACCTGCTTCTTCAGATTCTCTGCTGTGTCTTTCACCTCCTGGAGCTGATCGATGATTTTACTATCTGTCTCACCCTGGAGCTGAAATGTTACATGAGGAAAGAGCAGAAGAAAGAGACGATCATGTTTAAGACAATAATGATAACACAACCAGAGTCAAATAAAAGCTGCATTATGTAAATATTGTTCATCAGTGCTGCTGATTTAATGAATTATGTAAAACGCTGCATCCAGATGATTTAAATTTAATATAAATGTATTCATTTATATTGAAGAGTCTGACGGTGAGTAAATATTGATGTATGTAATTATTCTATTCATAAATAGAGTTCAGTAAAGTCAGTAAATTCAGAATGTTTATAACAGAAAGACAAACCTGAAGCTGCTCCACCTTCTTTGCTGTTTTTTTGTCCTGCTGGAGCTGTTTGATGATTTCACTGTCTGTCTTACCCTGGAGCTGAAATGTTACATGAGGAAAGAACAAAAGGAAGAAATGTTCATGTTTAAGACACAATCATGATAACACAACCAGAGTTAAATTAAATCTGTAAATAAAAGCTGTATTATGAAAATATAAGTTGGAAAATATAAATAAATATTTGTAAATAACTGAAGATGGTAAGGAAATATCTTAGTTTCAACGTAGTGTCTCTAAAACTAAAACCAGGTTTTACTTTTTACTTACTAACAATATGCACGCACAGCCCAATGTTCATCAGTGCTGCTGATTTAATGAATTATGTAAAAAGCTGCATCCAGATGAACAGAATCAACTTTCTGGGAATATGCGTGGACAATTTTTTTCCTATATACTTACATATATATGTCCTGGATTTTTTTTTTTATTTAACTGAGACACGTAGATTTAAATTTAATATAAATTTATTCATTTATATTAAATAGTCTGACGGTGAGTAAATATTGATGTGTGCAGTTACTCTATTCATCAAAAGAGTTGGGTCAGTAAATTCAGAATGTTTATAACAGAAAGACAAACCTGAAGCTGCTTCAGCTTCTCTGCTGTTTCTTTGTCCCGCTCGAGCTGTTTGATGATTTCACTGTCTGTCTTACCCTGAAATGTTATATGAGGAAAGAGCAGAAGAAAGACATGTTCATGTTTAAGACACAATATTAATAACACAATAAGAGTTCAATTAAAGCTGGAAATAAAATCTGTATTATGTAAATATGAGCTGGATAATATAAATTAATATTTGTAAATAACACTAAGGAAATATCTTAGTTTCAATTTAGACTTTCTAAAACTAAAACCAGCTTTTACTTTTCCCTTACTAATAATATGCACACTGTGGGAATTATATCATATTTATATCATGTTTACAAACATCACATAGATTTATTTCTAGGGTAAAGGTGAAACATATTTTGCTTTATGCTTGCTTAGCAACTAGTGATGCAGAAGGTGTTAAAGATAAGCATGCCATGAATGAGTCGACAGGAAACATCTGGAGGGTGAGACAGCCATATAGGGCAAAATGTTGTTGAACACGGAAACTTGTTTAAATGTCATTAATTATAACTTATGCCTGTTATATTCTTTATTGACGCGAAAAGGGGCGTGAACCCTGACATAATAAAACTATTTTAAAAGTATGCTTTGAGCGGAGATCTGTGTTGACAATGTAGTGCTGTGTATCTTCCCACACGTGTGTTTAATAAATTGAATAAATGCTTTAATAAAAAGGATATAGAAGAATAAACATGATATAAAAATGATATAATTCCCACAACACATCAGTTCTGCTGATTTTTTTTAAATTAATTATATAAATCTACTGTTCATAAGGTTGGGAAACCTGCAGTCAGCTGAAACTGAAGAAGTTACTTGGGTGAGTGACAAAATGTTTCTTCCACTGAAAACGTTACGTCCAGATGAACAGAATCAACCTTTTGGGATTATGCATGCACACTGTTTTTTCTTATATTCTTACAGGTATATATCTGGGATTTTTTTTTTATAATTGAGATGCTAAGATTTTGATTTATTGATTCATTTATACTGTACAGTCTGATGGTGAGTAAATATTGATGTGTGCAATTATTCTATTCATAAAGAGGTCAGTAAATTCAAAGTGTTTATAATGGAAACACAAACCTCCTGATTTTTCTTCTCCAGCTGCTCCAGTTTCTCTGCTGTTTCTTTTACCTCCTGAAGCTGATTGATGATTTTAGTATTTTCCTTCCACTGCAGGTGAAATGTTACATGAAGAAAGAGCAGAAGGAAGAAATGTTTATTTTTAAGACACAATAATGAAAACACAACCAGAGTCACATTAAAGCTGTATGATGTAAATATAAGGGAGCTGATGTAGCATGATGTTAACAACATTAAGTGTTGTGGGATAATGTCAACAATCTTGCAGTGGTAGGATTTCATAGTTGTGTTTGGTTAATGACACACAAACTGCTGCTGGACAAAACTGCAGGAATATAAGTGCACAGGTCTGTGATCATTGGGAGGATGACAGCATCACATGTGTCCATGTTTACCTCTGTGTGCTGAGAGATGCTTTCACTGACCTTTGAGTCCAGTGTAGGAAATATTTCTATCAGCTTCTGAATGATTTCATCCTTCTCCCTCTCAGATTTGATCATCTGTCAGAAAAAAAGACAGACATATGTATGTATGTTTCTGCAGCGCTTTGTTGATAAAAGTGACCAAAGTATTGAAGCTTCACACTGTGAGCAACATGTTTCCAACCATAATCAGTCTGATCGGTGGTTTTCTTTTTTTAATGATATACTGTATAGAATAAAATTTCTCTACTTTGTCTAAGAGAAACCAAGATTGCGTCAGTGTGTACGGCTTGTCATCTGACTCTGTTTGTACTAGTGTTTTATTTTTTTTATTTGTCTTAAAAATGCTAACTTGTAGCTTGTTCCACAATTCCTGTCAGGAATATTAAACAAATATGTAAGACTGCTTTCCTCCATTTGCGCAACATCTCTAAAATTAGAAATATCCTTTCTCAGAGTGACGCTGAAAAACTAGTTCATGCATTTATTACTTCCAGGCTGGACTACTGCAATTCATTATTATCAGGATGTCCTAAAAACTCGCTGACAAGCCTTCAGCTAATCCAAAATGCTGCAGCAAGAGTACTGACAGGGACTAGAAAGAGAGAGCATATTTCTTCCTGTTAAAAGGGAGTTTTTCCTTCCCACTGTCGCCAAAGTGCTTGCTCATAGGGGGACATATGATTGTTATGATTTTCTCTTTATCTACTGTACAATATAAAGCGCCTTGAGGCGACTTTTGTTGTGATTTGGCGCTATATAAATAAAATTGAATTGAATTGAAGGATAAGTCTTGTTAGTGCTCGATCGCTAACAAATAAAACTTTCATTCTTAAGGACTTCTTCACTAATCAGGAACTGCATCTAATCCTTGTGGCAGAAGCCTGGCAGGTGAGTCCAGCTGCTTTACGGAACCTTTACCTTCAGACTGTGAATATCTTAATTTAAATATCTTTTCTTTTTTTTTTTCTTTTTTTTCAGGATTTTTAACAGTTGTTGTGTCAGCCTGTTTTAAACATGCTGTTGTACAGCCTGTATTTAAAAAACCTAATCTCGAGTCCTCTTTTCTCCCAAATGTCAGGCCTATTTCAAAGCTTCCTTTTCTATCAAAAATTTCGGGAAAGATTGTATTTGTTCAGCTGCAATCTTTTGTAAATGGACACTATGTTCTTGAGAGGTTTCAGTCTGGTTTAAATCTTCTTCACAGCACTGAAACTACAATTTTAAAAGTTCTTAGTGATCTTTTAGTAGCCTCTGACTCAGGAGACTCAGCTGTTCTTTTGCTTTTGGATCTGACCGCTGCCTTTGATACTGTTGACCACAGAATCTTGATCTCACAGTTGGAGCATTGCAGCATCAAGGTCATTCCATCAGAGTGGTTCAGGTCTTACCTGTCTGACAGGACTTTCTCTGTGAGCTTTGGAGATTTTATCTCTTCCTCAGCTCCCCTTACTTGTGGTGGCCAATTTTATTATCTATTTATATGCTGCTTCCAGGTCTATTTTTTGGAAAATATAACATGTTTCCATTCATATCTCGATGACACTCAGATCTGTCTTCAACTGAACAGAAACTGTTCTGCCCTACCTGAACCCTTACTTCAGTGTCTTGGTGAAGTTAAAGCCTGGATGTCTTCTAACTTCCTTAACTTTAATGAGAACAAAACCAAAGTGATCATTTTTGGACCAAGTTGCAATCCCAGCACCTCTCTTGTTAACCTGCACAGTATTGAGCCTTTTATTAAATTGCATGCCAAAAATGTGGGGGTTATAATTGAGAGAAAGTTTGCATTTGAAAAAACAGATTAGCCCTGTTGTACAGCGGTCTTTTTTCAACCTTACATCTATCTCTGAAATAATTTTTATCTTTTAAAAGCTTTGAAAGGAGGATCCATGCTTTGATTACATCCCAGCTGGAAACCAGCTGCAGTTGGTCCAGATGCTGCAGCTCGTCTTCTGACACGAAGTAAAAGACTTGAACATATTTCCCCGGTGCTTGCCTTCACTTCAGAATTTGTTTTAAATTTGATTGTTACAGCTCTTACAGGATACTGTATCTTTACTGAAATAAATGTGCAATATTCTCACTCTTGTCTTTGTTTCTTTACACACTGTTAATCACATCAAACGTAAAAATAAACAGAAGCTTTAAATCTCACCTGCTATTTGATCAGGTGTGTGATAACATCAATATTTAATGTGAAATAAACTCAAATTTCAACAACACAAAATGCTGTCAGTTTAAGAAAAATCTACATTAGACCAAATATTAAGCTCTGATAGATTCTACATATCAAAGTTAGAAAACATTTTCTACTTTACTGAGGAGTTGATTGTACAGTGTTTCATCCTCTTTCATCAACATCTAAAAATCCCTGTACAGGGAGGAAAGTGACTGTTTATTTACTGAGATCAACAGCAGCATGTATAGCTTCTAAATCCATATTTAAAATATATTTTACACCTTTACATTTAGTTTTATTTATTTATTCATTCATTATTTATTTATTTATTTATTTATCTAAATAGTCTGTTAGTGTGTAAATACTGATTTTTACTATTATTTTATTCATAAAGAGCTGAGTCAACAAATTCATAATATTTATGATGAAAAGACAAACCTGCTGATTTTTGGACTCCAGCTGAATCTTCAGGATCTCTGCTGCTTGTTCCAGCTGCTGGAGCTGATGGATGGTTTCAATTTCCTCCTCAGACTGCAGCTGATATGTTAGATGAAGAAAGAGCAGAAGGAAGAAATGCTCTCTACTGAGATCAACAGGAGACTTTCCAGATTGAAATCTAAACTGGAAAACTGAAACTTGTTGCTTCTAACATGTGAATGACAATCAGATCAGGAACGATCCTTTTACACAGCAGTGAGTTTACTCCTCTCCATCAGCCTATGACAGCAGCACCATCACACAAAGCCAACAAATCATGCATGTACAGTGAAGCAGCAGCTTTAGTTTAATGAGAAGCTGAAACACAGCTGATCCTCTACATGATCACAAACACCAAAAGTGACGTTTCTGCTTTGACTGTCATGGTCCTGAGTCAGTGACGCAGTGGTTTGAGGTCTCTGGACTTTATAATGTTTGAATATTCTATGTTGGTTTCATTTATATTATGCTTTAAGTGTGTTTAGGTTAGAATAATCCCTCCCTCTGTGTTCCCCGTCCTCTTGTGTCTAGTTCTGTTTGTTATTTGTGTCTCAGTCTTGTCTCCATGCTTATTTGCCTTTCTGGTCCCCAGTCATGTCTCTCCGTCTCATTTGCACTCAGTGTGTCTCAGTGTGTGTTTCTCATGTTTCCCGTTTTATTCTGACAGTCTCCTGTCCTGTGTGCATCATGTCCAGCTGTGTTTCCCGGGTGTCTCCTCTCTGCCCTGATGTCCTCTTGTGTATATAATGTCTGTGTCTCCGTCTATTTGGTGTTGTGAGCTCTGTCTATCTGTGTGTCTTGTCTGTTTAGAAAGTGTCTGTAGTAGTATTTCAAAGATTTAGTTCCCAGTTCATGTTCACATCACCTGTTTTCTGGGAATTTAGCAATAAAACTATTTCCAGCACAGTTTTGCCTGAGAGTCCACAACTCTGCCTCCCACAGAAAATTTACCATGACATTGATGTTTGGTTGTAGACTGCCTCAATATCATGTATGGATGATATATTTAGACCCTTAGATTTAGATTTGTTTATTTTTTGTTTATACTGTAAAGTCTGCTGGTGAGTAAGTACTGATGTGCACTTTTATTCTATTCAATTATAGAAAAATGGAAAGACAAACCTCATGAGTTTGGGGCTGCAGCTGTTTCTTCAGGTCTTCTGCTTTTTGTTTCACCTGCACGAGCTGTTTGATGATATCAGTGTTCTTCTTCCACTGCAGGTGAAATGTAGCATGATGTTAACAACATTAAGTGTTTTTTATTTATTTTTTACTTATATATAAGGAACCCCATTAGCTTCCACAACAGTGATTGCTGGTCTTCGTGCACAATGCATAAAAATCAAAAACCCTCTTACAGTATTTACAATAATTAAAAACTGTGTAAATAGTTTTTTTTTTTTTCTTTTTTTCAATTGGGAATAGTAGCTAGTTCTCTAATTGCATAAGGCAGTTTATTCCTCTTAAAATATGCTCTCAATATAACGATTTTTTTTAAAAAAAATGGTTTTGGATCAAGGAATTACTAAATTGCAGTTTGTTACACACTGTGTAGCATGATTGTGTATTTCATACGATACTGCAGCTGAGCAGAGAAAAAATGTGTTGTGTTTAACAGTGTTGCTTTCTTTATAAATAAAAAGAAGCCAAAGTGTAATTTAGTTTGTACTGGAAGCCAAAAATGTTTATTATCTATTCAATCATGCATTAATAACATCTTATTTAGAAGGAGCATTTCCTAACCACAGCTATGGCCTGTCTCATTTTCTTAATGACAGAGTCTATATGTTGAGACCATGAGGTGGTGATTTATAGTAACACCAATTAGTTTAATCTGGGTGACCTGTTCTTATTCTGATCCAGCTATGAAGAGAATCAGTTGTGGACTGTTGACTAAACATAGTCTACTTCCAGTTAACATAGATTTAGGTTTAGATTAACTAGAATCATGTTATTTTTACTTATCCAGTAAAACACGTTCAGCAAATCTTCTTGTAATATGCTGGTCAATTCTGAATTATCGCTAGCTGAATAAAACATGGTGGAATCATCGAAGTACATTACAAGATGAGATTTGTCCAAGATGTGGCAGATCATTAATGAAAACTGAATAGAGAAGTGGACCGAGGCAGCTGCCTTGGGATGGACCACAGTTCATATGCAGCTATCTGAGAAATAACCATTATAATAAACCTTTTGGCTTCTTTCAGACAAACCACTTTTCATCCAACACAGAGCAGCTGGTGACCAGTGTTGGGCAAGTTACTTTGAAAAAGTAATTAAGTATAGATACTAGTTACTACAAAAAAGCTGCTGCTGGCCAAAACTGCAGGAATATAAGTGCACAGCTCTGTGATCATTGGGAGGATGACAGCATCACATATGTTCATGTTTACCTCTGTGTGCTGAGAGATGCTTTCACTGACCTTTGATTCCAGTGTAGGAAATGTTTTCATCAGCTTCCGAATGATTTCATCCTTCTCCCTCTCAGATTTGATCATCTGTCAGAAACAAAGACAGATGTTTATATTTCTGCATCAGACATGGTCTGATTTTCTTACCCAATAAAGGAATATTTAATATATCAGTCTACTCTTCATTCTATCAGAAACAGTTTTCACAGCTCATACATTTTCTTTTTATACATATATGTAAGCATAGAGCCAAATTTAGTAATGCCAACATATTAAACGAACAATATTTGTCTCTTATATATAATACATATGTATATACACTATCAAAGATACTTGTCTTTGAGTGAAGATTTAAGGTGATATGAAATATAAATAACTGCAACTTGAATCTTTGACACAGAGTTCAGCTTCACTTCTCCCTGTTGGAAGCAGATTGTGAACCATGTGACTTTATAGCAGCGTTTTCTGAAATCTGTTCAACCAAACTGACCTACAGGACACACTGCTGGCTAACTGGTGTTTTTATTTTTATCTGGATGGTTCAGCATCACCCAGACACCTGTCAAAGTCCAGGATATACAGCGGTCACAGAACATATTCGCATTAGGCTCATTATCATCTTGCTGTCCAGTGTGTGTTGCTGATGATTGTTTTCCACATTAGAAACATTAGCTGATGGATTTAAAGATGAACTTTGATAAAGATGTCTCACACCAAATGTTTTCCTTAATTGAACAACAATCTCTCATGAGTGAACAGCTTCATTTAAATCAAGTTTAGATAACAGTGAAACTGCTAATGGTAATTTATATTTCCAGTTTATGATGTGTTCACGTAAACTCTGTAATTTGTGAACTTTCTATTTTAATTTTTATTGTTATTAAAATAATTAAAATACTCAAAAGGGTAGAAATGTGAAATTTGTGTTTCACCTGATTTAACCTCAGTTTGCCGTTGGTCTGTAGCTGTAACTTACTTGAACTAATAATCAGATTTGAAAACAAACTAACTGTAAACTGTGTTCAAGGTCATGACTCACTCTGTTTAAATAAATCTAAAAAATCTGTTTGATTTATTTTTTCACAACACCCACATCAAAAAAATATCTGCTGTGACTGATGTTTGGCTGTAAACTGTCTCAACGTGTTTAAACTCAAAGATCCAAAGATTCTGTGATTTCCCGCACTAATAATATGCATAAAGACTTTTTTATGTTCTTAAATAAATATAGCCTAGAATTCTTTTTCTACACATATTGTAGAAAAATACTGGTGTGCAGTTTTATTCTACAAATTCAGTAAACAAACTCATAATGTTTATGGAAACACAAACCTCACGACTTCTGGACTCCAGCTCAGCCTTCAGGTTCTCTGCTGTTTGTTTCACATCCTGGAGTTTTTTGCTGTTGTCAGTATTCCACCTCCACTGCAGGTGAAATGTTACATTTAAGACACAATAATGAAAACACAACAAGAGTCACATTAAAGCTGCATTATGTAAATATAAGGGAGCTGATGTAGCATGATGCTAACAACATTAAGTGTTGTGTGATGATGTCAACAATCTTGGATTGTTGGATGTCAAAGTTGTATTTGGTTAATGACACACAAACTGCTGCTGGACAAAACCGCAGGAATATAAGTGCACAGATCTGTGATCATTGGGAGGATGACAGCATCACATATGTCCAAGTTTACCTCTGTCTGCTGAGAGATGCTTTCACTGACCTTTGATTCCAGTGTAAGAAATTTCTGCAGCACCTTCTGAATGAATTCATCCAGCTCCATCTCAGATTTGATCATCTGTCAGAAATAAAGACAGACAGATGTTGATGTTTCTGCCGTGTTTTGCTTGTAAAAGTGACAAAATTATTGAACCTTCACTATGAGCAACATGTTTCCAACCATTGTGTCCTCTTATTCAATCTGATTGGTGCAGTTATTTTAATGATTAATTTAATTACAGTCACAAACTCACTAAACTGAAGTCAATTTATTAATTAATTTATTTCTTCAGCACTTTCTTTACATACAACAAATGAGGGTTGGTGCTACTCTGCTCCAGGTTATGGCCTTGAAAAATAATTGCAGACCCTGATGCCAGAAAAAAACCTTTATTATTTCTGTTAATGTGAATTTTATTTTATAGAATAATTAAGGATTCAAACAGAACCACAGCTTTTACAAGGATACTTTAGTACACAGGTGAAACCAGATATTTACAAACACTTCATAAAAAAACTTTTTTCTTTACCGGCAAAGATCAAACTTTTGTTTTGTTTTAGATCAATAAATATTAACATATTTTTTTGTATTTGTGTAATGTCAGTATAAAGACAAAGAACACAGTTTTTCCATTACTTTCATGCACTAAGTTTATTGTGTCTTTATCTAACAAGACTTCAGGAAAACAACTGTGGACTTCCACATGTGCGGCTCATCTATTGGTGCAATTTCCAGATAACTGAAGGTCCCACGTTCATCAGTTCAGACAATAATACACAAGTATGAAAACATGGGAACGTACAACCGTCATACTGCTCGGGAAGGAGACAGATTCTGAGTCGAGCTGAAAGGTTACTCTGGGAGGAGAAAGTCATTACTGCAAAACCATCATAAAAAAGTCAGACTACAGTTTGCAACATGGGGACAAAAATCTTAATCTTTGGGTCCTGAGGTCTGACCAAACAAAAACTGAACTGTAATGATAAACTGTATATTTGAGGAAAAAGGAGGAAGCTTTGAAGCCTCAGAACATCATCCCAACTCTGAAGTGTGGGGGCGACAGCGTCATGTTGTGGAGCTGTTTTTTGCTGCAGAAGGGACTGATGCACTTCACAAAATAGATGGCACGTACATGTTTAAGCAACATCTGAAGACATCAGCCACAACGTTGAAGCTTGGGTGCAAATTGGTCTTCCGAATGGACAATAACCCCAAACATACCTCCAAATTAGTTACGAAGTGTTTTAAAGACAGCAAAGTCAGGGTGTCAGAGTGGCCATCACAAAGCCCTGATCTCAGTCTCACAGAAGATTTGTTGCAAGCACTGAAAAGGTGAGTGACAGCAAGAAGGCCTACAAACCCGACCCAGTTACACCAGTTCTGTCTCTCAGTGAGCCCAGATTCCAGAAAACTATTGAGAAAGTTTGTGGAAGGAAATCTGAAACGTTTGGCTGAAGTGAAACAGTTTGAGAGTAATTCTACTAAATACTAAGAAGTGCATGTATACTTCTGACTCTGATGAAAGTAATAAAAAACCCACAACAAATATCTCTCTCTATTCTGACATTTCACAAATACAAAAGATATTAATATTTATTGATCAGAACAAAAAAATTTACTCTGATTTGATGTTTGACAGTAAAGAAAAATGTTTTTTTTTTTAATGAAGTGTCTGTAAATATCTGGTTTCAACTGTATCTTTAATAAAATGAACATGTGCAAGATTTTCACTCTTGTCTTTATCTCATCACACACAGTTAATCACATCAAACGTAACAATAAACAGAAGCTTTAAATCTCACTTCCACTCAGTGCTATTTGATCAGCTGTGTGATAATGTAATGTTTCATCCTCTTTTACCCTCATTGTGCTTTTGGTATGTGGCTAAAATTTGTTAAAGAATGAGTGAAGGTTCTACATCCTGCTTCCTACAACAGATAAAGACTGTATCCACACGATGGCCATAAAAGAGCAACATGTTCTAATCCCAAAGCGTAACATATCGACACTGTGACAAATTGTCGGTACGTTACGCTTTCACCCACCCAACATGTCTGTATGTTACACGTTTGAAAACATGAGAACCGTTTGGAATAAATCTACACATGTACATTTATTTTACTTTATCATCGCTTTGAAAAACACTGTCTGACATGATTAAGGCTGTGGTTAGGGCTGGAATAAACAGCTGGATCATGTCTTAGCACCAGAAGCGTATCATAGGGACACTGAAGGTTTGTTGTAGAACCTTTCGCCTTAGGATGTGACAGAACGCTGGCATGTTACATGTTGGGAAAGAGAGCGGTCTCAAAGGAGATGTTATTATTTTGCTTCTTTGTCACTGCTTGTAAGAACCATGTTCATGCTGTATTGATCCCTTTGTAAAGGTTTCAACTTTCTTTTAAAAAATCTCAGAAAATCACTTTGATTTATTTTTTCCACAACATCCAAAAAATCTCTGTACAGAGAAGTTTCTTCTGTGACTGATGTTTGGCTGTAGACTGCCTCAACATGCAGATCTTAAACTGAGTGGGGAGGGTTAGGACAATGAGACCCTGAGATCCAGCACATATTCGTACATCCTGGATTCTTTTTTATATTTCAGACCTTCAGATTTGGTGAGTAAATATTGATGTGCATTCTATTCATGAAGAGAGTTGAGTCAGTAAATTTTAAATGTTTACAACTGAAAAACAAACCTCATGAGAATTCTTCTCCAACTGATCCTTCAGTGTCGCTGTTGTTTTTTTCAACTGCTGGAGCTGCTGTTTGACGCTTTCAGTAATCTTCTCTGACTGCAGCTGAAATGTTACATGAAGAAAGAGCAGAAGGAAGAAATGTTCATGTTTAAGACACAATAATGAAACACGACCAGTCACATTAAAGCTGTATGATGTAAATTGTCACGATGAGTTGTGTGGCTGTCAGTGGCTGGACCCACGTGCAGGACTCTGAGACAAAACATTAACTTAAACGACAGCTTTATTTGCTGGTGAGTCACCCTTGGCGATACATAAACAACTTAAACTAACTAGACTGGAGATGCTGAAGGTAGACGACAATGAATACACACACAACAAACATGGAGGACGCAACAACTAGCAGGGAAAAACACAGGGCTTAAATACATACTGAGGTGATTAGGGAATGTGAAACAGGAGGAGAGCACAGCTGGGACTCATCAGACATGACAAGACAAGGGGAGGCAAAACTCAACACATTGACATAGTACACAGACTTTCAAAGTAAAACAGGAAACTGAACAGACGTGGACTAAACTAGGGGATACAGTGACAGAACAAGAGACACACTGACAGAAATGACTGTATACTAACAGAAGTAACACAGAACCACGACCTAAGAAGGAGAACACAAGAAATGCCAAGGACCTAGGGAGTTAGGAATACTAGTGACAGAAATCAAACCCAAGAGAATCAAAACACATCATGAAATCAAAGATAACTAATACAAACAGAAAAACACTGAGTCACAGACTTAGGACCGTGACATAAATATAAGGGAGCTGATGTAGCATGATGCTAACAACATTAAGTGTTGTGGGATGATGTCAAAAATCTTGCAATGGTAGAATTTCAAAGTTGTGTTTGGTTAATGACACAGAAACTGCTGCTGAACAAAACTGCAGGATTATAAGTGCACAGGTCTGTGATCATTGGGAGGATGACAGCATCACATGTGTCCATGTTTACCTCTGTGTGCTGAGAGATGCTTTCACTGACCTTTGATTCCAGTGCAGGAAATATTTCCATCAGCTTCTGAATGATTTCATCCTTCTCAGAGTTGATCATCTGTCAGAAATGAAGACAGATGTTGATGTTTCTGCAGCACTTTGTTGATAAAAGTGACAAAATTATTGAAGTTTCACACTGTGAGCAACATGTTTATGTATAGAAATACTTTGACAGACATGTCTGTGAAGGTTCTCAGTCATCCAGGTCATCGTAGTCAAAGGAGCTTGTAAAGAAAAGCGTCTGGACTTCTTTAAGTTGCTTGAAGACGTTTCACCTCTCATCCGAGAAGCTTCTTCAGTTCTAAGGTCAAATGGTGGAGAGTCCCAGATATAAACCTAGTGGGAGTGTCCCCCCACAGAGGGACAAAAGGACCCCCTGATGATCCTCTAATCGCCTGAGCCAAGGTGTGAAACTGGGTGTGGGTCCCAATCAGCCAGAGTTTTGGCTGAGCTCGTTGTGAAACCTGGCCCCACCTTATCATGTGAATTCCTGAGGTCAGATGGCCCAGGATGTGAGTGGGCGTTAAGGCGTCTGGGGAGGGAACTCAAAACTGGATTATAGATGGCAGACAGTTGGTGTCGTAAACCACCGCCTCTGTTCAAAGATGGTCGTTCACAGTGGACATAGATGGCTTCTTTCACTCCTCTTTCAAATCATCTGTCCTCTCTGTCCAAAATGTGAACATTGGCATCATCGAAAGAGTGACCTTTATCCTTAAGATGCAAATGGACAGCTGAGTCTTGTCCTGTGGAGGTGGCTCTACTGTGTTGTGCCATGCGCTTGTGAAGTGGCTGTTTGGTCTCTCCAATGTACAGACCTCTACATTGGAGAGACCAAACAGCCACTTCACGCCAACTCTCTGCCATCTATAATCCAGTTTTGAGTTCCCTTCCCAGACGCCTTAACGCCCACTCACATCCTGGGCCATCTGACCTCAGGAATTCGCATGATAAGGTGGGGCCAGGTTTCACAATGAGCTCACCCGAAACCCTGTCTGATTGGGATCCACACCCAGTTTCACACCTTGGCTCAGGCGATTAGAGGATCATCAGGGGGTCCTTTTGTCTCTCTGTGGGGGGATACTCCCACTATGTTTATATCTGGGACTCTCCGCCATTTGACCTTAGAACTTAAGAAGCTTCTCGGATGAGAGGTGAAACGTCTTCAAGTAACTTCAAGAAGTCCAGATGTTTTTCTTTGGAAGCTCCTTTGACTTTGACAGACAACAAATAAACAAAATAATTTTCCTTCCTTACTCTGCAACTGCAGCAATGGAAGGCAAAACACATGTGTGTGATTACACAATGCAATCACACATTCATTCATAAAAAGTTAGTAAATGAGGTTCTATATAGAAATAAGAGAATGAGAATTAATTAGATATTTGGTGTCAGATAAACAAAATTATATCTAAAGTTTCCTTCATAACTCTTTATAATGCAGAGATAAAGAGAATTTTGTCAGCATATTAAAAATGTTTGCAATGGAAGAACAAACCTCGTGACATTTGGACTTGAACCTATTCTTCAGTTTCTCTGCTGCTTGTTTCTCCTTCTTGAGCTGATGGATGGTTTCAGTTTTCTTCTTCTCCAACTGCAGGTGAAATGTTACATGAAGAAAGAGCAGAAGGAAGAAATGTTCATGTTTAAGACACAATAATGCAACACAAACAGTCACATTAAAGCTTTAAATAACAGCTGAATTATGGAAATATAAGTTGGTTCATATAAATAAGTAACGATGAAAAATTTATTTAAATGTTTTATTTGAATTATCTAAATAATTTAAATAAATGAAGGCCCAAAGGATATATTTGATTTTGAATGTAGTGTCTCCAAAAATAAAAGTAGATTTTACTTAAACACACAAACAAACAAAATATAACATTTATAAAATCTGATTCATAAAATGAAACAACTACACTGTTTTGTGTTTGTTGGTAAAGTTTAACAGCATCAGTCTCAGAATTAAATGTAAAAACATAAAAGTATCTTTTTGACTTTTTCCTTTGTTTCTTCATTCCTCTTTTCCTTATCCTTGAGTTTATTTTCGAGCTGCAGACAGGACGAAGAAACATCACCGTTTTTAACAGAGAAACAATATTGTTTTAGTACTTTATGCTTTTCGCTTATACACAAATGACATATAGGATTTTTTTTTATTGTTCTGTAGGACACAAACCGTGTTTGCGGCTTCATCCATGTTGTCCTATAATGCTACATACCAAACTGCACCACTAGAGGGTGGTGTTTTAAAAATGTAGAAGAATGATGGCAAGCTGATAAACCTACATAGTTGAATGTGGCGTTACATGTGTGTTTATGTGCTGCAGACATTCAAAGGCACCTGTTCCTTGCTGAGGACTTGTTTCATTATCAGTCACTATTACATTTTGGCAACGAGTGACTCTGCTTGTATTTTCCCCCTACATTGAGTTTTGCTGAGTCATCATGGCTGCAAACATACATCAATGCAACAGGTAATGTCTGAAGCACAAAGAGCTGCTTTACATCACTCCTAGAAACAGAGGGACAAAGAATTTTCTACTCACTTCCAAATACAGGTGACACTTTTGCCTCTGCTGTTGCTGCCCTAAAACAACACTTTTTACTTAAAGTAAATGTTGTTGTGGAAACACATGCTTTCACAAAGTAAACAAAAGCTTCACATAAGACATTCAGTATGTGGTCAGCTTGTGTCACCTTGCTTGTAAATGTGAGTTTGATGACAGAACAGAAGAAACAATCAGCTCTTTGAACATGTGTTTAGCTCCAGCATAAGAGAAAGAGTCTTGCTTGAACCTGATTGACTCTGGATGCTACACTGGCAACACAAACGGAATTTGCCGTTCAACAAACTAAGTCCATAGAAAGAGCACTTCAGCAAAACACCACTAAAACCACCTGATCTTCAACTGGTTACATACACAAAGAAAATAATTCCTGTGTTAGGCTGAACATCACCCTTTTAGGCAACACTGTTCTACCCCCATGTGCTGCTCCTACTGCTTCTGTGTTGTCTACAAACACATCACCTGCTTCCTGCATCCCTGCTGCCCCGGATATTGACTGTGTGCATAAAGTGAAACAACTCTGAAAAACAACTCCCATGCCTCCGAATGAGGCAAGATTTTCTTGTAAAACAAAGGGGGCCTACCAAAAAAAAAGTTTGGGAACCACTGCTGTAGACAAACACCAGGGTCCTCTCTGACAATGGCTGCCGCCCTCACATCTTATACATACACAGACAAAGACAATACACAACTCTTATATGTTGCCACGCCTCACAGGCCTATACCTTCCCTTCAAAGAGAGACATTTATGACCGTTTTTCACTGCCTTCTTCCACAGATGAGCAGGTGTGCCCCACTCTATCTATCTAACCCCCCACAAACCTGAACGTCTCTGACTTACTGCAGCGGCCGCTGTGTGTGTCTGTGTAGAACACATGTGATAGAGCATAAGACACGTTTGTGAAGCTAACCTAAGTGACAAAATGATACAACTGTTACTAAAGTGATATGGTTAAAATATGTGATCAATACATAGAATAAAGAAATTCCACCACATGGCACAGAGAAACCTGCAGCGTTTGCTTTTCCCAAACTGTCAGCAACAGAACAAACATGTTCTACTGTTGCTGGTGTGTGTGCTGCAGAGAAAAGGAGAACATATTTGTGAGGCTGATGTTTCACTCTGCAGACAGACCTCCAAGCTCTGACAACGCTGCTGAGGACCAAAGGGCTAGCATGAGTATGGCTCGCTGGTCTGCTGTTATTTACCGCCCAGGTTCTCTGAGTCATACAGCTGACTGTCTATCTCGTCTGCTTCTGCCTGTTTCTTCACATCTCACTCATTGCACCATGTTCAGTGAGACCTACACTGATTGCAGTAGCACATGAAAGTCACCAAAGGATTGTGAACACATGTATGGCAGAAAGATGGGTACTTAACTAGACAGACTCTCTTTGCCTTCTGTCTACTGTAAGAAATATCAGCTGAAGAGGCAACGTTACACTGATGCTAAGCGTCATGAATGGAAGCCATCTTTTCAACCAGGAGAGAGAGTGAGGATGAGGAAACCACATCACGCTGTTAAAGGACCTCAGATTTTCTCCTCCTGTAACAGCAACAAAAACCAAAGGCTTCTTGCTGAGTGATGGAAAGATCTGGAATGACACTCGTTTTGTACGCTGTCCCTCAGTGACTGTCTCCAAGACTGCCATGTGTCAAGTACGAGCCTCTCTGTCACAAAGACCATATTGTGCCATAATAGTTGTACTTGCTGTACTTTAGTTTAACAGAATGGATTACCTGCCACCAACGCAATAAGAACTACATTAAAAACATAAATAGGAACAATTATTTATTTTTCATTTTACATAACATTCTAAATATTTACAGGTTTATTCAGTCTTGCAGTTTGCAATATTCCGATGTTACAACTGTTGTTATGATTTAAGTTCAGTGTCGGGAAGGTTACTTTTAAAATGTATTCCACTACAGATTACAGAATACATGCCCCAACATGTATTCTGTAACGTATTCCGTTACGTTACTCAATGAGAGTAACATATTCTGAATACTTTGGATTACTTAATATATTATCATGCATTTTATTTTGCTGTGTGATTTATTACTATTACTGAAGGTTAATCGCCATATCAATACCAACTAGATTTTTAAATCTTAATATAAATGAGTAACAGTAGGTGGACATTAGGTAAGGCTGCACTTTTTGCAGCGATCTCGTATAAAAAACTATTCAGCGCGTATATAAAACAGGTCCGCGGCTCCGAACCGTAGTAAAGGGACCTCTGGCTAATACGTCGGGTTCTGTGTCGGACTCGTAGCCGAAAAATAGCTTTACTTTGTTGTCTGGGTCAACTTTGGTAACGAGAGACAGAGAGAGGCGTTGAAAGGCTGCTCCAATGGAACTTATTGTTTCGGGGGAAAAAACAAACACAGTGTACAGTCGAGTCACTGTACACTTTCCTGTACACTGTACGCTGTACACTAACAGCATCTTCAACTCCACCTGTCTCTCCATTGGCTCCCATCAGGGCTGTTTACTGAGCCCTCTGCTGTTCACGCTGCTGACACATGACTGCAGTGCTGCAACTTCCTCTAATCGCATGATTAGGAACACAAATGACACAACAGTGGTGGGTCTCATTATGGACAACATAGATCTGTCCTATAGAGGATGTGAAATGACCGGTGCAGTGTCAACAATCTAATCCTGAATGTCAAGAAGACCAAAGAGTTGATCATCAACCTCAGGACAAAACAGTCCAGTCATTCTCCACTAATGATTGACAACAGAGCTATGGAGGTAGTCAGCAGTGTCAACTTTCTAGGGCTACAGATAACTAAGAAGTTAGACTGGTCACCAAACACATGAGCACTGGTTAAACAGTCTCTGTTTAATGAGATTATTTTGACTAGAAATAAGACAAATATACGTGGTAAGATTTTGTGTTTTTGCAGTGTATAGGCACACCACCAGCACCATCAGCTCTGCAGGCGGTCTGCTGGATGATCTCAATGCATTCTACACCTGCTTCAAGACCTTCCAGACCTACCAGATCACTCATACATCAGAGTACTTTTTGTTGATTACAGCTCCGCCTCCGATACAGTCACAAACTCACTCACAAGCTGGCAACACTCGGCCTGAACCGACCCTATGTGACTGGCTACAGGACTTTTTGACTGGCAGGCCTAAGAAGTAAGACTGGTCACCAAACACATGAGCACTGGTGAAACAGTCTCAGCAATGTCTGCACTGATTTTACCACAGTTACATTCTCCAACCATCAGCACACCAACCACCCACCCTGACTGCCTCCCCCTCCCTTCTGTCCCCCATGACTGTATATTTACAGCTGTGTAATTTTATGGCTGAAATGATGATTGTACACTTTTCTGCTGCTGTTATTACTGTTAAATATATTTAAGATCCTGCAAAGCCTTTCCTTAATAATAACAATATTCCATAGTCCTAATAATATTTATTTTCCTATATTCTTACACATTTAATCCAGACTCTTTTTTATATTTTAAACATTTAGACTTATTTTTTATTGATTTATTTATATCCTACAGTGTGATGATGAGTAAATGCACCACAATTTTATTCTGATGTGCACCAACTGTTCTGAATGACAGGTGGTGCACATCACATGTTCTGGTGATTCTATTCTATTCTACTGTCTTTACACAAAGAGATTAAATAAAAGTATTTTATGTGAATATAAGGGAGTTGATGTAGCATGATGTTAACAAAATTAAGTCTTGTGGGATGATCTGAAAAATGTCTACAGAGATAGAGTGGTGGATTTATTAGTTGTGTTTTTTGTGGTTTATGATACAAAAACTGCAACGACGTAAAGTAAAACACGTGTGATTACACAATGCAATCACACATTCATTCATAAAAAATTAATAAATTAAGTTCTATATAGAATTAAGAGCCTGCTATAATATAAATTACAAAAGGACGATCCCAAAGAAACACATTCATTTGCATTTCATTGTTAGTTAATAATTAATTGAGCATTTTAAATTAAGAGTGTTGATATACATGAAAAAGGAAGATGAGTTTCTGCATGTCAGCACTTTCTTTGGATGTCAACATGGATTATAATCATGTTCAATATATAGAAACGGTTACTTTTATAGACATTTGTTGTCAAATTAAAAAAAAATAATATCTTAAGTTTCCTTCATAACTCTTTTACAATACAGATATAAAGAGAGTTGAGTCAGTAAATTCTGAATGTTTATAATGGAAACACAAACCTCACGATTTTTGTCGTCCAGCTTCTTCTTCAGGTCCTCTGCTGCTTTTTTTTCCTGATGGAGCTGATTGATGATTTCAGTATTCATGTGAAATGTTACATGAAGAAAGAGCAGAAGGAAGAAATGTTTATATTTCAGACACAATAATGAAAACACAACTGCAGTGAAATTAAAGCTTTACTTAAAAGCTTTATTACGTAAACATAAGTTGTTGGATACAAATAAAGTGAATAAATTAAAACCCTAACAAAATATTTGTGTTTAAATGTAGTGTATCCCAAAATAAAAGTATATTTCCCTTGTTGTCACCTGGACACTGAACACCACATAGCTGGTCAAGAAGGCTCAGCAGTGGCTGTACTTCCTGAGGAGGTTGAGGAAATCTGGTATGTCGACCAAGACATACCAATATCACAGGTAGTGAAAGGTCCTCTCTCACTCTATGTTATATTCTCCATCAGGAATTTAGGTGTCACCTTTGACTCAAGTCTCACATTGGATGGGCATGTGAAATCTCTGGTTCGGTCTTGTTTTTATCATTTAAGAAATGTGGCTAAGCTAAGCTCGATTTTATCTCGCTCTGAACTGGAGATAGCTATGCATGCATTTATTTCCTCACGCTTGGATTAATGTAATTCGCTGTTTATGTGTCTAAGCAAAGGTTCTCTGGATTGTCTGCAGGTTGTGCAAAACGCTGCAGCTAGGCTTCTGACAAAATCCTCCAAGTACTCACATGTGACACCATTGTTATCTCAGTTACACTGGCTTCCTGTTGAATTTAGAGTCAATTTTAACATCCTGGTCTTGACTTACAGAGCTGTGCACGGACTGGCACCAGCCTACATCTTTGATCTGCTACAGCCCTATGTCCCCAGCAGGTCCTTGAGGACATCTGATCAGGGCTTACTTGCTATAAAAAATACTAAGAGGAGGACTAAGGGTGATAGAGCTTTTGCCACTGTGGCCTCTAGACTGTGGAACTCTCTCCCCCAAACATTAAGAACTGCGGACTGAGTAGCTGTTTTTAAAAAACAACTTAAAACTCACCTTTTTAATACTGCTTTTGGTTAATTTTTTGCCTGTTTTATTTTGTCTTTTTTAATCTTTTTATGACTTGTAATCTTATGTGCAGCACTTTGTGATTCTGTCTTGAAAGACAGAATCACAAAGTATATATATGGTATATAAATAAAAAAAAAATATTATTATTATTAAGATCCTCAGCAGGTTCTACAGCTGCACTGACCAGTTGCATCTCTGCATGGTACGGCAGCACTGCTGCTATGGACCGCAAACGCCTGCAGAGTGATAACAACAGTGGAGAAGATCACCAGGATTCTGCTGCCCTCTCTGCAGAACATCTACCATCGCAGAGTCCAGAGGAGAGCTGCCTCCATCCTCAAAGACCCCACACACCCCCAACATGGACTCTTCTGCCCTTAATAGTTTCTGCTTTTGTCTTATGAACAAATGACGAGTGCCCCTGCTTGTTTGTTATTTTCCCTGGGTCAGCAAGGCTACATTAGCAGTAGTACATTAACTTCCTGGTTTCAATGCAACAGGGAATGCCTAAAGCACAAAGAATTCAATTCAATTCAATTTTATTTATATAGCGCCAAATCACAACAAAAGTCACCTCAAGGTGCTTCATAGATACAGAGAAAAGCCCAACAATCATATGACCCCCTATGAGCAAGCACTTTGGCGACAGTGGGAAGGAAAAACTCCCTTTTAACAGGAAGAAACTTCCGGCAGAACCAGGCTCAGGGAGGGGCGGCCATCTGCTGCGACCGGTTGGGGTGAGAGAAGGAAAACAGGATAAAGACATGCTGTGGAAGAGAGCCAGAGATTAATAACAGATATGATTCAATGCAGAGAGGTCTATTAATACATAGTGAGTGAGAAAGGTGACTGGAAAGGAAAAACTCAATGCACCATGGGAATCCTCGGCAGCCTACATCTATTGCAGCATAACTAAGGGAGGATTCAGGGTCACCTGGTCCAGCCCTAATTATATGCTTTAGCAAAAAGGAAAGTTTTAAGCCTAATCTTAAAAGTAGAGATAGTGTCTGTCTCCCGAATCCAAACTGGAAGCTGGTTCCACAGAAGAGGGGCCTGAAAACTGAAGGCTCTCCCTCCCATTCTACTTTTAAATACTCTAGGAACAACAAGTAGGCCTGCAGTGCGAGAGCGAAGTGCTCTAATAGGGTGATATGGTACTACAAGGTCATTAAGATAAGATGGGGCCTGATTATTTAAGAGAAGAGCTACTTTACTTCACTGCTTAGAAAGAAATGGAAAAAGAATTTTCTACTCACTGCCAAATACTCTGTTGTTGTAAAACGACACTTTTCACTTCAAGTAAATGTTGTTGTGGAAAGACATGGTTTCAGAAAACTAACACAAGTGTCACATGAGACACTTATTTAGTATGTGGCCAGCCTGTGTGAGCTGTGAATTTTCTTGTAAAAATAAAAGGAACTCCTATTCTTGGAAGAGACCTGATGGAAGCGCTGATTGTCAGCATTGCAGGCAACACTTTTCTACCCCCATGTACTGTTCCTGCTATCAACATTTTATAATAGTATTAACATTTCTTATATTCTTACATTTATATTTTATACCTTTAGACTTATTTTTATTGATTCATTTATAGTGTACAGTCTTGTGACAAGTAAATGAACCAGGCTATTCTGTTCTCTGTTAGAAAGCGAGCTAATAAATAAAAGTTGTATTACGTTAATATAAGGGAGCTGATGTAGCATGATGTTAACAACATTAAGTGTTGTGGGATGATGTCAACAATCTTGCAGTGGTAGGATTTCAAAGTTGTGTTTGGTTAATGACACACAAACTGCTGCTGGACAAAACTGCAGGAATATAAGTGCACAGGTCTGTGATCATTGGGAGGATGACAGCATCACATATGTCCATGTTTACCTCTGTGTGCTGAGTGATGCTTTCACTGACCTTTGATACCAGTATATGTAATATATCTGCCAGCTTCTGAATGATTTCATCATTCTCAGATCTGATCATCTGTCAGAGAGAAAGACAGACAGATGTTGATGTTTCAGCACTTTGTTGATAAAAGTGACAAAATGATTGAAGCTTCACACTGTGTGCAATAAAAAAACTTACTCAATCTGACTGGTGTGTTCATTTTAATAACTAAGACTGTATAGACTAATATATATAAAGGATATAAATTATTTCAATTACAGTCACAGACACATAAAAACTAAAGTCACTTAATTTCTTACACATTTTATTTAAATACAACTACTGAGGATTAGTGCTACTCTGTTCCAGCGTATCACCTTCAACCACCAAACACACACACACAAATTAGTGTCTGTAAGTCTGATTGCACATTTACTATTGCTGTCAGTTTAAGGTTCGTATAACAATAATGAACTTAAACACAATCACAGCTTTTACATGGATACTGTATCTTTACTGAAATTAATGTGCAATATTCTCACTCTTGTCTTTATCTCTTCACACACAGTTAATCACATGAAACATAACAATAAACAGAAGCTTTAAATCTCACTCCACTTAGTGCTGTTTGATCAGGTGTGTGATAAAGTCAATATTTAATATGAAATAAGTTCAAATTTCAACAACACAAAATGCTGCAAGTTTAAAAAAATAAATGAACATTAGACCAAATAAATATTCTGCTGTGGTAGTTTCCAACATATTAACTTAAACCTTAAAGTGAAGGTTACTGTGTTCATTTACTGAGTTCTCATTTTAGACCTTTAGATTTAAATGAATTAGGATATATATATATATATATACAGCAATTTCTCAATGTTAACGGAAAGACAAACCTCTGGATTTTTGTTCTCCAACAGCTTCTTCAGGTTCTCTGCTGCTACTTTCACCTCCTGGAGCTGTTTGGTGAATTCAGTATTCTTCTCTAACTGCAGTTAAAATTTTACATGAAGAAATGTTCATGTTTAAGACACAATAATGAAAACACAACCAGAGTCAAGTTAAGGCTGTAAATAAAAGCTGCATTATGTAAATGTAATAGAATGATATATAAAAACTAATACATGAAGAATTATTTGTAAATAAATGGAGACCCTGGACAGCTCAGTAGTCTATCGCAGGGCTAACACAGAGACAAACAACCATTCACAGCTATGGGTATTTTATAACCTTGTAGCTGAAATGCTTGTGTGGGTTGCCGTGACAATACAAGAAGCCAGCATCATAGATCATCATATCATTTTCTAATTGTTTTCCCCTGTAGGGAAATTGCTCCTCTGCATTTAACACATTCACCCAGTGAAGCAGTGGGCAGCCACCAATGTAGCGCCTGGGGAGCAGTGTGTAGGGACGGCACCTTGCTCAAGGGTACCTCAGGGTAGCCGTTCAGTGGAGTTGAACCCCCGACCTTCCAATCATGGGGCCACCACTCTACCTACTGAGCTATCCCTGCCTCTGTGCTGCCCCATGTGAATACGGTAGCATTTACATCAAAAATAAATGCACAAACTCTAACGGTGTCTTCACAGTGAATGTGTTAGATGCGACCAGAGCGTCAGGTTTACATGAAAAGTCAATGGAGAAGTGATGACACGCGACTGGGGTCCCACGAAAACTCAGAAGCAGATTTCGCGAAAACATGTCAAAGCAGCTTGTCAAGGTGCGTTTGACACGCGAATAAAAATACACATGTCAGGGTTTTTTTGCATTTGCACGTATCGCGTCGACCGCTCGAGTTGGAAAAATCTGAACTGCAGCGTCAATGTGTGACAACCAATCAGGAGCCTGGTGACCTGGTTACACTCGCAGTAGCACAGGATGTCAGGGGTTGCTGAGTGGAGGCGAGGAAGAAGGAACCCAAACACAGGACTCGCCGGTAGGTGAAGCCTGGTGATTTATTGTCGATGGAGTGAACACACAGAACAGAGGTAGGAAATGGCTGGCTGGCTGGACGACTGACTGACTGAATGAATGAATGAATGAATGAATGAATGAATGAATGAATGAATGAAGGACAGACTGACTGAATGGCTGGCTGGCTGACTGAACGCAGGCGGAAACGACAACATAACATCAATGACACGACAAAGAACTGGTGAAACCGAGGAACTTAAATACACAGGTTGAATGATGACAATGATTGGAAACAGGTGAGTACAGAGCTGAACATAATCTGACTAATGACACGAGCGACAAGCTGACACGGGGAAAAAACAGGAAGTGAAAACATTGATGTGGCAAAACTGAAAACACTGGGTCACCGACCCAGGAACCCTGACACAGGAACAGAGCGGGAGGGAGAGAAAGAGAAAGAGCCAGGGACCACAACGTCACATTGGAAAGGTATAGTAATCATCCACAACTATTTTCAGTTGCGGATGATAAAGGATTCAGAAAGTTTATTCATGGAGGTCCGTATGACAGAAAATGTGCATCTTCTTTTTGTTTTCATATTTTAATTTATATTTAATTATGTTGTGGTTTGCAGTGTTTTGTGTTGTTTCACTTTATTTTTTTTTAAAAGGAAAAAGCTGAAAATTTAAATAGTTAAAAGTTGAAATGTGAATAGTTGGTTTTTGTAATATACGATTTATTTATTACATTTTATGTGAAGTGAATAAATAAAAGTATATTTATGGTGGGCCCTACAGACAAAGCACGTAAAAACTCCAAAACACGTACAAAAGACAACAGAAGTGCTCCAGGATGCTGGGCGCAGTGTTGAGCTTTTGTTCATAGTGGCTACACAAGCCAGCAAGTACTAACGACCAGATTTGGTGTGTGGTAGTAACAGGTAAATGAACATTTTTTTAATTATTTGAATATATATGAGTGCTTGTGTATAAATACACAAACAATACACATATATGCTTTCAGTTGTGTAATTTAGGTAGGTAGTAGGTAGGTTTATCTAGATAGCTCTGTTTTGGAAGTTCAGTTAACGCTAGAAATGGGTTTTGGAGTTTGTACGTGCTTTGTCTCTAGGGGCCACCGCATATATTTATATATAAACATATATAAATAACACCATTTTTTTACACTAGTAATTCCTTTTGTGCATAATTTTATATTATTGTTAATAATAAATTGATTAAAGCAACAAAACAACGTGAAGAGCCGGTTGGGAGCCGAAAGAGCCGGTTCTCTAAAAAGAGCCGGAAATCCCATCACTAATCACTTTTTGATTTCTTTCTGTGTCTCAAATCAGGTCTAAACTTTCTGAAATGTTTGTTGTTCCCTATGGAAATATTTGTTTTTGGTATTATTGCTGTGACCAAACAGCAGCTACATGTGAAACAGTGACAAACTGTGTACAGGAAGTTCTTTCTTATTTTGTGGGACTGATGTTTTTTTGTTTTGTTTTTTTGCTGGATTAAACATTTCAGAAGCGACTGCCAGATTGTTTATCCTGTGTAGGCTCTTTGGTCAAATATTTCTCGAGGCAGAAGACTTGCTTGTACTTTATTAAAATGGTGGTATGACCTTGGTCATAATCTGCATTGTGGGAATATCATTTGTGTTCCTCCCTCCACGAGGACGATGGTGTTAATGCTATCTTGTGTTTTCCTTCTTAAATTGGATAAAGACTGATTATGTCTCCACTGATTTAGGACTCGACTCTGTGTTTTGGCTCCACCTTCTTTCCAACTGTCAAACAGACCGTGTGCGTACTGCCATGTTTTGATGCACAGAAGAACTTAGTACATTTTGTAAATACCTTTACAATGCACGCCTGATAGCTTACAGGTGGGAGTCCTTTTTTCTCTTTATTTTAGTGAGGTTGGTGCCATCCCATCACTATCTGGCACAGCTTCCTCCCACATTTCCGAAAAATTCACATTAGACACGCGTCGAGGTCCGAATGTGCACACGTCAAGATAGGGGCGTCTATCGCATTTGGTGTGAACACATCGTAATATTTACTCTAGCTTGACACAACAAAGAGAAGATTAAACTATTCAGTTTCTTTATCCTTCAATTGAGTTGAGGTGGATTTCAGTGTTTAGATAACTGACAGTCTGGACTGGTCACTTAACAGCACTGGTTAAACAGTCTCAGCAATGTCTGCACTAATTTTACCACAGTTTCATTCTCCAACCATCAGCACACCAACCACCCACCCTGACTGCTTCCCCCTCCCCTCTGTCCCCCATGACTGTATATTTACAGCAGTGTCATTTCATGGCTGAAATGGTGATTGTACACTTTCTGCTGTTATTATTATTGTTCAATATATTTAAGATTCTGCACAGCTTTTTCTTTCTAAAAATATTAAATAATACTAATAACATTCAATTTCTTATATTTTTACATGCATATATAGATCCTAGACTCTTTTCTTATATTGTAAACCTAGTATGATATAAATTAGAAAAGAAAGATCCCATTATTAGTTAATAATTAATTGAGCATTTTAAATTAACATTGTTGATATGAATAAAAAAAAGGTTTCTGCATGTCAGTACTTTCTTTTGATATCAACATGAATTATAATTTTATTCAATATATAGAAACAGTTACTTTCACAGACATCTATTGTAAAATAAACAAAATAATATCAAAAGATTCCTTCATAACTTTTTACAATACAGAGATAAAGAGAGTTGGGTCAGTGAATACTGAATGTTTATAACTGAAAGACAAACCTCACGATTTTTGGATTCCAGCTGCTTCTTCATTTCCTCTGCTGCTTTTTTCTCCTGCTGCAGCTGATTGGTGATTTCAGTATTCTTCTTCTCCGACTGCAGGTGAAATGTTACATGAAAAAAGAGCAGAAGGAAGAAGTGTTCATATTTAAGGCATGAACATTTGGTTGATAAAAATAAGTATTTGTAAATAAATGAAGACCCTAGAAATATGACTCTTTAACATTCTGCAGGTCGCCAAGTTCTGTTTGAAGACAACATAACAGCAGTACTTTACAGTACAGCTTGGAAATTACCAGGAGTGATAATATGATGAAAAAAAAGTAATGAGTGAAAGAGAGATTTTTAATGATGCAGACTTTATAGAGTAAAATATAAAGAAAATAGATTATTTAATTAACATCAGAAATCCATAAAAGCTAAAGTCACTTTATGTCTTTAGCACTTTATTTAAATACACCTTCCTATGGTTGGTGCTACTCTGCTCCAGCTTATGACCTTCAACCAAACAAACCCCGCCCCGCAAAAAATGGAGGTCTCAAATACTCTAAAGTCTGACAGCACATTTATTTTTACTGTCAGTTTAAGGTTTATAGAGTAATGATGAATTTAAACAAAACCACAGCTTTTAGAAGGATACTGTTTCTTTAATGAAATGAACATGTTCAATATTCTCACTCTTGTCTTTGTCTCTTCACACACAGTTAATCACATCAAACGTAACAATAAACAGACGCTTTAAATCTCACTCCCACTCACTGCTATTTGATCAGGTGTGTGATAACATCAATACTTAATAAGGAATAAACTCAACAAACTTCAACAACATTAAATGCTGCCAGTTAAAAATAAACATTATTCTAAATGTTTCTTCAGCTTTTCTGTTTTTCTCTCCTGCTGAGTCACATTAAGCTGTATTATGTAAATATATGCTGTTTGATGCAAATAAGTAATGTAGGAGTATTTGTAAGTAAATGAAGACCCTAAGGAAATATCTGTCAGCTGATGATCAGCTGATCACGGGGCCGGGTTTAAAAGAGAGACGCCACCCACCTGTTCGCCGCTCAGACATCGTTCTCTTCATGTCAGGAGCTCCGAAACCTTGCCCACGTCAGTCTCCGCCTGATTCAGCAACTGTGAGTGTTTTTCCTCTCGATTCTTTTTGTCATCCCGGCTCTGCTCGCTCTCCGTCTGTAACGCCAGTTCCGAAGCCACGCTTCGTGCACTGATCATTACTAGAATAACTGCGTGTCTGTTCCAACCCATCGCTAGCCTTCGCCGCGTTTGGGTGTAGCCAGCACACCACACGGGCACGCCGAATTACCGTGTGTAATTCGCCCGATCGTGACAGGATGTCTGAGCCGCATATAGACCCAGCGGAATTCGAACAGCTGAAAGCCGAAGTACTATATCTTCGCGGTGTGGTAGATCGGATGAGCACAAAAATGGAGTCTCTCACCGAAACTGTCCTCCAACTTTCCACTTCCGTCACCTCGCTGCAACGTCAGCCAGCGCCGGTGAGCGCGGAGCCCCGGATCGGACTACCAGATAAGTGGAACGGAGTTGATGGCCAGCCTGATGGTTTGCTTGCCACTTTAGACATGCTGTTTGAATGTCAGCCCACTAAATACGCCACCGCCCGTGCAAAAGTTACAATGTTAACCTCTCTCTTGTCTGGCCAGGCTCAGGAATGGGCCGCGGCTCTCTACAACAATAAATCCGCAGCTTGCAATGACTATGCCCTGTTTGTGGAGGAATTAAAAAAGACATTTGTTCCCCCGAGCAGTGAAGTGGAAGTGGAGTCACAGCTGCTTCATTTACGCCAGGGCAGTCGACCCGTCTGTCACTTTGCCTCCCAATTCCAAAAGCTAAAGTGGGGAGATGCTTCTCTACGCTCCATTTTTCTGGAGGGACTGGCTGATTACATCCGAGATGAGATGACCGGCCGTGAGGCCCCCAAAACTCTGGATGAGGCCGTGGACCTCGCCCTGAAGAGCGACCAACGAGTGATGTCACGGCCTCGCCACACCCCTCAGGCCTTCGAACCCTTCCAGCCTCAGAGGGCCATGTCTTCGCGGCCTCCTCCCCCTTCTGAAGGAGCCGCTGCTAGCCCAAGCAGTGCATCCAGCGAGGAGCCCATACAGCTGGGTAGACTCTCTAAGGAGGAGAGAGAGAGACGCTGGCGTGAGGGCCTCTGCGCCTACTGTGGATCAGCTCGACACCGTCGTCCCCAGTGCCCGCTACGTCCAGGAAACGACGACACCAGGTAGACTGCGGGGGAGTCCCACCTGGCCCTTCACACTCCTCTGACCCCTCTCGTTTTCTGTTACCAGTAATATTTCACCTGAAACACCAACAGTTCTCATCTGAAGCCCTCCTGGACACCGGAGCCACTGAGAACTTCATCGACCAAAAACTAGCCTCTCAACTTCGCATTCTGTTAACTCCTGTTGATCGATTTCTCCCGGTGACCTCAGTAGATGGGCGACCCCTCCAACCCTACCCGATCCAGTTCCAGACCCAGCCGGTTCGCATGTCTATTGGGGATCATCAGGAGGAGATCCGGTTTCTAGTAGTCTCGGCCACTTCCTTTCCTCTCATCCCTGGATACCCCTGGTTCCGTCAACATGACACCCACATCTCCTGGTCTTCCTGCCAGATCCTGGATTGGGGTCCCCAGTGTCCACGCCGCTGCCTTCTCTCGCGGACCAAAAAGAACTCGGAGTCAGAAGAGGCCTCTCCCCCGGAGCCCATTGATCTGGATAAGATCCCTCCGGCTTACCACGACCTATCTGTGGTCTTCAGTAAGAGGCGAGCCTCTACTCTACCTCCTCATCACTCCTACGACATGGCCATTGAGCTCCTCCCGGGAGCGGTCCCTCCTCGTGGTCGCCTGTTCTCTCTGTCTCCCGCAGAGAATAAGGCCATGGAGGAGTACCTTGCTGAGGCTCTCCAACAGGGCTTTATTCGCCCTTCTACCTCTCCTGCTGCTGCTGGATTCTTCTTTGTCAAGAAAAAAGATGGCGGGCTCCGCCCCTGTATAGATTATCGGGACTTGAATAAAGTCACCATCAAGAACCGCCATCCTCTTCCTCTGCTATCCACCGCACTCGATTCCCTCTCCCAGGCCTGCGTCTTCACCAAACTGGACCTACGCAGCGCCTACAATTTGGTGCGCATTAGGGAAGGGGACGAATGGAAGACGGCCTTCATCACCCCTAACGGGCACTGGGAGTACCTGGTGATGCCCTTCGGCCTCTGCAACAGCCCTGCTGTCTTCCAACATCTGATCAACGATGTCTTGCGGGATATGCTAGGCTGGTGGGTGTTTGCTTATCTGGACGACATCTTGATCTACTCCCGCACCGAAGTGGACCATATTCGCCATGTGAGGGCCGTGCTGAGCAGGCTGCTCGAGTACCAGCTGTTCTGCAAACTGGAGAAGTGTGCTTTCCATCAGCGGTCCACCTCCTTCCTAGGCTTCACCATCTCCTCCGATGGCCTGACCATGGACCCGCAAAAGGTCCAAGCCGTGACCCAGTGGCCTCAGCCCTCCAGCCTTAAGCAGTTAGAGAGCTTCCTGGGCTTTGCCAATTTCTATCGGTGCTTTATTCGGAATTTCAGCACCGTTGTCGCCCCACTGACATCCCTCACCAAACCAGCTAACCTGCCTAAGTCCTTCTGCCTCTCCCCAGGCGCAAAACAGGCATTCCGAGACCTTATCCACCGGTTCACTACGGCCCCCGTCCTGCTCCACCCTGATCCTGCCAGAGATTTTGTGGTGGAGGTGGATGCCTCCGATGTTGGCGCTGGCGCCGTCCTTTCTCAACATGGCCCGGATGGAAAACTTCACCCATGCTGTTATTTCTCAAGGAAATTTTCTCCCACGCTACAACAGTACGGTGCCGGAGACCGAGAACTCCTTGCCATCAAGTGGGCCTTAGAAGAGTGGCGGCATTGGCTCCTGGGAGCGAAAGACCCTTTTCTGATCTGGACTGATCATCAGAACCTGATCCATATTCGGTCTGCCAAGCAGCTCAACCCAAGGCAGGCCCGTTGGGCCTTATTCTTTGAGCCTTACAATTTTCACCTCGCCTACCGCCCTGGTTCCAAGAACACTAAGGCAGACGCTCTCTCCAGACAGTTCGCCCAGCACGGCCTCACGTCAGACCCTGGACCTATCCTACCTTCTCATTGCTTCGCTGCCCCCCTTTGGTGGCCCCTGGAGGACTATCCGGGATGCCCTGACCGCCGAACCACCTCCGCCTGACACCCCTGCTGGGAGGCTCTATGTACCATCCCGGTGCCGTCAGGAGGCCTTGCTCTGGGCTCACTCCTCCCGGCTCTCTGGTCACCTGGGGCCTGACAGGACCCTCCAACTCCTCCGCCGTGCCTTCTGGTGGCCCTCCATGACTTGGGATGGGAATTGGGAATTCGTTTCCGCCTGTGACACCTGTGCTCAGGCCAAGTCCTCCACTCAGCCTCCCGCTGGCGACCTTCACCCTCTCCCTGTGCCGGGACGTCCCTGGTCCCATGTCAGCCTTGACTTTGTTACCGGCCTCCCATCCGTGGGCGGTCTTGACACCGTCCTCACCTTTGTAGACCGGTTTTCGAAGGCGGTGCACCTGGTCGCCCTGGCCGACCTCCCTTCCGCCAAACGGACAGCTGAGCTCTTCTTGGACCATGTCGACTGGCTTCACGGGTTCCCCAAGGACATAGTCTCCGACAGGGGGCACCAGTTCACCGCCAGGTTCTGGAAAGCCTTTTGCCGCCTGATTGGAGCCTCTCCCAGCCTCTCGTCCGGCTATCACCCTCAAACCAATGGGCAGGTTGAACGGACCAATCAACAGCTGGGGCGCTTTTTGAGGTGCTTCGTCTCCGCCCAACCGTCGCTTTGGCCTCGTTACCTGCTGTGGGCTGAGCTGTCTCATAACCTTCACGTCTCTTCTGCCACCGGTCTCTCACCCTTTGAAGTCTGTCATGGTTTCCATCCTCCTATCTTCAGCCATCAGGAGGTGGAGGTCGACGTGCCTGCTGCTGAACGGATGGTCCACCGCTGTCGTCAGGCCTGGATCAAGGCGCGGGCTGCCATTTCCCGAGCCAACGCTCTGTACGCCAAGCAGTATCGTCGCCGCCACCGCCCGGGTCATCCTTTTCAGCCGGGGCATCGCGTCTGGCTCTCCACAAGGCACCTGAGGCTCCGCATCAAGTCCAAGAAGCTCACTCCCAGGTTCGTTGGCCCGTACAAGATCACTGCCCGGCTCAACCCCGTGACTTATCGTCTCCGGCTTCCACCCGCCATGAAGGTCCATCCGGTTTTCCACGTCTCGCAGCTTAAGCAGCGCATTACTTCCTCGCTGGCACCCCCCTCCCCAGCCCCGCCCCCGCCCAGGTTCGTCGATGGGGGTCCTGTCTACACTGTCCGGTGGATCTTGGGCTTCGGGGGGGGGGCCCTGTTAGCTGGTGATCAGCTGATCACGGGGCCGGGTTTAAAAGAGAGACGCCACCCACCTGTTCGCCGCTCAGACATCGTTCTTTTCATGTCAGGAGCTCCGAAACCTTGCCGACGTCAGTCTCCGCCTGATTCAGCAACTGTGAGTGTTTTTCCTCTCGATTCTTTTTGTCATCCCGGCTCCGCTCGCTCTTCGTCTGTAACGCCAGTTCCGAAGCCATGCTTCATGCACTGATCGTTACTAGAATAACTGCGTGTCTGTTCCAACCCATCGCTAGCCTTCGCCGCGTTTGGGTCTAGCCAGCACGCCACACGGGCAGGCCGAATTACCGTGTGTAATTTGCCCGATCATGACAATATCTCAGTTTGAATGTCGTGCCCTCCAAAATAAAATGTATCAAATCTGATTTTACACAATAAAGAAAATATTAAACATTCACAGTTTATTTACCATTTTATTGAGTGGAGCTGGATTTCAGTGTCATTAACAAGTTTTTGATGTCTTGTGTTTGTTTGAATAGTTTAACTTGTTGGAATCAGTTTTAGTTTTAAACGTAAAAAGATTTTTTTAAAAAGCAAACCTGAGTTTTGAGTTTCTCTTCTTGTTCTGCGTTCCTTTTCTTCTCATCCTGGAGCTCGTTTTTCAGCTGTAGACAGGAGAGAGAGACATCACAGCTTTTAATAGACACACATGACAACTATAAAACAAATGACAAATATATGACTCTTTTCTTTAACATTCTGCAGGTCGCCAAGTTCTTTTTGATGCCCTACTTTCTCTGTTGTTCCTCCTGAAGTTTTTTAAAGTTAGTGAGTTAATGGAGACAACATAACAGCAGTACTTTACAGGTCAGCCTGGAAATAACCAGGAGTGATAAAAAAAAAAAAAAAAAAGTGAAAAAGAGAAAGTGAGAATAAAGTGAATAATAAATATCATATAAAACCAGCGTTCGGTCTAACACATGACTGTAATCACATTACATTTTGCTGTAGCAAAGTGATGTCACACATTAGTTTAATACATTACTATTTACATTATAATTACAGTCATTTCATTAAATATGTTACATATGTTCCTTGTTTTAGTTCCTGATCTTCAACAGGCGCTAAAAGCAATGATGAGGCTTCTGAGCTTTGTAGTACTGCAGCCTTCACTTGTACCTGTACATGTTTCTACAACAGAATCAGTGTGGTGATCTCTGTGAAGTCTGTCTGTGCTGGTTTACACACACACACGACAAATATATAACAAATACCAAATATGAACCTTTTCTTTATCGTTCTGCAGCTCGCCAAGTTTCTTTTCAGCTTCCTCCCTCCTCTGTTGTTCCTCGTGGAGCTTCCGCCTCGAAGTTACTGCCAACTGAGAAATGGCAGACAAAGAAAGTACAAATACTTGTTATTGTGCTTCAGTTGAAAATTTCTGGTATCTGTACTTTACTTGAGTGTTCATTTTTCTGAGAACTTTTTATTTTTACTTGCTGCATTTTTAAACAAATATCTGTACTTTTGAATAATTATACATTTCAGAACAGGCTCGTTACTTTTGTTTTGATGCATTAGAGGTGAGTTATTTCACATCACTGTGAGCCCCCGAACATCAAACCGATTTGCATGAAAAGAGATGACATGTGCCAAGGTCAGGGGTTACAGTGGACATGTTCTTGATATTTCACTGCCAACTTTCAAACATCAAATTGATTTGAGCCTAAACAAAACACATAAAATGCAATGCAGTTCACTTATTTATCACCTGGAGATTTTGCCTAAAAAGAGGCTAATTAAATTGCCGTTGCAGTACTTCAACATCTAACTAGACCTAGAAGAGAGGGCTGAAAATAAAGGAAGTAATTTGTGTTTTAAGCGTCCGGTCATTTCAAATGAAACATTTCTGTCAGCTCAGCAAACAAAACATATTTGTGTGCACCAAAAGAATTCTGTTTATCTGGACGTCATCATACAAGTGACTTCTTCAGTCTCAGCTGACTGCAGGTTTACAACCTTATAAACAGTTACTACATGAGTATCAAACCACAAACAGAACCATTTCTTACCGAAGACGATTGGAAATCCTAACATCCATGTCTGCAGGAAAATTAATCTCCACGTTACAGTCTCCTTCACTTCCATTGCATTCATGTTTCCTCACTTCTAATATGAAGGAATCCAGTCAGTGAGATGATGTGAGGAAAAAAACAAAAGGTCTCCCAACGAGTGTGGCATCTCTTCCTGGAGTCTCTGCTTTTTTCTTTCTTTTTAGTTTTACTGTCGTTATTTTCCTCTCAGATCTCAATTCTCTCACTAGTTAACTAACATAAACTAATGTAAGTCTATCAACCGTAACCAACCACATGACGTCAAGTACTGACAGAAGATGGCGCTAAACATGTTTTTAAAACTTTAAGCATTTGATTCTTAAATCCAGCTTCACAGTTACATCTGTAATGGCCTGGTAATGGTAATGGCCTGTATTTATATAGCGCTTTACTAGTCCCTAAGGACCCCAAAGGGCTTTACATATCCAGTCATCCACCCATTCACACACACATTCACACACATCTGTGTCCGTGTTTGAGAGCTCATTGTGTAAATTAGCCTTTATGTGCGCAGCTTTCATGTCCTCTTAAAGGTCCAGCTGCTGTAAGTCTGACCCTCTACAATGGAGCCAACAGAAAATGGAGGTTTTTTAAATGTTCTTTTTTTTGTCTGCTCGTCATTAGGATGGAGATTTGTGTCAGTCTGTGGGATTGTACTCTTAAGGATTATATTGTTAAATGGTAATTATGTAAAGGTGGATTTCTGGTTTTGTTATCTAGTAACACACAAGTAATGTAACACATAGTGTAATTGATTACTCACTCCAGGTAATAAATAATGTAACTTCTACAGCATGAGAGAACACTGGTTAAAGCCACAATCAATAAATCTGCTTATATGACATAAAAACACAAATATGCGGTTTCTTATATTTATGAGCATACCTATTGTCTTTGTTGGTGATGTGTGTTTTCATCAGGAAAGGTTTGATTATATAAAATCATTTAAACAGTATAGCAACATTTTTACCAAAACAGAGACTGTGGTGACATTACTGAAATAGTAATCTAACAATGATAATGTGAAACACATTATTTCTGCTTCATCTTGTCATAAAATAAATATGTTGTTAGTGCTTATTTAGTGCTTATTGTTACTTGTTTTAAATATAGTCTAAAAGGGCCGTCTCTGAGTAGAGTCTGAGCCAAGAGTACTGACAGGAAACTGCATGCTTTTGCAGAGCACAGGAGGTGCAGACAGAAAGTGAAACTAAGCAGTGTTTTCATCGAAACTTGGTGTGTGTGACGTGCAGCGGAAATATACATATAACCATGCTGGCTTCTAAAGCTTTCAGACCTGAGCTTTTGTCTTAGTGTGTTCAGGCCTCCATTTCCGGAAATGTAAAATAAAGATTATTTTTTGAGCTTTGACCACTCTGAGTCCAGTCTTTTTCTGCCGCCAAAAGAATTCAAAAGAACTGTATTTAATAATCTCTTTAAAATCAAAAGAGGATTCTTTCTACTCAACCTTAGTAAATGTCCAAAATACAGTTATTGTCTGTGTGGTAACTCAGTTTTTTTTTTTCTTCTTTTCTTCTTTTTTCTGTTGATTATTATTTCAGGTACTTTAATTGTGAAATCCTGATTAGTATTAGTATTTCATTTCATTTCTGAAAACAATGAATATCTTGATATTTAACTTATTCATGTTTATCTACTCACGCATGAAGTCTGCTTCTTAGTGTTGATAGAAGAGCTGCTGGTATTGAGTTGCGCTCCCTCTCTCTTACTCAGAGGAACTTCAGCATCTCCTGAGTCAGTCTGATCCTTTGGTCTTCTGTTGTTCTCTTTTTGAAATTAAAATTAAATAAGAAGGAAATGCCCAAACTTGGATTAAAATATTAAACCTCTCATCAGAGTCTCAACGAAAACATTGATTCATAGTACCGATAAAGAATAATTAATCAGTGACTTACTCATGTGTTTCCTCCTTCTACGTACAAGAACAACAACTGAAAAAATTAACAGGAGGATGCAAAGAGCCAAACTAACAGCCAAACCGATGATGACAGAGGAAGAACTGGGCTCAGTTCTCAAAATCTCAAAGAAATCCTCTGAAATCGTACAAAAGAACGAAGTTTGAATACATTTGGACTTCAGATGTTCAAAAAGTGTTTCTATCATAAATGTAAAAATATAATTTGAACCTTGAACATGTATGTGTGTCTCTCTGCTCTGGTTGGTGTTCCTCTGTTGGACTCTGCAGGTGATCTTGTTGCTGTGTCTCTTCTCCACAGTCACTCTGCTGCTGACAGTATAGAGGTCATCAGGACCTCTGAGGGTCTCTGTAGGTCCAGCAGAGAGGAGGTTTCCCTCACCGTCCAACCACAGCAGCTCAGGCTCTGAATACCAGCCTGCAGACTCACACTGCAACACCACTCCTCCTCTGTTTTTGTCAATCCCTGATAAACTGATGACAGGAGAGGTGGCAGCATCGGATGCTGAACAAAAAGAAGAGTTTACAAAAAGATGTTAGTGGGTGAAAAAAATCCCATTATGGACAGTAATTCACAGTTATTAAATTATTTAAATTTTATAATTCTGACGCATTTGGCGTGTTCTCTTTTCTAAAGTCTACTTACCAACCACAAGCTTAACAAAAGATTTTTTCTCCATTAAAGGAATGCTGCATTCATATGTTCCTTCATCAGAGAGTTTTACTCTGGAGAGTTTCAGTGAAATGTTTCCATGCTTCAGTTCATTGATGAACAGTGATGTTCTTCCCCTGTATGAAGGATTTCTTGTAGTCACCAGATCCTGACCGGATCGCCACACATGGACAAATCTTGGGTTCAAGTCAGATCTTGTCCACTCCAATATCTCAGCTGTCACATCCTCTGCAGGCTCCACGTGACATGGTAAAATAACATCATCATCAACTAATGCAACTACTGGTTGATGTGGACCAACCACCTGAGACTCCGCTGTAGACAGGAGACAAAAGAAAGAAAGAGAAAGAAAGAAAGAAAGAAAGACGTGCCCATTAATTTCTGCAGCCAGTTTGAATGCATATATATAGTTAAAGATGACACTCAGCATAGAGCATTATTTTTCTTTCACTTTTTAAAAATTTTGATGAAGATAAAAATATTAAAAACATGTTTCACTAAAGAATTAAATAAACACTTGCAGGCAGGCAACAAATTACAAAAATCAAATTATAAACTGCAGTTTGTACCAAATGTAACATATTTACTATTTTGTTTATATGCACTGTAATAAAAAAAATATTATGCATGTAACATCAAACTTACCTCGATTTAAGTGTATTAGAAGATGGAAAATGAAAATACTGAAGACTTTGACTGGAGAAAGGGAGAGTGCATCTATCTGTGGAAGCATCCTGCTCTGAAAATACATCAGTGATACATACATGTGTGGTTGCAAGAATTTATTGTAATAATAAGAATTTGTCAATTTCATATCTAAAATCAACTTATTCACGATTGAACACATATTTTACATGTTACATGTTTTAATATGTTAAGTACTGTCATGAGGTCATCATCTTAGCACTATTGCTGTCCATTAACTCCAGATTTAAAGCACCAGACATTTTGTTATTGATAAAAGTGAACACACAAAACGGGTCCTGCTAAGACATTGGTGGAAAAAGAACCCCCCTCCCTATGAAGAGTGGCTAATGACAATGGCTAAGTTGGCGTCTTATGAAAAAGTGACTTATAGTTTATTAGACAAATTGCATCAATATGATTGTATTTGGTCCCCCTTTACAAGCTGGCTTTATGTAACTTGAAGAACAGAGGAGTAATGACAGAGAGGTGGTGTGGGGATTGGTGTGGTTTTTTTTTTTGTTTGTTTGGGGTTTTTTTTTTTTTGGGGGGGGGGGGGGGGGTTTGTTTGTTTTTTCGTCGTTGTTGTTGTTGTTTTGTTTGTTTCTTTTTAAAATTATTTATTTATGTATTTTTCTTTAAGTTCTGTTATTGAAGTTTAAAATGAAATAAATAAAAATTGTTGATGATAAAAAAACAAGTCAATGTGCCGATTGCATTAGCAATCAATTTAATAACACTCTGTATTAACAGTTACACACTATATAGAACAACTTTATACAATTACATTTGTTCATCAGAAAGGTTGCCTACCCCTGGCTTAGACTATGACCTTTTATTTTGAAATGAACCTGCTCCATAGCAGTGTAACCTAAGCACACGACTAAAACTGAAAGTTCAGAGTTTTTTTTTCTGCTTTAAGTGCAGGTCTCTGACTCCAAGAACAGTTCTTTATAAACATAAATACAGCTTTTCTCACACTTTGCTGCTACATTTGGAGCTTTGTGGGAGGTTTTAACAACTGACAGACATTTGTCATCTAGTATGTTTCTTACAGTTTGACAAAGAAACAGCAGTCTGACTTTATTCAGTAACATGTAGAAAATATTCCTTTCTTTTTTTTTTTTTTTTTACCACAAATAGTAGTTTTTTGTTATAAGCTTCTTTTTTGTTTGTCCTCTGACTCATAAACAACCCCAAAACAAAACAAACAAACAAAAGAAGACTTACCACAGATAGACCCCAGACTTCGACACAGTGATCCAAACTGTCAAAGTGAAACAAGTCACTGGAGCCGAGCAGGAAACAAAAACTCAGTATTAATGAGTCACTGCAAACCAGACATTCCGGTTGGATCAGTTTCTAACGTTCATTCCTTGGTCTATCAGATAAACACTGAGCATGATGAACACAGAGACGGTTGACCTTGATTGCATACTGCTTCAGATCAGTTCAGATCATGTGCAAATGGCTCAGCAGTTTGTTATTACTGTCAACAAGGAGCTCATGTTTTTGGTAGTATTTGCATTTCATTTTGTCTGTAAACAGCTCTAAAAGGTTGTGTATTCTGATAAAACTCTGTAGGGTGTAGAGTAGGGGTGTCCAAACTTTTTTCACTGAGGGCCACATACCTAAAAATATAGGAGGGGCTGGGCCACTTACTAGAAATTAGGTATATGACCTTAACTTTAGTGTATTAAAGTTAGAAAAATCCCTTAAAAGTGGTCAAATATGATATATTTTTGAATATGATTAAAGACAAAACTGCCTTCATCACAGCTTTCCATAAATGGATCTTTATTGATTTATTCAGAAAAAGCTCTGTTAGCTCATTCTCAGAACAGCAGCCTCAGATTTCTTCTTAGACTGAAGATTTACAGCACAGAGAAAAAACAATAAAGGGGAAAATGGGACGGGTACATTTCAGGTTTATTATTTAAGTTATTAGGCTTAGCAACACACCTATTAACGTTCGTTTGAAACGGTTATCAACATTAACAGACTGAACTGGACTTTATAACAGGAGTTCATAATTTTAGTAAATTCTTCTGGTGAGTATCAGCTGCGCTGGGGTATGTAAATCAGGCCATCCAGCTGCGGTGCTGATCGCCACTCGTGCCAAAAATCCAGACAAATGTCACTTGATCAAGGAGCAAATCTGCATCAGGTGAGATCAGCTGACTTTGCGTGTGCGTGCCCTGTGCACAGCGGTGTGTACTCTGTGTGTTAACAATAAAAAAAAGCATTTAAGAAAGTGGTGCGCAAAAGCAGGGTAGTGACAGAATTGATGCGCATTATTGATATTTGAAGCATGTGTACCTGCACATTAACACACGGGTACTGTGGAATATATTTTTTACTCACCTAAAGCGCTCGTGCTCTCGTCCACTCCCCGCAAAAAAATGAGCAGCTGTGCAGCGTCTGTAGCATCGGTGCTCTCATCGCATGCGACGGAGTAAAAATCAAAAGCACAGCTCCCTATGAGGTTCTTCTCAGCATAGAGCATTATTTTTCTTTCTTGTTTTAAAAATTTTGATGAAGATAAAAATATTAAAAACATGTTTCACTAAAGAATTAAATAAACACTTGCAGGCAGGCAACAAATTATAAAAAACAAATTATAAACTACAGTTTGTACCAAATGTAACATATTTGCACTATTTTGTTTATATCCACTGTAATAAAAAAATATTCTGCATGTAACATCAAACTTACCTCGATTTAAGTGTATTAGAAGATGGAAAATCAAAATACTGAAGACTTTGACTGGAGAAAGGGAGAGCACATCTATCTGTGGAAGCATCCTGCTCTGAAAATACATCAGTGATAAATACAAGTGTGGCCACAAGAGGTCATTAAAGTCAACTTATTCAAGACTAAAAACATATTTTACATGTTATATGTTTTAATATGTCAAGTACTGTCATGAGGCCTTCAACATGCACTTAGCACTATAACTTTCCATTAACTCCAGAGTTAAGGCACCAGACATTTAGTTACTGATTGAAGTGAACACATTACTTCACATTAGTGCTAAATTGCAGCCTAGAGAATAACTTTTGGTCAGTGTCATCTTTAGCTTTGAGATGAACTCTGTCTGCTGCTGATTGTTTTGATTGTGTAATGGGCCGCAAAGAAAGCTTAGCTATCAGATAATAAGGTTTCATAGATAGGTACTGTATTGATCCACAAGGTAAATTGGTTTGTTACAGCAGCAGGATAAAGAAAAAAAATAGTGCAATATAAAATAAACAACAAATAAATACAAAGTGATCTGATCAAAATCTGTGTTTATAGATTAAAAGTTCAGAGTTGGATAACCATATCTGATGTTTGCACATGTTCTCATTTATTTCAAAAGATATCCATAATAAAAGTATTTTAAAATTTATTATTTATTGTTTTCCATCTCATAATTTTCTGCACATGGACTAAAGCTGGTCTCACCATGAATTCCATAAAATAGCCGTTTATGAAAAGTTGGAATCACAACTGGTAAACTTCAGCCAACAGAGACAGTTTGCTGTGAGTGTAGACTGCAAATTGACTTTTTAGCTGCTTGACTTTGCACAGCTGCTGTAAATCAGTCAAATCTAAAATATTTACAATATTTTAATGCCTTCAGTTTTCTTTACACAAAGTAGAACATTGTTAAAACAGAAGAAAAAATACTTGGAAGAATAACTTTGCACAGACCTCTACAGCGTACTTTCTCTTTCAAAACTTTCTTTTCTGCTTTTCTGACTTCTGAAGTAGCTCTCACCATGCGACCTTGATGATGATAAGTTCAGAGCCAGCTGAGAGCTGGGTTGTTTGCTTTGTTTTAGGTGATAACGCAGAAAAGTTAAAACTTAGTTTCTTGTCTTGAAAAAAAAGGAAAAAAAGGGGGTCTTGTGTCTCTCAGCCAAGAACAACTACAATTTCATTTTCTGTTTTTGAGAAAGGAGAATTTAAAATAAATAAATAAAACAAACAAAGAGAGGAGATGTGTTGTTTAAGTGGTGAAGAAAGCTAATACTGCAAAATACTGTCTAGTGCATGATCTGCGTGCAATAAATGAAATCACTGAAATTATGCCACCAGTAGTAGCAAATCCCCACTCTATACTGAATCAAGTCACTCCAAAAGAACAATGGTTCTCAGTGATAGACTTATCAAACGCTTTTTTCTCAGTGCCTTTACACCCCGACTCACAACATCTATTTGGCTTCACTTTTGAGGGGTGAGACAGTTTCTACTCTATGTAGATGACATTTTAGTGACTGGCCACACAGAGGAAGGGTGTAAGCAAAATACCATGGCTGTGTTACGTCACTTGGCTGAGCAAGGCCATAAGGTATCTTTAAATAAACTCCAATTATGGAGACCGGAAGTCACATACTTAGGGCACACCCTCTCAGGTGAAGGCAGAAAGCTACCAAACAAAAGAAAAGAAGCCATACAAAATGTGCCACAGCCACAAACTAAGCATTCACATTCTTTCTAACTGTCAGTGAGCCTGAGTTATGACCTTGGCTCCCTGTTTTTCTGCTTTCAACAAAAGGTGGAGGTGGAGCTCCCGTGCAATGTGCTCTGTTGTCTCTACTATCAGAAAAGCAAGGCCCTGACTCTCTGCACACAATATTCTCTTCATAGCTCAGCAATATGAAATGTCATGAAATAGTCTAACTCACTCACAGAAAATCAGCAGCATAGGATAATACAAACCTATATAATAAATCTAATGATTTTCACATTCTTTTAAATCAGAAGTGTGATGCAAACTAAAACTACATACTGATCACACAATAAGTATGATGTGGCCTACAGCAGTATCAGTACTCATTTTGATTACAGGTATAATGTAACATATAACAGCATAATAATCTCACAACTGCTACAAGCACATTTGCCTTTCTTAACACACGCAAGAGAAAGGCAGCTGTTAAGAAAATGCCCTTTTGGGTGAGACAGGCCCACAGGCCCTGCATGCAAGTGTACTAACACACATACATGCAATGAAGAACAGCTTACACTATAGCACACACTATACATGCGCCTGTATCTCCCATTGGTGTTAAAACAGGGAAAACTTAACAGAGTTTTGTTATCAAATGCTGAATTTATCCACTGCTGACATTTAACTCTCCAGCTCGACAATAGGTGAAACGTTTGTGAAAACAGAGAAGAAAAAATAAAGACCGAGAGAGTCTGGTATGACCAAGCAGTAATCAGACAATAAATTTATTTGGTAATACAATAAATTGTGAGATGCTTTCTGTTTGATTGATGCAACACAAGTAGTTTACTGTATGAAGGAAATTCTCTTTTGTGATAACATTTTGAACGTGCATTTCCATTGACCTGTCAACTTAGCGCATTATGAGCTGATATGCAAATTAGTTGATTGATACTAGATTTGAAAAAATCAACTTCTGGATCAACTTCAATGTGACAAACCGGAATACACTTCCCAGTGTTCTTGGACCAAACCCCAGGGAAGAACCACTCCATGTGCTATAAACAAAGCAAAGGTAACAGGCCGCTTGGAAACACCACTAACTGCAACCAGACCGCTGAAGGAGGAGAAGGTGCCCCTGTGAACACGACTGGACCATCTAATGGCACGTACTGGGTGCAAGGAATGGCCTGGCTATGTGGACAATAGGCATATTTCATACTGCCCCCAGGCTGGACAGGAACATATGCTCCCATATTCCTGTCAGACCACACTTTCAGGCTGACCGCAGTAAACACCACTTCTACAGCACGCCGGAAAAGAAGATCAACGTTCCCCAAAATTCAGCCACATGACCCAATATGGGGGAGCGACGTACCCAAGGAATTCAAATTATGGACTACCGGACAGAAAGTACTCCATTCATTGTTCCCCTGGGTGGGAACTGGAAAAAAACATGCTGAGGATTGAAACTCTGGACTACCGTTTTGGACTCTTCTTGAACGCTTCGTGTAAGATCAACGAACAACAGAACCAGGAAATTGATGCATTTCGGATTGCAGTGATGCAACATCGAGTAGCTCTGGACATGATACTAGCAGAGAAAGTGGGACTTTGCGTCCTCTTCAACAACACCTGCTGCACTTACATACCAGACAGTGTACACTCATCAAACATGACTGACGCCCTGAACACCTTGAGACAGATCCAACAGGCCCAAAATCAGGACTATGTAAGTGATACAAGTGACTGGTTTTCTTGGCTTTACACTGGCTCCTGGCTACAGGTGCTAAAAAGACTACTCATTGTAGTTGGAGTATTTTTACTTTTATTTTGTGTTTTTGTAACATGTATACTGCCATGTCTAAAACTCATGATTAACCACATAATTGTTTCCACTGTTGCTGCATGCATAGCCGTGACAAATGATGATGATGATGACCCCGACCTGTTGGAACATGAAGACTTTGTGTGATTAATGACGATGTGACAGAAAATGTACAACAAGATGTTACATACTGATATCTCACTAAAAGTTATACATGACAACAGGAGGGAATGTCAATGGAGAATTGTACTTAGTAGTCAGTATGAGCTTTTAATGATATAAGTTTACATATGATAGAATACTGCATGATGACCTTTTGATGACTTAGACTGTTGTTCACTACAGAGACTTGTTCTGTTCTCTTTTATCAGTTTCTTCCCACAGCGATAATAAGAGCTGAACAAGCAGTTTCACTCGTACCAGGAAGAGTCGCTTCCCCGCTCACACACACTCAAACACACGCACACACACACACACACACACACACACACACACACACACACTCACATACACATAACATTCCTAAAAGTGTATTCATTGTATTCACTGTTGTATTACCTTTGTATATAAATAAAGACCAGAGCAGTGGCAGAGCGCGAGTCCCTGAGCCACACTCTCGGGTATGAGCGCTCTGTGACCGCCTTTGCAAGTAAAAACTGCAGCGTGTGTGTCTCCACTCTCTGACTCTCAGCTGAAGAAGTGTCTTTAGAATACATCTCTTGACAGAAAGAAACACAATAGGCAGTGATCACTATCCTATAATGACAGAAATAGAAATAAATTTGATGTGGAAGAGTATGAAATAGGAGCAGTAGAGAGGTGGAATTTCAGTAGCACTGACTGGGAATCATTTAGGCCCATAAGTGAACAGCAGTTACAAAGAGCTGATTTACGTGTTGATGCTGATGATTTACATTTATCTGTGTTGTGCCATTTTGGAAGCAACTAATCAATTAATAATGAAGAAAGGAGGTAAGACCAAGAAGAAGATCTTATTGTGGTGGAGAAAGAAATGTGATGTAGACATTAAGTCTTGAAATGAAGCTTTCAAAATGTTGAAAAGAAATCATAGCACTCAGAATCCTATTGAGTATAAAAGGTCACAGGGTAATTTGAGAAGAATGATAAAAAATGCAAAGACACATTTGTGGAGGAATATTTGTAATTCATTGGGAGGACAGACTAAAATAAATCAGGTATGGTCAGTGATAAGGAAAATTAATGGGATTAAAAGAGAATATGGGGATGCAATCCTGGGTGATGGAGAAATAAAAGCAATTAGAAATGAACAGAAGGCTGATGTGATGACAAAATCATTTGCTAAAATTCACAGTTCAGACAATATTGATGAAGAAAGGAAAAGAGGAAAAGAACGGACACTGGCTGAGAATCAAGAATTATTAAGAGGAAGACACTAATGATTTACTAAATACAGCATATAATTTACAAAAAAGTAATTGAACAGAGCACTTAAGAAATCCAAGATATCAACTTCGGGAAAAGACCAGATCTGCTATATAACGATGAATCACGATAGTGAGGCATCCAAGGATGTCTTACTAAGTCTACAATAAGATTTGGAAAGGTGGGAAACAAGCACAGAGTGGGAAGGAAGCAGTGATAATCCTGATACGCAAACCAGGGAAAGATGAAACAAAACCAGGGGATGACAGACCAATAGCATTGACTTCTAACAAATGCAAAATAATGGAGAGAATGATCAATGATAGATTGATGTATTACATAGAAAGTAAAGGCTCTATATCACAGTATCAAAGTGGGTTTAGCAGAGGATCTGATGGATCCGATTTTATTTTTAGGTAAATACAGGTAAATAAAGAAGGTGTAGTAGTAGTATTTTTTCATATTGAAAAAGCATGACTTGATGTGGAGACATGGCTTATTAGTTAAGTTGGATTTTCAAGTGGCTGAAGGATTTCCTTTTAAATGGATAAATACAAGTAAGCATAGGGTCGACATATTCTGAGAGTTATATGGTTGAAAATGGAACGTTGTGTTATGGAAATATTAACAATAACCTGCAACTCACCCAGTGAGCTTGATTTGAAGTGGGCCTAATAAACACATTGCAATGGGGGGGGGGGGTATGCCTCCTCCCTCACAGAGAGAATTATGACCTTGTTTTCTGCTTAGCCTTCACCTAAGGATTTACATCCCTGATAAGCAGAAGGAGCCTCACTATCTGTTTAATGTCTCCCATTACAACGGACTCACTGTGTTAACTTTCCACATGCATGTAAAGTAGTGGCAGGAGTGCTCTTACTATGGTAAAGTGAGAAAGTGATATTACTATAACTAATGTGATATGATTAAATATGTAATTAATACATGAGAAAAGAAATCTGCCACCACATTCCACCCTTTGTGATACCACAATTAAGAATGACATAAAAACATGGGGATTTCTTTTCTAACTACTGAACATAACATCAGCACAATTGCGTACTCAAAGAAATTCCATAATGTGCATCTTCCCTATAATCAGAAGGAAAAAAAACAAATTCACACTTTATGGTCATCTTCGCTCCATCTGAGTCTCCACCCTTTCTTCAAAGGATGGCAGTTATATCATAAAAGAAAACACAATATGAGATCATATACAGAAATGAAACAGCCTTCGTTGTTCATCTGCAAAAGAAAACTTTAACCTTAGTTACATCAAGCTGCTCTTTCATAAGAACCCGTTGTTTAGACAAGGAAGTCTTTCAGTGTGATATATTTTCCACTTTATCATTAAATACATCAACCCATGTTTCCCATTTTATTAACGGTTTCTGTAAAAGACCCTCATTCCCAGTGTTATTAGGGATTGAGGCACAAATGCCTCACCAAACATCTCACACACTCCTTTGTGCCATTTACTTTGCCCTGTCCAGATGTTTGCCATAAAGGACAGTGACTATATTTGTACCTAAGTGAATACCACAAACATAAACTAACTTCAGTGTTAGTGCTATCTACAGTCTGGGGTACAACCCGGACGTAGCCATGAATTTCCACACAGCCAACATAAATCAAACACTTCTGAGCAACATTTACAACAGAGATATCTGAGAGAGATCTTTTCTCTCTATCTATGCAGTGTGCTGTACTCTTTACTACTGTAGACCCATCTAAACAGTGTAAACCCTCTCAAAGACATTTACAATTATCTTTACTGTCCCCACATCAGTGATTGGAGAAACCAAAACAACCACATTTAACTCTAGAAGAACAACCTCATCCTTAGGTGCTTCCAGCATGTTTGAGACCTATCAAAATCCCTCAATGAAATGTGATGAACCCAAAATCCTACTTTAGGCTGTCAAACAACGTGTCAAAGCTGAGTACACATGTCAAAAGAACTCACAACTGTTGTTACTATGTTTACTCAGACAATGAGGGCCTAATGCACTTACGCATCAGGAACTTACATGCTAGAAAATCAGTCTAGCTACCCTACAAAATATACACAAATAATTATTAGTTAGGTTGCTGTAAAACTTGCATGCTATAACTACTCCAGTCACTTCTAATCAGGAATCTAACAGAGTTTGTGATGTTCAGAGAGTCATGTAAATGCATATCAGTTATAAGATGATTAGAAATGTCACACCAACGACCCCCTTAACACAAAACCACACGGAACTACTTCAGGCACAACTGCCTGATTGTTTAATAAGGTGTCATCTGCGTTCATGATCCCTCTTGGGTGGCACAGAGTCTGCTCTGCAGTCGCTGAGTTGGAGCTTGGTGCGCTCTTGTTGGAGGAGGGCGCTCTTTTCACCCCTCACCCTCTCGTTCCAACACAACTTTATGGTTATTGCTGTGGTTCTGGAATCTTCTCATAATGACTAGTGGGGCCCCAAACCGCACGACCTTTGACCTCAACTACTGCCTGGGCTGTCAGCTCTGCTATGAATGGTCCCTGCTTCTTGCTGGGTCTCTGAAGACTTCTGATCAGCACCCAGTCTCAGTCAGGAGATTCCACCCTTGGGATGATTTCTTCCAGCAATACTCTGCCTTGGGTGGCACTTGTAGCTCCCTACTAGAAGGAAAAACTTCTAACCATTTGGGAAACATATCAACCAACATCAATCCACATTTATCCTTTCAGTTTAGTGAACTTCACTTATAGATTTTCAAACCCTCATCTGAACATGGATTTACCACCTGTAGATGTTTAATACCTGTCCATAACATGTTAATCCCACAAGTCACAGTAAAAAGCCGTGGAGAAAATCATCATGAAAAACTCATGGAAATCACAGAAAACATTGTTTCATGTTACATAGTTTCATGTTAAACCTGGAATTCCTCCGCTTGATGCATGGACACTCCCATGAGTCAACTCATCAGAACTAGGCTCCTTTCTTAAAGAAAAAGGTTAGTTAGATCATTGCCAATGCAACATCAGGGCGTCTCCTCCGGAGTAGCTCTGGAACCCTGCAATAAAAGATGTCAGTGTGTTTTGCATATTAGGTTTGCTTAACACCTGGCTCTGCCAGGAGCCTGCATACACGCCATCATTGCCTGGAAAACAAGATCTGGAAGGTAAATCAAACTTCACACTTGCACACAATTGTAGATCATAAGAGTAATGAAGTATTCAGCATCGAAGACAAGTATCCTGTGCAGGTTTTCTCAAATCATTAAACCAGAATTATTGCCATAATTCGCCCCAGACATGGATCATCCCATGTGTTTATTCAACATTACTGTAACCGGTGACTTTCCTTAAGCAATGTCACTCACACTTTTCATCACTATGAGCTCAACAGTAATCAGATAACACTACACATGACACATGACACACACAACAGCTAATCACATGTAATAAAAACAATAGAGTATGTGGTTTAAAGAGACTTCACATGTGAGACATTTATAAATACAGTTTATACTCTGAATAAATATAGATGATGCATTCTCAGTCTTTCTTACTCTGACTGAGTGCTCATAGCTGTTTTTACTACAAGCCTCATTGATACAATCACACAGACATTCATAGAGCACTTGGTGTTTAAGCAGTTTAACATTCACTCACACTCTGGTGGATGCATTTGGGCAACATGGCGTTTAATATATTTCTTAAGGACATTTTGACGTGCAGACTGGGGTAGTAGAGGTCAAAAACTGTCAAATTTGTTTGTTAATGTCAAATTAAAACACAATATTAATCTTAAACTGCTGTTTAATCTGCAGATTGAATTTAAAGGAAGCGATAAATACTCAAAACCTAAAACAAAGACACAAATATATTGTAACTCATCTGTATGTAAAGAATAGTTTCAGCTGGACTTGTTTTTGCAGTTCATGGTCAGTATCAAACTTCTAACTACTCTCTTTGTCCTTAACCTGCTCTCTGGTAGAACCACAGTGAGTCAGGCTTCATGTTATTAAAGTCAAACTGCACAGGAAGAGGAAGTTTTCATCTGCAGTACAGAGCAGCTGCATTTCAGGCTCAGACATTCAGCTGCAGGACAACATGAAGGTTACAGCTGTCGGCTTCACAATGTGTGAGTTCTCTGGTTTTACATATTTCTGTGTACTTGAATAAAACTTCCACAAATGGTTTTAACAGCATTGGAAACTTATTTAATTACAGTGTTTCTGTCAATCTGGTCTTTGTCATGTTTGTCAGTATGTTCACAGTTTGCATTAAATAAAACTCACTGAAGGTCTGACAGATTAAAATGTCATAATTTATAAATATATAAATTATATTATTATAAATATAAATTTATAAATATTCAGCAGGAGGTCGTGCGCAGAAGTTCATTTGTAACAGAGTTTATATTTGCAGTAAGAAACTCTTTGGCTGATAATTTATTTAATTTTTCAGTGTTACTTGTATTTATTCTGCTGGCCGCACATGTTGAAAACAGGGGTAAGCAGCTGAGCAAGTTTCTCTCTTAAATCACATGATTTTGTCTACAAACTTTTGTTTACTACAGAAATTATTGATTGTTCCTTTACTCTATACAGTAACTACATTTGATCTCTTTCTGGTTAAGATGCTGTGTTTCGCATCGTCCCAAAAAGACTGCAGTTCTTTGAACTGGAGTCTGTCTTCTTTCACTGTGAGGGTCTTGATGGAGCTTCTCAGTTAAAAGGGATTAGAAATACTGAGGCCTTCATTTCAGTGTGTGATGAGAGCTCACCAACACTACTGTGTGCGCTTCATCGAGCCTATGCAACAGACAGCGGCGAATACTGGTGTGAGACTGGAGCAGGAGAGAAAAGCATCAGTGTCAACATCACCATAACTCGTATGTTTAACACTCGAGTGACTGAAATATTTTATTATGAAAAGATGACGTCATTTATGACCTGATGGATTTATAAATGTCATTCAGAAACATTTTCTAACATAAAAATGTTCTATTGGTATCTATAACTATAGTATTCTGAACTATTATTGTGATTATTAATTGCAAACAGCATTTAATTTAATTATTTTAATGAACCATAACGATTCCATTCAAATGTTGCCACAATATTGATGAATCAAGCCACAGTATTTGTTCAGTCTTATGTACTATTAATAAAAATTAACATTAAAATGAGTGACTATCAATGAGTCCAAAATTCCATTGCCATGGCAGCTGTTAACTAAAAAAATGTTCCACTTATTATTTCAGTGTTTTGCTTGTTTGGTTTGAAATGTTACAGATTTCTGTATCAGATAAAAAGTCTTGTTTTTCAGCTGGTTCTGTAGTCCTAGAGAGTCCTGTTGTCCCCGTCGAGGAGGAAAACAATGTGACTCTGCGCTGCAGGAACAAGACAAAGACTTCAAACCTCACAGCTGATTTCTATAAAGATGGCTTCCTCATTGGGACCAGCTACACAGGAGAGATGACCATCCACAAAGTTTCCAGGTCTGATGAAGGACTCTACAAGTGTATGATCTTTAATACTGGAGAATCACCAGAGAGCTTGTTGACTGTCACAGGTACAAATCAGACATTTTGAATCAGACATTAAGAGCTAGACTAAATTATAATTTTAGAGTGTAGCTAAATATAATTAAGTGGAGACAATCAGTTTTCCCATTCTGTCATTTAAAGGTAAACCTTACTTGTTTTACAGCAGATGTATTTTTATCATTGCAGCACTTCACAGAGAGACCTGCTCATCTTCTTGTTCTGCCGTCCAGGTGTTCCTAATGTTGAGGACTATTTTCACCATTGTGATGGTGGTTCTGCTGCTGTTGTTAGTGGGATTACTTCACTTTGGAAAACTCAGTGTTACACACACATAAATGGTATCTGTATATAAAGATGACTGATTGATGACTGATGTAGAAAGTTCTGAAAGTTTTAACATTTAGATAATAAAACAGTGCAGTAAACTGGACAATTATAAGAGCTACACTATGACAGGTGATTGCAAATATTGTAAAAAATACTTCGACTTCAGTTTTTTTTTTACTATATACTTTTTTTCCTTTTTTATTCCGTTGACTTTGTTGGTTGCTGTTAAACTCGTCATGCACAGAAGAGTTTAAAACCACAGGCCTGCTGAGCATGTTTAAAGACCTCTCAGTATCTCAGTTTACTCAGCGTGTGATTATTTTAGATGCTGCAGACGCTCCAGTAATTTTAGCTTTTTAGATACAAACCGCATGAGAAAATGTTTGTTCACAGTAGAGTTAAAATATGTCAGCGTGATCATTTCAGTGCCAGCTTGTGGCTTAAAAATTCTACATAAGCCTTGTAGCTGCAAACATGTCAGTGTATCTTCTGCAGCTAAATAGTAAGCATGGCAAGAACAATAACTTATATATATATTAACATATTTTAAAATAAAATGACCCAACAGAGGGGTGTGGATGTGAGTTACTACTTTCATTTCATTCATTCACCTTTAAATTTGTTAACTGTTTTAAAATAATTGACAAAAAATATATATATAAAGACAATCCCAGTGTCATCCACTCGGGTGTTGGTGATCGGGGCTCAGCTATTCTTCCCTGGTGAAGAGCGGCCCGCCTCTAGTCGGCGGATCCAAGCCTCACCTGGTGTCCTCCCACACTGTCGCCCACCTGTAAGGACATCTGCAGTTCTTCATCTGCTGGAAACTGCCCTTAACTACCTGCCCTCGATCTACAGCTCTCCTGCCCCCCCGCGCTACAAGTAAGGCAAACCCCCATTCTCACTGTTTAATCTCTCGTCGTCACAAACCTCGCCATGGACTAATTCCACTCTCTCTCCCATTTCAGGCACTTTGCCCCGCGAGACTCCCGCCGTGAACTTTTACTACTTCGTCGCAAATAAACTCACTGTAAACTTGTCGCTGTTGAGCATAGTGTCTGCTTTTGGGTCCATTTATGTGACACCCAGTGAAAATATCATCTATGAGAAAAGAAAGAAACAAAATATATGTTTACATACAGAAAAAGAAAAATGTGAAACATGTTTTAGAACTTTATTTTTTTTAGTATTAAGTTTGAAATTTAATATTAAAATATCAAGATTCTTTTTTCCATTTCTTACTTCACTTAACATTTTTTTATTAAATATAAATGTTTCTGAAACACCATAACACAGATACAGCAACATCACAGTTCTATTTGTCTGACACAGAAAGATGAACACAATATTAACCCTATTAAACACACAGACACACAAATGTTCCCAGAATAGTGCTTTAGCTCATGAGTTGTTACCTGATCAAATAATTGATTGGTTGCTTAACTAACTTAAAATAAGTTCGAGAAAATCTTTCAAAAAATAAAATTAACTTAATAAATCAGACACAGCAGTGAATTATCAACATATTCTTGGTTGATAAGATTTATGCATTTTCTACTTAATTAAACAAAGACTAAACCAATTTTAGTATCTGGGAAATTTAGGTGCATGAGAAGAGCTTTTGCTTACTTGACTTAACTGAGTCTTGACTGAATAAAATGTTACAAGTTGAACACTTCACAGAGAGACCTGCTCATCTTCTTGTTCTGTCGTTCACGTGTTCCTAACGTTGAGGACTATTTTCATCATTGTGATGGTGGTTCAGCTGCTGTTGTTAGTGGGATTACTTCACTTTGGAAAACTCAGTGTTACACAGAAATAAATTATATTTATATATAAAGATCACTGATTCATGACTAATGGAGAATGTTCTGAAAGTTTTAACATTTAGGTAATAAAACAGTGCAGAAAACTGGACAATCATAAGAGCTACATGATGGGTGACTGTAAAAAATAGTTTGACTTTAGTTTAGTTTTCTTTATGATTTTTTTCCAGCAGATTTTAAAGAGCACTCAGTATCTCAGTTTACTCAGCGTGTAGTGATTTTAGATGCTGCAGACACTCGAGTAATTTTAGCTTCTTAGAGACAAACCGCACGAGAAAATGTTTGTTCACAGCAGAGTTAAAATACAGTGTGATCATTTCAGTCTCAGCTTGTGGTTTAAGATGTGAGTAATACACATATGTATATATATTGTCATGGACTCGGCTCTGGGGGATCTGGGGACTCAGGGTCCGTGGGCAGTGGGGACTATGACTGTTGTTATTGTTATTATTGTCATTATTATTATCATTTGGTGTGTTGTCTGCACTTCCTCTTATCTCTGTCCACCTCTGTATGTAGGCAGGTGTGTGTGTGTGTTGCTGTTTTCTGTGGCCATGTTACAGGCTCCTTCAGGCCTGAGGGGCGTGGCCTAGCTTGAGGACTGGCCACACCTTAAGTCCTTGCCACACACCTGCTCCTCATCTGGGCTCGTCTGGGGAGCTATTTAGAAGAGCGATGGAGCTTCCACCAGCGCCGGATTATTGCGTTTGACTTCAAGTCAGTCTTCAAGCACAGTCAGAAAGTGTGAGTGTATACCTGCTGGGATAAGTGTGGAACGGCTGCCTCTATTGTTTTCCCTCAGGAGGGATATATATATATATATACATACGTGTGTGTGTGTGTTAATGTAAATGTAATGTATGAGAAAAGAAAGAAACAAAATATGTTTATATACAGCACAGGAAAAATTAGAAATATTATTTTTTTTGTAATAAGTTTGAAATTTAGCGTTAAAAATCCAACATAGTTTCTTCCTGTTAGGTTTTGTAATGTTGATTGTCATTTATGTTTAGAAATATTTACTTATATATGCTTAGAGTTTTATAATTAGTCTTAGATTGGTAGAGGTGTTTAAATAATTGTGTAGTGATAGGATGTGTGATCCTTAATGGTCTGCAAAGGCTTGGTGTGCATTCCAGTGTTCTGGAATCCACACCTACATCCTGGGAGCATGGGAAGAGGTCGTAACTTGTTTTATTGTTTTATGGTAGGATAAACGTGGCTATATCTGTTTTAGGCTAAGTGCTAGACTTTCCAGACCAGTAGGTTTAGGGAAGTCATTTATGGGGTCATACTCTGACCCCACACACACACACACACACACACACACACACACACACACACACACACACACACACACACACACCGCACAGGCAAGGTACTCTTTGTTTGTATATAGGCGTCGTATGTTAATGAACCTATGCATATTCATGTAACCTCAATAAAAGAGCAGTGTTACGGGGGAGCGGACGAGAGCAACTGGGGTCAAGCGAAGGAACGGCGTTTGTCCGGTTCTCTCCCGTGCACGAGAAACATGAAAAACTTTGCCTACTTCGTGTCTTGCTTTGCTGTGTAATTATATTGTCTTCAACATTCCAGCGAATAGGTTCAAGCTACAAACCTATCATTAATTGGTCCTTCGAGAGCCGGAGCCCTGGAGTCGACATTCACCGAGGGGAGAAGAGACACGCTGAAAGACTGACGTCAGCCAGGAAGTTCCTGTAGTAAAGTCCCGAGATGTGAGAAATTGTCATCGGGCAGGTGGATTGGCTGTCTGTCTTTTCTCCTCGATGAATGACGATCGGCGGGATTTGAGGCTACATTACACGCTAAGCAACGCCGAGTAAGTTGAGAGAGCGACTCTATAACCGCAGAACTGGGTTAGGGTCCCAGAACTGGGTTAGTGTCCTGAAAAAAGAGGTTTTGGTAAAATCGCCCAAGGGCCCAAGCGTCCGGTGAGTGTCCGGTTTTGAAATCGCCCTGGGTTTGTGTCCCGAGCGTCCCTTCATTGGGTTTTGTCGCGCGACTGGGTTAGTGTCCCACAACTGGGTTAGGATCCCGTAAGACTGGGTTAGGGTCCCGAGCGGTCCGGTGTGAGTCCGGAATAGGCCTATTTTGTGTTGTTGTTGTTGTTGTTGTTGTGTTTGAGTGTGTTTGTGTGAGTGGGTGCGGAGCAGAACACGTGGTCTGTGACACCGGCTGTTGTTGTTATCATGGGTTCCAAAGCAACCAAGAGTGCGTCAGAGGGTGACAGACGTTTATGCTGGACTTTGCTCCTGGCAGCGCAAAGTATTTAAATAAAAGAGAGCGCGGGTTCACGCGAGCACGGTCGCGCGGGTTTCACGCGGACCTGAGCCGTGCGGTTAATCGCAGGCTTATAAATGGAAGAGATTCAAATGTTAGAAGTTTTCAGAAAACACACCAGCCTTGAAGAGCGTGTGGAGAAGGCCAGCCCACATCAGCAGCACTTAAGATATGCTCTGGTGAATGGCTTTCCCCCACCCCTTGCTGACACAAAATGTTTATTCTTTAGCTTGCCCTGATCGACAACGGCCTGTGCTCCAGACCATAGATTTAATTGAGGTGGATAATTGTTAAAAGAATCTGCATTAAGCTTAGGGTTGTTCAAATTAAGTACAATGATATATGAGATGAAGTGATATAGGCAAATATTTTAACTAATGACGTACATAGAGGCACTTGACCTGTTTGGTAAAACTGTCATCTTAATATGAGCCATGGTTGAGATATAGAGCACACCTGTGAAAACAACTAATATGCTGAACCCTGTATGAAGCAGCTAAAACTACTTGATGGAGAATCTGAATATGAAAGTGCAAGTCTTTGCCACTGTGGGGCAAAGCACACAACCACTGTGTGAGGTTGCGTTGCAGTCTCTTCTGAGCTGATGAGCAAGCTACACATTATCAGATCGAGAGCTGGCTGAGAACTCATCAAAGAGAGGGAAACGAAACTATGATAACTGTGATAACTGGAGTGTGCAGTGTTTCCGTGAGCAGTTTTTCTGCATCTTGCATTATGTTTCTGTTTATTTGTTTTGTTGGGTTGAAAATAATTAAATAAACTTGTGATCATATTTATGGATCACCATGGCACATATCATCAGCCATGTGATTTATTTATGCAGATGAAAAAAGTGAGTGTGAATGTGTCTGACGTCACAGTGTTTTTGTGCGCTGTGTAAAAGTAATTGCCTCTGATTGTGAGAGCGGTGATTCTGCAGGTCACCAGCTATTGTAAAGAAAAAAAAAAAGGAGTAAAAAAGAGACAAAATTTACATTGTAGATGAAAAATAATCATAGGAAAAAGGTTTTGTGTTTATCAGCCAAGAACAACCACAATCTCATTTTCTGCTTTTAAGAAAGGACAGTTCGCAAAAACAGAGAGAGAGATGTGTGTTGATTAAGCAGTGATAATAATAATGAACATGTTTTAGTTTGTCACTTTCAGATGAAAAGCAGACCTGAATCAATTTTCCACATGCAGCGGTCGGAAGAAAGTTATAGTTTAACATCATTGGAAACATTCAGGCCAAGTTTTTGGCTAACTTACTTACAGCACCATGTGTCTCTCAATCTCACAAGCGAGCTCTCACTCCTCCCTGAAGACAAGGAATGCAGTTCCAAAGAGCAATAACATGGCAGATAAAGAGACAGCAGCAAAGTCCTGAGCAAAGAGTCCCAGCAAGCAGCAGCAGTGTGGACAAACAGCATCAGAGAAGAAGAGCAAACCCATCATCCTGCCTGATTGGATGAATGGCACTGTGTTCCCAACAAGCTGCAACTTCACTGTGCATGTGAAAAGAACGTTTGAGGAGAACTGAGGAGACTGTTGGAGTTTGACATTTGCCACCTTTGGAGTAAAATGGCAAGAAGAGACAGTGAAACACAGGACAAAGCTGAAGGAGAACTGCCGGCTGTTGGACTGTTGAAGTGGGAGAGGACAATAGAGTGAGAGGAGTGGTGAGAACACATAGGAATTTTGTTTTTAATATGGGAAATCAAAATTTGGGTTAGCAAACCTGGGAAAAAGAAAACTGACTGCTTAAGTTGGAAAATTGAGAAGGAGTCTGAAACACTGCAAAAAAAGAAACATACAAAATCACACACACAAGCAAAACATGCATTAACCCTACTAACACAAACACAAGAGAGCTCATGAAGATTAGACAACATCTTAAGCATGTGAGTCTGTTTATCATCTTGTCCAAGTCACCTCGTGTGATGCAAAGACCAGTGGACTCATAGCACATTAGTTACAAAATGATTAAATAATAGCAGAGAAGTGTGTAGGAAAGGCAGCTTTAAGAACATGCCCTGCTGGAGATGCAGCTCCACAGACATTGATTAAACCTGCCTAATACAGAAACAACCTGCTGCTTAACACAGAGAAGACCAAGGAGCTCATCGTGGACTACAGGAGGAATGCTGACCCACATCCACCCATCCACATTAAGGGGACGGCTGTGGAGCGTGTGAGCAGCTTCAAGTTCCTGGGAGTCCACATCTCCGAGGATCTCATCTGGACGACCAACTGCTCCAAGCTGGTCAAGAAGGCTCACCAGCGCCTCTTCTTCTTGAGGACTCTGAGGAAAAACCACCTGTCCTCAGACATCCTGGTGAACTTCTATCGCTGCACCATCGAGAGCATCCTGACCAACTGTATAACAGTCTGGTACGGGAACTGCTCTGCCTCGGACTGGAAGGCGTTGCAGAGGGTCGTGAAAACTGCCCAGCGCATCGCCGGAGCACCACTTCCTGCCATAAAGGACATCTACAGGAAGCGGTGTCTGAAAAGGGCTGGGAAAATCATCAAAGACCCCAGTCACCCATCACATGGACTCTTCACCCTCCTGCCCTCTGGGAGGCGCTACAGGAGCCTCCGGACTAAGACCACCAGGTACCGGAACAGCTTCTTCCCCACAGCTGTCAGACTCCTGAACTCTGCCTCCTGACATCTGACCCACGTTAAACTCATGGACTGGACACACACACACCCACAACCACCTACACACACACACAATGGACAACCGTACCCTCAAACACACAATAATAACATGGACTGAACCACCATTCACAATCACTAGCACTTTATATACCTCTGTAGAAATTATCCACATATTTCACTTATCTTAACTGCACTACTGTATAGCTCTGTGTAAATAATCATACGATAATTTTTAATCCTACAATCCTACAACTGTTTATAACTTGTATAGTTCACATTTCTGTATAACTGTATATCTCAGATTTCTGTATAGTTTTTTTATTTTCATATTTATATCCTGTACATAGCTGTACATAGCTTGTACTCACTACAGCCTGTACATACTTATAGTTATAGAATATTCCTAACATACTTCATACCGTGTACATTATAACATACCATAATAGACCCATTTCTGTAACATACTTACATATCTATATTATTGCTAATATATATTGTAATATATCTATATCACTAAAGCACTTCTGGATGGATGCAAACTGCATTTCGTTGCCCTGTACCTGTGCATGTGCAATGACAATAAAGTTGAATTCTATTCTATTCTATTCTAATAACACAAATACACAATGAAAATCAGCGTGTTGTCTCTCATCAGTGTTAAAATTGTGTCAATATAACAGACACTTGTTATCAAATGCTGAATTTATCCAATGTTGACAACTAACTCTCTAGGTTGCAGGACAACAGTTTAACTTTTGTGGGGAAAAAAAAGATTCTGGTTTGACCACCCAGTGATCAGACAATAAATTTAGTTGTTAATATAGTAAATTGGGAGATGCTTTCTGCTTGATTGATGCAGAACAAGTAATTTACTGTATGAGGGAAATTCTATTTTTTGTGATAACATTTTGAACATGCATTTCTGTTGTCCTGTCATCTTAGTGGGTTAATAGCTGATATGCAAATTAGTTGATCGTTCTTAGATTAATGAAAGGTGACTGAATTCTAGCACGAGTGAATGAGATGTGTTGGAGTTTGTTGTGTGTTGAGTGGAGACTCTAAAACACTGAGTTTCCTGTTTTGATGTGCGAGTGAATCCTGTACCTAGATACACAACTCTGAATACGTCAAAACAAACGTCTTTTGTGAAATACCTGATGACATGTCACACGTTTTATGATGAAGGGAAAAAGGAAAACTGAATAAAATGGGTGTGTGGCCTAAATGAGTGAAGAGCACAGACCTGGGAAGACATTAGGCCTATGTTGTGTGTTGTGCAGCTGATGGTTGGTTTGGAGTGAATCTAGCTGATGATTCTTCTTTTGTTGTGAAGTTGAGCCTGCCAATCAGTATGATGGTATGATGAATCATGCTAATGGTATGATTTACCCTCCTGAGATGAGGAGCTTGTGTCATGACTTAACAAGGCCTTTTTATTTTTGTTACTTTCACTGTGCACTGAAAGTTTTGTTCGATAATCTCTGTTTGAGCAGATCTGCACGATTAGAACAGAAAGCGCTGTACGACACGTCGTCGAGAAAATTGTTACAAGTGAGCTTCTCCACATTAAAATGGGCTCAGGAGAAAGTCACTTATCTGGGGACAAAGTAAGTTCCTGCCCAAAAAGGATTCAGCGAGGTAATCCGATCTAAAGTTCTTCTTTTTCTTTTTGAAATGACGTCATTTTGCTGAGAGTGGAAATCTAAATGCGACGATAGGTTCCACTATCAGCAAAGAAAGAATGAATGCATGAATGAATGAGTGAAAGAGGGGAAAAAAAAAAAAACCTGATTGGTAAAAGCTGACGAAAGCTGACAAGACTTTACTGATGTAACATGACTGTGCGAAGTTAACCCCCACCTGACAAAGGTGCAGATGAATCTATGTGTGTTTCCTTTTACAGGAGCAGAAAGATGCCAGCAACATTCGAGGTTGCGTGATGGTTTAACCTTTTAAATGCCACTCTCTGTGTCTGTGCATCTACCAGGGGTGTTATTCACTACCTTGTGTTGCTCACAGAGGAAACTGTGAGAAAGAGTGTATACATCTGCGCAGCGCTAACATTTGCATTTTCTTTTCTACAGCATTACAGTTCTTCATGTGATTTGATCATGTGATTTATACCAGGACAGCTGGTTGATGTTTTTTCCTACTATAGGATTTCTGGGTTTATGTGTGAAGAAAACTGTGTTTACAGGTTATGAGTGGTGATGCTGTTACACTGTGTTTTGGGGAAAATGTGAAGGTTACTTTGTTGATGTGAATAACATTCTTTCCACAGCTATGGATGGCTAACTTTATGGTCTTTTTACAGCACCTCTGGAACCTGTCGACCTGCGCCTGACCACCGGGATTGTCCATGTGTGTTACTAATGTTTGTTTTTCTAAGAGTACATGTAGAGAATTCAGCAGAAGCGGACAAGTGACATGAGAAAAACAAATAAGAGATGCATTGTTTATGGAATAGTTGAATATGGAGCTCATTAACTGGCCACTTTTGAGCTCCTAGTGATACATGAGTGGAGTGACTTTGCTTAAGGGAAGTCACCAATTACATTAATGTTAACTGAGCACATGGGATGATCCATGTCTGAGGCAAATTATGGTAATAATTGTAGTTTACTGATTTGAGAAAACCTGCACATGACACTTGTCTTGCTGATGTTGAATGCTTTATTACTCTTATGATACAATTGTTTACAAGTGTGAAGTTTGATTTCACTTCCAGATCTTGTTTTCCAGGCCATGATGGTGTGTATGCAGGCTCCTGGCAGACCCAGGTGTTAAGCAAACTTAATATGCAAAACACACTAACATCTTTTATTGCAGGGTTACGGAGCTACTCCGGAGGAGACACCCTGATGTTGCCTGAGACGTGATCTAGCTAACCTTTTTTCTTTAAGACAGGAATCTTGGTTTGATGAGTTGACTCATGGGAGTGTCCATGCGTCAAGAGGAGGGGTCCAGGATTAACATGAAACAATGTTTTCTATTATTGTTGCAGTGATTTGTGTGATTAACAGTTTATTTACAGGTATTAAACCTATGCAAGTGTTGCATTCAGGTTCAGATGAGGCTTTGATGGCCTATAAGTGAAGTTCACTGAACTAAAGAATGTGGTTTGATGATTGTTGACATGCTCTCCAAATAGAGGTTTTTCCTCCTAGCAAGGAAATACAGGTGCAGCAGTCATCTCCTGAGAAATCTTCAGAGGTCCAGTGAGAAGCAAGAACCATTCCAGGCATAGCTGACAGCCCAGGCAGTGGTTGAGGTCAAAGGTCGAGCTGGTTGGGGCCCATCATGAGATCAGACTTTGGAGCCACAGCAAGGAACTGAAGCTGCGTTGGAATGAGAGCTGTGCCAAGGGGGCTTTCCAGAGGCCAACAGAGGAGATTGTGGACAACAGACGGGCACCTGAAGGATGAGGGGAGCGTGCCAAGCTCCATCGACAGCGCAGAGGGAGTCCAAGGATGGCATCATGATTCTGTGAAAAGCACATGAACCAGAAGCTATGGTGGTGATGGCAGCAGTTTCCTATGAACATCACCTAATGCTGTGTCACTGTACTGTGCATATGATGACACTCTGAAGACTGCTGGGATCTTAACAGCAGTAACATAACTGGACCCAGCACCCTTTCCACAGAGGGGTTTTTCTGCAGAGCATGGACAATGGAGGAGTCATAAGTATCCCCCTCGCAGGACGAAGGCCTGAAGTGAGGTGATGGGGGTTGGTAGAGGCCATAAAACTAGAGTGCTGAAGAGGTCTGCAGCTTTGGAGATAACTGAGACCCATGTTGACAAACAACAAAACTAACTGGTATGTTTGAATTTCTATTCTACATACATATGGACAGTGATGGAAACAACTGGAAGAGACATTCATGACGCCCTGCCGAACTAAAACCACTCTGCACAGATGATGGGTGATCACCGCATAGCTGGGATGTTGTTGAAAATGTTACTTTCTTATTTTAACTATTAAATTAACAATTCATTTGTTTGCTCGTAGGATGCAGTTTGCCATTGGATGAGATCAATGAGGAATGGGATAACTGCTAATACATTTGTTAAACTGTGTACTTTTACAGTAATTTAGGGTGATTGACATATGCTGTGTATAAAAATGTTTGCATTGAAACTGTCAGACATGAGGTGATCATAACTGGGAACTTTTCTAGCATAAAGGTCAAAAAGGGGGGAATGTTAGGTTTTGTAATGTTGATTGTCATTTATGCTTAGAAATATTTACTTATATATGCGTCGTATGTTAATGAACCTATGCATATTCATGTAACCTCAATAAAAGAGCAGTGTTACGGGGGAGCGGACGAGAGCAACTGGGGTCAAGCGAAGGAACGGCGTTTGTCCGGTTCTCTCCCGTGCACGAGAAACATGAAGAACTTTGCCTACTTTGTGTCTTGCTTTGCTGTGTAATTATATTGTCTTCAACGTTCCAGCGAATAGGTTCAAGCTACAAACCTATCACTTCCATTTCTCACTTTAATTAACATTTAAACTCAGACTTATATAAACATGGTTTTGAAACACCATAACACAGATACAGCAACATTACAGTTCTATTTGTCTGACACAGAAAAATGAACACAATATTAACCCTTTAAAACCGGTAGGAGCGGGCACGCTCTGTTCTGCGTAACTATTTTTAAATCCCGGTAGCACTGCAACCACGTAAGCTAGTGCAATATTTTTTTTTGCATATGAAACCGGAGGAGTTGTACTTACATCTAATGCCATCAGCTTGTCCTAGGTCACAGTTTCCTTCCACATAAAGCTTTGCAAAAACTGCATAAAAAGCGCTTGCAAGAACAAAAACATAATATTCCAGAAACACGCTTTGCCGATCCGATCAGCTGTTTGTAACATTTCCTACGTTGGAATAGACGTCAGCACGAACTTTCGCATGTCCGCCATTACCTGCCCGAAACCAGAAGTGACGCCATTTTCGCGGAAATGTAGTTTTTTACCATCAGGGCCTCGTGAGCCTATACTGGTGTTTTTAAAAGTTATGTTTGACTTTATGACTTTCTGTGTCGTTTCTGGGATGCTTAGGACTCATATTGCACTGCTGAAAATAGTTTATTTTGATCCATATGCTGCTTTTTCTGCAAATTTGCATTATAATATTTATTTTCGTTTTTCCTGCAGTATATAAAAATTGGTGTATTTCAAAAATAAAACTATGAAGACACTCAAAATAAATGTCCTGTGGTGGGAAACTATTTTGTGCAACTTTTTTGTATTTACAGTTTTGAGGCATAAGCCTCTTAAATTTCTCTAACTAGAAATATATGTTAAAAAAACAAAAACGATTTTCAATTTTTTTGTAGTTTATTGCACTTTTTTGCAATTTATGTAATTACTATGCACTTAATGCAGACATATTATTAAAATTTGGGTTATAATGGTTGTATTGATGTATAGCAACTTGAAATGCTCCCAAAAATGGCTCCACAGCATGTAAAAATATAATATAAGCTCTGGCGGACTTGGTTCTATGATAGGTCTTAAAGGGTTAAACACACAGACACAAAAATGTTCCCAGAATAGTGCTTTGGCTCAGGAGTTGTTACCTGATCAATTTCTTATTGATCGGTTGGTTTACTAACTTAAAACAAGTTTAAAATCTTTCAAAGAACAAAATTAAGTTAATAAATCAGCAGTGCATTTTCAACATATTTTTAGTTGATAAGGTTTATTCATTTTTCTGTACAACTGAACAAGGACTGAAAAACTTTAGTATTTGGGAATTTTAGATGGATGATAAGCTTTTGCTTACTTCACTTAACCGAGTTTTGACTGAATAAAGTTTTTCAAGTTGAACCACTGACTATTTAAACATGAATCACTGACATAACAGACATCAAGTTTCTCCATGATGAAGCACTTTGACCTCAAGATCTCCTCAGTTACATGTTGAGCAACTTCTGGATTCGTTTTGATTGAATCATTTCCTAAGTTTGGACATCAACCGAGATCCAAGGGATTCCTGTTGGCAGACATCAGTTAGTGTTCTTCGTTTGTAAACACAATTCATCACAGCTGTAAAAACTACAGTCTCTAAACTTGGAAGACAGATTTAAAGTGTTTGTCCCAACACCCTCAGCTGCCCCGTAATATTAGTTTGGTTTCTATAGAGCAACATATAAAGTTCAGTGATTATAAGATTAAAGGTTTATCATAGTACTTCATCAGATTCATGCTATTAGAATGATGAGAAAATAAAAGAAATAAAGTAACACAGGCTGCTCAGATGTTCATTCTGAAAGCAAAAAGAACCAAGTCTGTGTGAACTCCAAGTCAGTTTTCAAAATAACAAATTGTTAGATCCCCCCAGAGTATGAGGAAGTAACAACAATAAGTACGGAGCTAAGAAACAAACCCGACCAGAATTCTTAAAATAATGTCCAACCATCCTTCTTCTGATTATCATGGGATAAACAATGATTTAAAAATCTAAGTAGATGGCTAAGTTGCTATAACTAAAGAAAAGAAATTAATGGATGTTGGAAAGAAAATTAATCTTTAGCAAACAAACCAAAGGACATCTAAGGTGAGTGTAAGATGATGAATGTAAGGATTCCCAATCATGCTGCAGTAAGAAATGTACCCATGATGCACATGTAGGAACCTGTTACATAAAACATGTAGAAAAGAGAGATAATAGCAGGTGTTTCATTTGACAAAGATTTACCTCAGTTTTCTCCTCCTTGAGCTGCTTTACCAACTGGAAGACAAAAGAGAGATAAAAACAAAGATCACAGCTGTGAAAAGGAAGTGAAAGATGTTTTTTGGAAGAAAAAAAAATCCACACTTCACTAAAGCTCCAGCTAAAGCTCCAATTTATTTAAATACAACTGTATTGTATTACTGCTTAATGTAAATAAACAAAAACTCCAGAGAATCAATTGAATGTAAAACAAACATTGAAACATTTAAATTTCCATGTAACTCCTCCCAACAACAGTTTAAAGTCGCGTCTGTTTATAATTTCTCTGTTTTATTACAGTGGAGTTGTAATATGTTTTGGTTTCTTATGACCTGAATATTGCCTAAAATATTGCTGCTCACAGCTTGTGAACATCTGCTCTGCCACCTCATAGCACCTCTCAGTCTGTAAACCTGAGCCCACCAAGAAAAATCTAAATCAAACAGGTTACAGTGTCAGACTTTAGCTGTTAGTCAGGTGAACCACCAGTGCACATGACTCTAACAGCTCCACACTCCATAAAGTGTTCTGCAGACCTTAAAGCTAACAGGTGGAGTTTCCTGTTTCATCATTGAAGAACCACTGACTGCTTCAGAGACAGACAGTGAAAGTGGGAAGGATATGCTTGTTTTTCTTTTCAGCATGAAACTCATTGTTGCAGCTATAGTTCGCTAAAAAAACTAATGTCAGTCTATTAGCACCAACCAATCAAACCAGTGATGTCACGTATTGTACTCACACACGATGGATCTACACATATTCTAACAAACTATAACAGAGAACACTTATTCCTTAAATCCAGCCTTACAGACAGAGTTAAATCTGCTTTAACACTGTCTGCGTTTTTTGAGAGGATGGCTCCATGGTTTAATATTTCATGTCTACATTAAAGTCAGAGTTTTCTGTGTCACAAATGTGTCTCTCTTTTTACCTGGTAATCGTACCTTACTAAAACCACTGAATGGTCAGTGTGTATCCATTAATTGTGTGATGTAAAAACATATAAATACTGCTGAGTCTCTTTTACACTGCAGCTATTAGAACACAAGTCACACAGCAAGAATATTTGTTCAGTCTAATTAAATTCACTTGTGTGAGCAATTTCTCTTTTATCAGACTGCGGGGCAGTGACCTTTATTGTTTAAATGGATCCAGTACAAATCTAATGTGCAGTCGTTACCTTAGAAACACAGAGAGTGCTTAGAGATAAAATAATGAACTGGAATTAAAATGTTTCTTTTACTGGTTTGTGTGGTAAATATCCAAGTTAATGGTTTTCTGCATTTGTGTTTGAAACACTTTTGCATTTGGATTTTATGTTTTTTATGTTTAGAAGGAAATTCAGGGGGATTATTATTATTAGACATGATACAACAATACATTCACAAACTTCACTAAAGAAAAAAAAACAGTTTAAATGTAAATTAAAACATGTGTTATGTAAATATAAAGTGTTTAATGACGTTTTTAAGTTTCAAGTTTGAAAACAGTGAGAACAAACTTGAGCTTCACTAACAGTTATTTGGTGTCTGAGGTTTGTTCTCATGTATGATTATAACCTGAACACGTAGAAAACAGAGATAATAGCAGGTGATTGATTTGGGTGACAAAGATTTACCTCATTGAGATTTTGCTCAGTTTTCTTCTTCTCCTCCTTCAGCTGCTTTACCAACTAAAGGACAGAAGAGAAATGAAGAAAAAGATCACAGCTATGAACTTAAATATGTTTTTGTGCTGGAAAATTAATGTTTGTGAAGAAATTCCAAATTTGGATTGTATACAAAGAGATAAAAGAGAGATGACAGCAGCGCTTTGGGTGAAAAGATTTACCTCTTTGAGTTTTCTGTCAGTTTCCTCATTCCTCATCTTCTCAGCCTGGAGCATCTTTTCCAAATAGCAGAGGAGAGAAATGAAAACATCAGTATATTTTTAATGGAAATATTCTTCTAATTACATTTGCAATATCCTAATTTATTTAGATTAGTTTATTTCTTAATGTAGTAAAACAGCTGTCATTCTTATTTAGATCACCAGTCAAAGGTTTTAGAACACGTGTTATTTTTAAATGTTTAACTGGCATTTAATGAGCTCCTTGATTATTATTAACACGTGCTCTTTTTTGTCTGTCTTAGTTAGTTAGTTAGTTAGTTAGTTAGTTGGATGGATATTTATGGGTTTGTTGGTTGGTTTATGCTGGAATGTAAAATCATCTGCTTCGGTAAATACAAATTCCTTATTTACAAAAATAATCATCCAAAAAAGTTTAAATTCTAAAATTTTCTTTACATTACAGTAATAAACAAAGTTGAATAAACAAATTCAGGAAGCTGATAAAGGAAAGATGAACCTCATCAACTTTAACTGGTCCCTCAAATCCTACATTTTCCTCTCAGCATCTCATCTTCTCTTTGTCCTGATGAAGCTGATGCTAATTATAGAATCATTTTTCTCTGACTGCACATTAAAAGACATGGAAAAAAGTCTCATGTGTTGACATTTTGTGAGCGCTTTCTGTCATTTTTCAGGCCTGCTTATAGAAAAATATGACTAAAATAACTCATGTATTTGAATTTTAATAAAAGTTATTTAATTAAAAGCCTCCCATTTATCAATTTTCTTACACTGATCCAATTTACATAAATCAATTCATTAATCAATGACTTTATTTAAATATGAGTACTGGAAACAGTACTGAAAACAAAGATTGTCAGTACTGTGGTTCAGGGGAAGGCTGCAAAAACGTATCTCAGCGGTTTGAACTCAGTTTCATCTATAAGGACAGTAATCAGGAAATAGAAGAGCACAGGCACAGCTGTGGCTGAACTCAGGTCAGGCCAAGAAAATTACAGGAGCTGCATATGCAGCGCACTGTGAGAATGAATCACCTCCAAAACCCTGCAGAGCATCTTGCTGCAGATGTGTATTTGTACATATGTATGGGAGGCTAATGAAAAGAAGGCCTTTCTGCATTCACACCACAAACAGAATCGCTTGTTGTATAAAAGCTCATTTAGATGAGACAGACTGACACTGTGCTGTGGAAGAATAACACCACATTCCCGTGACATGGATGTCATTGAAATTTTGTGGGATGATTTGAAGCAGGTTGTTGATGCTTTTTTGCTTTTTTGCTTTTTTGTATGGAAGGAGGATCAAACATGCCTTCATCTAGGATCCAGACACTCATCAAAGGCTATCCGAGGTGTCTTGAGTTATATTTGCAAATGAAGCTCAATTAAGTGTTGATGCAATATCTCTGTTGGGGCTCCTAAATTTATGCACCGTCTAACTTTGTTATAATTGTTGAAATTTTGTTGTTGTAATTGTTGTGATTTTTTATGACACATATTATTTGTTAATATAATAAACTGTCACTGTTGAAATGATATAGTTTCCATAATGACAGATCAGCCAACAATAAACCAAAATCCAAAAACTGAACAGAGGTTTCCTTTTATCTATGACTGTGTGTTTACACTAAATAATGAGACATTATGATCATCTGGATCTTTGCATCAAGACGTTTTCTCTAACTGGACTCTCTAAATTTCAGTTTAATATTAATAATAAAAAGTCAGTGTGTGGTGGGGTAATGTTTATTTATATTGTACAATTTGATGTAAATACTGACACTAACTGTATATGTTCTGAATGACAATAATGTGGCTATTCTGTATTACCAAAGAGAGCTGAGTCAGCAAATTCTCATTGAGTATAAAGGAAACACAAACCTCCCAATTTTGGGACTCCAGCTGCTTCTTCAGATTCTCTGCTGTCTTTCACCTCCTGGAGCTGATCGATGATGTTACTATCTGTCTCACCCTGGAGCTGAAATGTTACATGAGGAAAGAGCAGAAGAAAGAGACGATCATGTTTAAGACAATAATAACACAACCAGAGTCAAATAAAAGCTGCATTATGTAAATATTGTTCATCAGTGCTGCTGATTTAATGAATTATGTAAAACGCTGCATTCAGATGATTTAAATTTAATATAAATTTATTCATTTATATTGAAGAGTCTGACGGTGAGTAAATATTGATGTATGTAATCATTCTATTCATAAATAGAGTTCAGTAAAGTCAGTAAATTCAGAATGTTTATAACAGAAAGACAAACCTGAAGCTGCTCCAGCTTCTTTGCTGTTTTTTTGTCCTGCTGGAGCTGTTTGATGATTTCACTGTCTGTCTTACCCTGGAGCTGAAATGTTACATGAGGAAAGAGCAGAAGGAAGAAATGTTCATGTTTAAGACACAATCATGAAAACACAACCAGAGTTAAATTAAATCTGTAAATAAAAGCTGTATTATGAAAATATAAGTTGGAAAATATAAATAAATATTTGTAAATAACTGAAGATGGTAAGGAAATATCTTAGTTTCAATGTAATGTCTCTAAAACTAAAACCAGGTTTTACTTTTTACTTACTAATACTATGCACGCACAGCCCAATGTTCATTAGTGCTGCTGATTTAATGAATTATGTAAAAAGCTGCATCCAGATGAACAGAATCAACTTTCTGGGAATATGTGTGGACAATTTTTTTCCTATATACTTACATATATATGTCCTGGATTTTTTTATTTTTATTTAACTGAGACACGTAGATTTAAATTTAATATCAATTTATTCATTTATATTAAATAGTCTGACGGTGAGTAAATATTGATGTATGTAATCATTCTATTCATAAATAGAGTTCAGTAAAGTCAGTAAATTCAGAATGTTTATAACAGAAAGACAAACCTGAAGCTGCTTCAGCTTCTCTGCTGTTTCTTTGTCCTGCTCGAGCTGTTTGATGATTTCATGTGTCTTAACCTGAAATGTTATATGAAGAAAGAGCAGACGGAGGAAATGTTCACGTTTAAGACACAATATTAATAACACAATAGGATTTAAATAAAGCTAGGAATAAAATCTGTATTATGTAAATATAAGCTGGATAATATAAATGAATATTTGTAAATAACACTAAGGAAATATCTTAGTTTCAATTTAGAGTTTCTAAACCTAAAACCAGCTTTTACTTTTCCCTTACTAATAATATGCACACTGTGGGAATTATATCATTTTTATATCATGTTTACAGACATCACATAGATTTATTTCTAGGGTAAAGGTGAAACATATTTTGCTTTATGCTTGCTTAGCAACTAATGATGCAACTAGGTGTTAAAGATAAGCATGCCATGAGTAAGTCGACAGGAAACATCTGGAGGGTGAGACAGCCATATAGGGCAAAATGTTGTTGAACACGTAAACTTGTTTAAATGTCATTAATTATAACTTATGCCTGTTATATTCTTTATTGACGCAAGAAGGGGCATGAACCCTGACATAATAAAACTATTTTAAAAGTATGCTTTGAGCAGAGATCTGTGTTGACAATGTAGTGCTGTGTATCTTCCCACACGTGTGTTTAATAAATTGAATAAATGCTTTAATAAAAAGGATATAGAAGAATAAACATGATATAAAAGTTATATAATTCCCACAACACATAAGTTCTGCTGATTTTTTTTTAATTAATTATATAAATCTACTGTTCATAAGATTGGGAAACCTGCAGTCAGCTGAAACTGAAGAAGTTACTTGGATGAGTGACCAAACGTTTCTTCCATTGAAAACGCTACGTCCAGATGAACAGAATCAGCCTTTTGGGATTATGCATGCACACTGTTTTTTCTTACATTCTTACAGGTATATATCTGGGATTTTTTTTTTATAATTGAGATGCTAAGATTTTGATTTATTGATTCATTTATACTGTACAGTCTGATGGTGAGTAAATATTGATGTGTGCAATTATTCTATTCATAAAGAGAGTTGGGTCAGTAAATTCAAAGTGTTTATAATGGAAACACAAACCTCCAGATTTTTTTTCTCCAGCTGCTTCAGTTTCTCTGCTGTTTCTTTCACCTCCTGAAGCTGATAGATGATGTCAGTATTCTTCTTCCACTGCAGGTGAAATGTTACATGAAGAAAGAGCAGAAGGAGACACTCATGTTTAAGACACAATAATGAAACAAAACCAGAGTCACATTAAAGCTGTATGATGTAAATATAAGGGAGCTGATGTAGCATGATGCTAACAACATTAAGTGTTGTGGGATGATGTCAACAATCTTGCAGTGGTAGGATTTCAAATGTGTGTTTGGTTAATGACACACAAACTGCTGCTGGACAAAACTGCAGGAATATAAGTGCACAGCTCTGTGATCATTGGGAGGATGACAGCATCACATGTGTCCATGTTTACCTCTGTCTGCTGAGAGATGCTTTCACTGACCTTTGATTCCAGTGTAAGAAATGTTTTCATCAGCTTCTGAATGATTTCATCCTTCTCCATCTCAGATTTGATCATCTGTCAGAAAAAAAGACAGATGTTGATGTTTCTGCAGCGCTTTGTTGATAAAAGTGACAAAATTATTGAAGCTTCACACTGTGAGCAACATGTTTCCAACCATAATCAGTCTGATTGGTGGTTTTCTTTTTCTTAATGATACACACTGTATAGAATAAAATTTCTCTACTTTGTCTAAGAGAAACCAAGATTGCGTCAGTGTGTACGGCCTGCCATCTGACTCTGATTGTACTAGTGTTTTATTTTTTTTATTTGTCTTAAAAACGCTAACTTGTAGCTTGTTCCACAATTCCTGTCAGGAATATTAAACAAATATGTAAGACTGCTTTCCTCCATTTGCGCAACATCTCTAAAATTAGAAATATCCTGTCTCAGAGTGACGCTGAAAAACTAGTTCATGCATTTATTACTTCCAGGCTGGACTACTGTAATTCATTATTATCAGGATGTCCTAAAAACTCCCTGAAAAGCCTTCAGTTAATCCAAAATGCTGCAACAAGAGTCCTGACAGGGACTAGAAAGAGAGAGCATATTTCTCCTGTTTTGGCTTCCCTTCATTGGCTTCCTGTTAAATCCAGAATTGAATTCAAAATCCTGCTCCTCACATACAAGGTCTTAAATAATCAGGCCCCATCTTATCTTAATAACCTTGTAGTACCATATTACCCTGTTAGAGCACTTCGCTCCCACTCTGCAGGCCTACTTGTTGTTCCTAGAGTATTTAAAAGTAGAATGAGAGGGAGAGCCTTCAGTTTTCAGGCCCCTCTTCTGTGGAACCAGCTTCCAGTTTGGATTCGGGAGACAGACACTATCTCTACTTTTAAGATTAGGCTTAAAACTTTCCTTTTTGCTAAAGCATATAGTTAGGGCTGGACCAGGTGACCCTGAATCGTCCCTTAGTTATGCTGCAATAGATGTAGGCTGCCGGGGGATTCCCATGATGCATTGAGTTTTTCCTTTCCAGTCACCTTTCTCACTCACTATGTGTTAATAGACCTCTCTGTGTTGAATCATATCTGTTATTAACCTCTGTCTCTCTTCCACAGCATGTCTTTATCCTGTCTTTCTTCTCTCACCCCAACCGGTCGCAGCAGATGGCCGCCCCTCCCTGAGCCTGGTTCTGCCAGAGGTTTCTTCCTGTTAAAAGGGAGTTTTTCCTTCCCACTGTCGCCAAAGTGCTTGCTCATAAGGGGTCATATGATTGTTGTGTTTTTCTCTGTATCTACTGTACAATATAAAGCGCCTTGAGGCAACTTTTGTTGTGATTTGGCGCTATATAAATAAAATTGAATTGAAGGATAAGTCTTGTTAGTGCTCGATCGCTAACAAACAAAACTTTCATTCTTAAGGACTTCATCACTAATCAGGAACTGCATCTAATCCTTGTGGCAGAAGCCTGGCAGGTGAGTCCAGCTGTTTTACGGAACCTTTACCTTCAGACTGTGAATATCTTAATTTAATCTTTTATTTATTTTTATTTTTTTAAGGATTTTTAACAGTTGTTGTGTCAGCCTGTTTTAAAGATGCTGTTGTACAGCCTGTATTTAAAAAACCTAATCTCGAGTTCTCTTCTCTCCCAAATTTCAGGCCTATTTCAAAGCTTCCTTTTCTATCAAAAATTTTGGGAAAGATTGTCCATTTACAAAAGATTGCAGCTGAACAAATACAATGTGCTATTGAGAGGTTTCAGTCTGGTTTAAATCTTCTTCACAGCACTAAAACTACAATTTTAAAAGTTCTTAGTGATCTTTTATTAGCCACTGACTCAGGTGACTCAGCTGTTTCTGCTTTTGGATCTGACCGCTGCCTTTAATACTGTTGACCACATGATCTTGATCTCACAGTTGGAGCATTGCAGCATCAAGGTCATTCCATCAGAGTGGTTCAGGTCTTACCTGTCTGACAGGACTTTCTCTGTGAGCTTTGGAGATTTTATCTCTTCCTCAGCTCCCCCTTACTTGTGGTGGCAAATTTTATTATCTATTTATATGCTGCTTCCAGGTCTATTTTTTGGAAAATATAACATGTTTCCATTCATATGCCAATGACACTCAGATCTGCCTTCAACTGAACAGAAACTGTTCTGTCCTACCTGAACCCTTACTTCAGTGTCTTGGTGGAGTTAAAGCCTGGATGTCTTCTAACTTCCTTAACTTTAATGAGAACAAAACCAAAGTGATCATTTTTGGACCAAGTTGCAATCCCAGCACCTCTCTTGTTAACCTGCACAGTATTGAGCCTTTTATTAAATTGCATGCCAAAAATGTGGGGGTTATAATTGACAGAAAGTTCGCATTTGAAAAAACAGATTAGCCCTGTTGTACAGCGGTCTTTTTTCAACCTTATATCTATCTCTGAAATCATTTTTATCTTTTAAAAGCTTTGAAAGGAGGATCCATGCTTTTATTACATCCCAGCTGGAGACCAGCTGCAGTTGGTCCAGATGCTGCAGCTCGTCTTCTGACACGAACTAAAAGACTTGAACATATTTCCCCGGTGCTTGCCTTCACTTCAGAATTCATTTTAAATTTGATTGTTACAGCTCTTACAGGATACTGTATCTTTACTGAAATAAATGTGTGTGGCGTGGGTGTGGTCTCTGGCCAGCTGCACAGGAGGGGTGACACAGTGAGCTCCTGGGGCGGCGCAGGGGCGGGGTCGACAGGTGTGCTGGGTCCTGACATTGATTGTGTGTCTTTTTATGTTGACAGTGACAGTCGGAGGGGGAGCGGACGTGACAGCACAAAGAGAGCGGGAGTGGCTGTGAATGAGCCCACATCTCCAAATAAAAGTTTGCTGTCAAAATAATCGCTCCAGCGTATGTTTATTGGGTCAAACGCTACAATGTGCAATATTCTCACTCTTGTCTTTGTTTCTTTATACACTGTTAATCACATCAAACGTAAAAATAAACAGAAGCTTTAAATCTCACCTGCTATTTGATCAGGTGTGTGATAACATCAATATGTCATGTGAAATAAGCTCAAATTTCAACAACACAAAATGCTGTCAGTTTAAGTAAAATCTACATTAGACCAAATATTAAGTTCTGATAGATTCTACATATCAAAGTTAGAAAACACTCTGATTTGATGGGAAAAACATTTTCTACTTTACTGAGGAGTTGATTGTACAGTGTTTCATCTTCCTTCATCAACATCTAAAAATCACTGTACAGGGATAAAGGTGACTGTTTATTTACTGAGATCAACAGCAGCATGTATAGCTTCTAAATTCGTATTTAAAATATATTTTAGACCTTTACATTTAGTTTTATTTATTTATTTATTTATTTATTTAGCTAAATAGTCTGTTGGTGAGTAAATACTGATTTGGACAATTATTTTATTCATAAAGAGCCGAGTCAGCAAATTCATAATATTTATGATGAAAAGACAAACCTGCTGATTTTTGGACTCCAGCTGAATCTTCAGGATCTCTGCTGCTTGTTCCAACTGCTGGAGCTGATGGATGGTTTCAGTTTTCTCCTCAGACTGCAGGTGAAATGTTACATGATGAAAGAGCAGAAGGAAGAAATGCTCTCTACTGAGATCAACAGGAGACTTTCCAGATTGAAATCTAAACTGGAAAACTGAAACTTGTTGCTTCTAATATTTGAATGACAATCAGATCAGGAACGATCCTTTAACACAGCAGTGAGTTTACTCCTCTCCATCAGCCTACGACAGCAGCACCATCACACAAAGCCAACAAATCATGTATGTAAAGTGAAGCAGCAGCTTTAGTTTAATGAGAAGCTGAAACAGAGCTGATCCTCTACATGATCACAAACACCAAAAGTGAAGTTTCTGCTTTGACTGTCATGGTCCTGAGTCAATGACACAGTGGTTTGAGGTCTCTGGACTTTATAATGTTTGAATATTCTATGTTGGTTTCATTTATATTATGCTTTAAGTGTGTTTAGGTTAGAATAATCCCTCCCTCTGTTTTCCCCGTCCTCTTGTGTCTAGTTCTGTTTGTTATTTGTGTCTCAGTCTTGTCTCCATACGTATTTGCCTTTCTGGTCCCCAGTCATGTCTCTCCGTCTCATTTGCCCTCAGTGTGTCTCAGTGTGTGTTTCTCATGTTTCCCGTTTTATTTCAGTCTCCTGTCCTGTGTGCATCATGTCCAGCTGTGTTTCCCGGGTGTCTCCTCTCTGCCCTGATGTCCTCTTGTGTATATGATGTCTGTGTCTCCGTCTATTTGGTGTTGTGAGCTCTGTCTAGCTGTGTGTCTTGTCTGTTTAGAAAGTTTCTGTAGTAGTATTTCAAAGAGTTAGTTCCCAGTTCATGTTCACATCACCTGTTTTCTAGGAATTTAGCAATAAAACTATTTCCAGCACAGTTTTGCCTGAGAGTCAACAACTCTGCCTCCCACAGAAAATTTACCATGACATTGACTGATGTTTGGTTGTAGACTGCCTCAAGATCATGTATAGATGATATATTTAGACCCTTAGATTTAGATTTGTTTATTTTTCGTTTATATTGTAAAGTCTGCTGGTGAGTAAGTACTGATGTGCACTTTTATTCTATTCAATTATAGAAAAATGGAAAGACAAACCTCATGAGTTTGGGGCTCCAGCTGTTTCTTCAGGTCTTCTGCTTTTTGTTTCACCTGCACGAGCTGTTTGATGATATCAGTGTTCTTCTTCCACTGCAGGTGAAATGTAGCATGATGTTAACAACATTAGGTGTTTTTATTTATTTTTTACTTATATATAAGGAACCCCATTAGCTTCCACAACAGTTATTGCTGGTCTTCGTGCACAATGCATAAAAGTCAAAAACCCTCTTACAGTATTTACAATAATTAAAAACTGTGTAAATAGATTTTTTTTTTAAAATTAGGAATAGTAGCTAGTTCTCTAATTGCATAAGGCAGTTTATTCCACTTAAAATATGCTCTCAATATAACGATTTCTTTATAAAATTGGTTTTGGATCAAGGAATTACTAAATTGCAGTTTGTTAAAAACCGTGTAGCATGATTGTGTATTTCATACGATACTGCAGCTGAGCAGAGAAAAGATGTGTTGTGTTTAACAGTGTTGCTTTCTTTATAAATAAAAAGAAGCCAAAGTGTAATTTAGTTTGTACTGGAAGCCAAAAACGTTTATTATCTATTCGACTGTGCATTAATAACATCTTATTTAGAGGGAGCATTTCCTAACCACAGCTATGGTCTGTCTCATTTTCTTAAGAACAGAGTCTATATGTTGAGACTATGAGGTGGTGATTTATAGTAACACCAATTAGTTTAATCTGGGTGACCTGTTCTTATACTGATCCAGCTATGGAGACAATCAGCTGTGGACTGTTGACTAAACATAGTCTACTTCCAGTTAACATAGATTTAGGTTTAGATTAACTAGAATCATGTTATTTTTACTTACTGAGCGATGCTTTCACTGACCTTTGATTCCAGTGTAGGAAATGTTTTCATCAGCTCCCGAATGAGTTCATCCTTCTCCTTCTCAGAGTTGATCATCTGTCAGAAAGAAAGACAGATGTTTATATTTCTGCATCAGACATGGTCTGATTTTCTCACCCAATAAAGGGATATTTAATATATCAGTCTACTCTTCATTTTATCAGAAACAGTTTTCACAGCTCATACATTTTCTTTTTATACATATATGTAAGCATCGAGCCAAATTTAGTAATGGCAACATATTAAACGAACAATATTTGTCTCTTATATATATAATACATCTATATATACACTGTCAAAGAGACTTGTCTTTGAGTGAAGATTTAAGGTGATAGGAAATATAAATAAATGCAACTTGAATCTTTACTGAAGCTCAGTATTTGACACAGAGTTCAAGTTCATTGCTGTAATGACTAATAATGATTAATATAATAACTTTAATATTGGCCATATTATATTTACATTACCAAAGTGAGATGACTTTAAACTCATGAACAACATTAGCTAATTGTTATTTACTAGCTAATCTTAAATGACTGTTCAGTACAGAAATGAAGCCCAACAATCATGTTTTACAGTCCTGTGGTCTCAGCCTCTGATACTTATCAAATCACACAAAGCTCAATTAGAAAAAAAATGTACAAAATATGTTCTCCTTCATTTCTGTCAAACAACGCTGTATGACACGTTTCCAGCTGTTAGTATCATGGTTGCTAGGCATCTGTGAGGCTTTGCACCCCTGATGATCCACCAGAACAAAAACAGCAGTGTGTGAGGAAGAGGAGGAGGAAGAGCCAGCAGCAGCTGACAGATGGAGAGAATAGACAGACTGTTCCCTGTTTGTGAAGGACTGCTAGAAAAGTTCAAAATAACTAATTGTCTGTCCTGAATCAGTCTTATTAGGTAATGTTCAAATAATTTGATCATCCCAGTGTTTTCAGTGTGGGAGAAAGTACTCAGGGCCTTCAAGTTACACACTATGAAAGGCAGAAACAAGTTTAATATTCAGAAACCTAAAGTATGTATCAGCAGCAGAATGGAGCTAAAAATAAATGTTTGTTTCAGTTCTATGAAGCTTTGAGTATTTTGGATCAGTAGTACTGCTGTGTTTGTTGCATCATATTGCTGTAATTGTTTATATGCTTTATATATTCTGAGGTAAGTTGATCTATAGTGTTACATCATATTCTATAAGGATGTTATGTGTTTGTAGACTTTCTGCCCAGTTTGACCCATTTAGCAGAAGTCAGCCTGTTTAAGGCTCTGATATCTATTCTGTATGACTTAAAGCAGTTATGACATGGTCTGATTTTCTCACCCAATAAAGGAATATTTAATATATCAGTCTACTCTTCATTCTATCAGAAACCGTTATCACAGCTCGTACATTTTCTTTTTACACATGTATGTAAGCATTGAGCCAAATTTAGTAATGCCAACATATTAAACGAACAACATTTGTCTCTTATAAATGATACATCTACATATACACTATCAAAGATGCTTGTCTTTGAGTGAAGATTTAAGGTGATACAAAATATAAATAACTGCAACTTGAAATCTTTGACACAGAGTTCAGCTTCACTTCTCCCTGTTGGAAGCAGATTGTGAACCATATGACTTTATAGCAGCTTTTTCTGAAATCTGTTCAACCAAACTGACCTACAGGACACACTGCTGGCTAACTGGTGTTTTTATTTTTATCTGGATGGTTCAGCATCACCCAGATACCTGTCAAAGTCCAGGATATACAGCGGTCACAGAACATCTTCGCATTAGGCTCATTATCATCTCGCTTTCCAGTGTGTGTTGCTGATGATTGTTTTCCACATTAGAAACATTAGCTGATGGATTTAAAGATGAACTTTGATAAAGATGTCTCACACCAAATGTTTTCCTTAATTGAACAACAATCTCTCATGAGTGAACAGCTTCATTTAAATCAAGTTTAAATTTATTTAAATCAAGTTTAGATAACAGTTAAACTGCTAATGGTAATTTATATTTCCAGTTTATGATGTGTTCACGTAAACTCTGTAATATGTGAACTTTCTATTTTAATTTTTACTGTTATTAAAATAATTAAAAATACTCAAAAGGGTAGAAATGTGAAATTTGTGTTTCACCTGATTTAACCTCAGTTTGCCGTTGGTCTGTAGCTGTAACTTACTTGAACTAATGATCAGATTTAAAACAAACTAACTGTAAACTGTGTTCAAGGTCATGACTCACTCCGTTTAAATAAATCTCAAAAAGTCTGTTTGATTTATTTTTTCACAACACCCACATGAAAAAAATATCTGCTGTGACTGATGTTTGGCTGTAAACTGTCTCAACGCGTTTAAACTCAAAGATCCAAAGATTCTGTGATTTCCCTCACTAATAATATGCATAGAGACTTTTTTATGTTCTTAAATAAATATAGCCCAGAATTCTTTTTCTACACATATTGTACGGTGTGATGGTGACAAAATACTTGTGTGTACTTTTATTCTATTTATAAAGAGAGTTGAGTCAACAAATTCCCAATGTTTATGGAAACACAAACCTCACGACTTCTGGACTCCAGCTCAGCCTTCAGCTGCTCTGCTGCTTGTTTCACATCCTGGAGCTTTTTGCTGATGTCAGTATTCCAACTCCCCTGCAGATGAAATGTTACATTTAAGACACAATAATGAAACAAAACCAGAGTCACATTAAAGCTGCATTATGTAAATATAAGGGAGCTGATGTAGCATGATGCTAACAACATTAAGTGTTGTGTGATGATGTCAACAATCTTGCAGTGGTAGGATTTCAAAGTTGTGTTTGGTTAATGACACACAAACTGCTGCTGAACAAAACTGCAGGAATATAAGTGCACAGGTCTGTGATCATTGGGAGGATGACAGCATCACATATGTCCATGTTTACCTCTGTCTGCTGAGAGATGCTTTCACTGACCTTTGATTCCAGTGTAGGAAATATTGGCATCACCTTCTGAATGAATTCATCCAGCTCCATCTCAGATTTGATCGTCTGTCAGAAAGAAAGACAGATGTTGATGTTTCTGCCGTGTTTTGATTGTAAAAGTGACAAAATTATTGAACCTTCACTGTGAGCAACATGTTTCCAACCTCTTATTCAATCTGATTGGTGCAGTTATTTTAATGATTAATTTAATTACGGTCACAAACTCACTAAACTAAAGTCAATTTATTAATTTATTTATTTCTTCAGCACTTTCTTTAAATACAACAAATGAGGATTGGTGCTACTCTGCTCCAGGTTATGACCTTGAAAAATAATTGCAGACTCTGATGCCTGAAAAAAACTTTTATTATTTCTGTCAATGTGAACTTTATAGAATAATTAAGGATTCAAACAGAACCACAGTTTTTACAAGGATACTTTAGTACACAGGTGAAACCAGATATTTACAAACACTTCATAAAAAAACTTTTTTCTTTACCGTCAAAGATCAAACTTTTTTGTTTTGTTTTAGATCAATAAATATTAACATATTGTTTGTATTTGTGTAATGTCAGTATAAAGACAAAGAACACAGTTTTTTCATTACTTTCATGCACTAAGTTTATTGTGTCTTTATCTAACAAGACTTCAGGAAAACAACTGTGGACTTCCACATGTGCGGCTCATCTATTGGTGCAATTTCCAGATAACTGAAGGTCCCACGTTCATCAGTTCAAACAATAATACACAAGTATGAAAACACGGGAACGTACAACCATCATACTGCTCGGGAAGGAGACGGATTCTGAGTCGAGCTGAAAGGTTACTCTGAGAAGAGAAAGTCATTACTGCAAAACCATCATAAAAAAGTCAGACTACAGTTTGCAACATGGGGACAAAAATCTTAATATTTGGGGACATGTCCTGAGGTCTGACCAAACAAAAACTGAACTGTAATGATAAACTGTATATTTGAGGAAAAAGGAGGAAGCTTTGAAGCCTCAGAACATCATCCCAACTCTGAAGTGTGGGGGCGACAGCATCATGTTGTGGAGCTGTTTTTTGCTGCAGAAGGGACTGATGCATTTCACAAAATAGATAGCACGTACACGTTTAAGCAACATCTGAAGACATCAGCCACAACGTTGAAGCTTGGTTGTAAACTGGTCTTCTGAATGGACAATAACCCCAAAAATACCTCCAAATTAGTTACAAAGTGTTTTAAAGACAGCAAAGTCAGGGTGTCAGAGTGGCCATCACAAAGCCCTGATCTCAGTCCCACAGAGAATTTGTGGGCAGCACTGAAAAGGTGAGTGACAGCAAGAAGGCCTACAAACCCGGCCCAGTTACACCAGTTCTGTCTCTCAGCGAGCCCAGATTCCAGAAAACTATTGAGAAAGTTTATGGAAGGAAATCTGAAACGTTTGGCTGAAGTGAAACAGTTTGAGAGTAATTCTACTAAATACTAAGAATTGCATGTGTCATGTTTGGGCTGTGTGCAGGCAAGAGAAGGACCCAAACGGAAAACTCACCACGCAGGAATAAAACTCAAAAAGCTGCTTTATTGCAGAATGGCACAAAAAATATAACTAAACTAAACTGGGACATGGATAACTAACACACAGGGAAACACAGCCATGAGGGAGACTACAACACTGACAAAGAGAAACACAGGGCTTAAATACACAGAGGGATAACGAGGGAATGAGACACAGAAGGAGAGCACAGCTGGGAGTAATCAGGCTGGACGAGACAAGGGAAGCAAAACTAGAAACACTCACATGAGACATGGACCTTCAAAGTAAAACAGGAAACACACTGACTGAACTCAAAACATGTAAACTTAACAGCAACTGAGACAGAACATAGGGAGCTGAAACATTGGTGTGGTGGGGCGTGGTCTGCGGTGGCGTGCAGGGAGGTTGGACGCACCTGCACGGCATCCGCAATCACGCCCGCCACGTTAAAACACGGGGACTCAGGTGTGTGTGGGGTGTGTGGTGTTTGAATAAAATGTCCGAAAACGCTGATCCCTGGACCCGCCGTGCCTTATTCATGCCACAATGGGATAGAAAGGCAAAGTAGACACAACATGAACATAACGACGCCCACAGGGAAAGAGCAAAACAGAGCACCGAAACACAGGACCTCTTTCAAAATAAAATAGGAAACAATGAAACACTGACATGACTACATGAACTTGACAACATAGGAAACAGACATGAAACACATGAAGGATAAGGGAGACTTAACACAAGGGTTGAAAACACAAGGGGAATAGAATAAGCAAATGAACATAGAAATCTAATGAGCTTAAACATACACTATAAACATCAAAATGAACTAAAACTCAAAACGCTGGGTCATAAGACCCAGGATCGTGACAGCATGTATACTTCTGACTCTGATGAAGTAATAAAAAACCCATAACAAATATCTTTCTCTATTCTGACATTTCACAAATACAAAATATATGTTAATATTTATTGATCAGAACAAAAAAGTTTACTCTGATTTGATGTTTGACAGTAAAGAAAAATGTTTTTTTTTCTGAAGTGTCTGTAAATATCTGGTTTCAGCTGCATCTTTAATAAAATGAACATGTGCAAGATTCTCACTCTTGTCTTTGTCTCTTCACACACAGTTAATCACATCAAACATTACAATAAACAGAAGCTTTAAATCTCACTTCCACTTAATGCTATTTGATCAGCTGTGTGATAACATCAATATTTAATAAGGAATAAGTTCAAATTTCAACAGAACAAAATGCCCTCAGTTTTAAAAAAAATAAAAAATCAAACTTCCTACTTTACTGTGGAGCAGGTTTTACAGTGTTTCATCCTCTTTTACCCTCAGTGTGTTTTTGGTATGTGGCTAAAGTTTGTTAAACAAAGAATGAGTGAAGGTTCTACATCCTGCTTCCTACAACTGAACAGATAAAGACTGTATCCACACGATACATAAAGGAGCAACATGTTCTTATCCCAAAGTGTAACATATCGACACTGTGACAAATCGTTGGTACGTTACACTTTCACCCACCCAACATGTCTGTATGTTACACGTTTGAAAACATGAGAACCGTTTGGAATGAATCTACACATGTACATTTATTTTACTTTATCATCGCTTTGAAAAACACTGTCTGACACGATTAGGGCTGTGGTTCGAGTTAGGCCTGGAATAAACAGTTGGATCGTGTCTTACCACCAGGAGTGTATCATAGGGAAACAGAAGGTTTGTTGTAGAACCTATCGCCCCAGGATGTGACAAAACGCTGGCATGTTACACGTTGGGAAAGTCAGCGGTCTCAAAGGAGATGTTATTATTTTGCTTCTTTGTCACTGCTTGTAAGAACCATGTTCATGCTGTATTGATCCCTTTGTAAAGGTTTCAACTTTCTTTTAAAAAATCTCAGAAAATCACTTTGATTTATTTTTTCCACAACATCCAAAAAATCTCTGTACAGAGAAGTTTCTTCTGTGACTGATGTTTGGCTGTAGACTGCCTCAACATGCAGATCTTAAACTGAGTGGGGAGGGTTAGGACAATGAGACCCTGAGATCCAGCACATATTCTTACATGGACACATCCTGGATTCTTTTTTTTATATTTCAGACCTTCAGATTTGGTGAGTAAATATTGATGTGCATTCTATTCATGAAGAGAGTTCAGTCAGTAAATTTTGAATGTTTACAACTGAAAAACAAACCTCAAGAGAATTCTTCTCCACCTGATCCTTCAGTGTTGCTGTTCTTTGTTTCAACTGCTGGAGCTGCTGTTTGATGATTTCAGTCGTCTTCTCTGACTGCAGCTGAAATGTTACATGAAGAAAGAGCAGAAGGAAGAAATGTTCATGTTTAAGACACAATAATGAAAACACAACCAGAGTCACATTAAAGCTGTATGATGTAAATATAAGGGAGCTGATGTAGCATGATGCTAACAACATAAGGTGTTGTGGGATGATGTCAACAATCTTGCAGTGGTAGGATTTCAAAGTTGTGTTTGGTTAATGACACACAAACTGCTGCTGGACAAAACTGCAGGAATATAAGTGCACAGGTCTGTGATCATTGGGAGGATGACAGCATCACATATGTTCATGTTTACCTCTGTCTGCTGAGAGGTGTTTGCACTGACCTTTGAGTCCAGTGTAAGAAGTGTCTGCATCAGCTTCTGAATGAATTCATCCTTCTCCCTCTCAGAGTTGATCATCTATCAGAAATAAAGACAGATGTTGATATTTCTTCTTTATTTCGCCAGAGCTTAAATGATATTTTTACATGTTGTAGTGCCATTTTTGGGAGCATTTCAAGTTGATATACATCAATACAACAATTATAGCCCAAATTTTAATAATATGTCTGCATTAAGTGCATGGTTGAGGAGGTCCTACGAAGAGCAGGCACCCGCCCATTAGCCGATGTTGTTGCAGAAAGGCGCTTCCGCTTTGCGGGCCATATTTTACGCCTACCCCCTCATCGCCCAGCAAAGATTGCCATGACATGGCGTCCACGCACTGGCAAGCGAAAGCAAGGCCGACCAAAGACCACATGGCGTTGAACATTCATGGACGATCTGAGAACTGTCGACATTGCCTGGGACAAAGCTGAAGCAGTCGCTGCTGACTGACATCGATGGAGATCACTAGCTGCCCGATGCGCCGCCCGGCGTAGGAGGAACTAAGCTAAGCTAAGCTAAGTGCATAATAATTACATAAATTGCAGAAAAGTGCAATAAACTACAAAAAATGTAAAATCGTTTTTGTTTTTTTAACATATATTTCTAGTTAGAGAAATTTAAGAGGCTTATCCCTCAAAACTGTAAATACAAAAAAGTTGCACAAAATAGTTTCCCACCACAGGAAATTTATTTTAAGTGTCTTCATAGTTTTATTTTTGAAATACACCAATTTTTATATACTGCAGGAAAAACAAAAATAAATATTATAATGCAAATTTGCAAAAAGAGAGCATATGCATCAAAATAAACTATTTCCAGCAGTGCAATATGAGTCCTAAGCATCCCAGAAACGACACAGAAAGTCATAAATTCAAACATAACTTTTAAAAACACAAGTATAGGCTCATGAGGCCCAGATGGTAAAAAACTACATTTCCGCAAAATGACGTCACTTCCGGTTCCGGGGAGGACTTGGCAGACATGTCTATTCCAACGTAGGAAGTGTTACAAACAGCTGATCGGATCGGCAAAGCGTGTTTCTGGAATATTATGTTTTTGTTGCTGCAAGTGCTTTTTATGCAGTTTTTGCAAAGCTATGTGTGGAAGGAAACTGTGACCTAGGACAAGCTGATGGCATAAGATGTAAGTACAACTCCTCCGGTTTCATATGCAAAAAAAATTATTGCGCTAGCTTACGTGGTTGCAGTGCTACCGGGATTTAAAAATAGTTACGTAAAACGGAGCGTGCCCGTTTAGACAACAAATACACAAAATAATTTTCCTTCCTTACTCTGCAACTGCAACAATGGAAGGCAAAACACATGTGTGTGATTACACAATGCAATCACACATTCATTCATAAAAAGTTAATAAATTAAGTTCTATATAGAAATAAGAGAATGAGAATTAATAAGACATTTGTTGTCAAATAAACAAAATTATATTTAAAGTTTCCTTCATAACTCTTTACAATACAGAGATTAAGAGAATTTTGTCAGCATATTAAAATATTTACAAACCTCATGACATTTGGACTTGAACTGATTCTTCAGTTTCTCTGCTGCTTGTTTCTCCTGCTTGAGCTGATTGATGGTTTCAGTATTCTTCTTCTCTGACTGCAGGTGAAATGTTACATGAAGAAAGACCAGAAGGAAGAAATGTTAATGTTTAAGACACAATAATGAAAACACAACCAGAGTCACATTAAAGCTTTAAATAACAGCTGAATTATGGAAATATAAGTTGGTTCATACAAATAAGTAACGATGAACAATTTATTTAAATGTTTTATTTGAATTATCTAAATAATTTTAATAAATGAAGGCCCAAAGGATATATTTGATTTTGAATGTAGTGTCTCCAAAAATAAAAGTAGATTTTACTTAAACACACACACAAACAAAATATAACATTTATAAAATCTGATTTATAAAACAAAACAACTACACTGTTTTGTGTTTATTGGTAAAGTTTTACGTCACTCCTAAAAACAGAGGGACAAATAATTTTCTACTCACTTCCAAATACAGGTGACACTTTTGCCTCTGCTGTTGCTGCCCTAAAACAACACTTTTTACTTAAAGTAAATGTTGTTGTGGAAACACATGCTTTCACAAAGTGAACACAAGCTTCACATTAGACAGTTATTCAGTATGTGGCCAGCTTGTGTGACCTTGCTTTTAAACGTGAGTTTGATGACAGAACAGAAGAAATGATCAGCTAGCTGAACACGTGTTTAGCTCCAGCACAGGAGAAAGACCTGATTGGATAAAGCTGCTACACTTGCAACACAAACGGAAGCTGCAGTTCAATGAGCTAATTTTATAGTCTGTCTAAGTCTCCTGCTGCAAAATGATCTAAGAACTGTTTCGGCTGTGGTTCAAACAGTCATCTAGCTGACTTTCATCAGTGTCCTGCTGCCAGAGCTACTTGTAAACTGTGTGATAAAGTTTGTCCGTGTCTGCTGCTCATCCAAGACAAGAGATGTTTGGCGAGTCCACCTACCAAAACTGACTGCACTTTACTTAACAGACGCTTTGTATGCATCAAAAAGATTAAAATGCAGCATAAATGTGAGCACACCTACTTCCTCAGCTAAGGACATCCATCTGATTTTGGACACAGGCTCAGCAGTTTGTATTTTTCCTAACAAATCTACAAAGAGCACTTCAGCGATACAGCACTAAAACCACCTGATATTCAACTGGTTACATACACAAAGAAAATAATTCCTGTGTTAGGCTGAACATCACCCTTTTAGGCAACACTGTTCTACCCCCATGTGCTGCTCTTACTGCTTCTGTGATGTCTACAAACACATCACCTGCTTCTTGTATCCCTGCTGCCCCGGATATTGTCTGTGTGCATAAAGTGAAACAACTCTGAAAAACAACTCTCATGCCTCCGAATGAGGCAAGATTTTCTTGTAAAACAAAGGCGGGCCTGGCAAAAAACATTTGGGAACCACTGCTGTAGACAAACACCAGGGTCCTCATCCTATACACACACACAGACAAGTCTTACATGTTGCCCCATCTCACAGGCCTATACCTTCCCTTTAAGGAGAGAGATTTACACTCTTTTCACTGAGCTGTTGCCTCCCTTCTTCCACAGACAAGCAGGAGGGCCCCACTCTATCTATCTACCCCCCCCCCCCCCCCCCCCCCCCACACACACACACACACACATACGCCTGAATGTCTCTGACTTACTGCAATGGCCACTGTTTGTGTCTGTGTAGAACACGTGATAGAGCATAAGACATGTTTGTGCAGCTGACCTAAGTGACAAAGTGATATTACTATTACTAAAGTGATATGGTTAAAATATGTGATCAATACATAGAATAAAGAAATTTCCATCACATGGCACAGAGAAACCTGTGTTTGCTTCCCCCAAACTGTCAGCAACAGAACAAATGTTTTTTACTGTTGAAAAAGAAGCTCTTGCTGGTGTGTGTGCTGCAGAGAAAAGGAGAACATATTTGTGAGGCCGACGTTTCACTCTGCAGACAGACCACCAAGCTCTGACAACGCTGCTGAGCAACAAAGGGATTCATAGGGCGAGAATGAGTATCACCCGCTGGTCTGCTGTTATTTACCGCCCAGATTCTCTGAGTCATACAGCTGACTGTCTATCTCGTCTGTTTCTGCCTGTTTCTTCTCATCTCACTTCGGATGCAGATCTTGAAATGGTAGCTGAAATTTCTGCTGCCATGTCGTCACTTCCAGTTGCTGATTTTCACTCTGCCTGTTCGACTTGACCTGAACTGTTTGCTTTGCACTCACAAATACAAAGTGTTTTGTCTGCCTACATCAAATCACTTGCACCTTATTACAACATCCATAATGAACTCTCAACTCTAAGTAATTATGTTCTCAGAGGCTCAAGACTCGTTGCACCATGTTCAGTGAGACCTAAACTGAACCTAAACACATTAAAGTCACCAAAGGATTGTGACAAAGCAAAGATTAAGACACTTCTACTGGTGGCATTGACTGACTCCTACTCCAAATGGCCAGAGCTTGCCTTTTCATGTTCTGCTAATACTACTGATGTTATTCAGTTTATCTCATCTGTCTTTAGTCCTCACAGCAACCCAGAGAAAATAGTAAGAGACAACGGTACACAGTTTACCTCTGAATTGTTCAGCTCTTTCCTCCAAAATAGAGGCATCTCACAGCAGAACATTTGTCTACTACCCAGCTCCAAATAGAGCAAATGAACGATTTCATCGTGACCTCTGCACCTGCATCCAGACAGCAATCCAGCCGTCACAGCCATGGAAGCAGACTGTGTTGGATTGGCTTCAAGTTTACTGTACAACACTGCATGAGACCACTTCCATCTCTCCCTACAAACTCCTGTATGGCAGAAAGATGCGGCCTGAACTGCACATACTACCTTTGCCTTCTGCTGTAAGAAATATCAGCTGAAGAGGCAATTATTAATTACAAAAGCGTCAAGTATGGAAGCCATCTCACAGGAGAGAGTGTGAGGATGAGGAAACCACATCATTATGTAAGAGGACCGCAAATTTACTTCTACTGACCTGATAGCACGCAACTTAAGTTTTTAAGTTAAATAAATAAATAAATGAAGCAAGTATGTGTGACAACAACACACACCGTCTCGGTGAGGTCAATAAATTTCTCTGTACATTTTCAACCAACAACAACACCCTGCAATAAAAGACAGTCTTCACCCTGATGAGAAAACACTGAATCTCAGAGTGACTGATGTCTGTAAAACTCTGGGAGAGTGAGTGTATGAAAGGCAGCAGGACAACATTCAAGGACGAGTACTCAGAGAGTGCTGAGCAGCTAGCACACGTCCTTACAGACATCTTTAACACCTCGCTGGAGCAGAAACCATCATGTTTCGAATCTGTCACCATAACTCCAGTGCCCAGAAAATCCACCATCATGCGTTTTGCCCTTTGCATTAACTCCCTTAATAATGAAGTCCTTGTAGAGTCCCTTTCACATCAGTCTTCGTACTGGCCAAACTGCTCCACAGAGCGACGTCCTCTGCTCTTCACCTGAGCTTTACGAGAACAGTCATGTATGAATGCTGTTTGTTGGTTGATCATCCCCCAGGAGGTGGTGAAAAAACCGACTCCTCCCACAGGTATCAGCACCCCCATGTGTATCTGGCTGCTGGTCTTCCTCAATGACAGAACTCACTCTGTGGGTGTGGGAAACAGCATCTTCAACTCCACCTGTCTCTCCATTGGCTCCCATCAGGACTGTTTACTGAGCCCGCTGCTTTTCACGCTGCTGACACATGACTGCAGCGCTGCAACTTCCTCTAATCGCATGATTAGTAACGCAAATGACACAACAGTGGAGGGTCTCATTATGGACAACACAGATCTTTCCTATAGAGGACCGGTGCAGTGTCAACAATCCTGAATGTCAAGAAGACCAAGAAGTTGATCATCAACTTCAGGACAAAACAGTCCAGTCCTTCACCACTAATCACTGACAACAGAGCTGTGGAGGTAGTCAGCAGTGTCAACTTTCTGGGGATACAGATACCTAAGAAGTTAGACTCGTCACCAAACACATGAGCACTGGTTAAACAGTCTCAGCAGTGTCTGAGCTTCCTGCTTCCTTCCAGGACTTCTCTTCCATCCATCCAGGATGTCGAGCACAGATGCTGTCTCAGCAGAGTCCATAACATCATCAGAGACTCCGCCCACCCCCACCATGCACTGTGCTACCTGCTGCCCTGTGGAAAGAGGTTTAGCAGCATCAGGACCAGGACAGCCAGATGTTACAATAGTTTCATTCTCCAACCATCAGCACACCAACCACCCACCCTGACTGCCTCCCCCCTCCCCTCTGTCCCCCATGACTGTATATTTACAGCTGTGTCATTTCATGGCTGAAATGATGATTGTACACTTTTCTGCTGCTGTTACTCCTGTTCAGTATATTAAAGGTCCTGCACAGCTTTTCTTTGCCAATAAAAATATTTCATAATCCTAATAACATTTCTTTTCCTATATTGTTACACGTTTATCCAAGACTCTTATTTATATTTGAAACCTTTAGACTTATTTTTATTGATTTATTTATATTCTACAGTCTGATGACGAGTAAATGCACCACAACTTCATTCTGATGTGCACTAACTGTTCTGAATGACAATAAAGTGGTGATTCTGTTCTATTCTGATAGCTTTATACAGAGAGATTAAATCAAAGCTATTTTATGTAAATATAAGTGAGCTGATGTAGCCTGATGTTAACAACATGAAGTGTTGTGAGATGATCTGAAAAATGTGTATAAGGTGGATTTATAAGTGCTTTTGTGGTCAATGATACAGAAACTGCAACAATGGAAGGAAACACACATGTGTGTGATTACACAATACAATCACACATTCATACATAAAAAATAATAAATTAAGTTCTATATAGAATTAAGAGCCTGCTATGATATAAATTACAAAACTTCGATCCCAAAGAAACACATTCATTTGCATTTCATTATTAGTTCATAATTAATTGAGTATTTTAAATTAACAGTGTTGATATAAATGAAAAAAGGCAGATGATGAGTTTCTGCATGTCAGCACTTTCTTTGGATGTAAACATGAATTATAATCTTGTTCAATATATAGAAACTGTTACTTTTATAGACTTTTGGTGTCAAATAAACAAACTAATATCTAAAGTTTGCTTCATAAATATTTACAATACAGAGATAAAGAGAGTTGAGTAATTAAATTCTGAATGTTTATAATGGAAACACAAACCTCACGAATTTTGTCCTCCAGCTGCTTCTTCAGGTTCTCTGCTGCTTTTTTCTCCTGCTGGAGCTGATTGATGATTTCAGTATTCATGTGAAATGTTACATAAAGAAAGAGAAGAAGGAAGAAATGTTCATGTTTAAGACACAATAATGAAACACAACCAGAGTCACATTAAAGCTCTGAATTATAGCTGTATCATGTAAATATAAGTTGGCTGATAAAAAAAAAAAAAAGTAAATAAATTAAGACCCTAAGGAAATATTTGAGTTTGAATGTGTTGTCTCCCAAAATAAAAGTCATTTTTGGTTAAATAAATAAATGCACAAAATATAACATTTATCAAGTCTGATTTATAAAATAAAGAAAAGATTAAAATAATGAGTTTTTTTTAGCTTTTACTTGAGTGCAGCTGGATTTCAGTGTCACTAAAGGGTTTGTGGTGTTTTGTGTTGGTAAATAAAGCATCAGTGTCAGAATTAAATGTAAAAACATAAAAGCATTTTTTGTCTTTTGCCTTTGTTTTCATCGTCCCTACGCATGCTCAATCATCCAGGTAAGTTTTCAGTGGGAGAAACCTTTCGTCACTCATCCAAGTGACTTCTTCAGTCTCAGCTGACTGCAGGTTTCCAATCTTATAAACAGTACATTTGCATAATGACTAATACGAGCACCACTGAAGGAACAATGGGTTGTCAGGTCAGATCCTTGATCAACATCATCATGTTTAAGGAACACGTCTGCTCAGTGACAAATAGTTGGAGATCAACATATTCCTAAATAAAAAATAAAGAACGAGGTTGCCACGTTCTTCGGTCATTTTGCTGTTCAGTTATGTCCTACAGCAACTACGACAACATTTGTAGACAAGTTCCTAAATTTATGTTTCAAATCTATGAGGCACCGCCTGTAAAATAAATAAAAATAAACACCTTCAAGCACGGAGAATACAACAGAATAAAGATTGTTGTCAATAAATGACAGTTAATCACAGCATCACTGCAAACAGCAGATAAATCAGCCTAAAATATTATAATCAGTACAGCTCTGCTTATTTTCAATGAATTATATAAAATCAGAATTTCTGAATTTTTCTTCAGAGTGTTTCGATCAGCAGAGAAAGAGATCTGATTAAACATGGCAGTCATGTAAATGCAGGAAGTTAATGTATAAAAAATGAACCTGTTGTTTTGTGGAATCGAGCTCATTGTTCAGTCCCTCCATTTCTCTCTTCATGTTCTGTTTCTCTTCCTGGGCTTGACTGATGTTTCCAGAAAGCTGCAATTAAAAAGAAACAAAGACAGAGAAGACAAAAGTACGTTTTTATGTTTTTTGTTATAACATGTGGGTGATTACACAGAGTCAACAAATTAATTACTATATGGAATCACAAGTTTGATATGATATAACTTGAGGAATGGAGAACCTAAAGAAACAACTTTGTTTGAATTTCATTATAAGTAAATTAATTAAGCTTTGTCTTAAATTAAGAGTTTTCATATAAGAAGCAAGTATGTGTGACAACAACACACACCGTCTCAATGAACTCAACAAATTTCTCTGTACATTTTCAACCAACAACAACACCCTGCAATAAAAGACAGTCTTCACCCTGATGAGAAAACACTGAATCTCAGAGTGACTGATGTCTGTAAAACTCTGAGGAGAGTGAGTGTATGAAAGGCAGCAGGACAACATTCAAGGACGAGTACTCAGAGAGTGTGCTGAGCAGCTAGCACACGTCCTTACAGACATCTTTAACACCTCGCTGGAGCAGAATGTTGTTCCAAAATGTTTCAAATCTGTCACCATAATTCCAGTGCCCAAAACATCCACCATCATGCGTTTTGCCCTTTGCATTAACTCCCTTAATAATGAAGTCCTTGTAGAGTCCCTTCCACATCAGTCTTTGTACTGGCCAAACCGCTCCACAGAGCGATGTCGTCTGCTCGTTACCTGAGCTTTACGAGAACAGTCACGTATGAATGCTGTTTGTTGGTTGATCATCCCCCAGGAGGTGGTGAAAAAACTGACCCCTCCCACAGGTATCAACACCCCCATGTGTATCTGGCTGCTGGACTTCCTCAATAACAGAAATCACTCTGTGAGAGTGGGAAACAGCATCTTCAGCTCCACCTGTCTCTCCATTGGCTCCCATCAGGGCTGTTTACTGAGCCCACTGCTGTTCACGCTGCTGACACATGACTGCAGCGCTGCAACTTCCTCTAATCGCATGATTAGGAACGCAAATGACACAACAGTGGAGGGTCTCATTATGGACAACATAGATCTGTCCTATAGAGGACCGGTGCAGTGTCAACAATCCTGAATGTCAAGAAGACCAAGAAGTTGATCATCAACTTCAGGACAAAACAGTCCAGTCATTCACCACTAATCACTGACAACAGAGCTGTGGAGGTAGTCAGCAGTGTCAACTTTCTGGGGGTACAGATAACTAAGAAGTTAGACTGGTCACCAAACACATCAGCACTGGTTAAATAGTCTCAGTAGTGTCTGAGCTTCCTGCTTCCTTCCAGGACTTCTCTTCCATCCATCCAGGAAGTCGAGCACAGATGCTGTCTCAGCAGAGTCCATAACATCATCAGAGACTCCGCCCACCCCCACCATGCACTGTGCTACCTGCTGCCCTCTGGAAAGAGGTTTAGCAGCATCAGGACCAGGACAGCCAGATGTTACAATAGTTTCATTCTCCAACCATCAGCACACCAACCACCCACCCTGACTGCCTCCCCCCTCCCCTCTGTCCCCCATGACTGTATATTTACAGCTGTGTCATTTCATGGCTGAAATGATGATTGTGCACTTTTCTGCTGCTGTTACTGCTGTTCAGTATATTAAAGGTCCTGCACAGCTTTTCTTTGCCAATAAAAATATTTCATAATCCTAATAATTTCTTTACCTATATTGTTACACGTTTATCCAATACTCTTTTTTATACTTGAAACCTTTAGACTTATTTTTTATTGATTTATTGATATTCTACATTCTGATGACGAGTAAATGCACCACAATTTCATTCTGATGTGCACTAACTGTTCTGAATGACAATAAAGTGGTGATTCTGTTCTATTCTGATAGCTTTATACAAAGAGATTAAATCAAAGCTATTTTATGTAAATATAAGTGAGCTGATGTAGCCTGATGTTAACAACATGAAGTGTTGTGGGATGATCTGAAAAATGTGTATAAGGTGGATTTATAAGTGCTTTTGTGGTCAATGATACAGAAACTGCAACAATGGAAGGAAACACACATGTGTGTGATTACACAATACAATCACACATTCATACATAAAAAATAATAAATTAAGTTCTATATAGAATTAAGAGCCTGCTATGATATAAATTACAAAAGGACGATCCCAAAGAAACACATTCATTTGCATTTCATTATTAGTTCATAATTAATTGAGTATTTTAAATTAACAATGTTGATATAAATGAAAAAAGGAAGATGATGAGTTTCTGCATGTCAGCACTTTCTTTGGATGTAAACAAGAATTATAATCTTGTTCAATATATAGAAACAGTTACTTTTATAGACTTTTGGTGTCAAATAAACAAACTAATATCTAAAGTTTGCTTCATAAATATTTACAATACAGAGATAAAGAGAGTTGAGTCAGTAAATTCTGAATGTTTATAATGGAAACACAAACCTCACGAATTTTGTCCTCCAGCTGCTTCTTCAGGTCCTCTGCTGCTTTTTTCTCCTGCTGGAGCTGATTGATGATTTCAGTATTCATGTGAAATGTCACATAAAGAAAAAGAAGAAGGAAGAAATGTTCATGTTTAAGACACAATAATGAAACACAACCAGAGTCACATTAAAGCCCTGAATTAAAGCTGTATCATGTAAATATAATTTGGCTGATAAAAAAAGCAAATAAATTAAGATCCTAAGGAAATATTTGAGTTTGAATGTGTTGTCTCCCAAAATAAAAGTGATTTTTGGTTAAAAAGATAAATGCACAAAATATAACATTTATCAAGTCTGATTTATAAAATAAAGAAAAGATTAAAATATTGAGTTTTTTTTAGCTTTTACTTGAGTGCAGCTGGATTTCAGTGTCACTAAAGGGTTTGTGGTGTCCTGTGTTGGTCGATAAAGCATCAGTGTCAGAATTAAATGTAAAAACATAAAAGCATTTTTTGTCTTTTGCCTGTGTTTCATCGTCCCTACGCATGCTCAATCATCCAGGTAAGTTTTCAGGGGGAGAAACCTTTCGTCACTCATCCAAGTGACTTCTTCAGTCTCAGCTGACTGCAGGTTTCCCCAAATCTTATAAACAGTACATTTGCATAATGATTAATACGAGCACCACTGAAGGAACAATGAGCTGTGAGGTCAGATCCTTGATCAACATCATCATGTTTAAGGAACACGTCTGTTCAGTGACAAATAGTTGGAGATCAACATATTCCTAAATAAAACATAAAGAACGAGGTTGCCACGTTCTTCGGTCATTTTGCTGTTCAGTTATGTCCTACATCAACTACGACAACATTTCTAGACGAGTTCCTGAATTTATGTTTCAAATTTATGAGGCACTGGCTGGAAAATAAATGAAAATAAACACCTTCAAGCACGGAGAATACAACAGAACACAGATTGTTGTCAATAAATGACAGTTAATCACAGCATCACTGCAAACAGCAGATAAATCAGCCTAAAAAATATAATCAGTACAGCTCTGCTTATGTTCAATGAATTATATAAAATCAGAATTTCTGAATTTTTCTTCAGAGTGTTTCGATCAGCAGAGAAAGAGATCTGATTAAACATGGCAGTCATGTAAATGCAGGAAGTTAGTGTATAAAAAATGAACCTGTTGGTTTCTGGAGCAGAGCTCATTTTTCAGTCCCTCCATTTCACTCTTCATGTTCTGTTTCTTTTTCTGGGCTTGACTGATGTTTCCATAAAGCTGCAATTTAAAATAAACAAAGACAGAGAAGACAAAAGTACGTTTTTATTTTTTTTGCTATAACATCTGAGTGATTACACAGAGTCAACAAATTAATTACTATATGGAATCACAAGTTTAATATGAAATAAACTGAAGAATGGAGAACCTAAAGAAACAACTGTGTTTGAATTTCATTATAAGTAAATTAATTAAGCATCATCTTAAATTAAGAGTTTTCATATAAAAAGCAAGTATGTGTGACAACAACACACACCGTCTCAATGAACTCAACAAATTTCTCTGTACATTTTCAACCAACAACAACACCCTGCAATAAAAGACAGTCTTCACCCTGATGAGAAAACACTGAATCTCAGAGTGACTGATGTCTGTAAAACTCTGAGGAGAGTGAGTGTATGAAAGGCAGCAGGACAACATTCAAGGACGAGTACTCAGAGAGTGTGCTGAGCAGCTAGCACACGTCCTTACAGACATCTTTAACACCTCGCTGGTGCAGAATGTTGTTCCAAAATGTTTCAAATCTGTCACCATAATTCCAGTGCCCAAAACATCCACCATCATGCGTTTTGCCCTTTGCATTAACTCCCTTAATAATGAAGTCCTTGTAGAGTCCCTTCCACATCAGTCTTTGTACTGGCCAAACCGCTCCACAGAGCGATGTCCTCTGCTTGTTACCTGAGCTTTACGAGAACAGTCACGTATGAATGCTGTTTGTTGGTTGATCATCCCCCAGGAGGTGGTGAAAAAACTGACCCCTCCCACAGGTATCAACACCCCCATGTGTATCTGGCTGCTGGTCTTCCACAATGACAGAACTCACTCTGTGAGAGTGGGAAACAGCATCTTCAACTCCACCTGTCTCTCCATTGTTTACTGAGCCCGCTGCTTTTCACGCTGCTGACACATGACTGCAGCGCTGCAACTTCCTCTAATCGCATGATTAGGAACACAAATGACACAACAGTGGTGGGTCTCATTATGGACAACATAGATCTGTCCTATAGAGGACCGGTGCAGTGTCAACAATCCTGAATGTCAAGAAGACCAAGAAGTTGATCATCAACTTCAGGACAAAACAGTCCAGTCATTCACCACTAATCACTGACAACAGAGCTGTGGAGGTAGTCAGCAGTGTCAACTTTCTGGGGGTACAGATAACTAAGAAGTTAGACTGGTCACCAAACACATCAGCACTGGTTAAACAGTCTCAGCAGTGTCTGAGCTTCCTGCTTCCTTCCAGGACTTCTCTTCCATCCATCCAGGAAGTCGAGCACAGATGCTGTCTCAGCAGAGTCCATAACATCATCAGAGACTCCGCCCACCCCCACCATGCACTGTGCTACCTGCTGCCCTCTGGAAAGAGGTTTAGCAGCATCAGGACCAGGACAGCCAGATGTTACAATAGTTTCATTCTCCAACCATCAGCACACCAACCACCCACCCTGATTTATTTATATTCTACATTCTGATGACGAGTAAATGCACCACAATTTCATTCTGATGTGCACTAACTGTTCTGAATGACAATAAAGTGGTGATTCTGTTCTATTCTGATAGCTTTATACAAAGAGATTAAATCAAAGCTATTTTATGTAAATATAAGTGAGCTGATGTAGCCTGATGTTAACAACATGAAGTGTTGTGGGATGATCTGAAAAATGTGTATAAGGTGGATTTATAAGTGCTTTTGTGGTCAATGATACAGAAACTGCAACAATGGAAGGAAACACACATGTGTGTGATTACACAATACAATCACACATTCATACATAAAAAATAATAAATTAAGTTCTATATAGAATTAAGAGCCTGCTATGATATAAATTACAAAAGAATGATCCCAAAGAAACACATTCATTTGCATTTCATTATTAGTTCATAATTAATTGAGTATTTTAAATTAACAATGTTGATATAAATGAAAAAAGGAAGATGATGAGTTTCTGCATGTCAGCACTTTCTTTGGATGTAAACATGAATTATAATCTTGTTCAATATATAGAAACAGTTAATTTTATAGACTTTTGGTGTCAAATAAACAAACTAATATCTAAAGTTTGCTTCATAAATATTTACAATACAGAGATAAAGAGAGTTGAGTAATTAAATTCTGAATGTTTATAATGGAAACACAAACCTCACGAATTTTGTCCTCCAGCTGCTTCTTCAGGTTCTCTGCTGCTTTTTTCTCCTGCTGGAGCTGATTGATGATTTCAGTATTCATGTGAAATGTTACATAAAGAAAGAGAAGAAGGAAGAAATGTTCATGTTTCAGACACAATAATGAAACACAACCAGAGTCACATTAAAGCCCTGAATTAAAGCTGTATCATGTAAATATAATTTGGCTGATAAAAAAAGCAAATAAATTAAGATCCTAAGGAAATATTTGAGTTTGAATGTGTTGTCTCCCAAAATAAAAGTCATTTTTGGTTAAATAAATAAATGCACAAAATATAACATTTATCAAGTCTGATTTATAAAATAAAGAAAAGATTAAAATAATGAGTTTTTTTTAGCTTTTACTTGAGTGCAGCTGGATTTCAGTGTCACTAAAGGGTTTGTGGTGTTTTGTGTTGGTCAGTAAAGCATCAGTGTCAGAATTAAATGTAAAAACATAAAAGCATTTTTTGTCTTTTGCCTGTGTTTCATCGTCCCTACGCATGCTCAATCATCCAGGTGAGTTTTCAGTGGGAGAAACCTTTCGTCACTCATCCAAGTGACTCTTCAGTCTCAGCTGACTGCAGGTTTCCCCAAATCTTATAAACAGTACATTTGCATAATGACTAATACGAGCACCACTGAAGGAACAATGGGCTGTGAGGTCAGATCCTTGATCAACATCATCATGTTTAAGGAACACGTCTGTTCAGTGACAAATAGTTGGAGATCAACATATTCCTAAATAAAAAATAAAGAACGAGGTTGCCACGTTCTTCGGTCATTTTGCTGTTCAGTTATGTCCTACAGCAACTACGACAACATTTCTAGACGAGTTCCTGAATTTATGTTTCAAATCTATGAGGCACCGCCTGTAAAATAAATAAAAATAAACACCTTCAAGCACAGAGAATACAACAGAACAAAGATTGTTGTCAATAAATGACAGTTAATCACAGCATCACTGCAAACAGCAGATAAATCAGCCTAAAAAATATAATCAGTACAGCTCTGCTTATTTTCAATGAATTATATAAAATCAGAATTTCTGAATTTTTCTTCAGAGTGTTTCGATCAGCAGAGAAAGAGATCTGATTAAACATGGCAGTCATGTAAATGCAGGAAGTTAATGTATAAAAAATGAACCTGTTGTTTTGTGGAATCGAGCTCATTTCTCAGTCTCTCCATCTTCTGTTTCTCTTTCTGGGCTTGACTGATGTTTCCAGTGAGCTGCAATTAAAAAGAAACAAAGACAGAGAAGACAAAAGTACGTTTTTATGTTTTTTGTTATAACATGTGGGTGATTACACAGAGTCAACAAATTAATTACTATATGGAATCACAAGTTTGATATGAAATAAACTGAAGAATGGAGAACCTAAAGAAAAAACTGTGTTTGAATTTCATTATAAGTAAATTAATTAAGATTTGTCTTAATTTAAGAGTTTTCATATGAGAAGCAAGTATGTGTGACAACAACACACACCGTCTCAATGAACTCAACAAATTTCTCTGTACATTTTCAACCAACAACAACACCCTGCAATAACAGACAGTCTTCACCCTGATGAGAAAACACTGAATCTCAGAGTGACTGATGTCTGTAAAACTCTGAGGAGAGTGAGTGTATGAAAGGCAGCAGGACAACATTCAAGGACGAGTACTCAGAGTGTGCTGAGCAGCTAGCACACGTCCTTACAGACATCTTTAACACCTCGCTGGAGCAGAATGTTGTTCCATCATGTTTGAAATCTGTCACCATAACTCCATTGCCCAAAAAATCCACCATCATGCGTTTTGCCCTTTGCAACTTCCTCTAATCGCATGATTAGGAACACAAATGACACAACAGTGGTGGGTCTCATTATGGACAACATAGATCTGTCCTATAGAGGACCGGTGCAGTGTCAACAATCCTGAATGTCAAGAAGACCAAGAAGTTGATCATCAATTTCAGGACAAAACAGTCCAGTTATTCACCACTAATCACTGACAACAGAGCTGTGGAGGTAGTCAGCAGTGTCAACTTTCTGGGGGTACATATAACTAAGAAGTTAGACTGGTCACCAAACACATCAGCACTGGTTAAACAGTCTCAGCAGTGTCTGAGCTTCCTGCTTCCTTCCAGGACTTCTCTTCCATCCATCCAGGAAGTCGAGCACAGATGCTGTCTCAGCAGAGTCCATAACATCATCAGAGACTCCGCCCACCCCCACCATGCACTGTGCTACCTGCTGCCCTCTGGAAAGAGGTTTAGCAGCATCAGGACCAGGACAGCCAGATGTTACAATAGTTTCATTCTCCAACCATCAGCACACCAACCACCCACCCTGATTTATTTATATTCTACAGTCTGATGACGAGTAAATGCTCCACAATTTCATTCTGATGTGCACTAACTGTTCTGAATGACAATAAAGTGGTGATTCTGTTCTATTCTGATAGCTTTATATAAAGAGATTAAATCAAAGCTATTTTATGTAAATATAAGTGAGCTGATGTAGCCTGATGTTAACAACATGAAGTGTTGTGGGACGATCTGAAAAATGTGTATAAGGTGGATTTATAAGTGCTTTTGTGGTCAATGATACAGAAACTGCAACAATGGAAGGAAACACACATGTGTGTGATTACACAATACAATCACACATTCATACATAAAAAATAATAAATTAAGTTCTATATAGAATTAAGAGCCTGCTATGATATAAATTACAAAAGAATGATCCCAAAGAAACACATTCATTTGCATTTCATTATTAGTTTATAATTAGTTGAGTATTTTAAATTTACAGTGTTGATATAAATGAAAAAAGGAAGATGATGAGTTTCTGCATGTCAGCACTTTCTTTGGATGTAAACATGAATTATAATCTTGTCCAAGTTGATGATCTAGGACTCAGCTCATCACTGTGTCAGTGGATCCTCAACTTCCTCACAGACAGAACCCAATCAGTGAGGGTGGGAAAACAAGTCTCCCCCTCCATCTCACTCAGCACTGGAGTGCCTCAGGGCTGTGTTTTAAGCCCCCTGCTGTACTCACTGTACACGTATGACTGTGTAGCCACATCAGACACCACCTCCATTGTCAAGTTTGCTGACGACACTGTTGTTGTAGGCCTGATCTCCGACAACATCGAGACGGCCTACCTGGAGGAGATTAGGAACCTGGAGACCTGGTGCCAGGAGAATAACCTCCTCCTAAACATCAGCAAGACTAAGGAGCTGATCGTGGACTTCACTACAAAGCAGGCAAGGAATTACAAGCCACTCATCATCAGTGGCACGCCCGTGGAGAGAGTGGACAGTTTCCGATACCTGGGTGTCCACATCACTCAGGACCTGTCATGGTCCTGCCACATCAACACCCTGGTTAAGAAAGCCCGTCAGCGTCTCTTCTTCCTCAGAAGACTTAGAGACTTCCATCTGCCACTGAAGGTGCTCAAGAACTTTTACTCCTGCACCATCGAGAGCGTCCTGACGGCAAACATCTGCACCTGGTTTGGGAACAGCACCAAGCAGGACAGACGAGATCTGCAAAGAGTGGTGCGCTCAGCCGAATGCATCATTCAATCAGAGCTCCCTGACCTGCTGTCCATCTACACCAAGCGGTGCAAGTCCAAAGCTAGGAAGATTATGATGGACTTCTCCCATCCCAACAATGGACTCTTCTCACTGTTGAGGTCTGGGAAGCGCTTCCCAGACCTCAACCTTAAGGCCAAAACAGAGAGAATGAGGAGGAGCTTCTTCCCCCAGGCTATTCGGGCCCTGAACCAGGTGTAGGACTGGACTCTCACACACATCACATCACCACACGCACTACCACACATTTCCTATAATCCTATAATTCCTATAATTTATAATCTTTATAATCTCCTTCTGCTATGTGCACATTTTTTACTGTAAATTCCTAAGTTAATTTTTAAATTTTGTAGTAACCTGTAAATTGTAAATACTGTAAAACTTTTTTTCTGTCATTTAATGGTTGGGCATTGTACAGCTACAAGCATTTCACCCCCATGTCATACTGTGTATGGTTGTGTGTGTGTGACAAATAAAATTTGAATTTGAATTTGAATATAGAAACAGTTACTTTTATAGACATTTGGTGTCAATTAAACAAAATAAAAGAATTTTGGTGTCTTGTGTTGGTCAGTAAAGCATCAGTGTCAGAATTAAATGTAAAAACATAAAAGCATTTTTTGTCTTTTGCCTTTGTTTCATCGTCCCTACGCATGCTTAATCATCCAGGTGAGTTTTCAGTGGGAGAAACCTTTCGTCACTCATCCAAGTGACTTCTTCAGTCTCAGCTGACTGCAGGTTTCCCCAAATCTTATAAACAGTACATTTGCATAATGACTAATACGAGCACCAATGAAGGAACAATGGGCTGTGAGGTCAGATCCTTGATCAACATCATCATGTTTAAGGAACACGTCTGCTCAGTGACAAATAGTTGGAGATCAACATATTCCTAAATAAAAAATAAACAAAGAACGAGGTTGCCACGTTCTTCGGTCATTTTGCTGTTCAGTTATGTCCTACAGCAACTACGACAACATTTGTAGACGAGTTCCTGAATTTATGTTTCAAATTTATGAGGCAATGCCTGGAAAATAAATGAAAATAAACACCTTCAAGCACAGAGAATACAACAGAACAAAGATTGTTGTCAATAAATGACAGTTAATCACAGCATCACTGCAAACAGCAGATAAATCAGCCTAAAAAATATAATCAGTACAGCTCTGCTTATTTTCAATGAATTATATAAAATCAGAATTTCTGAATTTTTCTTCAGAGTGTTTCGATCAGCAGAGAAAGAGATCTGATTAAACATGGCAGTCATGTAAATGCAGGAAGTTAGTGTATAAAAAATGAACCTGTTGGTTTCTGGAGCAGAGCTCATTGTTCAGTCCCTCCATTTCACTCTTCATGTTCTGTTTCTCTTTCTGGGCTTGACTGATGTTTCCATAAAGCTGCAATTAAAGAGAAACAAAGACAGAGAAGACAAAAGTACGTTTTTATGTTTTTTGCTATAACATCTGAGTGATTACACAGAGTCAACAAATTAATTGCTATATGGAATCACAAGTTTAATATGATATAACTTGAAGAATGGAGACCCTAAAGAAACAACTGTGTTTTTAATTTCATTATAAGTAAATTAATTAAGCTTTGTCTTAAATTAAGAGTTTTCATATAAGAAGCAAGTATGTGTGACAACAACCCACACTGTCTCAATGAACTCAACAAATTTCTCTGTACATTTTCAACCAACAACAACACCCTGCAATAACAGACAGTCTTCACTCTGATGAGAAAACACTGAATCTCAGAGTGACTGATGTCTGTAAAACTCTGAGGAGAGTGAGTGTATGAAAGGCAGCAGGACAACATTCAAGGACGAGTCCTCAGAGAGTGTGCTGACCACAGATGGGCAATAACGCGTAATCCGATTACATTTTGATAGGTAATGTGATAGGTTTACTTTTTTGGAGAAGTAATCAGTAATTAGTAATGATGTCCTCTGCTCTTCACCTGAGCTTTACACATCTGGAGGACACAGTCACATACAAATTCAGCATTATGACACCCCCACCCCCACCTCTGTTTTCTGAGCGATGCTTTCACTGACCTTTGATTCCAGTGTAGGAAATGTTTTCATCAGCTTCTGAATGATTTCATCCTTTTCGTTCTCAGATACGATGATCTGTCAGAAAGAAACACAGACAGACAGATGTTGATGTTTCTGCAGCACTTTGTTGATAAAAGTGACAAAATTATTGAAGCTTCACACTGTGAGCAACATGTTTCCAACCATTGTGTCCTGATTGGTGTTTATTTTTCAGTGATACAGACTGTAGAGAGTAATATGTAATATGTAAGAATCTAAATGATTTTAATTACAGTCATAAACACACAAAAAACTAAAATCACTTTATTTCTTAGACATTTTATTTAAACACAACTACTGAGGATTAGTGCTACCCTGTGCTACTCTGCTTCAGCTTATGACCATCAACCACACAAGTCTCATATACTCTACAGTCTGACAGCACATTTATTTTTGTTGTCAGTTTAAGTTTGTAAAATAATAATGAACTTAAACATAACCACAGCTTTTACAAGGATACAGTAACGTGTCTTTAATGAAATGAACCTGAGCAATATTCTCACTCTTATCTTTGTCTCTTCACACACAGTTAATCACATCAAACGTAACAATAAACAGAAGCTTTAAATCTCACTTCACTTAGTGCTGTTTGATCAGGTGTGTGATAAAGTCAATATTTAATATGAAATAAGTTCAAATTTCAACAACACAAAATGCTGCCAGTTTAAAAAAATAAATGAACATTAGACCAAATAAATATTCTGCTGTGGTAGTTTCCAACATATTAAACTTATTTGATGACAGACTTTTTTTCTTTGCTGTGGATCCTATTTTTCCCACATCCTCAAAATCTCCTTAAAGTGAAGGTTACTGTGTTCATTTACTGAGTTCTCATTTTAGACCTTTAGATTTAAATGAATTAGTATATATATATATATATATATATATATATATATATATATATATATATATATATATATATATATATATATATATATATTATACTATTCATAAGTTGAATCAGTAATTTCTCAATGTTAACGGAAAGACAAACCTCTGGATTTTTGTTCTCCAACTGGTTCTTCAGGTCCTCTGCTGCTACTTTCACCTCCTGGAGCTGTTTGAGGAATTCAGTATTCTTCTCTAACTGCAGGTGAAATTTTACATGAAGAAATGTTCATGTTTAAGACAGAATAATGAAACACAACCAGAGTCAAGTTAAGGCTGTAAATAAAAGCTGCATTATGTAAATGTAATAGAATGATATATAAAAACTAATACATGAAGAATTATTTGTAAATAAATGGAGACCCTGGGCAGCTCAGTAGTCTATCACAGGGCTAACACAGAGACAACAACCATTAACAGCTATGGGTATTTTATAATAATCTATTAACCTTGTAGCTGAAATGCTTGTGTGGGTTGCCGTGTCAACACAAGAAGCCAGCATCATAGATCATCATATCATTTTCTAATTGTTTTCCCCCGTAGGAAAATTACTCCTCTGCATTTAACCCATTCACCCAGTTAAGCAGTGGGCATCCACCAATGCAGCGCCTGGGGAGCAGTGTGTAGGGACGGTACGTTGCTCAGGGGTACCTCAGGGTAGCCGTTCAGTGGAGTCAAACCCCTGACCTTCCAATCAATGGGCCACCACTCTACCTACTGAGCTATCCCTGCCTCTGTGCTGCCCCATGTGAATACGGCAGCATTTAGATCAAAAATAAATGCACAAACTCTAACGGTGTGTTCACAGTGAATGTGTTAGATGCGACCAGAGCGTCAGGTCTACATGAAAAGTCAATGGAGAAGTGATGACACGCGACTGGGGTCCTGCGAAAACTCAGAAGCAGAAAATGCTCTCAGTTTAAAAAAACCCCACAAAAATAAATAAAAAAATTATTCAGCTGTGGTAGATTCCTGCATATCAAACACTCTGATTTCACAACAGACTTTTTCTTCTTTGCTGTGGAGCATTTTTTACATTGTGTCATCCTATTTTTCCCACATCCATAAAATCTCTGTAAAGGAGGTGACAGTGTTCATTTACTGAGATCCACAGTTTGCATATCATAAATTTTTTTTCTCATATTTAAGACCTTTAGATTTAGATTAGCTTACTTATATTGTACAGTCTGATGGTGAGTAAATACTGATGTTTACAATTATACGATTCACAAAGAGAGTTAAATCAGCAAAATCACAGTGTTTATAACTGAAAGACAAACCTCTGGATTTTTGTTCTCCAGCTGATTTTTCCATTTATCTGATGTTTGTTGGAGCTGATTGATGATTTCAGTATTATTCTCTGACTGCAGCTGAAATGTTACATGAAGAAAGAGCAGAAGGAAGAAATGTTCATGTTTAAGACACAATAATGAAACACAACCAGAGTCAGATTAAAGCTGTGTGATGTAAATATAAGGGAGCTGATGTAGCATGATGCTAACAACATTAAGTGTTGTGGGATGATGTGAAAAATCTTGGATTGTTGGATGTCAAAGTTGTGTTTGGTTAATGACACACAAACTGCTGTTGGACAAAACTGCAGGAATATAAGTGCACAGCTCTGTGATCATTGGGAGGATGACAGCATCACATATGTTCATGTTTACCTCTGTGTGCTGAGAGATGCTGAGCTTTGAGTCCAGTGTAAGAAGTGTCTCCATCAGCTTCTGAATAAATCCAGTCTTCTCCATCTCAGATTTGATCATCTGTCAGAAAAAAACACAGACAGACAGATGTTGATGTTTCTGCAACACTTTGTTGGTTAAAGTGACAAAACTAAGTTTCACACTTTGAGTAACATGTTTCCAACCATTGTGTCCCCTTACTCAATCTGTTTGGTGTCTTTTTAATGATACAGACTGTACAGAGTAATTTATAAAGAAAGTAAATTATTTTATTTACAGTTACAAACACAAGAAAACTATCGATCCATTCTCTACCACTTATCCTTCCCAGGGTCGAGGGGGGGCTGGAGCCTATCCCAGCTGTCTTAGGGTGAGAGGCAGGGTACACCCTGGACAGGCCGCCAGTCTGTCGCAGGGCTAACACATAGACAGTGTTGGGAAGGTTACTTTTAAAATGTATTCCATTACAGATTACAGAATACACGCCCCAAAATGTATTCTGTAACGTATTCCGTTACGTTACTCAATGAGAGTAACGTATTCTGAATACTTTGGATTACTTAATATATTATCATGCTGTTTACAACTACATGAATGTACTATTGCTGTGATTTATTACTGTTACTGAAGGTCCGCGGCTCCGAACCGTAGTAAAGGGACCTCTGGCTAATACGGCGGGTTCTGTGTCGGGCTCGTAGCCGAAAACTAGCTTTACTTTGTTGTCTGGGTCAACTTTGCTAGCGAGAGACAGAGAGAGGGGTTGAAAGGCTGCTCCAACAGAACTTATTGTTTCAGAGGAAAACACGAACACGGTGTACAGTCGAGTCTTAATAGCTTACTTACAGCTGGGCTCGTCAGGCTCTCTTCTTGGCTGCAGTGGTTATTATTATATTTACATGCTTCCAGCTCCCGTTTCTGCTCGATGACAGCTCGTACTTTTCCTTTTTCTCCCTCCCTCGCTCACAGACACATAACGGTTATGGCAGTCCATTCTCCCTGCAGCACGGACTACACTGCCTATGATGCTACATTCTTTAGAGCTATACCTGTAGCATTCTGCCTGTTAGCTTAGCACAACAACAACAACAGGCGCTCTCTCACCCAGGAAACACGCAGAGAGAGCGTCACCCTGTAACCATGGCAACCGTAACACTGCCGCCTGGAACAACAGAACGTAGCTGTCAAACAAAACCCAAACAGTCCTGACCCGCCACAATATGAAACAGGGAAGTACCGCCGTGTAATCCATTTATTTCAACAAAGTAACTGTATTCTAAATACCACCTTTTTAAACGGTAACTGTAACGGAATACAGTTACTCATATTTTGTATTTTAAATACGTAACGGCGGTACATGTATTCCGTTACTTCCCAACACTGCACATAGACACAGACAACCATTGGCACAGACACTGTGGGAGGAAGCCGGAGTACCCGCAGACAACCCAAGCAATCATGGTGGTTAGCACTGTTGCCGCACAGCAAGAAGGTCCTGAGTTCAATTCCACCATCAGGCCGGGGTCTTTCTGTTTGCATGTTCTCCCCGTGTTTGTGTGCGTTCTCTACAGGTACTCTGGCTTCTTCCTACATTTCAAAGACATGCAGTTAGTGGCGATAGGTTAATTAGTAACTCTAAATTCCCCGTGGGTGTGAGTGTGAATGGTTGTCTGTCTCCATGTGTTAGCCTTTTGTAAATAAATAGAGACCCTGGAGAGGTCAGGTGTCTATCACAGGGCTAACACTGTATAAAAGGCTCTGAGATTTTATGTTCCTGAAATATTGTTCTGAGTGAGGTTATGGGAAATGACGTAAGCATGAGTTTGATGTGCTGTGCTGCTGCTCCAGAGGGAGAGAGGGTACTTCTGGGTCGGTTTTTGGTTATCACCTCATGATGTAAGCTGTGTTCCTGTTTGCAATCCTTCACAGTGATACTCCAAGTGTTAAGTCAATGCCTGAAAGTAAGTTACCTTAAATATGTTTATTTGCAAACTCGGCTTGAATTACTTTCTACTGAGTTATAACCAATGTTCCCTCTAATTTTTCATGTGTCTGAGCAAACACACAAACTCCCTGAGCGATCCCTTGGACCACTGTGAGCAACATTAAACATGTGCACTGTGGTCACGCCAGCATCGAATCCATCCAAGTTACATGGTTTATTAAAATAATCAAATTACAGCATTTACATTTATGTTAGACTACTTTTAATTAACTGCTTTAGCCCACTTACAATGAAAATTTTAAAAAAAACAACAAATCTTGTTCATGACCTGTGTAGTATGTTAACACTATTGGAAGTAAAAATAACTTGAACTCTAACTTTGAAAACACACTTTCATTTTTTTTTTTTTTTTATAAAGCTCTGACTTGCATTAAGAGTCTGTGGTCTGGGAGAGAGTCCTGGTGTCTCTGTCTGCAAAATACAGTAAATAATGACCAATGCTGGGCAATTAATTATATAGTCACTTCTTCAAAAAAGTTACTGAGCTTTGCAACAAAGTTTTTTGCAGCTATTTACCTAAAAATGCAGCCAAGGTGTTTTTTTAGATATTTAGAATTTTGAAAACACAACTTTCTTCTTCTTCTTCTTCTTCTTTTTTATAAAGCTCTGACTTGTATTATGAGTCTGTGGTCTGGGAGAGAGTCCTGTAAATCTCTGTCTGCAAAATACAGTATATAAAGACCAATGTTGGTCTTTATATACTTTATATAACATTCAGCAGTCGCCTCATTGTTCTGACAAACACAACAAAACTATTGACTACACTACACACTAACTACACAAGACAACACACTAACTTTAGCCTCCAAACAAGCTAAACGTCGCAAATCTCTCACATCTCAAAACACCGCCGTCAAACTTCCCCCCTTCCTAAACAACTAAATACCATGTTGCTATATCATTTTTTGATTGGTCGACATGGTACATTTTCCCGCCAATAGGAAAGAGTAGGGGGTTTTCTTTGGTTTTGTTTTTGCTCACAAGCGGAGAGTGCCTTTGAGCGCTTTCTCTATAGTATATATAAACAACGATAGTATTCAGGAAGAAAACCAAATATTGCATATTTTTTTATCATAACTCTGGTTTTACGTGGCCTATCAACACAATTTAAAAACTAGTATAAAGTCCACACTTTTCCTGTCAATTGTTCCGTCTGTCCTGCTCACATCTCCAATGGTTGTACACGTTGTCATTAACGTGGCTTCACTCCACATCAGCCACGCTGCTCTGCTAGCTAAAACACTGGTGTCAGCACATAAGGACGCTGTCATAGCCTGTCAACGACGTTGATTAGCTGCGTATATGCGAATGTGAATCGCATCATTGGCTGGAGCAGCCAGTCACCGGTCACTTACTGACTCACATTGGAAAACCGAATGAATTGTTAAAGTATTTATTTTAGTTTCAATTCAGGTTAGATTTTTTTTGTGTGCAGAGACCGTGCCAGCAGTGCGCGATTGCACATGCGCACAGCTTAGAGGGAACATTGGCTATAGCGCGTTTTCATGCGGTGAATAAGGCATGTGCCGCCATAGTGTAGTAATTTTATTCAGCCACACGATGGCGCATTTAATGATGGTTAGAGACGGTGAATGTCTCTGCTTGTAGTATGACGTTACCACTGTGTTTAATCTGAGTTCTCTATGTTTGAACCTAGTAATGTAATATTTATTGGTTTATATATTATGTCATGGACATTATATGGATAGATCGATGTGTAACTTTATCTTACTTTATATTTTGAGTTTATATTAGTTGAACCAGTGTTGCTGTAATATATTTGGTCTACGGCAACTTATTATTTACTACAGACTATTGGCAACATTGAGCATTGAAGTGACGATAAACCAGCTGACTGTGACAGTTCAGCAAAGTGGAAGCCTCTTGTCCTCCTTCCTGTGTTCTGACCGACACACCATCTTGTTAGCTGCTGAACCTAAAATAACCACCCCTCACCTATTACTCCTCAATAAACACAGAGGAGAACAACCATTCACATCTATGAGCAATTCAGAGTAATCTGTAAACCTAACCTCCCTAACTGCAAGTCTTTGGACTGTGGTAGGAAGCCAGATTATCTGGACAGAACCCGTGCAGACACGGGGAGAACATGCAAATCCCAGCCAGATGGTGGATTTGAACACAAGACTTTCTTGCTTCTTGGAAATGGTGCTAACCACCATGCCACTGTGCCATGTTTCACGGTTTTAGATAACTGACAGCCTGGAATGGTTATTAAACTGCACTGGTTAAACAGTCTCAGCAGTCTCTGCACTTTGCATTTTGGATGAGGAGAGCACAGCTTTCTCCTCCATCATCTCCACTTCCTACTGAGGCAGCATCAAAAGTGTGCTGAGCAGCTGTGTCTTCATCTGGTTTGACAGCTTCAAGGCCTCAGAGAGGAAATCACTGCAGAGAAGATCATCAGGACTTCTCCTCCATCCATCCAGGATGTCGAGCACAGATGCTGTCTCAGCAGAGTCCATAACATCATCAGAGACTCCACCCACCCCCACCATGCACTGTTCTACCTGCTGCTTTATTTATTTTTATATTCGATGACGAGTAAATGCACTGGAATTTCATTCTGATGTGCACTAACTGCTCCGAATGACAACAAACTGGCGATTCTATTTTATTCTATAATCATAAATAAATGAAATAACTAAATGAAAGAAGAAAGTTGCTACATTTCTGCAAGTCAGTACTTTCTTTGAATAACAACATGAATTATAATTTCGTTCAATGTATAGAAAAAGTTCCTGTTTCAGACATTTGTTAACAAATAAACAAACTAATCTCTTTCATAACTCTTTACAATACAGAGATAAAGAGACATTTAATAGGAACACAAACACACATATGACAAATAAATAACAAATAACAAATCCAAACCTTTGCTTTAATGTTCTGCAGGTTCTTTTCAGCTTTCTCCCTCCTCCCTTGTTCCTCCAGGAGTTTCCTCCTTGAAGTTATTGGCAACTGAGAGATGGCAGACAAACAAAGTACAAATACTTGTTACTGTACTTCAGTAGAATTTTCAGGTATCTGTACTTTACTTGAGTATTTATTTTTATGAGAACTTTTTAAGTTTACTTTAGTTATTGCGCATTGGATATTCATCACTTTGAGCCTCCAAACATCAAACCAATTTGAGCCAGGATGAGGATGTCGCATAAATACAGATGACATGTGCCAAAGTCAGGAGTTAAAGTGTGTGTGTGTGTGTGTGTGTGTGTGTGCGCAAAGGTGGTTTATGAGGACATTTCACAAGAATACACGCCACACTGTCCGGACATTTGGAATTATGAGGACAGGGCCGATGTCCTCACAATTCATGGAATGAAAACTCGATGTGAGGGTGCTTAAATAGGTGTCAAAAGCCTAAATTCAAAATTTCAGCGAAATCGAAAAAAAGTCCTTACTATTCACAATTACCCAACTTTTGTGTATAATCTGCGTATCAACACAGCTCCCCTGTAGACCGGTTTGGGTACTGCACCTGGTCATGAATATTCACACAACGTGTATTTTTTAAGGCTTCTGATTGGCTAACAGCCGGAAGGTCCCTATAATTACGGTTTTTGTCAGATAGTGTGTGTTACATAAAACAATTCTGTGTTCTGATTGGCTGGCAGGCAGAAGGTCCTTATAATTACGTTTTTTTTTTTAAAAAGATTGTGTGTTACATAACAAAGTTCTGTATTCTGACTGGCTGACAGTTGGAAGGTACCCATTGTTGTAGTTTTTATTAAAAATAGTGTTTCAAAACATGACCATAGATAAATCCTTAAAACTCTGTTAAATTTAAAACTCCACTTTCAGTGATACTGAGATGACTAAACTACTTAATCTAGCACTTAATATATACTGTAGTTATGCTTTATTAACTCTTGACTGTGTGATGGTTAATTTTTTAAGCATTTCTTTTTTCATATTTTGCTCTAGGAATCCTTTATATTATATATATTATATGTATTATTATATATTATAATAGAGGAGAGGAGAAAAGTGCGACCGCCTTCGTCAAGAGCAGTTTTCCTATTTTATTGTGAAGGTCCTGTGTTTCCATGTTCATTCTGTTCAGTTTTGCTCCCCCTGTCTCGTTATGGTTATTCGTGTTACTGTGTTCCTTGTGTGTTCTCACTTCCTTCTTATCCTTCTGTGTATTTAGGTCAGTGTCTCCCTCAGTCCTGTGTTGCTTCCTCCCTCCTTACTATGTGCGTGTCCCTGTGTCCTTCCTCATGTATTTAGGGCTCCAATTATAGTTCATGTTATTTTTCCCAGTTTCGGTTTTGTATGACTTTTTTGTGCTCAGTAATAAAGCTGTATTTTGAGTTCACATTTCACCCTAGTGAGTTTGCGTTTGGGTCCTATCCTGCATGAAATCAGCTGCTTTATGACACCATCTGTCATGGCTGGGCAACACTCGTTGCCTTGTTGTTGTTCGTGTGTAATTTACGTTGAGTACGCTAACCACGTTATTAAATTAATGCACGTAAGGTGAACTAGCAAACACCGTCATATTTACATGCGGCTGTCTTCTTGTTTGATGGCAGATACTCCCTTCACCCTGGCCAAAGGCTAAAATGACCAAAGAAAAAGAGGGAAACAGCTAAACATGAGAGGTTTTTGGATAAAGTTTGTGTTTTTTTCCATTGTTTAAGCACTGCTTCCAGCCAAGAGTAATGCCATAAATCCCCTATAGCTGCAGAAACGGCTAACATTCTTATCTTTTTACAAAAAAACAGCTAAACATGAGAGGTTTTTGGACAAAGTGTGTGTTCTCCATTCTTTAAGCACCGGTTCAAGCACCGTTTAAGCACCGGCACCGTTTCAAAAGTACCGGTTTGGTACTGGTATCGGATAAAACCTAAACGATACCCATCCCTAATCATCAGTGCATCAGGAAGATAAACACAAGTGATTAGGTGCTTAGTAAATAGTTCAAGCAGCTGAAACCTCAGGAGGAGGAGGTGGAGCAGGAAGCATCATGGAAGGACAAACCCTTGTAGGATGAAGCACTAATCAGGGCTCCAAGTGCAAGACCAGTAGAGGCTGGTGTTTACCACACCAGGCAGGACCCTAGATCCAGTCTGTGCAAAGATGCCTGCCATATATGATCTCTCACCTTCTCAACAAAATCCAAAGGGTTCTGGATGTGGTGTTTGGAGCTGCTTATAAATGGGTTGTGGACAGAAGACAGAAATGTTGAGATGTTATAGGTGACCAAATTGATCATCCAAACAATTGTTCTTAAACATACACCCTGGCCTCATCAGTTCTCATGGCCACTGATCAATGGTCATGACAAATTGGATACTAATGATCATGGAACTGACCTCACAGCCCATTGTTGATGCTAGTTTCTGTCATTATGTAAATGTACTGTTTATAAGGTTGGGGAAACCTGCAGTAGGCTGAGACTGAAGAATTCACCAGTTGGGGATGAAACATTTCTAAAAATCACTAAAAATAGTATGTCCAGATGAACAGATTCAGCATTCTGGTACTCTTTAAAGAATGTAAAAGTAAGGTTTGAGATTAGCCTATAATTAGATAAGTCAGCTGGGTAAAGTGATGACTTTTCTCTTGTTTATAGTCCCCTCATGCTTCAAGAGGACCACCGTCCTGAAGAAACCTAATGTGAGCTGACTCAGTGACTGTCACCCAAGAGCACTTACGCCCATTGTTATGAAGTGCTTTGAGCATATAGTCAAAGTTCACATCACATCTTCAATGCCATCTCGACCAGTTTCAGTTTACCTACAGGCCAGAAAGATCCACAGATGATGCAATAGCATTAGCTCAGCATATTGCCCTCTCCCACCTGGATCATAAAACACATGCAGTGGTGTGAAAAAGTATTTGCCCCCTTCCTAATTTCTTAGTTTTTTTTATTTTATTTTTTTGCATATTTATCACACTCACATGTTTCAGATCATCAAACACGTTTTCATATTACACAAAGATAATATGAGCAAATACAAAATTTACTAAGGGAAATAAGCTATCCATACCTACCCGGTCCAGTGTGAAATAGTAACTGCCCCCTCTTGTTAAATCATCAATTAACAGTTTTTGTAAAGCTGAGTTCAGTTTCACTGGCCACACCCATACCTGATTATTACAGACCTGCTGAATGAAGAAATCACTTAAAGAGAACCTGTCTGACAAAGTGAAGAAGGCTAAAAGATCTCAAAAAGCCAAAGAGCTTCACAATCTACAAAAACAATATGAGAAACAAAGTCATTGACATCTATCCATCTGGGAAGGGTTACAAAGACATTTCCATCGCTTTGGCACTGCAGAGAGTCATTATCCACAAATGGAGAAGACTTAAAACAGTGCTGAACCTTCCCAGGAGCAGCCTGCCTACCAAAATTACTCTAAGAGCGCACTGCCGACTCATCAAGGAGGTCACAAGAGAACAGCCAGAACAGCATCTAAAGAACTGCAGACCTCACTTGTCTCAGTTAAGATCAGAGTTCATTATTCAACAATAAGAAAAAGTCTGGGCAAAAATGGCATCCATGGGAGAGGTCCAAGGAAAAAACTACCATTGACCAAAAAGAACACAAGGGCTCCTCTCATATGTGCCAAAAAACATCTTAATGATCCTGAAGACTTTTGGGAAAATATTCTGTTGACTGACAAGACAAAAGATGAACATTTTGGAAGCTTTGAATCCCGTTACATCTTTTATCAAACTAACACAACATTTCATAAAAAGAACATATAGCAACAGTCACACATGGTGGTGTTATGTGATGGTCTGGAACTGCTTTGCTTCATGACACCTTGCTGTAATTGATGGAACCATGACTTCTGCTCTCTACCAGAAAATCCTGAAGGAGAATGGCCGGCAATCAGTTCATGTCCTGAAGTGGACATGAACTGAACATGAACTCATGAAGTTGGGTACTTGGGTTATACAAAAGGACAATGATCTGAAACACATCAGTAAGTCCACCTTTGACTGGTTAAAAACCCTCAAAAGGAAACCAAAATAAAGGTTTTGGATGGGCAGGTGACACTACCATCATTCGTTGCATTTCAGATGGAGACGAGTCTGCTTACAGAGCAGAGGTGAGAGCCCTGACATGGTGTCAGGAAAACAACCTACTGCTACCTACCCTGTCACTTGGTGTTCGCTCGCTCTGTAGTAGAGTATCACTTCCTGTTCCTGCTCAAACACAGTGGTGTTTCTGAGTAGCTTATTTGCTTAGCAGTTTAATTAACAACTTTTAAATACATTCTTTTTTCAGAGTATAATCTTCACGTGCTTCATCCGAAGCACACTTTCTGTGTACTCACTACCTAATTTATAGCCAAAGTTTTCACTCACTGTCTCTGTACTGTTTTGCTAGCTTAGCTTAGCTCGTAGCCGGCTCGTTAGCACCATGGCTACTTCACCTGTCCCTCCTGCACTTTCTTGCTCATTGTGTCAGATGTTTAGTTACTCCTCGGCCTCCTTTAGCAGTAATGATATCTGTAACAAATGTAGCATATTTGCAGCTCTGGAGGCCAGGATTACTGAATTGGAGACTCGGCTTTGCACCCTTCATTCACCCTTAGCTAGCCAGGCCCCTGTAGCTGGTGCAGCCGAAGATAGCGTAGGCCCCGCTAGCTGTTCCCCGGCAGATCCCAAGCAGCTGGGGAAAGAGGGCGGCTGGGTGACGGTGAGGAGGAAGCATAGTCCTAAACAGAAGCCCCAGGTACACCACCAACCCGTTCATGTGTCTAACCGTTTTTCCCCACTCTGCGACACACCCGCTGGGGGTCAAACTCTGGTAATTGGTGATTCTGTTCTCAGACATGTGAAGCTAGAGACACCGGCAACCATAGTCAATTGTCTTCCAGGGGCCAGAGCAGGCGACATTGAAGGAAATTTAAAACTGCTGGCTAAGGGTAAACGTAAATTCAGTAAAATCATAATTCACGTCGGCAGTAATGACACCCGGTTACGCCAATCGGAGGTCACTAAAATCAATATTGAATCGGTGTGCAACTTTGCCAAAACAATGTCGGACTCTGTAGTTTTCTCTGGTCCCCTCCCCAATCAGACCAGGAGTGACATATTTAGCCGCATGTTCTCCTTAAATTGCTGGCTGTCTGAGTGGTGTCCCAGAAACGATGTGGGCTTCATAGATAATTGGCAAACCTTCTGGAGGAAACCTGGTCTTGTTAGGAGAGACGGCATCCATCCCACTTTGGATGGAGCAGCTCTCATTTCTAGAAATATGGACAAATTTATTAAACCCCTCAAAATATGACTATCCAGAGTTGGGACCAGGAAGCAGAGTTGCAGTCTTACACGCCTCTCTGCAGCTTCTCTCCTCCTGCTACCCCCCCAAAAACCCATCTTCATAAAGACTGTGTCTGCTTCCAAAAAGAAAAAAAACAAACTAAAAACCAGCAACAAACAACTTAAACATAAACAATTACAAAGAAAGAACAATACAGTATCCACATCTGAACCAAAGAGTAAAACAGTGAAATGTGGATTATTAAATATTAGGTCTCTCTCCTCCAAGTCTCTGTTAGTACATGACTTAATAATTGATCAACAAATTGATTTACTCTGCCTTACAGAAACCTGATTGCAGCAGGATGATTATGTTAATTTAAATGAATCAACACCCCCGAGTCATTCTAACTACCAGAAATCTCGAAGCACAGGTTGAGGGGGCGGTGTGGCAGCAATTTTTCACACCAGTCTATTAATTAATGAAAGACCAAGACAGACTTTTAATTCATTTGAAAGCCTGATGCTTAACATTGTCCACCCCAGCTGTGAAACTCAGAAACCAGTCTTACTTGTTATCATCTATTGTCCACCCGGCCTTACACAGCAGGGTGAACATGGTTGAAACGCAGACAGACCAGCGACCAGCACACGAGAAGACACGACTTAAATATACACAGAAGAACATCGGGAGATTACACACAGGTGGGGAACATAGCTAGAAGTAATTGACGAGACGAGACAAGGGACAGAAACAAAAAAAAAAAAAAAAAAAAAAAAAGACAAGGAGCATAAGTCCAGAAACACATGAAAACGATTCAAAACAAAGCTAAACCAGATCAAACATGAGTCCACAAAAAAGTTCAGGGGGGTCGACAGCACATGAGCCAAATCCAGAACAGTTCAGGGGGGCGGCCGTGTGGACAGCAGCGGCGGCGGCAACGCAGGCGAAACAAGTCAGGAGGAAGGCAGTGGCGGCAACAGAGCAGGTCCGGAGGCCAACGGCAGTGTAGCAACCGCAGCACCAGACGAGGAGGGACCAGACGAGGAGGGACCAGACGAGGAGGGACCAGACGGCAGCGTGGCAGCCACGGAACCAGACGGCAGCGTGGCAGCTGCAGGTGGTGACGCTGCAGGCGATGGTGTGTAAGTTGCAGGTGGTGGCTGAACGGACTCCCTAGAGCCGTCAGCGGACACGAGGATATGCTGGCTGGGTCCTCCGGGACCCCCAGCTAACGAGACGTGATGCCGGACGGGCTCCTCGGACCGTGCAGCTGACGAGGCGTGACGCTGACTAGGCTCTCCTGAACCCCCAGCTGACGAGACGTGACACTGGCGGGGCTCTCCAGAACCCCCAGCCGTGCTACTGGCTGAGCTAGCGGCAACACAGGAGACTGAATGGCAGACTGAACTCAGGGCAGCTGGGCAGCAGACTGAACTGAGGGCGACTGAAGTAATGGTTGAGATGATAATGGTGGTGGAGTTGGCAACTGAGCTAAAGGCAGCAGGGCTGCAGACCGAGCTGCAGGCAGCGGGGCTGCAGACTTGAGCTGCAGGCGGGGCTGCAGACTGAGTGGGGGAGGGTGAAGATGAAGTTTGTGGAGAATGAAATCCTGAATGAGCGGGTGCAGTTAGTCCAATAGCCAGGGGTGGCCGGAAATGAGCTGCTGTAGCCTGGCTTCCACAGCGCAGAGCAGCTCACTCTCCCTCATGCTCTAGCCATAGGTTGACCAACCTGGAAGCAGAGTCGATTATGACCTCCTGAAGTTCCTTGGGTGGGGCAAATGCCGATGGATCCATAATGTGGCTGGTCAGTAATGTCACAGCGAACGGGATGAGACATGTGGAGGAATTAAATGAGGATCCAAGCGCAGGTACTCGTAGATGCGAAGGAGATTTATTGAAAAAATAAAGCACAAGGTGGAAATGGCAAAACGGAAACAAAACTAATCTATACTGGGACAAACTAAACTACTGAACAGCAAACATGAACACGAACATGAAGGAAGGTGAGCAGTTGAACCTGAAGTTGGACAGCAGGGTGAACACGGTTGAAACACAGACAGACCAGCGACCAGCACACGAGAAGACACGACTTAAATACACACAGGTGGGGAACACAACTGGAAGTAATTGACGAGACGAGACAAGGGAAGCTAAACTGAATACACTCACATAAGACACGGACCTTCACAATAAAACAGGAAACAAGAAACAACTACACAAAGATGCAGACTAGACACTAAACTAAACCTACAGGAGGGCACCAGAACAAATCTACACTAAACATGAGACACAAAACCTAAGAACTAATCCCTTAACAAGAATAAACAAAAACATAGAATTCTACTAATAATCAACAAAGCACAAGAATCAGAATACAATCCAAAATTAAACCAAAACACAAGAACTCAAAATGCTGGGTCAAAATGACCCAGAACCGTGACACCTTACTTTTTTTCATGTTTGTCAAATAAAGGATGGTTAAAATTCTTTGAGCCTTTAAAAAACACACCTGATTTGTCTGCTAGATGTGGATGTGATTGTTAGCTTCAAGCCACGGCACATCTTGGACCCACTTTTCTGAAAAAAGTCTTTTCTCTGGCTCTGGTTGGTGTTTCTTAGCTAGTGGTGGCACACCAAAGAAGCTGCTTAATGTCTGTTGTTTTTTTGGACATTTAGCTGGTGACAAGCAACACATGTAAGATTAAATGAGACAGTCAAGTACGCAAAGTGTCACTACGCATTCCTAATTTTTGTCACGCATTCGTACCTGCGTACCAGTTATGTGCACCCCTGTCTATAACACACAGCCAAACAACTACTCACTCAATAACTACTATCAAATTATCATATCTATTCAACCTAACATACATGTTTTGCATTTAATCTGTCAAGTTTGTTGTTATAACTAATAACTAATGCAGGAAAATGGCATGTTTCTTTAAGGTTTTGTTCTGCTTGTTCTATATTGTAAACAGAGCCAATTTTACACTGTATAATTTCCATAGGATTTATTAGTTTCAGATTTTTTTAGTCATATCATATGATCTCATTTATTCTGTACTGCTAAACAAAACAATGTTTGGTTTCTCAAACTGTCCATAATTGCTAGTGATAAATTCATTGGTTTCAGGATGCACCTTCTGTATCTTCAAACAAAAGATCAGAACAAAAATATAATAATTAAATACATTTTTCCGAAGAAAGCCACATCTTGATACATGCTGGTTTAACATAAGGATCTAAAATATGTCACACTATGTTGTTGGTTGAATCTCAGATTTGTTTAACATATGCAGATGCAAGTGTAAAACCATTGCTTCAGTGGTGGACCTCGGCTGGTGGTGTGTGAGGAAACATGTATTCCCTTGTAGTGTACCTTTGCCTCAAATAAATAACTAAATACTTTTTAAAAGAGGAATTTCCTATAAACAAACAAATGCAATAAAACTCAGTCCTTCGTCACTGTAAATGTTTCACTGAAATTCCATAAAAAAGTCAGAACTCTCATCACCTGACCACTTTTTAGCCAATGAGCTGTTTTTCACCCCTCCCCCTCACTTCGTGACTTCGAGTTGAGGAGTACCGACACCGACGCTGGTGTGGAGAAGCCAACAGGTAACTTTAAACTTTAAACTTTCGAATTTTGCCAGCTTTGTAGCCCAGCAACTGGTCAGATTTAGTTTTGTTGAGATTTTTCTTTGGTGTATATTCCTTGATTGAGTTTTGTATTTCAATGTAATTCTCATGCTAAAGCTAGCTTTTTTGATGACACGCGGTTGTGTATTTAATTAGTCAAGGTTAAATACCTAGTCTAACACACACCTTTTTAGTTAAACTGTAACATTTGAAATTACTGAGATGTTATTATTTATTCATCCATCCCACTGTCTCCAGATTTTAAGCAACGCTGAAATATAGGTGACACGCTATTAATGAGACATTTCAGATAACCGAGGTAGCTAACATTTAACTCTCTGGAGTGCAGATTATATGACCAATTTACGGTGTATCAGCAACATGCGTATATAACAGTTTTTAAAAATGTGTTGATAGGCCAAGTAAAACCAGAGTTATGATACACAATTTACGCTTTTTCCTGAAAACTGTCGTCAAGTTTAGTGCAGGAAAATATAAAAACGGTATTTTCTTAAAAAACAAAACATAGATACATTATTGCCTCTCAATTCAATTTTATTTATATAGCGCCAAATCACAACAAAAGTCGCCTCAAGGCGCTTCATAGATGCAGAGAAAAACCCAACAATCTCATTTCCTATTGTGGTGGATAAATGAACATGAGCCGATAAAACAATTAAATAAAAGGAGTCAAAAACAGCCGATTATACCATTGACTCCAGAGGGTTAAAGACACCTCCTGTGAAAGATCAGTTTTCATTATCAACTATTTTCCTGAAATATTAAATAAATTGTACTATTTTTTTTTCTTTTTCTGAGACAGTGTATTGCAATGAGGCCCCCGAGAGCAAAAATTAAACCAAAAGATGAAGCAGTAAAATTTTCATCTTTGGGGCAGGACAAAGATGGATTTGAAGTGAAATTCATAAATTCAGTAAAAGGTGAGGTACTAGGATACTTGTTGAGGATTTTTGGCACAGTCATAAGTTTAACCATTGTAGTAGACCCATGTTGACATTTTCTATTTTCTTTGTAAGGTCGAGGAGTGTTTAGTAGGTGCAACTATAACAAAGGAGACTTCCTTCTGGAATATCGCGGAGACGTTGTAACCAAGAAGGAATATGAAAACAGAACAAGATTGTACCATGACGCCTTAAAGGTTTTTCTTTTTGAATTCAGGTACAATGGACAACAATTGTGGTATGTAATCAAAATAATTCATTTTTCAGCCTACTTTTTGCAAAAGTTGTGACGACCACATTAAGACAAACTGCTAGCTTGTTACAAATCCATATAATTAAAAATGTAATCAAATTGTTCAGCCTTTTTATAAACCTTGTGTAATTTTGTGTCTTACATTTTTTGTTATCTCAGCATTGATGCAGCCAGAGAGGATGGCTCCTTGGGCAGACTGGTGAATGACGATCACGTGAAATGAGGACAATCACAGTAAATGGAAAGCCTCATCTCTGTTTATTTGCCATAAAAGACATCAAGCCGGGGGAAGCAATAACATACAACTACGGTGACTCTGACTGGCCATGGAGAGTAAAGGTACATATTATATTTACATTTACCGTAGTGTAGTGTAGTATTGTATAGTCTCAACTTATCTGTGTTGAATGGATGTTAATGTACTTTTGTGTTTGCTTGCACAAGGTTTCAGAGCACCCTGACCGTTCTCAAGCTGATGTGCCCATGGCATCGTCCTCCTTTGAAGTTGATGAGCAGGTGACTAATTTTCTGGTGTTGTTATTATTGCAGCAAGAACACAGCCGAGTTGTTTGGATGTTGATAGTGAGGGTGTTAGACACAAGTCCTATAGTGTTGGTTAATGTAAGATACCTACATTATGAGGACTGTGTGTGGATACTGCCGAGTGTCATGTTGGTTCACACTGGAGAATTAATTTTCACTCAATATTAATTCATTACATTTACCTCATTTATGTCAATAACCAGTGTACCTTCATAATTGTATTGTATATTCTCAACGTATCTGTGTTGAATGGATGTTAATGTACTTTTGTGTTTGCTTGCACAAGGTTTCAGAGCACCCTGGCCGTCCTCAAGCTGCTGTGCCCATGGCATCGTCCTCCTTTGAAGTTGATGAGCAGGTGACTAATTTTCTGGTGGTGTTATTATTGCAACAAGAACACAGCTGAGTTGTTTGGATGTTGATAGTGAGGGTTTTAGACACAAGTCCTATAGTGTTGGTTAATGTAAGATACCTACATTATGAGGACTGTGTGTGTTTTGGATGCGTAAGTCTATTGAAAGATGGGCTCTCAAGTCTGTGTGTAACAGAGACCCTGCAGTGTATGAAGCTTTCAGGTACATTATTATGAGGACTGTGTGTGGATACTGCCGAGTGTCATGTTGGTTCACACTGGAGAATTAATTTTCACTCAATATTACTTCATTACATTTACCTCATTTATGTCAATAACCAGTGTACCTTCATAATTGTATTGTATAGTCTCAACATATCTGTGTTGAATGGATGTTAATGTACTTTTGTGTTTGCTTGCACAAGGTTTCAGAGCACCCTGACCGTTCTCAAGCTGCTGTGCCCATGGCATCGTCCTCCTTTGAAGTTGATGAGCAGGTGACTAATTTTCTGGTGTTGTTATTATTGCAACAAGAACACAGCCGAGTTGTGTGGATGTTGATAGTGAGGGTGTTAGACACAAGTCCTATAGTGTTGGTTAATGTAAGATACCTACATTATGAGGACTGTGTGTGGATACTGCCGAGTGTCATGTTGGTTCACACTGGAGAATTAATTTTCACTCAATATTAATTCATTACATTTACCTCATTTATGTCAATAACCAGTGTACCTTCATAATTGTATTGTATAGTCTCAACGTATCTGTGTTGAATGGATGTTAATGTACTTTTGTGTTTGCTTGCACAAGGTTTCAGAGCACCCTGGCCGTCCTCAAGCTGCTGTGCCCATGGCATCGTCCTCCTTTGAAGTTGATGAGCAGGTGACTAATTTTCTGGTGTTGTTGTTATTGCAACAAGAACACAGCCGAGTTGTTTGGATGTTGATAGTGAGGGTTTTAGACACAAGTCCTATAGTGTTGGTTAATGTAAGATACCTACATTATGAGGACTGTGTGTGTTTTGGATGCGTAAGTCTATTGAAAGATGGGCTCTCAAGTCTGTGTGTAACAGAGACCCTGAAGTGTATGAAGCTTTCAGGTACATTATTATGAGGACTGTGTGTGGATACTGCCGAGAGTCATGTTGGTTCACACTGGAGAATTAATTTTCACTCAATATTACTTCATTACATTTACCTCATTTATGTCAATAACCAGTGTACCTTCATAATTGTATTGTATAGTCTCAACGTATCTGTGTTGAATGGATGTTAATGTACTTTTGTGTTTGCTTGCACAAGGTTTCAGAGCACCCTGACCGTTCTCAAGCTGCTGTGCCCATGGCATCGTCCTCCTTTGAAGTTGATGAGCAGGTGACTAATTTTCTGGTGTTGTTATTATTGCAACAAGAACACAGCCGAGTTGTTTGGATGTTGATAGTGAGGGTGTTAGACACAAGTCCTATAGTGTTGGTTAATGTAAGATACCTACATTATGAGGACTGTGTGTGGATACTGCCGAGTGTCATGTTGGTTCACACTGGAGAATTAATTTTCACTCAATATTAATTCATTACATTTACCTCATTTATGTCAATAACCAGTGTACCTTCATAACTGTATTGTATAGTCTTAACGTATCTGTGTTGAATGGATGTTAATGTACTTTTGTGTTTGCTTGCACAAGGTTTCAGAGCACCCTGACCGTTCTCAAGCTGCTGTGCCCATGGCATCGTCCTCCTTTGAAGTTGATGAGCAGGTGACTAATTTTCTGGTGTTGTTATTATTGCAACAAGAACACAGCCGAGTTGTTTGGATGTTGATAGTGAGGGTGTTAGACACAAGTCCTATAGTGTTGGTTAATGTAAGATACCTACATTATGAGGACTGTGTGTGGATACTGCCGAGTGTCATGTTGGTTCACACTGGAGAATTAATTTTCACACAATATTAATTCATTACATTTACCTCATTTATGTCAATAACCAGTGTACCTTCATAATTGTATTGTATAGTCTCAACGTATCTGTGTTGAATGGATGTTAATGTACTTTTGTGTTTGCTTGCACAAGGTTTCAGAGCACCCTGGCCGTCCTCAAGCTGCTGTGCCCATGGCATCGTCCTCCTTTGAAGTTGATGAGCAGGTGACTAATTTTCTGGTGTTGTTATTATTGCAACAAGAACACAGCCGAGTTGTTTGGATGTTGATAGTGAGGGTTTTAGACACAAGTCCCATAGTGTTGGTTAATGTAAGATACCTACATTATGAGGACTGTGTGTGTTTTGGATGCGTAAGTCTATTGAAAGATGGGCTCTCAAGTCTCTGTGTAACAGAGACCCTGCAGTGTATGAAGCTTTCAGGTACATTATTATGAGGACTGTGTGTGGATACTGCCGAGAGTCATGTTGGTTCACACTGGAGAATTAATTTTCACTCAATATTACTTCATTACATTTACCTCATTTATGTCAATAACCAGTGTACCTTCATAACTGTATTGTATAGTCTCAACATATCTGTGTTGAATGGATGTTAATGTACTTTTGTGTTTGCTTGCACAAGGTTTCAGAGCACCCTGACCGTTCTCAAGCTGCTGTGCCCATGGCATCGTCCTCCTTTGAAGTTGATGAGCAGGTGACTAATTTTCTGGTGTTGTTATTATTGCAACAAGAACACAGCCGAGTTGTGTGGATGTTGATAGTGAGGGTGTTAGACACAAGTCCTATAGTGTTGGTTAATGTAAGATACCTACATTATGAGGACTGTGTGTGGATACTGCCGAGTGTCATGTTGGTTCACACTGGAGAATTAATTTTCACTCAATATTACTTCATTACATTTACCTCATTTATGTCAATAACCAGTGTACCTTCATAATTGTATTGTATAGTCTCAACGTATCTGTGTTGAATGGATGTTAATGTACTTTTGTGTTTGCTTGCACAAGGTTTCAGAGCACCCTGGCCGTCCTCAAGCTGCTGTGCCCATGGCATCGTCCTCCTTTGAAGTTGATGAGCAGGTGACTAACTTTCTGGTGTTGTTATTATTGCAACAAGAACACAGCCGAGTTGTGTGGATGTTGATAGTGAGGGTGTTAGACACAAGTCCTATAGTGTTGGTTAATGTAAGATACCTACATTATGAGGACTGTGTGTGTTTTGGATGCGTAAGTCTATTGAAAGATGGGCTCTCAAGTCTGTGTGTAACAGAGACCCTGCAGTGTATGAAGCTTTCAGGTACATTATTATGAGGACTGTGTGTGGATACTGCCGAGTGTCATGTTGGTTCACACTGGAGAATTAATTTTCACTCAATATTACTTCATTACATTTACCTCATTTATGTCAATAACCAGTGTACCTTCATAATTGTATTGTATAGTCTCAACGTATCTGTGTTGAATGGATGTTAATGTACTTTTGTGTTTGCTTGCACAAGGTTTCAGAGCACCCTGACCGTTCTCAAGCTGCTGTGCCCATGGCATCGTCCTCCTTTGAAGTTGATGAGCAGGTGACTAATTTTCTGGTGTTGTTATTATTGCAACAAGAACACAGCCGAGTTGTTTGGATGTTGATAGTGAGGGTGTTAGACACAAGTCCTATAGTGTTGGTTAATGTAAGATACCTACATTATGAGGACTGTGTGTGGATACTGCCGAGTGTCATGTTGGTTCACACTGGAGAATTAATTTTCACTCAATATTACTACATTACATTTACCTCATTTATGTCAATAACCAGTGTACCTTCATAACTGTATTGTATAGTCTCAACATATCTGTGTTGAATGGATGTTAATGTACTTTTGTGTTTGCTTGCACAAGGTTTCAGAGCACCCTGGCCGTCCTCAAGCTGCTGTGCCCATGGCATCGTCCTCCTTTGAAGTTGATGAGCAGGTGACTAATTTTCTGGTGTTGTTGTTATTGCAACAAGAACACAGCCGAGTTGTTTGGATGTTGATAGTGAGGGTTTTAGACACAAGTCCTATAGTGTTGGTTAATGTAAGATACCTACATTATGAGGACTGTGTGTGTTTTGGATGCGTAAGTCTATTGAAAGATGGGCTCTCAAGTCTGTGTGTAACAGAGACCCTGCAGTGTATGAAGCTTTCAGGTACATTATTATGAGGACTGTGTGTGGATACTGCCGAGAGTCATGTTGGTTCACACTGGAGAATTAATTTTCACTCAATATTACTACATTACATTTACCTCATTTATGTCAATAACCAGTGCACCTTCATAATTGTATTGTATAGTCTCAACGTATCTGTGTTGAATGGATGTTAATGTACTTTTGTGTTTGCTTGCACAAGGTTTCAGAGCACCCTGACCGTTCTCAAGCTGCTGTGCCCATGGCATCGTCCTCCTTTGAAGTTGATGAGCAGGTGACTAATTTTCTGGTGTTGTTATTATTGCAACAAGAACACAGCCGAGTTGTTTGGATGTTGATAGTGAGGGTGTTAGACACAAGTCCTATAGTGTTGGTTAATGTAAGATACCTACATTATGAGGACTGTGTGTGGATACTGCCGAGTGTCATGTTGGTTCACACTGGAGAATTAATTTTCACTCAATATTAATTCATTACATTTACCTCATTTATGTCAATAACCAGTGTACCTTCATAATTGTATTGTATAGTCTCAACTTATCTGTGTTGAATGGATGTTAATGTACTTTTGTGTTTGCTTGCACAAGGTTTCAGAGCACCCTGGCCGTCCTCAAGCTGCTGTGCCCATGGCATCGTCCTCCTTTGAAGTTGATGAGCAGGTGACTAATTTTCTGGTGTTGTTATTATTGCAACAAGAACACAGCCGAGTTGTTTGGATGTTGATAGTGAGGGTTTTAGACACAAGTCCCATAGTGTTGGTTAATGTAAGATACCTACATTATGAGGACTGTGTGTGTTTTGGATGCGTAAGTCTATTGAAAGATGGGCTCTCAAGTCTGTGTGTAACAGAGACCCTGCAGTGTATGAAGCTTTCAGGTACATTATTATGAGGACTGTGTGTGGATACTGCCGAGAGTCATGTTGGTTCACACTGGAGAATTAATTTTCACTCAATATTACTTCATTACATTTACCTCATTTATGTCAATAACCAGTGTACCTTCATAACTGTATTGTATAGTCTCAACATATCTGTGTTGAATGGATGTTAATGTACTTTTGTGTTTGCTTGCACAAGGTTTCAGAGCACCCTGGCCGTCCTCAAGCTGCTGTGCCCATGGCATCGTCCTCCTTTGAAGTTGATGAGCAGGTGACTAATTTTCTGGTGTTGTTATTATTGCAACAAGAACACAGCCGAGTTGTGTGGATGTTGATAGTGAGGGTGTTAGACACAAGTCCTATAGTGTTGGTTAATGTAAGATACCTACATTATGAGGACTGTGTGTGGATACTGCCGAGTGTCATGTTGGTTCACACTGGAGAATTAATTTTCACTCAATATTACTTCATTACATTTACCTCATTTATGTCAATAACCAGTGTACCTTCATAACTGTATTGTATAGTCTCAACATATCTGTGTTGAATGGATGTTAATGTACTTTTGTGTTTGCTTGCACAAGGTTTCAGAGCACCCTGGCCGTCCTCAAGCTGCTGTGCCCATGGCATCGTCCTCCTTTGAAGTTGATGAGCAGGTGACTAATTTTCTGGTGTTGTTATTATTGCAACAAGAACACAGCCGAGTTGTGTGGATGTTGATAGTGAGGGTGTTAGACACAAGTCCTATAGTGTTGGTTAATGTAAGATACCTACATTATGAGGACTGTGTGTGTTTTGGATGCGTAAGTCTATTGAAAGATGGGCAGGTTGCTGTACTGTTATCACCAGACATGGTTGAAGCCCTAACGCAGCTCATAAGCAGAAGACTAGAGTGTGGAGTCCCGGAAGAAAACCCCTTCCTCTTTGCAAGACCCAACTGTTTGACTCCTTACAGAGGACAGGACTGTCTCAGGATTTATGCAAATGACTGTGGTGCACAAAGTCCTGAACTCCTTAGGTCAACACAGCTACGCAAGCATGTTGCAACTTTGTCACACGTCTTGAACCTAAAAAATCACGAGCTTGACCAAGTTGCTGACTTTCTAGGCCATGATATCCGTGTCCACAGAGAATTTTACAGACTTCCAGAGGCTACAACCCAGCTGGCAAAAATATCAAAACTACTACTTGCCATGGAGAAAGGGACCCTTGGAAATCTCCAAGGCAAAACATTGGAAGAGATTGAAATTGAAGGTATTTCTAAGTAGATAGTATTTTAAGGTGTCTAGTTTTTAAGCTTTTGAGTGTTCTTAACACAATATATTTAATAACCTTACTTTTACATTAAAGCTGTTAAGAGAAACAAGGAATGTTTGTACCTGCTGTTTAACATCTCCAAAAAGTTGATTCTGTTCATCTGGACATAGCTGAAGTTGATTCTGTTCATCTGGACATAGCTGAAGTTGATTCTGTTCATCTGGACATAGCTGAAGTTGATTCTGTTCATCTGGACATAGTGTTTTGTGGGAGAAATGTTTCGTCACTCATCCAAGTGACTTCTTCAGTCTCTGCTGACTGCAGGTTTCAATCTTATAAACAGTACATTTGCATAATGACTGAAACCAGCCCACTGAAGGAACAATGGGCTTGGAGGTCAGTCCTTAATCTTAATTATGCAAATTCTCACGACCATTGATCAGCAACCACTGACCAAAACCCACTGATCAAAGACCACTGATCAATGGCCATGAATACCATTCACAGAGAGCTCTTCTGTGTTGTGCCATGCGCTTCGCCAGAGGTTGTTTGGTTTCCCCGATGTATAAATCCTGGCAATCCTCCTGGCACTTAACAGCGTACACTATTTTACTCTGTTTGTGTCGGGGGACCCGATCCTTGGGGTGGACTAGTTTTTGGCGCAGTGTTTTGGGGTTTGAAAGCCACAGAGACCCAGTGTTTAGATAAAATGCGTCTCAACTGCTCCGATACTCCTGACACATATGGGATCACTACAGGTTTTCGTTTGGGCAGCAGTTGTCCTTCTCTCCTGGATTGGCTGGAGCTTTCTTTAGGAGCCGTCCCAGCTTTGACAAAAGTCCAGCTGGGATAACCACATTTACTCAGGGCCTTCCTGATGTGATGTTCTTCTGCCTCCTTGGCCGCTGTGTCAGTGGGGATGGTGTTCGCTCCTAATGACACCCAGTTTGTGCTCCAGTGGATGATGAGAGTCAAACCTTAAATACTGATCCGTATGTGTAGGTTTACGGTACACGTCAGCTTTTAGATGTCCCCCATTACTGATGGAAATCTCAGTCTAAGAAAGCTAACCTGCCACTTTTCATAGCCTCCCTGGTGAATTTCATGTGTCGGTCCACAGAGTTAATGTGATCCATGAATTGTGGTACGTCCTGAGATTTGATTTTCACCCAGGTGTCATCCACATACCTGAACCAATGGATTGGTGGTGTTCCAGGGTAGGATAGCAAAGCCCTCTTTTCCACTTCTTCCATGTACAAATTGGCCACGATGGGTGAAACTGGGGAGCCCATGGCACACCCATGTTTCTGCCTGTAGAACTGACCCTTGTATGTGAAGTAGGTGGAATGAAGACACAGTTCCAAAAGCAAACACACTTGGTCGATGCTGAGAGTGGTCCTGTTGCTGAGGTTGGTGTCATAATCTCTTACGAACTACCTTCAATGCTTCCGTGACTGGGATGCAAGTGAAGAGAGATGTAACGTCGTACAAGACCATGGTTTCATCTGCCTCCGTAATGACATCTCTCACCCGTCCATCCATCTTCATCCGCTTTATCCGAGGCCGGGTCGCAGGGGCAGCAGCCTAAGCAGAGGCCCAGACCTCCCTCTCCCCAGCCACCTCCTCCAGCTTATCCGGGGGAACACCAAGGCGTCCCCAGGCCAGCCGAGAGATATAATCTCTCCAGCGTGTCCTGGCCTGCCCCGGGGCCTCCTCCCGGTGGGACATGCCCGGAACACCTCGCCCAGGAGGCGCCCAGGAGGCATCCTTGTCAGATGCCCGTACCACCTCAGCTGGCACCTTTCAATGTGGAGCAGCAGCGGCTCTACTCTGAGCCCCTCCCGGATGGCCGAACTTCTCACCCTATATCTGAGGGAGAGGCCAGCCACCCTTCGGAGGAAGCTCATTTCTGCTGCTTGTGTCCGCAATCTCGTTCTTTCGGTCACCCTCTTCACCACGACGGACCGGTGAAGTGTCCGCATCACTGCAGCCGCAGCCCCAATCCGTCTGTCAATCTCCGGCTCCCTTCTCCCATCACTCGTGAACAAGACCCCGAGATACTTGAACTCCTCCACTTGGGGCAGGAACTCATCCCCGACCCGGAGTGGGCACTCCACCCTTTTCCGGCTGAGAACCATGGCCTCAGATTTGGAGGTGCTGATCCTCATTCCCGCTGCTTCACCCTCGGCTGCGAACCATTCCATTGCGAGCTGGAGGCCCTCACCCGATGAAGCCAACAGAACCACATCATCCGCAAAAAGCAGACTTGAGATTCTGAGGCCACCAAAGTGAAAGCCCTCCACTTCTTGGCTGCGCCTAGAAATCCTGTCCATAAGAATTATGAACAAAACCGGTGACAAAGGGCAGCCCTGGCGGAGCCCATCACCCACCGGGAACGAGTCCGACTTACTGCCGGCAACGCGAACCAAGCTCTGGCAACGGTTGTATAGGGATCGAATGGCCCGTAATAATCGGCCTGATACACCATACTCCCGCAACACCTCCCACAGGACACCCTGAGGGACACGGTCGAATGCCTTCTCCAAGTCCACAAAACACATGTAGACTGGTTGGGCAAACTCCCATGCACCCTCAAGTATCCTTGAGAGGATAAAGAGCTGGTCCAGTGTTCTGCGACCAGGACGAAAACCGCATTGTTCCTCCTGTGTCCGAGGTTCGACTAGCAGACGAACTCTCCTTTCCAGCACCCTGGCATAGACTTTCCTAGGGAGGCTGAGGAGTGTGAGCCCCCTGTAGTTGGAACACACCCTCCGGTCTCCCTTCTTAAAGATGGGGACCACCACCCCGGTCTGCCAGTCCAGGGGTACTGCCCCTGATCTCCACGCAACATTGTAGAGGCGTGTCAACCAGGACAGCCCTACAACGTCCAGAGCCTTCAGGAACTCGGGGCGGACCACATCAACACCAGGGGCTCTGCCACCAAGGAGTTGTTTAACTGCCTCAGTGACCTCGCCCCCGGAAATTGGTAGGTCATTCCCCTCATCCCCAGACTCTGCTTCCTCCTCGGAAGACGTGTCAGTGGGATTAAGGATGTCCTCGAAGTATTCCTTCCACCGCCTGACAATTTTCTCAGTCGACGTCAGCAGCGCTCTGCCAGCACTATACACAGCGCAGGTAGAGCACCGCATTCCCCTCCTGAGACGCCTGACGATTTGCCAGAATCTCTTCGAGGCAGTCCGAAAGTCTTTTTCCATGGCCTCCCCGAACTCCTCCCACACCCGAGTTTTTGCTTCAGCCACTGCCCGAGCCGCATTCCGCTTGGCCTGTCGATACCTGTCGACTGCCTCCGGAGTCCCACAGGCTAACCAAGCCTGATAGGACTCCTTCTTCAGCCTGGTGGCTCCTTTCACCTCTGGTGTGCACCATTTGGTTAGGTGATTACCACCACGGCAGGCACCAACCACCTTGCGGCCGCAGCTCAATGCAGCAGCTTCGGCAATGGAGACGCTGATCATGGTCCAATGTCCCCAGTCTCCCTCGGAATGCTGTTGAAGCTCTGCCGGAGGTGTGCGTTGAAGATCTTGCGGACTGGGGCCTCTGCTAGATGTTCCCAGCACACCCTCACTACGCGTTTAGTAGGGGTGCAACGATACACAAAATTCACGGTTCGGTTCAGTTCGATACTTTGGTGTCACGGTTCGATATTTTTTCGATACAAAAAAAATGTTCATGCCTTTTTATTAATTTGTCATTTATTAAATTTTCACGGCACATTCTGCACCACATCTCTGTGCGTTCATCATTTGTTTGAAGCCAGCTCACCTCCTGCAACCACTTTTCTGAGAATACGCGCTTCTTTTGTGGTTCAGACTCCATTTCTTTGGAGGTGAAGGAACACCAAAGTAATTGCTTAAAGGATTTTGCTTCTTCAACATCTTTAAGAGTTCTAAACAAATGTCTGTCCTCCTCCAGAAAATCCTATGTACGCAAACACGCGTTGCAACTTCTTATCTTGTGCGCGTTTTTTATTTTGACAGCGAATGCGCACCTGCGGACCACTTATGTGCAGCCCTGGTTATTTAGCTCGTCATATTGCAGCCACAGAAATTCTTTTGTCCATGAAACCATAAAGCTGCACTTTCTTTTTGCCTTATAGTCTGATTTGTCATAACTTTTCCGTTTTGTGGTAAGCTTTGTTTGGCTGTCACTTCTTCACGCTGACCTGTCTTATTTGGCTCAGCAGAACTAAAATATATATCCTGCTGCTTTTACACATGCACTCACATAACGCTCAGCGATTCTCTGCGCGATCAACCTCTCACATGTTTAAGCTTGCTGCGGGAGATTTCACTTGTCATGTTTGCATAGTAAGCTAACGATTGATAAGATGTCAGAGGAATTGGTGCGCAAATTATCATCACTCACCAATCAGTGCTGTCGCTCTGTATACGCAGTTCGCACGATTGCAAAGTGAAAGCAAAAAACAAGCGCAAATTCAAACGCAATTTCAATATGTCACATATTGACAGTGGCTCACCGATGCCAATGACATAATTACCCAGCTACATTTCCGAAAGAATGCAAAAGCATTGACATATATTTTGCGAGCCCTGTATCTGATTGAGGAATCACTCATCTTTGGAAAAGAGAGTTTATTACAGAGAAATGGCTCTTTCCAAAATAAAAGCTATACTATACGCTTCTTCTGGGCTATATTCTCAGCACCATATTAAATATATCAGGTCCCCATAAGGAGAATCATGTGCTAACGGCTGTCTAAATGACTCGGGTAAAGTTTGTAGCATGCGTGCTTGTTGTTTTTGTCTGCTTCCACTTGTCTTTGCACTAGGATGATGTCGGAGTAAATGTGCAGTCATATTCGTTGTGTTCCCACTAGTGCTGTCAGCGTTAATCTGAAATGAGGTTAACGACACAACACCTCCGTTAACGAGCTACTGCGGATTGCCTTGTGCGTGGGGCTGGACGGCCAACACAACGAGCTAACTGCGCTAACACACTAGTTCCCACCCATGTAATTGAGCATTGCTGGCACATCCAACATACTGTTTTACTTTAATCCATGACGCGCTTACCTTCAGGGTCATACTTCACATGAAAACCAAAATAGTTCCAAACGCCAGATCTGAATGAGGGTGGGGGAGGTTCAATTTGCCATGTTGCAACGAGCTTAGCTTCTGTCTCGCTAGCTTGCCCTGCGCTCAGTGAATCTGCGTTCGACTACTCCGCCTAGGCTGCACTGTCGAGCGCAGATCCACTGAGCGCTCAACACAGACAGCATCGTCAGAAGGGAAGTTGATAAAATAAATTAAAAATGTTGTATTGTTCGATACATATGCGTACCGAACCGAAAGCACTGTATCAAACGGTTCAATATCGATACGAGTATCGTTGCACCCCTAGCGTTTAGGTGCACCGGTTCTGTCCAGCGTCCTCTCCTGCCACCTGATCCAACTCACCACCAGGTGGTGATCAGTTGACAGCTCAGCCCCTCTCTTTACCTGAGTGTCCAGAACATATGTTCGCAGGTCTGGTGATACGATTACAAAATCAATCATCGATCTGCGGCCTAGAGCGTCCTGGTGCCACGTGCACTTGTGGACACTCTTATGTTCGAACAAGGTGTTTGTTATGGCCAAACTGTGATTTGCACAGAAGTCCAATAACAAAACACCGCTCGGGTTCAGATCAGGGAGGCCGTTCCTCCCAATCACGCCCCTCCAAGTCTTGCTGTCGTTACCCACGTGAGCATTGAAGTCTCCCAGCAGGACAACAGAGTCTCCAGGTGGAGCACCTTCCTCTCCATGGTGATTTTGGATGCTGGGGGCTTTGCATTGCTGAGACAGGCCAAAACTTTCGTCTGTAGTTGCTATGCTTCCATTTCTGCAATATTGTTGTTACGAATTGCTGTTTCTGTGGCTGTGATCAGCTCCACTAGCGGGATTTGTCCCGGTGTGACAGCAAAATTCAGCCCTTGAGCAAGGATGTTTTTCTCTGTTTCGGTGAGCTGTCTGTCAGACAAATTCTTCACCCACTTGTCCACATCCTCTGTGTCGCATCCTTGTCTCTTCTGGTCACTGAGGACACTCTCCGTATTTTGCCGTGGTTTCCGACGTACAACAAGTAAGTCAAACTTCCTTTGTTGCCTGGTCTTAGACTTCTTGTGCTGTGCTAGACGAGCCTTCTCAGTAAAGTCAAACACCTTTTTAAGAGTATTCTCATCTAGAAGCATTGTCAGTCTCTGTTGGATCCGCTCCTCTTGAGATTTTAGCATGTCCATGGTAAAATTTGTTTGCCTCACCCGTTCATTAAGCAACTGATGCTGTGCCTTCTGGAGGATTTTTGTTGCCCGGAAGCCTTTAACAAAGAGCTCATTTGCAGACTTTTAGGAGTAATCCGGTTTTGTCTGCATCTGAGGCTGAATCTCAGGTGGTTCCTGTAATCCACCATCTTACGTGCTGTTTGCTCATACTGACGTACAAGCTTCAGGCCGTCCTTGCCAAAGTGGGTTAAAACGTCTTGATGCATTCAGAATGCCTCGATTCATAATCAAGGAGGGGGCCTAAGGCCATCTTACAGTGCTGTGATTGCAGCCATTCCCCAACTCTCTGTGTATGGTACTCATGGCTATTGATCAGTGGTCTTTGATCAGTGGGTTTTGGTCAGTGGTTGTTGATCAATGGTCATGAGAATTTGCATAATTAAGATTAAGGAACTGACCTCCCAGCCCATTGTTCCTTCAGTGGGCTGGTTTCAGTCATTATGCAAATGTACTGTTTATAAGATTGGGGAAACCTGCAGTAAGCTGAGACTGAAGAAGTCACTTGGATGAGTGACGAAACGTTTTTCCCACAAAACGCTATGTCCAGATGAACAGAATCAACTCTTGGAGATTTACTTACCTGGATGATTGAGAATGCATCAAGATGCTGCTTAACATATTTTTTTGTCAGATAACCTAGACTTGACAGACTCTGGTGAGAGTGAAGACGGCGAGGCTGACAAAGAATACCCACCAGCACAAACAAAAATGGGTAAATGCACCAACAAACAACTCATATTTATGTAGTATTCAGTTGAATGCAATATTGTGAGATGTTTCAGGTATACACAGTTATTTAAAAGGTAGTAGTAAGGATTATATGTGCACTGTAAGTCTTAAGTATTGAAAATGTCTTAATTTGTTTTGGGCTGAGGTTAATACACTGCTTAAGCTATTCTTGACATAGTCATAAAGATTGATGTCTGTCAAATAATGTCACTAAAGAAAGGTCTAACCAGATCAGTACAAAAAATGTAATAGTACTTACATTGATAGTTTTGTGTTGTGATGCTACAGATATCTAGCCAGAGATGTGTGTAAATGAATCAACCACAACGCAACAGAGCATTAATATTGAGCTACACTATTCAACTACAGAAAAGGGAACTAGGAAATTTGTTGAGGTACCTCCAGGGACCTCTGACAGTATTACCCACTTCCTACAGTGTGCCCACTGATGATGATTGTCTTATAACTGGACTGTTGGAGTATTGTGTTTACATTTTTACAAGGTATGCCGAGAACATCTCTTCCGCTTATCCTAACCCCAGCAAGTGCACTTATTGGACTTGGCTGCCCAGTCGATAAGGCGGGACGTTAGCATAGTGGTTAGCACTGTTGCCTCACAGCAAGACGGTCCTGAGTTCATCGGTCCAGGGTCCGCAAACATGGAGTTGTTTTCTCCATGTTTGCGTGGGTTCTCTCGGCATACTTCAGCTTCCTCGCACAGTCCAAAGAAACTGGGGTTAGGTTAATTGGTCACTCTAAATTGCCCATTGATGTGAATGTGATTGCATATAGTTGTTTTTCTCTGTGTTAGTCCTGTGGGAGACTGGCGACCTCAGTCATTTTAGGACTGAGCTATGGACCTGAGGATTACTTGTATTTATGGATGCCTCTCTCCTTGTTAGTGAAAATCATTGTCTTGTTAAAGGAAAGTCTAAACAGGAACAGAAAATGTGACTGCTATATTGAGCTAAAATACTCCTTGTACTATAGGGAGGAGTACTATGCCACCTGTAGAGGAACCTTCAAACACCTCAAACGGTATAACTATCCATCACCCTACATATTGATGGCTCTTCCATGATTACCAAGCCACTCATATTGTTTGTGATATTTTTGTTTTACTTATCTATTTATAGATGTGGACTCGGCTGGAGAAGGCACATCACAAGGTACCACAAGAATAAAATATTTTAAAATATCAAGACATCTTTGAACAACAGACTAGCAAATGGTTATCTCTGTAACAGTGTTTGACGGGATTTTTGATGTCTTTCATCTTTGTAGATGGCTTTTATGTTTTATTTCTAGTAAAATGCTTTCTAGTTTTGGGAAATGCAGTTAAGATTACTTTGAAAAGACACAATGCTTATTCAAATTCAGAATGAATAAACAGGTGTGTCCAAAGTTTTAACTGGTACTGCAGATATATCATGACAATTCACTGATATGCCAGCTGAAGAAATGGTCAATGTAACTTTAAACTTCTTCAGTCATTTTAGGACTGAGCTATGGACCTGAGGATTACTTGTATTTATGGGTGCCTCTCTCCTTGTTAGTGAAAATTATTTTCGTGTTAAAGGAAAGTCTAAACAGGAACAGAAAACGTGACTGCTATATTGAGCTAAAATACTCCTTGTACTATAGGGAGGAGTACTATGCCACCTGTAGAGGAACCTCCAAACACCTCAAACGGTATAACTATCCACCACCCTGCATATTGATGGCTCTTCCATGATTACCAAGCCACTCATGTTGTTTGTGATATTTTTGTTTTACTTTTCTATTTACAGATGTGGACTCGGCTGGAGAAGGCACATCACGAGGTACCACAAGAATAAAATATTTTAAAATATCAAGACACCTTTGAACAGATTCTTTGAACAACAGACTAGCAAATGGTTATCTCTGTAACAGTGTTTGACAAGATCTGATATGAAAGTTTGGTCAATATGACATGCCAGAATTTTACAAACATTGCATAGTTCATGACTAATATCCAGTATGACCTTAAAGTTGGCATGAGGAATTTTCTTCTCAGGTTCAACATTAGAATACTTTTCTTATTTTGGTTCTTATTTCAGTTTTGGGATTTGAAAGCCACAGAGACGTTATCTTTTAAGAAAATCCGTATCAGCTGTTCTTGTCCTTCTTCGCTCCTGGATTGGCTGGAGCGTTCTTTAGGTGCCTTCCCAGGTTTGACAAAAGTCCAGCTGGGATAACCTCATTTACTCGGGGCCTTCTTGATGTCATGTTCTTGTGCTTCCCTGGCCGCTGTGTCTTTGCTCTATTTTGTAATATCTTGATGACGCCCAAGTTGTGCTCCAGTGGATGGTGAGAGTAAAGCCTTAAATACTGATCTGTCTGCATAGGTTTACAGTACACATCGACTTGAAAGTTGGCTCACTTAAAGCTCCAGTAAACTCAGCTTAAATACTAATATTGCATATTAATACTTACCATTAATCATCTTCAAAAGCCTGATTAACAGTTCAAATGTTCATAACTATTCGAAAACAAAGATGGGAAACTGCTTATCTTGCTTTTTAAACCATATATGAAAACTACATTGGCATGTTAGATCACCTTTTGATTGAAATCTTTTTATTTTTATTTTAAGAGACAATATGAGAGTTTATTGTCAGTGTTGGTGATTCTGTAAATGTGTACATCTTTAAACTAATATTTTTTTGCACGAGTTATTTCTGACTCAAATGTTTTTTAATCTCCCATGTTTCACGGTTTTTATCAAATGAGAAAGAGGTTTCATGTGAGTCATCTTGTTTTGCTGAGTATGACATCAGAGTAGACTGTCCTACATTGTCTTCGGAACAGATTGTTTTGACTTTCAGAGGAATGGAAACAAATGTGTGCCTTACATCACTGGATCTTGAATGAGTCCTCAAAGTATCCTGGATATCTTTAGAGTTTTCATTAATGCTGGTTGTATCTGATCACCCAGAACTTGTCATAATGCCAGGTCTGAACTGGGCTACTGTTACAGTACAAAATCACATGAGAATAAGAGTGGTGGAAATGAGGAATAATTTGCTTGACAAACTAAGTGAAAAGATCAGAGGACAAAGCTGAAGTAATGGGTTGAACCTGGATTCTGCATGATTGGAAGTAGAGGACAATAAAGGAGGACATGATGAAACTGGATGGGAACTAATGTCACTTTGTAATTGGGTGTCCCGTGGCATTCACATAGTTAGAAGTTCTATCTTTAATAGTTTTCTTTGAGTTAATGTTTTTGCAGGAAAGAACGAGCTAGATCTTCTAATCAGAATATAGCTTTTAAGACACTGTATTTATCTAACATGGCAAAAAGCCAAACCCCCGTGTAAATCTAAAGCCCCACAGCTATTTAAACCAAGTTAAAAAATGCTGTGGTTAATGCCTGGACTTCTTTTTGATATGTGTACCATGAAATGGATTTGATGTTTACATCCATATTGTTCTTGAAGAGTAACTTTATAATAACTTAATAATTAACAAATCAAAAGTAAGCTGATCTTATTTTCTCTCCCCCTTGTAGCATTCCCTGGAAATGGCGCAGAAGGGGAAAATCCTCGAAGGAGACAAAAATGTCCATGGTCTCCCAAAGAGATTGCAGCAGTCATGAGACATTTCCGTGGGCACATTGCAAATGGGAAACTAGCCACTGTGACAGAAATCAAACAGTGTAAAAATGCTGAACGTCCTGTATTAGACAGTCGCTCTGTTCAAAATGTGAGAGACTTCGTCAGGAACCGCGGCATAACTCTAAAAAAAAGGAACAGCCGCTAAACGATTAATCAAGTTACAAAAATATATACACAGATGTTTGACATATATGTCATGTTTGCAAAAAGCACGTGTTCTTGTTGAAATAAACTTGAGTATTCACCATCAGATTGGCTATTATTTATATATATATATATATATATATATATATAATTTTTTTTTGTCTCTAAAGACCGTACTTAAAGGGAACATGATATGTGAAAAGCACCTTTTCTGTGCTTGAGCATGTATCTTATTACCAATTCAAGAACTCTGAAGATACACAACCCTGGAACCTTTTCTTTTGGAACTGAATATTTGTCTTTCAGTGAGGCTTTCTTATACTGAGGGGAAAAGTTCCTAAAAGCAAATTCTCATCAGCAGTTGTATAACTCAAATTAAGGAAGATATGTGCTTAATGTAAATGCATAATATACCAACTAGGAAATCTAACCTTTAATTGCTAGCCTTTAACAGAGAAGACCTGTAAATTCATGGTTGAAAAGTTACCTTTGGAACTCTTATCCCTGTATTGCTTTGACTTGAGCATTAGACATTTCATAAAGACTATAGGGAATTCAAATTATAAATATGTGATGGCTCCAATACAAATCTAAGAATAAGGTTTGTCTTTGCAAATTGCATTGAGCTAGTTCTCAAATTCAGGTCTTTGTGTTTTGTGATGTTCGATTTTTGTCATAAGACCACGTTTTGTTAACTATTAATTTTAATATGCAGTAGTAGTGTTTGAGTTTAGCCATGTCCCACTTATTCATTTTTGGCCCTATAATATACTTTGGTGACAGGTATGTGTGTTGTATAGCCAGTGTCCTTACAAATCCTGTTGGGTGTTAAAATGTCTAATATTTTCATAGGCGGGGCTTCTCACCTAATTATCTATGTCCTGATAAGGTTGCAAAAAAACAGGTTCTTATATCTCTAGTTGTGTTGCGTGTATAGGAACTTTGAAGTGAGATCTGTGCTCTGTGGCTCAAAACAGATTTTTTGACGTATTCAGCATCTCTCAGGGGCAAGCGGAAAGTGGTGTCCCCATAGTCCACCACCTGGGCTGGTTTGGAAAAAGTGTCCTTGCAATACATAGAAACCCGTATAGGTGTGTGTGTGTGTGTGTGTGTGTGTGTGTGTGTGTGTGTGTGAGGGGGAGGGGGGGGGCTAGCACATGACTTTGTCACACAAAACGGGCTCATTATTACTCTTGGTTTAACAAAACTGAGTTATTATTTCAGGGCACTTCAAACATCAAATTGCTTTGAGCATAAGCGCTAGCTTATGAAAGGCAATGGTGTTTGTTTATTAATCACACGGAGATTTTGCATAAAATGAGATGAAATAGATACCAGAGGCAAAACTGAGTATCATAGTCAGGAGTTAAAGTTTTTTACTTTTTGTCTATATTGCGGTACTTCAGCATCGAGCCAGGTAATTTCATTTCTGTCAGCTCAACAAACATCAGCAAACAAAACATATTTGTGTGCACCAAAAAAGTAGTTTCTGTTCATCTGGATGTTTTCAGTGGGAGAAACGTTTCATGACTCAACCAAGTGACTTCTTCAGTCTCAGCTGACTGCAGGTTTCCAGCTTCATAAAGTTACTACATGAGCATGAAACCACAAACAGAACTATTTCTTACCGAAGACGATTAGAAATCCTAACATCCATGTCCGCAGGAAAATTAGTCTCCACGTTACAGGCTGCTTCACTTCCATTACATTCACGTTTCCTCACTTCTAATATGAAGGAATCCAGTCAGTGAGATGATGTGAGGAAAAAACAAAAGGTCTCCCAACGAGTGTGGCATCTCTTCCTGGAGTCTCCGCTTTTTTCTTTCTTTTTAGTTTTACTGTCGTTATTTTCCTCTCAGATCTCAATTCTCTCACTAGTTAACTAACATAAACTAATGTAAGTCTATCAACCGTAACCAACTACATGACGTCAAGTACTGACAGAAGATGGCGCTAAACATGTTTTTAAAACTTTAAGCATTTTATTCTTAAATCCAGCTTCACAGTTACATCTGTAATGGCCTGGTAATGGTAATGGCCTGTATTTATATAGCGCTTTACTAGTCCTTAAGGACCCCAAAGGGCTTTACATATCCAATCATCCACCCATTCACACACACATTCACACACATCTATGTCAGTGTTTGAGGGCTCATTGTATAAATTAGCCTTTATGTGCGCAGCTTTCATGTCCTCTTAAAGGTCCAGCTACTGTAAGTCTGACCCTCTACAATGGAGCCAACAGAAAATGGAGGTTTTTTTAAATGTTATTTTTTTGTCTGCTCAATCTCTACTTAAGTGATTCAAACTAACTACATTTATTAGAATTAAAATTTACACTGAACTAATGTTTGTATTCCTATATATTGATATTATTTTATTATTAGTTAGCTTTGAAAAAAATTGCTAGTAGAAACGTCTTTCAAAGAGCTACTTTTACTTTCTTACTTTGTGTAAATTTCAAGTCTGTACTTTTTCACTTTTACTGAAAGTAAATTGAATCAGTAGTTCAACTTTTACTGAGTATTTTTAACACTAGTATCTGTACATTAACTTAAGTAAAGAATATCTCTACCTTTACCATCTCTGTGTCGTCATTAGGATGAAGATTTGTGTCAGTCTGTGGGATTGTACTCTATAATGTAACATATTACTTTAAGTGTAATGTGAATTACAGCACGAGCAACACTGGTTAAAGCCACAATCAATAAATCTGCATATATGACATAAAACACAATGATGAGGTAAACAACTTATTTTTCATGCTGGGTTGTATTTTTAAATCAATATGTTTCTTTTATTTATGAGCACACCTCGTGTTTGTTGGTGATGTGTGTTGTCATCACACACAGTCCAGTTCCCATCCAGAAAAGGTTTGATTATATTAAAAAAAGTAACATTTTGACTAAAACAGAGACTGTGGTGACATTACTGAAGTCATAATCTAATAATGATAATGTGAAACACATTATTTCTGCTTTATTCCTTTAACATCAAAAGAGAATTCTTTCAACTCACACTAGTAAATGCCCATAATGTCTGTGTAGTAACCGTGTGCAGTTTTTTTCTTTTCCTGTTGAGCATTATTTCAGCTGGTTTTATTGTGAAATCCTGATTAGTATTTAATTGCATTTCTGAAAAACAATGAACATTTTGATATTTAACTTATTCATGTTTATCTACTCACGCATGAAGTCTGCTTCTTAGTTTTGGTAGAAGAGCTACTCACATTTTGTTTCTCTCTCTTTGTTGGCATCAGAGGATCCTCAGCATCTCCCCCACCAGGTTGACCTCTTGTCCTTCTGTTGGTGTCTTTTTGAAATTAAAATTAAATAAAAAGGAAATGCCCAAACTTGGATTAAAATATTAAACCTCTCATCAGAGTCTCAATAAAAACTTTGATTCCTAGTAGAGGTAAAGAATAATTAATCAGTGACTTACTCATCATGTGTTTCCTCTTTCTAAGTAAAAGAACAACAGCTGATAAAATTAACAGGATGATGCAAAGAGCCAAACTAACAGCCAAACCAATGGTGACAGAGGATGAACTGGACGGGATCTCAAAGAAATCCTCTGAAATGATAAAAAAAATCAATAAAACTGGAGTTCAGATGTTCAAAAAGTCTTTCTATCATAAAGGTAAAAATATAATTTGAACCTGGAACATGTATGTGTGTCTCTCTGCTCTGGTTGGTGTTCCTCTGTTGGACTCTGCAGGTGATGTTGTTGCTGTGTCTCTTCTCCACAGTCACTCTGCTGCTGACAGTATAGAGGTCATCAGGACCTCTGAGGGTCTCTGTAGGTCCAGCAGAGAGGAGGTTTCCCTCACCGTCCAACCACAGCAGCTCAGGCTCTGGGTACCAGCCTGCAGACTCACACTGTAACACCACTCCTCCTCTGTTTTTGTCAATCCCTGATAAACTGACGACAGGTGAGGTGGCAGTATCTGATGCTGAGCAAAAGAAAACATGATATTTCAAAGTCAATGGGCGTTAATGAAATTACAAGATGCAATAATATAATGTGTACCTCAAAGCAAATTGAGTTCTGAATTCATAAGTCTGGTCACTTGTAAAGAAATGAATTGTCTCATAATTTTATGCCTTGTCTTAATTTTAATAGAGGGAGACAGACCAATCAACCAAAACCACAGAAAAAAATGTCTACAGATTTATTTTGTTCTATTCTAACTTCTCCATCACCATGGGCAAGGACAAAGAGCTTTCAAATGATACCAGGGACACGACTGCACAACACAAGACCATCAACAAGAAGCTACTTACCAACAACTAGCTCGACAAAAGCTTTTTTTTCCATATCTGGAATATAGCATCTGTATGTCCCTGTATCGGTAAATTTCACTTTGGAGATTTTCAGTGAAATATTTCCATACTTGAGTTCATCAACAAACACTGACGTCCTTCCTTTGAAAGAAGGATTTTTTAGTTTTTCGATTTCCTGATTGGCACGTGAAACGTAGACAAATCTAGGGTCAAGTGAAAATCTTGTCCACTCCAGTGTCTTTGTAGAAATATCGGATGCAGGTTCCAGATGACATGGCAAAATGACATCATCACCAGCTCTTGCCACCAGGACCTGAGATGGACCAATCAACAGAGGCTGACCTGAAAATAAGTAATCATAATTTTTAAATAAGAAATCGCTAGAAGGAGGGATTTTTTTTAGCATTATCTCACAATATCTTTTTAAATTATTGAACCTAAAGGTGTGATGTGGAAACCGTAGAGACTAGATCCATGTAAACTCTGCTGGGGTAGAGCCTATAAGCTCTCCTATCTATTATTAATGTGTCTATGAATTGCTTGTTTTATGTTCACCCCAAGTTGTAATTTCCCTTTAAGAGACAATTTACCTCAAACTGTATTTATGTCTAGACTAAATCAGTGCTGGCAGAGGCCTACAGCATCACATGGCCAATCACAATCACTGTGAATTTGTAAAGAGCTAAAACTTGTTTCAGCAAGATGTATCTGTGCAGTCAGCCATGTCTCAAACAAGCATCTTCCCTGATTCTAAAACTATTAAGATTATTGTTAGTGTCAGAGTATAGTGTATGTTGATATATAATATTATATATCTATCCTATTTAAATACCTCTGCTGACAGAAACTGAAATGTGTTGGTTCATAAAAATAAAACAGTTCTGTATCCTGCCAGTGTTGCTTTGACTTCTTAAAACATGGATCTTAATGAAGGCACATTAAGAGCACAAATATAAATAATTAAAATGTGTGCTTGAAATATGACAAAAAACAACATTTATTTATGTATGAATTACCATTACAGACATCCTTTAGGAGAATGATGAAGATCAGAACACTGAAAGCTTTGAGCAGTGGTTGAGGAAACAGTCCGTTCTGCTGATGAGCCATCCTGCAGCACTGAAAACAGACAGATAACATTAATACAATGGAAACCACTGCTGACTGGACAATTCTGATTTGTGTTTCAGTAACATAAGCTGCACAATTAAGACCAAATAAATTCCTGGGAGGAATTCTTGTCTGTCACAAAAATTAGGCTTTTTTTTTCGTTGCAGTACTTCACTGAGTGTGGATCATCCTATCTATACTGTCTTATGGAATTACAGTAGGTTCACCTACTGTAATGGCACAGATACATCTAGTTTATAGATTCACCTTTTCCACCCACATAAAAGCTTTAGAACAACTTAAACTTGGACTATATTCTTCAAACCCAGTTTGACTCCAAAGTTTTAACAGTTTTTTAGACAGAAGCTACACGTCACATTAATAACAACATTAAATTTAAAAGACAACATACCTGTTGACTGTGCTCTCTCTGCAACTTACTGAATGACTGTTAAAGAAAAACAAGTACAAATGATCAGTGATAGTTTCACTTACAGCGTGAACTTTGAGCCTGTTACTAAGTAACACTTAAGTTTCATAAACACTGCGGCAACAATAAAAAAAACACTGTTGGTGAGGACTGTTCCTTTGTTTCTGTTTATCTTATCAAGTTCATAAAGAATGTGTAGTTGTTTGGTGTATTTTATGCTGCACGGGGCAGATTTGTTGATATATCTCCTACAATCTTATAAAAATGTAAGTGAAAGTAAGAGTTAAACAGTGAAAAACAAAAGAAAGAAAGCTCTTCCTGTTTTACCAATTTGATTTACCGTAATACAGATTGCTCACAGAAAATCCTCTTTGTTCTGCCTGTGGGTTAGTCCATGGCCCCTCAGCACTTTCATTACAGTAGGTGTGCAAACACAGACACACCTATTTGGGTCCTGCTTGATATAATTGCAAGTTTGGCCTCCTCACAAAGCTCCACAGTTCTCAGAGGTATATGGAGCAATGTTCTACTCCATGTTCCATACAAGTTTGTGGCAGTAATGTACTGTGGAGGTGTGACCCCAGGCTTAGCTGCAGGGGAGGAGTGGGTCAACTGTCGGCCTCGGGGCAGTCCACACCCAGAGCATTTGCATACTGTGTGTGTACGCTGTGGACAAATATACCCTACATTCATGCCAGTATATGCGGGCTACAGTGAGCTGCCCACAGTGTCCATGTCTCCATGGAGGCATGTTTGCTGGGTATAAGCTTGAAATAGCCTTTTCTTTTACTTTTGTTAATCTATTTATTTATTTCAACTAACACTCAAAAAACTATTGAACAGAAAACAATCATGGAAAGGATTGCCAAATGATTAAAACACTTTATTTTAGCATTATGCAATTCTGTTATTCCAATTTAATGTATTTAAGTTGGACCAACTTGGACCACTTAATTAACTGATGAATTAACTTATTTACTACAAAGTTCATCCAACACAGAGGTTCCCAAAGTGTGTGTGGGGGGGGGGGGGGGGGGGGGGGGGGGGGTGAAAAGGAAAAAATAAATAAATAAAAGAATGCTTGGACACTGCTTGCATAATGGACAGGTTTTTGACGGGGCTCCCACACAAACGCAAAGCAGGAGATGAAGCATCACCAAATATGTTTCCAAACCAACCTTTCAAGCCAAAGACTAGAAAATATGGTGAAGTATCTATTCCCTTTGGCTTCACCTGCACAAGTGCAAGGTAGGTCTCTGCAACAGAATTACTTTCCCCTGCGTCGGGAGCACGCGCTGGACTCTCCAAGTCACGGACAAACAGTATCCCACATTCTTGATTTTTAGTTCAAACACTTGTTGTAATGACTAACTACTCCTGACAGATGTGAGCTCTTTATACAGTAAAGTTACAGCGGGATACAAATAATATCAGGCTGATCCTGCCACGATTTGTTCCCCCTGTCTAAATCAGGGACAAACAGGATCCCACAGTTGTTTATGTTTTTAACCTCTTAAGTCCCAACGCCCCCTGATACGGGGGCAAAAGGCAGGAGATTGGGTAGGCTTGGGGCTTAAGAGGTTACCCATTTTGCACAGAGAGGCATTTTTTTTTTAAATGTATTGATAGCAATGTTGAAGATTATTACACAGGGAAAAAACAACTACATGTAAAATAATTACACGATGACGGCCTCTGCCTTTCTAAATGGAGGGACAGTAACTGCATGTGTATATGTAAGCGAGTAAAAACTGCAGATAGTAAGATTAACAGTATTTTGTCTCTATCTGCCATTGTAGAAATTCATCTCATGTAAACAATAATGTGGCGCACAGCGTGGCGTGAAAAAAGGCACATTCCTTTGACGTTGCACAGCGAACTCTGTATTCCTCGTCCACACGTAAACGAAAAAACTGAGTTTTCAAAAATCTCCACCCTGGCAGAAAAATCTCAGGTTTTAGTGACCGAAAACGCCGTTCACGTGTGGACGAAAGGTGCAAACACATAGAAAAATCTGCGTTTTCAAAAATACCTGTATACATTTGGACGTAAAAGAGTTAGTAGTTTATTTCATTGCAGTTTACTTGTATTTGTTTAATTGTTTACTAAATGTACTGAATGCGTTTTCAAACAACAACGGAGTGTGTGTGTGTGTGTGTGTGTGTGTGTGGGGGGGGGGGGGGGGGGGGGGGGATTGTAAAAGAAAGGGGGGTCTAACAAAAAAAGTTTGGGAACCACTGATCCAACCCATGGAAGTTCATTTCCAGAGACTAGATAGCATAAAACTTGTTATGCACACCGTTATTTTCTCCAATTTATTGGTTTCATAACAAATTTCACATAGCTGTCATTCCATCCATACATCCTCTTCCACTTGTCCTTGTCAGGATCATGGGAAGGCTGGAGCCTGCCCCATGTGTTACAGGGTGATAGGTGACGTACACCCTGGACAGGCTACCAGTCTATTGCACAGCCAACACAGGTAACCATTCATACTTACAGGCAATTCAGAATCACCAATCAACCTAACCCCACAAACAGCATATCTTTGTACTGTGGAAGGAAGCCAGAGTACCCAGAGAAAACCCACGCAAACACAGCGAGACCATGCAAATTCCAGAAAGAACTTTTTGATTTGAACACAGGGTCTTCTTTCTTTGAGGCAACAGTGCTAATCACCAGGCCATTAAGCAGTCATTCCATACTAAAAAAAGATAGGAAAGCAATGATTACAAAGCTTGATACAGAATTATCTTTACTTTTTGTTCTTGGCAGGTTAAACCACAATAAATAACAATAGCATACATGTGGAGTGTGTATTCTTCTCTTCCTATTATAACCCCATTGATTTTCCTGTGGTTTGAAATCTCGTGTGATCCTGTGATATCACATGTACAGGCAATTAGTTAGACTCTTGTAAATGTACTAACCACCTAATTTCATTTTTTTTGAGTGAACTAGAGGAACAGGTCCAACTCCCTGCTGCAGACCATGTGAATAATTGTTCTTAGGTTTCTCTTTATATTTTAAGGTTTACTGTATACATGTTAATACATCAAATAATTTATGGCTTTCCTGTGCTAATTTAGTAATGCTTTTAGTTATTCTGCTGGGGACACATGTTCAAAATACCTTTACCCGACAAAGGATGAGTGAGTTAGAGAAGTTAGAAAAACAATTTAATCAGAATTTTGATTCATCTGTTAAAGTCTTGTGATGTTTCTAATTTTCAGGTGCAGCTACTCTTCATGTGACTCCTAATAGACTCCAACACTTTCAATTCAAGTTGTTATCTTTTGATTGTGAGAGCCCTGATGGTTCTACTTAAGTAGTGATGCCTGAATCATGAACGAATCGTTCAATACTCGAGAATCACTTTACTGACTCATGAATCATGATTCACAAGCCCAACTGACTCACTGACTCATCCCTGTTGCTGTTAGCAGCAATATATCTAGCTTATAATTAAAATTGTGGAGAAAAACACAACATCCAGTATCTTAACAAACAGTATCTTTCTGCTCTGAACTGGAAGAAAAAACCCTGAGTAGAAGCTCACATCAAGAAAATAGCTCCTCAGTTCACAGTAGCATCGCTCTGCTAACATGCTAACAGCACATTTGAGCTACTCACCCCCTCCTTTCCTGTGCTGAATCGTAAGCGTAAGTGAATCACTCACTCACTCATGCTGTGTCCCAATTCGGGGTATGCACGCTTGAAGTACGCACACTACGCGTACTACGTACGGTGCGTACTATAAGTACGAGAAGTGCGGAAGTGAGAGGCTTGTGAAATGGGACGGTATATGCTTCGTCGCGCTGTTCAGGTTGCCTAGCAACCATGATACTAACCGCGAGACACGCTACATACAGCTTTGTTTGACAGAAATGAAGGAGAAAATTGTTTTGTTGGTCAATCATTTTTGTCATGACATCACTTTGATTAGTTGAGTATCTAAGGCTGAGACCACAGGACTGTAAAACATGATTCAAGGGCTTCATTTCTGTACCGAACAGTTATTTAAGATTAGCTAGTAAATAATAATTAGTTAATGTTGTTCATGAGACTAAAGTCATCTCACTATGGTAATGTAAATATAATATGGCCAATATTATAGTATTGTCAGATTATTATGATATATATATATATATATATATATATATATATATATATATATATATATATATATATCACTGACTGTCAGCTTGTTGTGTTTGTGGATATATGACTGACTTTAATTATCCATAAAATCATCAGATTCTCTGTAAGATTAAGGTCGACTATATGTATATTTAGAAGTAGAGGCTTTAAAACCATGTTAATGCTGAAAGTACAAACATCACTAGTGTCACATAACTTTGCCGACATGTGGCCAACAGCAATGTTTTAATGTTCTTCGTTATTAAACATTCGCACATGAATAAGTGACGTCATATTCAGTACTTACTTTTGACAGTTCACTTTTCGGCTGCTCCCTTCTGCCGTATTTTGCGGCAAAATTATCCACACCCACCGCCGCGCTATGAATTGTGGGATATATGGGACCACGAAGCGTGCACCGGACCACGCTTGATATTTGGGGAAATCGACGGCGCATTTGGAGTATGCATTTGAAGTACACTTCGAATTGGGACAGCCGTCGTCGCGTGGCGGTGACGTAACCGCACTTAAAATGCGTACTTCAAGCGTGCAGACCCTGAATTGGGACACAGCATCACTCACCCCCTCCCTCCTGGCTCACAGCTTCTTCTTCTTCTTGGTTTGTAACCAATGTTAAGGCACATTACCGCCCCCTGGCTCACAGCTCAGTGGACATTTAGATGAGAAAATATATATTTGACACATTTAAGGAAAATACTAATAAAATAAAAAATAAACAAAATAAATGTTTATTAAGCAATTGTGATAGGAAATTGCTTAATTTTAGAAATGTTTTTGCTCTTTTTTGCTCTATAAAATAGTTGTTTTCTTTTAGAATCATTCATCTTAGCAGTAGGATTTACATGAAAAGAGATACAAATTAAGTTTGAGTGAAAATGTACATTTTTTGCACTCTCTGGTCAACTGACTCAGTGAATCAAATGACTCAAAAAACCCAATTCACTTTGGTGAGTGACTCATTAAAACTCGATTCAGTAAAAAGAATCAAATTTACCATCACTATACTGAACTGAGAGGAGAACCTCTGAGGAAAAGTTAAAACATTTTAGTCCAGCGTGTAACAGTAAAAGAAATTCCTCTTCATGCACAATTACTCAAACTTATCTAACAGACAGTGCAGAGTACTGGTGTGAGGTTAAAGAGGGTCAGAGAAGCAATAGTGTCAACATTACCATAACTGGTAAGTTCATCATATTTGTGAAATTAGTACATGGCTCACTCTAACCCCATTTACCCGCCCCTGTTGCTTGTCATGTGTTACGATGTGAACATTCATGTGTTTTTGTGCTGAGGAGTTTTTGTTTTCAGTTCTCTTACTGATCCCCTGCCAGGAGCTCAGTCTGAGTAGAGTTCTGTTTTTCTCCACTGCACTATTGTGTTGTACATTTTGTTGTTTTTCTTTAATGCTACCTGTTCTGACCTGTTCTGATGTTATTTTTGTGCCACTATTCTGAGCTCACGTAAAAAAAAAAAAAATGCAGGTGCAAGTGTTGCATTTTGAGAAGAGATTTATTTTAAGCGAAGAAAAGCTAAATTTGAGTGAACAAAATTCATTGCTGCGTCCAAAAAATGTATTTCAGTGTTTGCTATTATTCACACACACACACAATAGCGCCCCTCTCGCTCAGTTGTTGTATTTGCACTCGCTCGCAATGTGTTGCTCGCGCTCTCAACATTTCTGCCCGTGCGCGTTCAACTCTTTCTGTACACCGTTATATTTGTGCCACAAAACCAGCCAATCACAGACTTGGATGCAAAAAAAATCTGATTGGCTGTTTTGGTCTCCAATCAGCTTGAAATGACGAAATGCAATATCTCAGAATCCATTTCGTACAAAACTCAAACGAGGCAGTGGCGGAGGAGCACAGAGTGGCGAAGTTTGAAATATTACTCTTTCTGGGTCACAAAATAAACTTTTAAGATATTTTCATACGAGAATGGTGCTGTGTAAACTTCAAATACCTGCTCGATTTATCAAGACATCACATATTTGCATAAGTGCTCTAACGTTTTCTGCGTTCTGAGTTTTGGACGAAATGGATTCTGGGATATTGCATTTTTTCATTTCGAGCTGATTGGAGACCAAAACAGCCAATCAGATGTTTTTTTGCATCCAAGTCTGTGTTTTTGGTAGCATTTGTATTTCATCAAAGTACATCAAAGTGTAAATACCCACTGTGTGTAATTCCTGTATATATGTATATATGTATATATACATACATACATATATATATATATACATACATACATACATACATATATATATATACATACATACATACATACATACATATATATATATACATACATACATATATATATATATACATACATACATACATACATATATATATATATACATACATACATACATACATATATATATATACATACATACATATATATATATATATATATATATATAGTGTATTATATATGTGCATGTGTTTGAGTTATGTTTTTCACTTTCTTTTGTTCTTAGCTCCTTCTATAATGGATTACATATAACTAAGAGGCTGTACCTTGATCCTGTTGCCAGGTAGCTGATCACCACAGTTATAAAATTCTGCAGCCAGGCAGCAGTGAGCTGCTTTATTAAACTCTGGCCTTTTATAACATGAAAACATGACAATGTTTACTGGTCAGTAGGGGGCCCCATAGGGCCTGTTCATGCTCACACTACCATATAATGCTTAATCTCATGTAAAGGTTCACCCCTTGCTCTTTTTCCATCGCCATCTCATTTGTCTTTGCTTTATTAATTGTAATAGTTTCTCCAGTGATCAAAACACTGAATTATCTAAACAACATGTTTGCCTTAGCTTTTCTTATTGCCGTGTTTTTAGATTCCTGTGAATAACAACAGCACCGTACTTTCCTATTGTGGAAATTCTGCTGACATCTTCAGCTACAGAAACTGTGAAATTCTGCAAAATTGTCCCAATTTTCTGCATATCTTTTACTTGCAATTCAACATTTTGTCACAAAGCAGATGCTTTAATGCTAGTTATAGTTACATACTTTGTGGTACCGAAATTTAAAAATAGGATTTTTAAAAACAATAATGTAAAATTTAAAATCCTTTGTGATCATCATGACATCAAGGTTTCACAAACAAGAGACAAGAGATAGGTTGCTTCTTGTCTGTAGAAGATGATGATATGCAAATGAAGCGCATTTGAGGATATTGGGGACCATGAAGAAATTATTGAAGGGCCGTGTGCTCAAAGTTAAAAAGGGGCACATAGTATGGGCAGAAATCTGTGCCATCAGAAACTGAAATTGAATAAGTTAAATTTGAATTGCTCGGATTGAATTTGAATTGTAACTTGAATAAATGCTTTTAAAAACTGAATATGAATTAGCCTAATTTGAAATTCAATTTATTGGTTTGAAAATGATCATCACTAAATTGAAATTTAATTTTATATTTTGAAAATGAATTCATTTGCTTTGAAACTGTATTTTATCCTTTAAAAATTTAGCTCTCGAATAATTTCAGATTCACTTCTCACCAGTTTCAGTTCTACAATTCAGTTATTTGGGACTTACATCCGGTTCCGGTTCAAGCGCAGATTAATAGAACTACGTTTTACTAGCGGACCGAAAGTGTTACTGACGGGAATCTACAGCGTCTTGAGCTGGATTAAAACTTCAGAAGTCATTCGTCATGTCGAATGACCAGCAGATAAACTCTCGGGTTGGTAATAAATGTATTACATGTATAAGAACAAGCGTCATGTTAACAAATGATAGCCGTACAGTAACCTTTATGCTTATTGTAGCTGTTAGCTAAAAACGCTAATTTAGCGTAGTTTGCCCTGGATTCAGCTTTGACAAACAAATATGATCGACTGTTTCTAGTAGAATTCCAAAGTTGTCATCTTGTACCCTCTCAGAGCCCTGTATGCTTGCAGAGACCCTTACAGTAAGGAAACATGCAAAACGGTGTCCAAACCTTTGTATTTTAGCTTTATTTATGTCTTACACAGCATCCCAACTCTTTAGCTAACTTAATAACTTTAGCTAAAGTAAATAGTTAGTCTAATTCATTAGTGCAGCAGGGGAAGGGGATGCCATAAGGCTTTATTAGACATTTGTAAGTGATGACAGAAACGTGCGACCTTTAGCTCCTCACTGACTCGTTTCTTAATTCTGGGGACAAATTGGCTGGGGCTGTGTGTGGGGATGCATTTATGACTTATAATGACATGTAGTGTCTGCACTATACTCATTGGTGACGGGAGTTGGTCCATCACTGACTCTGGTGAGGTGGAGACAGCAGGACCTTCTTAGAAGGATCTGCCGCTTCCAGCGGTTCACTTCATAAGAGATTTCCCTGTAGAACAGTCTTGTGACAACACTCTATGCTCAACCTTTGACCAAGTTATGGAAATGGTTATCAAAATGGTGCCACATATACATTTGGTGCAATTAGCAGGCAAGGAGCATTGGGCTGTGGACAGGGGAGCTGAAAAACTGCCAACACAAACATTGTGTTCAATACTACATTGACAAGCGTTGGTTCACTTTTCTGCTTCAGCATAATTCAAGCATAAATGTTTACGCAAATTTAAATAAGTGTGTAATTGTCCAAATTGTCAAAAACAAAATTAAAAAAAGACAATGAAGGAATTATTAAAATAATTTTATTTCACATTAACAATATTGCACACAAAAATGTGCATGCTGCAGACTGAATGAGAAACACAGCAAGGAGTTGTTAATTAATTTTGTTGATGCAATTGTTAGGTGGTTTCCTAATTACTCCATAAACAGTACAATAAAACAGGTAACAACTGCTAACATGAGAAATGACAGGAGGATGCTTTGATAAATTGTTAGTAAGTATTTATTTTCTGTAATAGCTAAAACAATCACGGTAGACTCACTTTTAATGAGCACTTTCAGATTACCTTGCCAGAAAGGAGTATAACAAAACAATAACCAAGCATTCATCAGTCTAAGGAGCTTGTAAAGAAAAGCGTCTGGACTTTCTTGAAAACATTTCACCTCTTATTCGAGAAGCTTCATCAGTTCTAAAAGTTTGAGGCAGGTAAAATTAATGAGTACTCACGTTAATTAAAATATCTTAATCTAAGAAGATTGAAGACAACATACTGAAAATTATGTTGTACAACAAATGCTTAAAGCTGTATAGGATATCTATGATGTCTATCTATGCTTTCTATGAAAGCAACAAAGTAGGGAAAATGTGTTTGTTTGTCAATGTTCTTGTCTTTGTCTTTGTTTTGTCTACAGAAACAAACAACCTCCGGTAAACCAGAAGTGAGTGCTGGAGCACAGAAGAAAAGAGAAGTAGTAACCATGTGTCTATTCAATAGAGTGCCACACCCTGTGTGCAAAAGAGGGTATTACAATATCTTTTAAAGAAGAGTGAGTTAGTGCCAACTAGTGGTAGGATTGAAATACAGTGGCTTGCAAAAGCATTCGGCCCTCTTGAACTTTTCCACATTTTGTCACATTACAGCCACAAACATGAATCAATTTTATTGGAATTCCACGTGAAAGACCAACACAAAGTGGTGTACACGTGAGAAGTGGAACGAAAATCATACATGATTCCAAACATTTTTTACAAATAAATAACTGAATAATAATAATAATAATAATAATAATAATAATAATAATAATAATAATACATTTTATTTATAGGTGCCTTTCAGACCCTCAAGGTCACCTTACAGTAGCACGTAAACAACACCATAAAACATAAGAAAAATGTATATATAGCAAACATGGTAGATAAAATTTAGACATAAACAGTCATAAAAGTATAAAAGCAAATATAAAAACTGAGCAAGGTAAAAATGGTCTAAGACAGATCAGGTGTATGCAATTCTAAACAGATGGGTTTTGAGTAGTGATTTAAAAGTGGTGAGACAGTGTGTGTTCCGTAGAGCAAGTGGAAGTGCATTCCAAAGTCTCGGGGCAGAACAACTTTGCCATTAAGTTTAAGAAAGTTGTGAGTAAACCAGACCTTGATTTCACTTAAACAGTCAGAAATGGATGTGGGTGGGAGAGTAGCTGTGGGTTTGGAGGATAGGTAGAGCTGGGTGTCATCTGCATAGCAGTGAAACTGGATGTTATGCTTCCTAAAAATATTACCTAGGGGTAGGAGATAGATGATAAAAAGTAAAGGACCCAGGACAGAGCCTTGGGGTACACCGGAATTAACTGGATTAGATACTGATCTGTGAGGGAGTAATTGAACAAACTGTGAGCAGCCAGAGAGATAAGAAGTAAACCAGGCGAGTACTGTACCATTGATGCCAATAGATGCTAATCTGTGAAGGAGGATGCGGTGGGAGATAGTATCGAAAGCTGCTGTAAGGTCAAGGAGAATGAGGATGGATATAAGGCCAGAATTAGCTGCAAGCAAAAGATCATTGATGATTTTTACTAGGGCTGTTTCTGTACTGTGACATGAACGGAAGCCAGACTGAAACTGTTCATACAAGTTATTTCCAATGAGATGATGATGAACCTGTGCAGCCACTATCTTTTCAAGAATTTTTGCTAGGAAAGGGAGATTTGAAATTGGCCTGAAATTATTTAGATTGGAGGGATCTGAACCATTCTTTTTCAGTATTGGAGTTATTATTGCAGTTTTAAGAGAAGAAGGAACAGAACCAGATATAAGAGAGGAGTGTACGATATTAGCAATCAATGGGGCAAGAGACGGGAATGAGAGTTTAACAAGATTTGTTGGCAGTGGATCACGTTTACATGATGATGAAGGTCAAGGTCAAGGTAGGTCAAGGTAACTTTATTTATACCCATTGGCAAGGTAAATTTGCTTTACAGAAAAAATGACAGCATTTGGCATCCCTTTAAAAACCCACATACCTACTAAAGATATAAACCTCACTGTGGCACATATATAGTAATTTTAATATTTCGAATCGAAAACAGTTTTTATTTAATTCAGTGACAGCAACAGGGACAAAGCTATTTTTATAACGCTTTGTCGCGCATCTCGGAAATAGAAACCTCCTTCCTGAGGGAAGAAGCTGAAATTCACCCCTTAGAGGATGGGAACCATTTTTAAGGATTGATAAAGCCATCCTCTGTACCTGCTTAGAGTACAGGGAGGCTAAACAAGACTGTGGCTCACCTATCAGACGACTGGACCATCTCACTATCCGATTTAGAGAGTTTTTTCTCTGTGACAGAGGTCTGACCAAACCATGCCACCAAACAAAAGGATAAAATAGACTCAATAAAAGAACAATAAAACAAAGTTAAAATTTTTTGGTCAATGTGGAAATGAGCAAGTTTCCTAATACAATAAAGGTGCTGGTGACCCTTTTTACAAACTGATTTGTAATTTTGATCAAAGTTCAGTTTTTCATTGATTCTGGTCCCAAGATATTTATATGATTGTACTTGCTCTATTTTCTGACCTTTAATTAAAGCGACTGCGTGCCCATTTTGTTGTTTCCTAAAATCAATCGCCATATCTTTTGTTTTAGATATGTTCAATTGGAGATAAGACTCCTCACACCACTGAACAAAGTCATCAATGACTGGACCGTGGTTAGTTTCACCCTCTTTCAGTAAGCAGACAATAACAGAGTCATCTGGATATTTAATAATGACCCTGTTTTCATGTCTGCTCTGACACATATTTGTATAGAGAATGAATAATAAGGGCGATAAGATGCACCCTTGAGGAGAACCTGTGGAGGAAAACACTGGGTCAGACAGAATCCCATTTATTCTCACTCTTTGTGACCTGTCAGTTAAAAAATCTAAAATCCAGCCCACCAGGTTTTTCCTGATTTCAAACTGTTCTAAAAATCTTTTAATTAAAATATGGGGCTGTATTGTATTAAAAGCTGAAGAAAAATCAGTGAAAAGAAGTCTTGCAAAAGTCCCTTTACTCTCTACATGTTTAAGAATCAGATTTAGTAAAGTCAAAAGTGCATCCAGCACTCCTCTGTTGGACCTATATGCAAACTGCATTGGATCCAGCTGATGTTCAGTCTCTTTCATAATCACATTTCTGATGATTTTTTCAAAGACTTTCATTACAACTGAAGTGAGGGCAACAGGCCTGAAGTCATTTAGAATTTTTGGACGACTAGATTTAGGGACAGGAACCACGACTGCTTCTTTCCAAAGAGAGGGCACATCTTGTGTTTGCAAGGATTTATTAAAAATAACCTGAAATATAGGACTGAGTTCGTCAGCACAAGATTTAATTAGGCGGCCACTAATATTATCAGGACCCTGGCTCTTGTTCACATTAACTGTATGAAAGGCCTTTTTGACATCACTGAGTTCAATGATAAAGTGCTGAGTATCTCTCAGTTTCTGTTTCAGTTCCAAAATATCCTCGCTAAAATCAGAAGAACTAAAACGAGCATAAAACATATTTAAAGCATTTGCAAAATCTCTGTCTGAATTAAAACCATCTAAAATGACCTGACTACTGCTCTGGGGATTTTGAAACCCTGCTATGGTTTTCATACAAGTCCAGGCAGACCCAAAATTTTTTGCAGCAAATTTGCTTTCAAGAAGGTTTTTGTAGCTCTGTTTTGCTTTCAAGATCTCGATTTTCAGTTCCTTGGTGGCTGTCTGAAAATCAGTAACAGTCCCCTCTTTAAAGGTCTGTCTCTTTTTCCTTAAACAGGATTTGATGCTTTTAGTGACCCATGGCTTATTGTTAGCGTAGACTTTAACGCACTTACGGGGTATAATCATATCTTTACAAAATACTGCATAAGAGCTAGTAACATCCACCAAAGCGTCGAGATCATCTCCACAAGACTGAATAAACACTTCCCAATCTGTACACTTAAAACATTCCTGCAAGGTAAGCACAGATTCTTCTGACCATATGTCAACATCCTTAGTCTTTGTCTTCTCTCGTTTTAAGACAGTTTTATAGATGGGCAGAAGATGCACACAGTTATGGTCAGAAGATCCCAGAGGAGGAAGTGGGAGGGATTTATAAGCATTCTTCACCGATCCGTAACAAAGGTCCAACATTTTATCCCGTCTGGTAGGACAGGATACATATTGATACAGATTGCCCAAAGTTGATTTAAGAGAGACATGGTTAAAGTCCCCCATTATAAAGTTTGGGGCGTCAGGAGAGAGCGCCTGCAGCTTCTGCACTACGTCTGAGATGATGCTGCAGGTGGAGGCGGGGTGAGCCCTCGGGTGAATGTAAACTACGGTAATAAAAAGTTGTGGAAACTCACGAGGGAGATAAAAAGCGTGCAGTGACACGGATAAAAGTTCAACATCTGGTGTACAAATACACTCTCTAACAGTCACAGCGCTACAGTAACGTTTGTTCACATACAAACATACTCCCCCTCCTTGAGATTTCCCTGTTACCCGTGCATCCCGATCCCGGCGAAAGGGAGCTCCAAAACCGTCAATTGAAAAAATCGGCGTCCTGATCCAGCTCCGTCAGCCATGTCTCGGAAAAAGCCATTACACAGCTGTCCCTGAAGTCTTTCTGGAACCTGACGTTTCCCTGGAGTTCATCCAGCTTGTGCCTAAGAGACTGAACATTTCCAAGGATAACAGACGGCAGGGGAAACCAACTGACTTGTTGTCTCCTCAGACGCAATTTAACACCTCCACGTCTCCCTCGTTTCCTCTTCTCACTCGTTCTGTTAGAGTCTTTATGTATAAAATCCAGCATACATGAGGTGAGGTCCTTACCATCAGGTCCTTACCAAGGTAAGTTGTAACAGTTCATCGCGGGAGTAAACAATCCTCAGCTGACTCACGGCCTCGCCCACATCATTGGAAGCAATCCAGCACAGTAGAAATCCAACCACAATGAAGAAAAAAGAATCCATGACGTTCTCACTGTTGTGGGGCGTCACTTTGTAAGAAAACTGTCACTTCCTTCAACCAAAACACTATGCCAGCGATAGAAACGATAAGAACTTAAAAACTTAGGATGCCAAGCTCTCACTCACTGCCGGTCGCTGCGTGCGCATGCGCCCAAAAACAGAAAGCTATCTTCCATAATTACTAACTTAAAGTTGAGTTATTGTGGGAAGTTCAAAAGTGGGGTGTGCGTAATTATTCAGCCCCCTAAGTCAATACTTTGTAGAACCACCTTTTGCTGCAATTACAGCTGCCAGTCTTTTAGAGTATGTCTCTACCAGCTTTGCACATCTACAGACTGAAATCTTTGCCCATTCTTCTTTGCAAAACAGCTCCAGCTCAGTCAGATTAGATAGACAGCGTTTGTGAACAGCAGTTTTCAGATCTTGCCACAGATTCTCGATTTGATTTAGATCTGGACTTTGACTGGGCCATTCTAACACATGGACATGTTTTGTTCTAAACCATTCCATTGTTGCCCTGGCTTTATGTTTAGGGTTGTTGTCCTGCTGGAAGGTGAACCTCCGCCCCAGTCTCAAGTCTTTTGCAGACTCCAAGAGGTTTTCTTCCAAGATTGCCCTGTATTTGGCTCCATCCATCTTCCCATCAACTCTGACCAGCTTCCTTGTCCCTGCTGAAGAGAAGCACCCCCAGAGCATGATGCTGCCACCACCATATTTGACAGTGGGATGGTGTGTTCAGAGTGATGTGCAGTGTTAGTTTTCCGCCACACATAGCATTTTGCATTTTGGCCAAAAAGTTCCATTTTGGTCTCATCTGACCAGAGCACCTTCTTCCACATGTTTGCTGTGTCCCCCACATGGCTTGTGGCAAACTGCAAACGGGACTTCTTATGGTTTTCTGTTAACAATGGCTTTCTTCTTGCCACTCTTCCATAAAGGCCAACTTTGTGCAGTGCATGACTAACAGTTGTCCTATGGACAGATTCCCCCACCTGAGCTGTAGATCTCTGCAGCTCGTCCAGAGTCACCATGGGCCTCTTGGCTGCATTTCTGATCAGCGCTCTCCTTGTTCGGCCTGTGAGTTTAGGTGGACGGCCTTGTCTTGGTAGGTTTACAGTTGTGCCATACTCCTTCCATTTCTGAATGATCGCTTGAACAGTGCTCCGTGGGAAATCTTTTTGTAGCCTGCTTTAAATTTCTCTCTAACTTTATCCCTGACCTGTCTGGTGTGTTCTTTGGACTTCATGGTGTTGTTGCTCCCAATATCCTCTTAGACAACCTCTGAGGCCGTCACAGAGCAGCTGTATTTGTACTGACATTAGATTACACACAGGTGCACTCTATTTAGTCATTAGCACTCATCAGGCAATGTCTATGGGCAACTGACTGCACTCAGACCAAAGGGGGCTGAATAATTACGCACACCCCACTTTGCAGTTATTTATTTGTAAAAAAAAATGTTTGGAATCATGTATGATTTTCATTCCACTTCTCACGTGTACACCACTTTGTATTGGTGTTGTGTCATGTTGTGGTTTAAACTCAGAACCTTCTTGCTTTGAGGCAACAGTGCTAACCACCACGCCATTGAGCAGTCTCTCCGTACTTTAAAAAAAATAGAGAAGCTATGATTTAGTGCTGTCAGCGTTAATCTTGTTAAAATGACGTCAATGTCATAACTGCATTAACGCAGCAAATCTCCGTTAGCAGGTTACTGCGGATCACCCCATGCGTGGGTCTGCATGGCCTCAACCCGTTAGCTTGGTTAGCTCATTAATGTGTCATTTTTAACGAGATTAACACTGACAACACTACTATGATTACAAAGCTTGATACAGAATTATCTTTACTCTTTTGTCCTTGACAGGTTAGACCACAATAAATAGCAAAAGCATTTATGTGAAGTGTGTATTCATTTTCTGCTTTGTTATAACCCCACTGATTTTCCTACGGTTTTGAGATCTTGTGTGATTTTTTTTTTATATATTGCATGTCCAGGCAACTAATTAGACTTGTGCAAATGTAATAACCACCTCAATTTATTTATTTTTTTCAAGTGATCTAGATGAACAGGTCCAGGAATGGTGGACCTCCTTTACAGCTGAATTCTGTCAGACTCATATATGTTGAAGCATTATGACTAAATCAAATGCACAGGAACAGGAAACCTGCCCTCCCCCAGTGATATTCTTCAGTTGTATTTTAGTCTGTTACTCAGTCAGTCAGCATTAAGACAACATGATGATTACAACTCCCTGTTTCAGACTATGTGAGTAATTGTTGTTAGGTTTATTTTTATATTTTATATTTACTGTATATATGTCTGTACATCATATAATTTATGGCTTTCCTGTGCTGATCTAGTAATGCTTGAAGTTATTCTGCTGGGGACACATGTTCAAAATAGCTTTACCCAAAAAATGGGTGAGTACGTTAGAGACGTTAATAAAATAAATAATCTTTTTTTACTTTTTTGGAGGGTGAGTAAGTTGGGTTTGACTTGAAAATCTTACAAGTCTGTTGATGATGTTTATTAAAATCCTTTTAAGTTTAATCATCTGTCACTAACACATTTTATAAGAATTTTGATTATTCTGTTTACTATTAATCTTGTGATGTTTCTAATTTTCAGGTGCAGCTACTCTTCGTGTGTCTCCTAACAGACTCCAACACTTTCAATTCAAGTCTTTATCTTTTGTTTGTGAGAGCCCTGATGGTTCTGCTGAACTGAGAGGAATCAAAACCTCTGAGGAAAAGTTAGAATCTTTTAGTCCATTATGTAATAATAAAGGAAATTCCTCTTCATGCACAATTACTCAAACTTATGTAACAGACAGTGCAGAGTACTGGTGTGAGGTTAAAGGGGGTCAGAGAAGCAACAGTGTCAACATTACCATAACTGGTAAGTTCATCATATTTGTGAAATTAGTAAAGAGTTTTATTTTAAAATTAGGTGAGATTTATTGTCCACTTTGTCTTGTATGGTACATAATGTATTTGTCATTTAACATTTTGCTTTATCTTCAGATGGTTCTGTGATCCTACAGAGTCCAGTTTTCCCTGTTTTTGAGGGACACAATGTGACTCTCTGCTGCATAAGCAAGACAACTCACACCAACCAAAGTGCAAATTTCTACAAAGATGATGTCCTCATAGACCGGAGCCCTTCTGACAACATGCACATCAACAGTGTTTCCAGGTCTGATGAAGGACGATACAAGTGCAGCATTTCTGGTGTTGGAACATCACCAGAAAGCTGGCTTCATGTCAGATGTAAGACTAAAACTATATTTAGTTATTTCTGTGTCTGGGCTTCATAGAGAGAGAAATGTGACTCCAACAATTAGATTTCGGATTTTTTGGTCCTGATGAAAATGTTTATTTTATAACAATGACGTTACATTTTTTATGTTTAAAGTCAGAAAAATTACAAATACAATGCTATTTATAAAGTTGTACCATTGCAGCATATTCTTCAGGAGAGACCCTGTCTGATGACTTCAATTCCACTCCTGACTTATTCCTGCTGTGGATTGCGTTGCCTCTTTTAGTGATAATATTGACACTGCTGGTAGTCGGATTTCTTAATACTTGCAAACACAGAGGTAATTCAGTTTTTTTTTCAGTTTACATAATTTCTAAGAATAATCTTCTGTTCCCAATTTAATTTTTTTCTAATGCTGGGTTTTTCTTTCTATTCATTAGTTTCCTCAAAGACATCAACAGCAGCATCAAACTCATATGAAGACCATCCAGGAGGTGAGAGAGAAATAATTATCACAATTGTATTACACTATTTCATGCTTGTTACCAATTTTATGGCCTTCTATCTATTTATCAAATTTGTTAACCAGTCCAACACAGGGTCACAGTGGGATTGGACGACTTTTGTCTTAATCAATTTAAATCGATTAAAAGTGTATCGCATGTTTGAGAGACTGAATGATACAATTTCTAGTAAGTTTATATATAACAAAATTTAAATGAAAGCTTAAAGTGAAGTGTGGTATTTTTACATGGCATATGCTGCACCGAGGGATTATTTTTGTGTCTGCTCAGTATGTCGTATGTGGGTTGTTTGTTTTAGACGCTGCTGATGCTTTGATAATTTAAAACTGTCTTAGGTCAAACCACAGCACAAAGCCTGAAAAAGAGAAGCGTGAGGGCTACCAAAAACAACTTTATTGTATAAACATATATATATATTCTAATACATATATGCATAATAACTTCTCTTGCCTACAGATGATTCTTCCCCTTCAGACGATATCTCAGAACAACCTGTTTACACCACTGTGATCATAAACAAGACAGAACAAACTCAAGAACGTGGTTCGTATGTTATGAACATGTGGTTTTTTCTTTATTTCCTTCCTTTTATGAATTTATGCCAGAACAGTTAAGTCACATTTCACAAATATTTACAGATATCTTATATTAAAAAAATTAATGCTTGCTTCCTTAAAGAAAACATGTATTCTTATTATCAATGCAGAATCAGGATTATCACGCTCCACACTGCCCCCGAGTCCCCCAGCAGTTGAAGAGTCAAGTTCTCCAGAGACGGTCATTTATTCACCCATTCAGACAGTAAGACTATTTTTGCCTACAGTGAGCTACATTTTAGAATTTACAAAATAATATTTTTAATGTAAATACATATTTAATTTTATTACTGTAAACCATATTTTATGGTCCCCTTAAGTTTCTGTAATTTGCTCTGGTATTATCATTAGACCCAAGTTATATAGTTTTTGTTTATTCCACGTTAACTTAATGTGATGAAGTGCTCAAAGAAGTTAAAAATAAAATAAAAAGATTATGCAGGTTATACGATGCATGACTGAGGAAGATGGCCTCCAATACTAATATATCTTTAATGGCATTTGTTAAAATAAAAATTAAAACAATAAAACAATAAAAACTTACCGTGGCACAGCCTATTCTGTAACAGTGTCCTAAATTAAATAAAGCCACCATATATTGAACTGGACTTACCAGTAGCTGAGGACCACAAAAGAAGAAAATCACACGTAAAAACCAAATCTACACCCTGTGCTGTACAACACAGGAGGTGTGGACAACAATCCACCACCGAAGGTCCCACAGCTACTGTTGTGTCCTCAGTTCACTGCAATAAAAACAAAATAAAAAACATAAAGGTTCACAAAAACCTAAAAGTACACTGATATATCTTTCAACATTTAATGCAAAGACACACACGCGCGCACACACACATTTAAAACAGAATAAAAACATACACAGGCCTAGTAACTTGAACCACACGAGTAAACTGTGGCCTGTACAAGTTATAGTTGTTGTGATATTTGATCGTATTATACCCCAAAAAGGAATTCCGTACAGCTCTCTGTGGCATGTGGAGCAAGTCAGCTGGGCAGGTACAAATATCATCATAAACAACCAGCAAAGCGCACAGACAAAGGAACACTCCAGCCCAGCTACGTGGGCACAAGTGTAAACAATATCACAAAATAAAACTGTATATAAAGCGAGGCGAGACAAAACAAGACAAGGCAGCCGTTCCTTCAAGGATGAGCCCAAAGCAGCAGCTGCTGCAGGCATTTGCTTCAGGTTGACTGGGCAGAAACAATCACCACTGACCACTGAGCAGAGGCTATAACAGACAGCAAGCAAGTCCTGGAAATAACAAATGCATTTAGCACTTAGCTTTCTCTAATTTGGAGTCAATGAAAAATAATGCTAAATGCTGAAACTGCCCCTCTCCTCAACGGCTGGAGTTAAATAAATCAGCCACTCTACAGACAGGACCACAAATACGCACTGGTGTCAAGCCAGCCTCCACTTTGTTTTGCATTCCCTGTCCCAACCACAAGAGACTCGAAACCTGATTTCAAAACGAAAGCTCTCAAAACCTGATTTCAAGGTAAAGACCAACTTCGAGTAATTGTAGCTTCAACATTAACCCTGATTTCAAAATAAAAGGCTTCAAACTTGTTTTCAAAATAAAAGCCCACTGAATGAATTTAACAGACATGTTTAGTACATAATAACAAATATTATTTAATCTTGTTGACACACACTAATGTTAGATCCAAATGACACACCCTTGTATCAATCAATCAATCAATCTTTATTTATAAAGCACTTTTCATACAAAAAGAAAATGTAGCACAAAGTGCTTTACATGGTTAAAAGCAGCCCCCCCCCCCCCCCCCCCCCCCCCCACACACACACACACACACACACACACGCACACACGCACACACTTAAAAAGTAAAATTGGACTGGGTACGCATGAGCCAAGTGAGGAAACACTATCATGGGGAGCCGTCTGCACCGGAAGCCGGTCACAGACCGCAGCCTCCAGGCTGGGCACACAGCAGGAGGGAGGCAAAGAAGCCCCCCAGCCAGGCTGAGAGGACCCCCAGAGCCCCAGCAGCCAAGGTCGATCACAGCCCCGGTGCAGAGAGCGCCCTCTGAGGAAACACTGGAGATATGACCTAATAAGAGTATATACTGGGTAAAAAGATAAAATAAATAAGAACGGGATACAATATAAATATAAATATAAATAGAGTAAGAAGATTAAAAAATGAATAAGAATAAAATCAATAAATATTAGGTAAAACCTAAATTAACAATAAAATAACAGGATAGAATAAATAAGCGTAAAATAAATAAACGTTAAGTAAAAGCCAAATTAAAAAGGTGGGTCTTGAGCCTGTTCTTAAAAACATGTACGTTCTCTGCGGCCCTGAGCTCCCCTGAGCGCAGGCTGTTCCACAGACGAGGACCATACCACTGAAAAGCTGCCTCTCCGTGAGTATGTGTCCTGACTTTAGGGACAATCAAAAGGCCAGTACCAGAGGACCTCAAGGTCCGCGAGGGTTCATATGGTAAAAGCAGATCTGAGAGATAAGAAGGCCCGAGACCATTAAGACATTTAAAAACCAATAAAAGAACTTTAAAATCGACCCTGAAACACACGGGGAGCCAGTGCAGCGATTCTAAAACCGGTGTAATGTGGGCCCGCCCTCTGAGCTGCAGAGTTTTGTAAAAGTTGTAAAGTTGAAATATTCTTTTTAGGAAGACCAGAGAGCAGGGCATTACAGTAATCAATGCGACTAGTAATAAAAGCATGCATCAGCATCTCCGTGTTGGCCCGAGAGAGAATAGGGCGGACTCTGGCTATATTTTTTAGATGATAAAATCCAATTTTGGTTACATGTTTAATATGTGGGATAAAACCAAGCTCAGAGTCAAAAATAACACCCAGATTTTTCACTTGTAGCGAAGGACATAGTGAAAATGCCTGTAATTTAGACAAGAGTTTCTCTCTCTGAGCCTCAGGACCGACGATTAAAACTTCAGTTTTGTCCTGGTTAAGCTGTAAAAAGTTTTCTGCCATCCAAGATCTTATATCTAAAATACAGTTAAAAAGGGCATCCATTGGTCTGGTGTCATCAGGAGACATGGAAATGTACAGCTGAGTGTCATCAGCGTAACTGTGAAAGTTCACTCCATGCCTCCTGATGACACCGCCGAGAGGGAGCATATACAAATTAGAAAGTACAGGGCCTAAAACTGACCCTTGAGGCACACCACATGTCATTTTATGTCATTTGTACTTTAGCGGTTCCCTGTCAATATCTTCGTTTGGATTTCAAAGTAAGTTTATATCGACAGTATACAACCTCACGGGGACATCATGTCATGTCTGTCACATTTTCTCTTCCAAAACAAAAGCCCTTTGAAATTGCCGCTATATGAACTACTTTCAGTGACTTCAGAATGCTCTTAAAAGGAAAATCGTGTTTCCACAGGATAATTGCAGTTCATATCGAAAGTATACAACCTGACAGGTATACCATGTCAATATCAAGTCAGTCTGATTTATTTTGTCTTCCAAAATAAAAGCCCTTTGAAATTGCCCATATATAACTTTCAATGACTTAGAAATGCTCTTAAAAGGAAAATTCATCAAAAGGAAAATTCATTTTTCCAGAGATTAACTGAGAGACTAACTAGTGGCTCAGCGCATCTGTAACCGGAAGGTCGCCGTTTCGATTCCCGGGCTCTCTGTCCTGGTCATTGTGTCCTTGGGCAAGACACTTTATCCTACTGGTGTTGGCCAGAGGGGCCGATGGCACAATATGGCAGCCTCGCTTCTGTCAATCTGCCCCAGGGCAGCTGTGGCTACAACTGTAGCTTGCCTCCACCAGTGTGTGAATGTGAGAGTGAATGAATAGTGGTATTGTAAAGCACTTTGGGTGCCTTGAAAAGTTCTATATAAATCCAATCCATTATTATTATAACTGCAGTTTATATTGACAGTATAAAACCACACAAGGATTCAATGTCAATTTCAAGCTGCTCTGATGTTGCCTTTTAAAGTAATGGCCGTTTGCAGACCCCACCCTTTGATTAAAGTGCAACCTGACTAACCTGACTAGCATCCCTACAGAAAGTGAGAGCATGAAAGAGAAATGTACAGTAGCATGTACAGTGTCTACATTAAGTTAAAAAACGAGCGTGAACATCAAGGCAATATCCTGTAAAAGCTAAGTGTTATATTATAGTGTTTTTTTTTTTTCTGTCTTACAGGCCACAATGAGCAAACGTCAAACACCTGAACAGTAAACTGCAGAAAGGAGGCAAACCTGTCATGGTTCCTGGGTCATTGACTGAGTACTTTGAGTTCATTTCTCTTCATTCCCACTTAAGAGTTTTCTTAATTATTTCCAGTGTTCTCAAAATTAGAGTTCTAAGGTTATGGTTAAGATCTACTCCTTGAGTTTTAGTTAATGTTTATTTGTGCCTTGAGGCCATTGTTGTTGTGATCTTGCACTTTATAAATAAATTGAATTTAATTGTTTTTTTCTTTTAGTATTCTGATAATCTGGTGTTGTCTCTTGTTATATTTTCACACTCTCTTCTGTGTTTCCTGTGTGCAGCTAAATTAGGTGTTCGCATGTTATGATATGTCATGTCTTATTTTGCCAGTCTCTCTGCTTCCCCAGCTGTGTCTCTCTCCCTGATTACCTCGTGTGTATATTTAAGCACTCAGTTTTCCTCAGTTCCCTGTTGTGTTCTCCCACATATTATATTTTTTGTTATTATTATCTATTGCTGTATATTGGGATTTTGTTTTTGCACTTTTGTAAGTCCAGCTTTGTTTTATATTCTCCTGTGAGTTCCAGTAATAAAACAGTCTTCTCGAGTTTGCCCTTTGTCTCTGCAGTCCTGCATATTGGGTTTAAAATCTGCCTGTCACACAGTGTATCCTGACAAAACACACTTGAAGCCACACTTGATATGTGCAGAAGATTAAGAACATTTGCTTTGTTAAAATTGCAACTTTCTAATAATTGTTATAGTGTTTGTGTAGTGTCTATACACACTATCATCCACTGTCAGCTTTATGTAAATCAAAGCTTTCACATGTTATAAAAGGGTAATTACATGTTGCTTATCTTTGCTTGGCGTGTTTGCTTTCTACTAAAACAAAGTCAATGCAAAATTAAGAAATTATAATTTGGTCTGAAACAGTACTGACAGTAACGCAACTTTGGCATTTTGTGTCTATAGCTATCAAGGTGGTGGAAAATAAAGAGCTGTATTTTATGTTTGTTTATGTTAATATTCAATAGTTAAGCATACTTAACTTAACATACTTAAATCCCTTCAAATGTGGGATAATGACATGTGACATGTAAAATTTTTGGTTTAACTCGATGTCATTTTATCACAGTTTAACACTCTTTGAATCTGACTTTACTTTTGGTATCAGACTTTTTTTTTGTCTCTGTTGTTATCTGCAAGTAATCTATTGTCTATTGTCATGGAAATTTTAACAATAACCTGCAACACACCCAGTGAGCGTTTTGAAGTGTGTTTAACAAACACATTACAATGTGGGGAGAGCATCCCAGAGAAACACCCGGATCATCATGGCCAGGCTTTTATACACAGACAAAGACATTCCACAACTCTTATATGTTGGCCCAGATCAGGGGATATACCTGCAGCTCCATCCTTAGCCCCTCCTTCCTCACAGAGAGAATTATGACCTTGTCACCTGAAGATTTACATCCCTGATAAGCAGAAGGAGTCTCACTATCTGTTTAACGTATCATGTGAACTTAAAATGGCCCCATTGTGTGTGTAGAACTCACGTGATAGAGCATAAACAGCCCAACTGTAGTGCACATGCATACAACTAAGTGAGAAAGTGATATTACTACTACTACTACTACTACTAATGTGATATGGTTAAAATATGTGATTAATACACGAGAAAAGAAAGATGTAGGATATGAGGTAACTACTAACAACTAAGGATTTAAGGTTTCATTAATATATAATCATCACATGTATGGTTAATAAAGCATTATAAAACAGTACAACTGAGTTAAAGGAAAGTAAGAATATGCCCATTTCAAGGTTGGACACCAAATGTAATACATTTAAATACTGATTTATTATTATTAGTACTAGTATTAGTAGAAGTAGTCATATATGCTATAACTTGTTTTGTTTAAGAGCTGAATAATACAGCCTGCGTCAGCAGTATTAAAATTTGTTCTTAGAGTATTCTGAACAATACAGAATACTATTTTGGTATAACAGATACCGTTGTGACAAAATCTTTCGTATTGCTTGTTTATGTGTTTTAGTTATGTTCCATTCAAAACTAAATTTTAATTTATTGTCCAATAAAACTTGAAACTTGTGAAATGCTCATGATTAGTATTTTTACTAAAATTTGTCACACGTGTAAATCCTTTACTGCCACTTGAAGTTAGATAATGCAACTTTCATCTTAATCATTTTTATAAAAAGAAAAAGTAACAAAAACAAGAATAAACTTGTTTCTGGTTATGGGAAGTGTGGTTTGTGGCTCAACTGCAGGAGAGGAGTGCAGCAGTGTGGGCAGAGAGCTGATCTGAAACACAGCTGGAGTGGCATATAGAGACAAACTGAGCAATCAGCTCTGAACATGCAAAAAACGTTAATAGAAAGTGAAACCCTGGACTCTGTGTGTGCCAGGATCCCACTAATATTTCTCAGGTTTTAGTGTAGCTTACCTGGTATTTAGATTTTTAAAAATGTATTTATTATTTTTAGTTTGATTGAAGTTTTTGTGCTGAATACAGAGGTGTGGATTCTCCATCAGCTGAATGCCCCCCCCAACAACGACAACAACAAAGTTAAAAATAAATTTCATAGAAATCTGATGATCCATCTAAAATCCACCTTAAACTCCTGAATACCTACAGCTCAAAATCATCAAAGTATTTCATGTATTTTTATTATTAGCTGTACTAGTAGTATGTGAAAAGACATTAGAATGAGTGTTTGAATATGAGGTTAAGACTAAAGGATTTAGAGGAATATTTAAATTTATTTTATAGAGCATTATTTTAAAGACCTGAAGTGACACTGCGGGCTGAAAACAATAAAAAGTGTACACTGAAGCTACTGTCTGCTGTGTTTGCAAAATTTTCTGTTTTTCATTTTTCTTTTATTTCGGGTGACCTCAGTACTCAGTGTTGGGGAGTAACGGAATACATGTACCGCAGCTACGTATTTAAAATACAAAATATAAGCAACTGTATTCCGTTACAGTTACTGTTTAAAAGGGTGGTATTCAGTTACTTTGTTAAAATAAATGGATCACACGGAGGTCTTTTCCTGTATCATATGCTAGTCTATGCCCTCTCTATTTTTGGTAATTCCACGCCGGTGGAAACCCAAACAAAACACCCATTAAGAGGCTCTAATGCCTGTATCTCAATCTCGTGGCCCATGTCACCTCTACTTGCAGCCTACATAATGATGTGAAGAAATATTTTTCTGTCCATTATGCTCACAGTGTCCAAGCATTCTTATTTTTTCATTTCATACTATTTTTAAAATATTCTCTGATTCCACTTGCAATTGGTGCTGTTGAACTGTGGACTAGCAGTGATGCACAAAATATTGCCAGAGCCATCAATCATGTGATTATTAGAGAGACCTAAACTTGGAATTACTTCCACTAAACAAACAAAACCCATTATCGGTATCCATCAGTACATTGAGACTAGAACAACAGCATCAGTCAAAGGCTCTCAAAATACATTAGTCTCACCCATGTTATTTTTTCTGCATTTCCAAACAAGAAAAGCAACAAATGTTAAAAATGTAATGCCAGCAATCAATATAGCAACGGTAGATGTATCTAAATCAACAGAAAAATCATCTGAAATGATAAAGCACATAAGATATGACAATTCTTAATAAGCTTATATACAGTAGGCTTTGTCAAGTTTGCTAGTTTGGAGCTTAAATATGGATCACATCATTAATAAAAACTTAACCTGGAACATGGATCATAGCTTCTCTGTACTGGTTGTTTTGTTGGATTCTACAGGTGATGTTGTTGCTGTGTCCTTTTTCCAGAGACAGTCTGCTGCTGAGGACATGAAGGTCATCAGGACCTGAGCTGTAGGCCCAGAAGAAATTATCTTTCTCTCGCTCACCAGCCAAAACACCTCTGGTTCTGGATACCAACCTTTGGATTTACATTCTAATACTCCAGAACTGACTTTGGTTAGCTGAATATCAGCTTCTGAATAACATAAAATAGTGACATAAAAGATGAACAGTAACGCAATTTTTATCTATAGCAGCATATACAGTTTTTCCACTTACCGAGAACAACAGGGTTGAACCTAAAATCTGCATTCAGTCCAGGAATGAAGCACCTGTATGTTCCTTCATCTTACAAACAGTGTTCTTTGTCCAAACGCAGTTTTGCAAATTTAAAGTGATACTGTCAAGGTCTCTTTAGAAAGAACATGTTATCTCCTGGTAATCCTTTCAAACAAGCCAGAATTTTTTATCCTATTTTGAATTGTATTGTTATGAATCTGAACATCTAAAGCAGTGAAAATATCTGTTTTTGCTCAAATTTTATAGCTAGTTGAGTTCATTAGGTCCCTATCTGAAAGGAAAGCTTCTCAGTTCAACTTTTTGTCTTTCTTTAACCTACTAAAATAGCTATCTTTTATTACTTTTTCAGGTCTACCTAAGAGTTTACTGTCTTTACATTTTCTGCAAACTATGGTTAAACTAGTTAAACTGGTGATATTACTTTTACATTCAAAAGGTCTTGTGCTACACAATTTGTAGTGGAAAACAAAACAGTCCATCAGCACAACAATTTTAAATGCAGTTATCACCCAAAGAATATCCAAATGCATATTTGCCAGTGTGTGGTTCGTGGTTCAGCTGCAGGGGAGGGGTGGAGGAGTGGGTTCAGGGGACAGTGCGAGGGAAGGCTGCCTGACACAGTTGATAGCCATTACTCTAGCCATGCATTCTGTATTTCAGTAGCCACTGGAACGAGGAAATGGCAGACAGGCAGGGAACACAGCTGACTTTAATCAGACAAGACTGGGAGGAAGCAAAACAGAAAACATGAACATAGAACCAAAAACACTAAACACAACACAAGGAACAGAAGGGTGGCACAGAGAACACTAAAACACTGGATATTAATAAACACAAAACATAAACACGGAGTCCACAGATTCCAGACCATTCCAGTTTTCTCCTGGAAATCCTTCCAAACAAGCCAGAATTTTTTATCCTATTTTGAACTGTACATATTATGAATCTGAAGATTTAACACAGAGCAAAAGAAGAGAAAACTAACAAAACAGTCATGTTTGGTAATATAGATGGATTTGTTCAAATACGCAGGTCAGGGCACTACTAAGAATGAAAGTTAAAATGTCTGTGTTTAGTCAAATTTTATAGGTTGTTGAGTTCAAAATGTCCCTATTTAAGAGTTCATAGCCATTACTCTAGCCACACTTTCCCTATTTCTGTAGCTGCTGGGATTTGGAGAAGACAGGAGTAGTGGAGGCAGCTGCAGGTGAGGAATGCTGGGCTCACTGCCAGCATACTACATCTCCACCCTCTTTCCTCCTTCTTCTCTAATTCTTCAGACTTCTTACTTTCTGCAATGAGCTGCTCTTTCTCTTTTTTTTCAGACTCATCCTTCATACAATCAGAACTGCTCCCAACAAACATAGATGTTTACATCTGCGCTGTAACTGCAATAAGTTAATCAACCGATTTGCACTACAACCTGGTTTGCCTCTTATCTGTAGTTAATTTTATTTAATTTAATAAGTGTACAGTACTCTGTTTATAGTAACCATTGTCCTTAATGTAAATATGTAGGAAAAATTGTGTATGTTTCTGTTCTGTGTCCTGTGTACTGTTTGTTTGTATATGTGTCTTTCTGGCTGTTGTTACAACCAAATTTCCCCTTGTGGGACAATTAAAGGATTACTCTATCTTCTATATGCTTCTTTCTCTCCATGCAAATGGAAAAATAGCTATTTTGGTGAAATTGCCAGAAAAAATAATAAAATACCTTAATTAAAAATGTCTAATATGGTCTTAAGAAGGATTATAGACATTAAAAATATACAACCAATTTCTGCTTTTACCTGTCAGCAGCTAACGCCGGCTACCTGTTAGCACGTCCTGGTTAGCATGTGGCCCCGCCCCCTTGCTTGGTAGCAGAAGTATGGCAGCCCACACGTCCCAAACATGTCTGTGTATGGCATTTTTGCCTTTTTACGGTAGGCACGAGCAGTGTGGCTGTGCCTGGGTGAAAACGGGCAGATATATAACTAATATGAAAGCAGCCTAGAGAATGCTGTGCTGGCTGAAGTAGCTCATGCTTGCCTGCACTGCTTTGTTGCCAGCACGGACTAGGCAGACCGTGCTGGGTTTGAAAGCATTGAATGGCCCGCCCCTTCTCCTGTTTCCAAAAATGAGAGAGCAGGCTATTATGGGGAACATGGCTGCCACTGCTGTGACTCCAGTTAGGCAGGCCATGGGCTGGGTCCCCCCACCACACCTGTTGCCCCTCCCACAACGTCCCTCCCATGGCTCCGCCTCTGTGAGGCCTGGGCTGGTGGAGGTTGACTGTCGGGTGGCGGATGTCGTAGAAGCTTCCATCCTCTCCTCTGGTGTTGCCCACCTGTCCCTGGGCTGCCCCCTGCTGGTCTCCAGGCACGGTGTCTGGCGAGATGGGTCCCTTCAGCTCCTGATTGGAGCATGCTGGGTGTGGGAATTAGCCCTTCTTGAGGTCCCATCTAGTAGAGTGGACCTCCAGGTTGTTGCCATCATGCAGCCTCAGCGCCTACTGCCTAAGGTCCCACTGCTGCCTGGTTGGCCTGGTTGCAGGCCATGTGTGCCCTGCCTCTGGCGTTTATGATCCCCTGCCCGCAGTTGGATGCTGCCGTGCATGGCGGGAGTAGTTGCCTTCGGCCTCTCCCCCGTTGCCCCCCCACGGTCCCTGGTTGCCCCTTTGGGCCTTCCCTGGGCAGGGCGGCGTGCCCTACAGGGGTGTGAGGGTTACCTATGCTCTGCTGCTGGCCATTTTGTCGCTCCCTCTATGGGATGGAGCTTGACACGACAGCTGCAGGTGGGCTGGGCACGGTGGGTCTCCCCCAATCCTGTGCCTCTCTGCCTATATGAGGTTGAAGGCCGCGGCATTCTCTCCCATGGCTCTGCCTCTGCGAGGCCTGGGCCGGTGGAAGTTGGTTATCATGAGGTGGATGTTGAAGCAGCTCCATCCCCTCCGGCTGTCACTGGAGTAGGATCCGGACGTGTTAAGTTCCCGCTTGGCCTTCAGCGGGCTGGACTGCCAGCCCACCCCCCCCCCCCCCCCCCCCCCCCCCCGTCTGCGGACGGCTGGGTGGCTCCGTGGTTGAATGGACCCTACAGGTTGGACCCCTGCCTTGGCCCTGCGTCTTTGCAGCTGTACTGCTGCTGTGGGCTGTGTTCCTCTGGCGTATGGTTCGCAGACTCACACGCCAGTCGGACCCTGCTGTGTCTGACACGTCAGTTGGCGAGTGGGTGTTCTCCAGCACTCTATCTAGTGGGTTGCCCCTGTATCTCGGGTCACATGGCCAGCAGGTTCCCGCTCAGTGAGTTGACACCTCCCATCTGTCCGTTAGTGTCTCATCAGGCCCCCTCTGCTGCCCCCATGTCTATAGACACCGCATAGTGGCTGCTATGCCCTGGTGATGAAACTTGGGTTGCTCCTCACTTGGGCCCTCAGTGGCCTGAGCCACCAGCACCTCCCCTATCGTGGATGGTGCAGGTCAGCTGCTCTACTCCTGGGACAGGCCCTGGGCCTTGTCCTCCCTACGCTGAGTGGCCGAGATGCTTCGACAGGCTCTTTCTCCCTGGCACTGTCACTGCCTAGTTCCAGGCAGGGCCCTGTTGTGGCTTGACTTCTCCAGCTGGCGACTCCGCCTCCCCTCCTGGGGCATCATCTGTATATTGCGGGCTTCTGTCACAGCGATAGCCAGCTGCTGTGCTCGAGTGGCTTGGTAGGCTGTGTTGCCCTGGCGTTTGCCCACGTTTGCCGGCTTCCACGCCAGTCGCAACCCGCTGCGGCGAGTGGCATTCTCCAGCCTAGTGTTTCTGTTTCTGTCTGGCGGTTTGCCCGCAGTGCGCGGTTCACACGGCCGGCAGGGCTCCTGTCATTACTCGAGTGGGGCAGCTTCTCGGCTTCAACCGCAGCTTCAGCCGCCACTGCTGCTGCTACTGCTGCAGCTACTGCTGCAGCTACTGCTACTGCTGCTGCTGCAGGCTGTGTTCCCCTGGCGTATTGCCTGCACATCGCCGGTTTACGCGCCAGCTGGACCTCGCTGTGTCTGACGCTCAGTCAGTGTGTGAGTGTTCTCCAGCCCGCAGTGCCTGGCTCCCTGCAGGCAGTTCGCCCGTTGCGTGTTAGCCGGGCCTCGCTGTGTCTGATAAGCCAGCCAGCGAGTTTGTTGTGCTGCTTGGCCCTGGGGCGACCTGTGGGTCGCGTCCCTGGCTTTGAGCTCCTCGCCAGCGGCTGCACTATAGCTGCTTGCTGTGTTCCCCTGGCGTCTTGCCGCATTCGCCAGCTTACACGCCAGTCGGGCCTTGCTGTGTCTGATACATCAGCCAGCAAATGTGTGTTCTCCAGCCTCCTTGGCCAGTCTCTGTCTGGCATATAGGCTGCTGCGACTGCAGGCTGTGTTCTCCTGGCGTGTTGCCGCATTTGTCGGCTTGCCCACCGGTCGGTCCTCGCTGTCTCTGATGCCTCAGCAAGCGAGTGAGTGTCCCCCAGCCTGCGATGCTGGCTCCCTGTTGGTGCTTTGACTGTGTGTCACGGACTTACACGGCCAGAACGGGGACGCCCAGTAGCTGGGACTTCGTGTCTGGCCTCGAGTGTCTCATTGCGAGTTCACTCTTGAGGCTCCTCTGTCTACAGACAAGCACGTGGTGACAGTGCTGGGGGTGGACCTTCGGGTCATCGCCTTGCTCAGCCCTCCACTTATACAGGCTAGGCTGCCCCCCTCCCTGTCTGTGAACAGCTCGGGTGGCTTCAGCTTTGAGGATGGACGGGTCACATCCCCAGCTTCACCTGCGGTTGCTGGCTGTGTTCCTGTGGCGTGTTGCCCGCTTCGCCGGCGTACACGCCAGTCGGACCTCGCTGTGGCGAGTGAGAGTTCTCCAGCCTGTAGTACTGACTCTCTGTCTGGCATTGCCCGCATGTCGTAGGCCTATGCGACCAGTGGGATGCTACTTTTCAGCTCGGTGTGCTGCGTTCCCTGGCGGTCTGCCTCGCGGTTCCCAGGCTGACCTTGAGCGGCCAATCACTTGCGGTCCTGTGTCCTGCACAGCCGGTTCAGGCCAGTCTAGCGTCTGCAGACTGCTGCCTCCACTCCCTGGCTCGGCCTTTGCATTGCGAAGCCCTGACCAGGGTGGTGTCCTTCTTGGTGCGTTGTCACTGACTCCCGGCACCTTCACTCTCGGCGGTGCACTGTCTCCTCACGGGGTGTCTTACAGAGTTACCCCGTACATATGGAATATGTAACGGTGTGGAGAGAGAGTCTCGATATGCTAGAGAACATATGGTTACGGTGTAACCTTACTTCTCTTAGTGAGAGACTATCTCTCCACCATGAGGATGCTCGGAGACGCATTCCGATCAAACTATCACCGGTGTCACGTCCGCACAGCTGTTTTATACGTAAGCTGTGGGGTGTAGCCGGGCGTGCCGGAGTGTCTTAAAGAAATATCCACACGCCACGACCAAGGGGGGTCGTACATATGGAATATGTAACGGTGTGGAGAGATAGTCTCTCACTAAGAGAACCAAGGTTACACCGTAACCGTACGTTTTGTTTGTTTGTTATTACTCTGATGTTATGTTTCCTAGTTTAGTTTTCCTGTGCTTTTAAGTTTCTAATTATCTTGTTTTGAGCAGATCATTGTGCATTTAAAGAAATACTTTACAGATACATGACACTAGGGCTGGGTATCGTCACTGATTTCTAGAATCGATTCGATTCCGATTCACAAGGTCCCGGATCAATTCGATCCACGATTCGTTTCAATTCAATTCGATTCGATTTGATTCAATTCGATTTGAATCTGGGAAATTTTGACAGTCAGAAATATTATAATTCAGATCAGTACATTTACATATTTTTGTATCTATAAAAAAGAATGTTGTGGGATTTCTCTTTAGTGTATTCTCCGTTAATGTATTGTCTCGATGAAATGCTTTCATGTTACTTAGTTTAGCCTGGGGAGGGAACTCAAAACTGGATTATAGATGGCAATGTGGTGTATGCTGTACAGTGCAGCATCCTAAGGATAAAGGTCATTCTTTCGAGGATGCCAATGTTCACATTTTGGACAGAGAGGACAGATGGTTTGAAAGAGGAGTGAAAGAAGCCATTTATGTCCACTGTGAGTGACCATCTTTGAACAGAGGCGGTGGTTTACAACACCAACTGTCTGCCATCTATAATCCAGTTTTGAGTTCCCTCCCCAGATGCCTTGACGCCTACTCACATCCTGGGCCATCTGACCTCAGGAAATAACATGATAAGGTGGGGCCAGGTTTCACAATGAGCTCACCCGAAACCCTCGCTGATTGGGACCCACACCCAGTTTCACATCTTGGCTCAGGCGATTAGAGGATCATCAGGTGGTCCTTTTGTCCCTCTTTGGGGGGAAACTCCCACCAGGTTTATATCTGGGACTCTCCACCATTTGACCTTAGAACTGAAGAAGCTTCTCGGATGAGAGGTGAAACGTCTTCAAGCAACTTAAAGAAGTCCAGACGCTTTTCTTTGCAAGCTCCTTTGACTACGATGACCTGGATGACTGAGAACCTTCACAGACATATGGTTTTCAGGGTTTTTATCGTTTTTTAGCATTATTTTGTTATTGGTTTTTTTTCCGTTAACTCGGTTTTCCTGGGTCTTTTCACGTGTGTTATGAATAAATCTTATTAATAGTTTTATTTTGTTGTATTTATCCGCGACACCTTAAAGGCTGGTCCGTGAAAATATTGTAGGGCACAAACCGGTCCGTGGCGCAAAAAAGGTTGGGGACCGCTGCTTTAGATCCTGGAGACAATAAGGTTCTCCACCAGTGATGAAAAATTATTTAGCAGATGAAGAACATGCTGGACATGTTTAAATATCTTTCATATGACAGTGACAGACAGCTGAGTATCAAATGATGAAATGAAACTCCTGTTTGTTGGACTCCAGCTGATCCTTCATGGTGTTTATTTCACTCTCCCTTATCATTTTCTTCCTATTAAGCTCACTGATGCTGTCAGAAAGCTGCAATTGAGAAGATAAAAGAAGAGAGATGAGATGAAGAAACATTTTTTTTGATTAATTGAATGATTGTACTATATAGAATTAAGAGCCTGATCATTTTATTCTAATTTATAAAGTTTCCTCCATAACTCTTTACAATATCATCAGCTCCTCTAATGTTTCTTTCTCCTGCTGGAGCTGATTGATGATTTCAGTATTCGTCTTCTCTGACTGCAGGTGAAATGTTACATGAAGAAAGACCAGAAGAAAGAAATGCACATGTTTAAGACACAATAATAATAACATTTTATTTAAGTTGTAAATAAAACTTTTTGTGTTTTAGTAACAGTTTTAGTGTTAAATGTAAAAAGATAAAACAAAGATGAAAAACATATTTGAAAAATGTACCTCTTTGAGTTTAGCTTCTTGTTCTACATTCCTCTTCTTCTCATCCTGGTGCTCATTTTCCAGCTGCAGACAGGAGGGAGAGGCATCACACATCTTTTAATAGACAAAGACACACAAAACATAAAACAAATGACAAATATCAACCTTTTCTTTATCATTCTGCAGGTCACCAAGTTTATTTTCAGCATCCTCCCTCCTCTGTTGTTCCTCCTGGAGCTGCTGCCTTGAAGTTATTGGCAACTTCCATTGAGAGAGTGATTACAAGATAATAAAGTTTTTCAAATTCATATTAAATCAATGTGGACAACATGACATTAGTACTTTACAGTACAGCTAAACAGGGGTGATAATTTGATAACAGAATTAATAAACGGAAGGAGAGAAAGAGAGAATAAAGTGAAAAACAAAAAACATTTAATTACCAGAGTTATAACCAGGGTTTGGTCTAACACATGACTTTGTAAAATATTAATGTAATCACATTACATTTTGCTGTAGCATAGTACTTTTCTAATTATTTTCCCAGTAGTCACATTACAGTCACAGTCATGTCACTAAATGTGTTTAATTGTGACGGAGTTGTTTTGCTTTTGTGTCATGTCCTCTATTTTTCTCCTGGAGTATTTTTAGAGGTTTTTTTTACATGCCTGTACGTCTAATACAGATTGTCTGTACTTCTGCTGTCATTGTTAAGATGACAATTTGTGTTAGTCTGTGCTACTTTAGTCTAGGTTCATGTTGTTAAATGGTACTTATATCAAAGTGCACTGCGGGCCTTGTTATGAATAGCATAAAGGTAATATAAAACATGGTGTAATGGATTACTCACTCCAAGTGATAAATAATTTAACACATTACTTTAAAGTGTAATATGAGTTACAGTATGAGCCCAACACTAGTTGTAACCACATCAGTAGATCTGCTCATATGATATAAAACACAATTTCAAAAGGTCAAAACTTTTACACTTAGCCCTGTTTTTCATATTAGGGTTCTGTTTTAAAACCTGATATTCTTATTTTTAAGTTTCATTATAAAATTGTGTTGAATAAGACACAATGAGCACAAATGTTGCCTATCTAAGTGAGAAATCAGTGGTAACATTTTGTTTGATTAGTATTACATTTCCTGATAAACCAAGAACAACTTGATATTTAACATGTTATTCATGTTTGTCTACTCACACATAAATTCTGCTTCTCAATTTTTCCTCTTACCTTCATATTGAGCTGCTCTCGCTCTCTGTCTTCTTCAGAAGAAATTTGAAAATCTTCAGTGTGATTCTTTGGCCTTCTGTTGGTCCCTTTTTGAAATTAAAATTGAACAAGAAGGAAATGCCAAAACTTAGTGTGAAATATTATAACTCTCATCAGAGTCTCAGTGAAAACATTGATGCTTTGTTAAGGTAAAGAATAATTAATCAGCGACTTACTCATCAGGTGTTTCCTCTTTCTATGCACAAGAAAAACAACTGATAAAATTAACAGCATGATGCAAAGAGCCAAACTAACAGGCGAAGTGTCTGTGAATGAGGGAGCACTGGATGGGATGTTAAAGAAATCCTCTGAAATCATAAAAAACTATATTTCAATAAAACTGGAGTTCAGATATTCAAAGTCTGTTTGTTTTTTTTCTCTTTGTAAAGTTAATAAATAAACATTTCTGGGATAAAATCTTTCCTCATCCTACACAAATATTAATTTTCACTGTAACTAAATCCACTACACCATGAACATATGATGTGTATCTACTTACCAACCACAAGTTTAACAAAAGATCTTTTCCCCATTAAAGGAATGCTGCATTCATATGTTCCTTCATCAGAGAGTTTTACTCTGGAGAGTTTCAGTGAAATGTTTCCACGCTTCAGTTCATTGATGAACAGTGATGTTCTTCCCCTGTATGAAGGATTTCTTGTATTCACCAGACCCTGACCGGATCGCCACACATGGACAAATCTTGGGTTCAAGTCAGATCTTGTCCACTCCAATATCTCAGCTGTCACATCTTCTGCAGGCTCCACGTGACATGGTAAAATAACATCATCATCAACTAATGCAACTACTGGTTGATGTGGACCAACCACCTGAGACTCCGCTGTAGACAGGAGACAAAAAAAAAGAAAGAAAGAAACAAAGAAAGAAACAAAGAAAATTAGTTTATTAGTTTCTGCAGCAGGAGTGAATGCATATATCAAACTTGATGACACTCAGCATAGAGCATTATCTGTCTTTATTTTTTATTTATTTTTTAATCTTGGCTACCATAAAAATGTCAAAAACTGATGTTTCACTAAAGAATTAAATTTAAAAAATGCAGTCAGGAAACAAATAAAAGCACCAAAGTACAAATTACTATTTGAACCAAATGTAACAAATTTGCACCATTTTGTAATAACTGTATGGTTTTTATACAGTTTTACTGCACAAAAAAAAGTGAGAACATTTGCATCAATGATAATAAAAAACATTACACATGTAACATCAAACTTACCTTTATTTAAGTGTATTAGAATATGGAAACTCAAAATACTGAAGACTTTGACTGGAGAAAGGGAGAGGGCATCTATCTGTGGAAGCATCCTCCTCTGAAAATACATCAAGTGTGGTCACAAAAGTTAATATAATAATAATTTGTTCATTTCATATCTAAAATCAACTTATTCAAGAATAAACACATATTTTAGATGTTATTTCAGTATATTAAGTACCTTCATGAGGTCATCAACATGACTTTCACTTAACATGTTATTGCTCTCCAGTAACTCCAGAGTTAAAGCAACAGACATAAAGTTGTTGATTAAAGCAAACCCATTACTTTACATTAGTGCCAAATTGCAGACTAGAGAATAACCTTTGATCAGTGCTATCTCTGTTCTTGAAATGGCTGAGTATCTCTCTGTATGACTTTTCATAGATAGATACTATATTGATCCACAATAGAATATCTCTGGCCATACCTCTACAGTATGCTTTAAATTTAAAAATGTTATTTTCTGCTCTCCAGTCAAATATTTAAAATCTCGGTGATTCATTTCTAAAACATTTGATAACATTTACAAAGATCTATTCATGACAGTGAAATAAATTATACTATAATTAGACTTTATATCTAGACATCAGAAAAGCATGTAGAACTTAAACACACTAAATACACAATTTGAAAGAGACTTACCTGTGGAAAGTTGTGTGAGACAACAAGGTGAAGTCTGAAAATCATTAACCTGTGGCCTGAACTTACTTTGGCTTATGAACTGCAGATCCCTCATATAAGCTCAGAGTTATGGAAAAAATAGGCTCAAGTTCTTCTTAATCAAAGTATAATGCTGTAAAAATATGAATGCATCACGTTCTGGTCCAATCTGGTTAGATCAGGTATACACTGTGTCGAATGCTGAACTTTGAGCCTGTTATAAAATAATCGAGCTAAAACCATATCTGTCTTTACGGTGTTCAAAAAGGGGGAAGCATTTACGTATTATGTGTTATCTCAGCTATCATACTGAAGGTGGCAGTACAGGACTGATATTTGAACACACACTGATAAGCTACTCAGGGGTGTTTTAAATGATCCATTTCAGTGTGAGCAGGGGTGAGACAGGGATCTGGTATTGGCAAATATAACAATAGTTTGTATATCAGTTTTCAAACAAAGTTTAGTCAACTAAAATGTGTCTCTGTCCTGAGACTTAGTGGAGCTCAAAGACAGAGCTCTTTTTAGATTTTTTTTTTAATTCAGGTGTCAGTGGGGCTGGTTCTGTGTCAGGAGTGGGGAGATGGGAGTGGGACAGCGAAGCCTGAGCAAGAGGTTTGATCTGTTTGACCTGACAGCAGATCAGTGATTCAGTATACATACAGTACACATACAAAGGCTCTGCCTGCACCAATTACATGTTTGCTGAAATAAAACAAACACATTGTTTTCTATTAGAGGTGACATGAACTAACTACATACATATACATATATATACATATGTGTGTGCTTGTGTGTGTGTGTTATGCACTCGGGCTTGGCTATTGTTCGCTGACACCCAGTGAAAATGTAATGTATGAGAAAAGAAACAAACAAAATATGTTTATATACAGCACAGGAAAAATTAGAACTTTATTTATTTTAGTAATAATTTTGAAATTTAGCATTAAAAATCCAACATAGTTTCTTCCATTTCTCACTTTAATTAACATTTAAACTCAGACTTATATAAACATGGTTTTGAAACACAATAACACAGATACAGCAACATTACAGTTCTATTTGTCTGACACAGAAAAATGAACAAAATATTAAACACAGAGACACAAAAATGTTCCCAGAATAGTGCTTTGGCTCAGGAGTTGTTACCTGATCAATTTTTATTGATCGGTTGGTTTACTAACTTAAAACAAGTTTAAAATCTTTCAAAAAACAAAATTAAGTTAATAAATCAGCAGTGCATTTTCAACATAATTTTAGTTGATAAGGTTTATTAGTTTTTCTGTTCAACTGAACAAGGACTGAAAAACTTTAGTATTTGGGAATTTTAGATGGATGATAAGCTTTTGCTTACTTCACTTAACCGAGTTTTGACTGAATAAAGTTTTTCAAGTTGAACCACTGACTATTTAAACATGAATCACTGACATAACAGACATCAAGTTTCTCCATGATGAAGCACTTTGACCTCAAGATCTCCTCAGTTACATGTTGAGCAACTTCTGGATTTGTTTTGATTGGATCATTTCCTAAATCTGGACATGAACCGAGATCCAAGGGATTCCTGTTGGCAGACATCAGTTAGTGTTCTTCGTTTGTAAACACAATTCATCACAGCTGTAAAAACTACAGTCTCTAAACTTGGAAGACAGATTTAAAGTGTTTGTCCCAACACCCTCAGCTGCCCTGTAATATTAGTTTGGTTTCTATAGAGCAACATATAAAGTTCAGTGATTATAAGATTAAAGGTTTATCATAGTACTTCATCAGATTCATGCTGTTAGAATGATGAGAAAATAAAAGAAATAAAGTAACACAGGCTGGCTGCTCAGATGTTCATTCTGAAAGCAAAAAGAACCAAGTCTGTGTGAACTCCAAGTCAGTTTTTAAAATAACAAATTGTTAGATCCCCCCAGAGTATGAGGAAGTAACAACAATAAGTACAGAGCTAAGAAACAAACCCGACCAGAATTCTTAAAATAATATCCAACCATCCTTCTTCTGCTTATCTGGGGCTAGGGGATAAACAATGATTTAAAAATCTAAGTAGATGGCTAAGATGCTATGGCTAAAGAAAATAAATGAATGGATGTTGGAAAGAAAATTAATCTTTAGCAAACAAACCAAAGAACATCTAAGGTGAGTGTAAGATGATGAATGTAAGGATTCCCAATCATGCTTCAGTAAGAAATGTACCCATGATGCACATGTAGGAACCTGTTACATAAAACATGTAGAAAAGAGAGATAATAGCAGGATTTACCTCAGTTTTCTCCTCCTCGAGCTGCTTTACCAACTGGAAGACAGAAGAGAGAGAAGTTCACAGCTATGAAAAGGAAGTGAAAGACGTTTTTTGGAAGAAAAAAAAAATCCACACTTCACTAAAGCTCCAGTTAAAGCTCCAATTTATTTAAATACAACTGTATTGTATTACTGCTTAATGCAAATAAACAAAAACTCCAGAGAATCATTTGAATGTAACTCCTCCCAACAACAGTTTAAAGTCTTGTCTGTTTATAATTTCTCTGTTTTATTACAGTGGAGTTGTAATATGTTTTGGTTTCTTATGACCTGAATATTGCCTAAAATATTGTTGCTCACAGCTTGTGAACATCTGCTCTGCCACCTCATAGCACCTCTCAGTCTGTAAACCTGAGCCCACCAAGAAAAATCTAAATCAAAAAGGTTACAATGTCAGACTTCAGCTGTTAGTCAGGTGAACCACCAGTGCACATGACTCTAACAGCTTCTTCTCCACACTCCATAAAGTGTTCTGCAGACCTTAAAGCTAACAGGTGGAGTTTCCTGTTTCATCATTGAAGAACCACTGACTGCTTCAGAGACAGACAGTGAAAGTGGGAAGTATATGCTTGTTTTTCTTTTCAGCATGAAACTCATTGTTGCAGCTATAGTTCGCTAACACAAACTAATGTCAGTCTATTAGCACCAACCAACCAAACCAGTGAGGTCACGTATTGTACTCACACAAGATGGATCTACACACATTCTAACAAACTATAACAGAGAACACTTATTCCTTAAATCCAGCCTTGCAGACAGAGTTAAATCTGCTTTACTGGTTTGTGTGGTAAATATCCAAGTTAATAGTTTTCTGTATTTGTGTTTGAAACGCTTTTGCATTTGGATTTTATGTTTTTTTATGTTTAGAATGAAATTCAGGAGAATTATAACAGAGAGATGAAATCCCTGATTTCTGGACTTTAGTTTTTTCAGCTGATTGTATAAGTCTTAATATGTTTCCTTTAACAGCAGGTGAGAGGACACGTGACTGGAGACGTGCTCTTTTATAAGACATGATACAACAATACATTCACAAACCTCACTAAAGAAAAAAAACATTTTTAATGTAAATTAAAATGTGTGTTATGTAAATATAAAGTGTTTGATGATGTTTTTAAGTTTCAAGTTTGAAAACAGTGAGAACAAACTTGAGCTTCACTAACAGTTATTTGGTGTCTGAGGTTTGTTCTCATGTGTGATTGTAACCTGAACACGTAGAAAACAGAGATAATAGCAGGTGATTGATTTGGGTGACAAAGATTTACCTCATTGAGATTTTGCTCAGTTTTCTTCTTCTCCTCGAGCTGCTTTACCAACTAAAGGACAGAAGAGAGATGAAGAAAAAGATCACAGCTATGAACTTAAATATGTGTTTGTGCTGGAAAATTAATGTTTGTGAAGAAATTCCAAATTTGGATTGTATACAAAGAGATAAAAGAGAGATGACAGCAGCGAACTGCTTTGGGTGAAAAGATTTACCTCTTTGAGTTTTCTGTCAGCTTCCTCATTCCTCTTCTCAGCCTGGAGCATCTTTTCCAAATAGCAGAGGAGAGAAATGAAAACATCAGTATATTTTTAATGGAAATATTCTTCTAATTACTTCTGCAATATCTTTCTTAGTTAACTAACTAACTAATCAGTCAGAGAACAATGATTCTATATTTAGGATCAGCGTCATCAGGACAAAGAGAAGACGAGATGCTGAGAGGAAAATATAGGGTTTGAGGGACCAGTTAAAGTTGATGAGGTTCATCTTTCTTTTGTCAGCTTCCAAAATTTGTTTATTCAACTTTGTTTATTACTGTAATGTAAAGAAAATTTTAGAATTGAATATTTTTGGATTATTATTTTTGTAAGTAAGGAATTTGTATTTACCGAAGCAGATGATTTTACATTCCAGCACTAACTAACTAACTAACTAACTAACTAACTAACTAACTGGAATGTAACTGCTGGACTTAACTGCTTAAGTGCTTTTAATATAATAAACTATCACTGTTAAAATGATACAGTTTCCATAATGACAGATCAGCCAACAATAAACCAAAATCCAAAAACTGAACAGAGGTTTCCTTTTATCTATGACTGTGTGTTTACACTAAATAATGAGACATTATGATCATCTGGATCTTTGCATCAAGAAGTTTTCTCTAACTGGACTCTCTAAATTTCAGTTTAATAATAATAATAATAATAAAAAGTCGGTGTGTGGTGGGGTAATGTTTATTTATATTGTGCAGTTTGATGTAAATACTGACACTAACTGTATATGTTCTGAATGACAATAATGTGGCTATTCTGTTCTATTCTGTTCTATTCTGTTCTATTCTGTATTACCAAAGAGAGCCGAGTCAGCAAATACTCATTGAGTATAAAGGAAACACAAACCTCCCAATTTTGGGACTCCACCTGCTTCTTCAGATTCTCTGCTGTCTTTCGCCTCCTGGAGCTGATCAATGATGTTACTATCTGTCTCACCCTGGAGCTGAAATGTTACATGAGGAAAGAGCAGAAGAAAGAGACGATCATGTTTAAGACAATAATAACACAACCAGAGTCAAATAAAAGCTGCATTATGTAAATATTGTTCATCAGTGCTGCTGATTTAATGAATTATGTAAAACGCTGCATCCAGATGATTTAAATTTAATATAAATTTATTCATTTATATTGAAGAGTCTGACGGTGAGTAAATATTGATGTATGTAATTATTCTATTCATAAATAGAGTTCAGTAAAGTCAGTAAATTCAGAATGTTTATAACAGAAAGACAAACCTGAAGCTGCTCCACCTTCTTTGCTGTTTTTTTGTCCTGCTGGAGCTGTTTGATGATTTCACTGTCTGTCTTACCCTGGAGCTGAAATGTTACATGAGGAAAGAGCAGAAGGAAGAAATGTTCATGTTTAAGACACAATCATGAAAACACAACCAGAGTTAAATTAAATCTGTAAATAAAAGCTGTATTATGAAAATATAAGTTGGAAAATATAAATAAATATTTGTAAATAACTGAAGATGGTAAGGAAATATCTTAGTTTCAATGTAGTGTCTCTAAAACTAAAACCAGCTTTTACTTTTTACTTACTAATACTATGCACACACAGCCCAATGTTCATTAGTGCTGCTGATTTAATGAATTATGTAAAAAGCTGCGTCCAGATGAACAGATTCAACTTTCTGGGAATATGCATGGACAATTTTTCCTATATACTTACATATATATGTCCTGGATTTTTTTTTTATTTAACTGAGACACGTAGATTTAAATTTAATATAAATTTATTCATTTATATTAAAGAGTCTGACGCTGAGTAAATATTGATGTATGTAATTATTCTATTCATCAATAGAGTTGGGTCAGTAAATTCAGAATGTTTATAACAGAAAGACAAACCTGAAGCTGCTTCAGCTTCTCTGCTGTTTCTTTCTCCCGCTCGAGCTGTTTGATGATTTCATCTGTCTTACCCTGAAATGTTATATGAAGAAAGAGCAGACGGAAGAAATGTTCACGTTTAAGACACAATATTAATAACACAATAGGATTTAAATAAATGATTTCACTGTCTGTCTCACCCTGCAGCTGAAATGTTACATGAGCAAAGAGCAGAAGAAAGAAACGATCATGTTTAAGACAATAATATTATTACAATATTAATAACACAATAAGAGTTCAATTAAAGCTGGAAATAAAATCTGTATTATGTAAATATAAGCTGGATAACATAAATTAATATTTGTAAATAACACTAAGGAAATATCTTAGTTTCAATTTAGAGTTTCTAAACCTAAAACCAGCTTTTACTTTTCCCTTACTAATAATATGCACACTGTGGGAATTATATCATTTTTATATCATGTTTACAGACATCACATAGATTTATTTCTATAGTAAATGTGAAACATGTTTTGATTTATGCTTGCTTAGCAACTAGTGATGCAGAAGGTGTTAAAGATAAGCATGCCATGAATAAGTCGACAGGAAACATCTGGAGGGTGAGACAGCCATATAGGGCAAAATGTTGTTGAACACGGAAACTTGTTTAACTGTCATTAATTATAACTTATGCCTGTTATATTCTTTATTGACGTGAGAAGGGGTGTGAACCCTGACATAATAAAACTATTTTAAAAGTATGCTTTGAGCGGAAATCTGTGTTGACAATGTAGTGCTGTGTATCTTCCCACACGTGTGTTTAATAAATTGAATAAATGCTTAAATAAAAAGGATATAGAAGAATAAACATGATATAAAAATTATATAATTCCCACAACACATCAGGTCTGCTGATTTCTTAATTAATTATGTAAATCTACTGTTTATAAGGTTGGGGGAAACCTGCAGTCAGCTGAAACTGAATAAGTTACTTGGATGAGTGACAAAATGTTTCTTCCACTGAAAACGCTACGTCCAGATGAACAGAATCAACCTTTTGGGATTATGCATGCACACTGTTTTTTCTTATATTCTTACATGTATATATCTGGGTTTTTTTTTTTATAATTTAGATTCTAAGATTTTGATTTATTGATTCATTTATATATATATTCATTTATACTGTACAGTCTGATGGTGAGTAAATATTGATGTGTGCAATTATTCTATTCATAAAGAGAGTTGGGTCAGTAAATTCAAAGTGTTTATAATGGAAACACAAACCTGCTGATTTTTTTTCTCCAGCTGCTTCAGTTTCTCTGCTGTTTCTTTCACCTCCTGAAGCTGATTGATGATTTTAGTATTCTCCTTCCACTGCAGGTGAAATGTTACATGAAGAAAGAGCAGAAGGAAGAAATGTTCATGTTTAAAACACAATAATGAAACACAACCAGAGTCACATTAAAGCTGTATGATTTAAACATGAGGAAGCTGATGTAGCATGGTGCTAACAACATTAAGTGTTGTGGAATGATGTCAACAATCTTGCAGTGGCAGGATTTCAGTGTGTGTTTGGTTAATGACACAGAAACTGCTGCTGGACAAAATCGCAGGAATATAAGTGCACAGGTCTGTGATCATTGGGAGGATGACAGCATCACATATGTCCATGTTTACCTCTGTGTGATGAGAGATGCTTTCACTGACCTTTGAGTCCAGTGTAGGAAATGTTTTCATCAGCTTCTGAATGAATTCATCCTTCTCCATCTCAGATTTGATCATCTGTCAGAAAAAAAGACAGATGTTGATATTTCTGCAGCGCTTTGTTTCTAAAAGTGACAAAATTATTGAAGCTTCACACTGTGAGCAGCATGTTTCCAACCGTACTCAGTTTGATTGGTGGTTTTCTTTTTTTTTTAATGATACACACTGTATAGAATAAAATTTCTCTACTTTGTCTAAGAGAAACCAAGATTGCGTCAGTGTGTACGGCCTGCCATCTGACTCTGTTCGTACAAGTGTTTAATTTTTTTTATTCGTCTTAAAAATGCTAACTTCCTGCTTGTATATAATCGCCAAACACCCCTGGCTAAAATATCTTCTTATTTAAAATATCAGGGAACCTTCTCCCCACAATTCCTGTCAGGAGTTCTTGTCTCTGTTGTACTTCAACTGAGAGGGCGTCGTAGATGCTGTGGGAAATGCATTGGTTATTAGTGAGAATGAAGGCTACCTTGGCATGATTTGCAAAAACGTCTCACGCTATCCTAACTGGATTTGACAGCGTCAACTACTGGTACTCTAGTATATGGCTTACACCTCTTGTTGGGTTTATTACAATAACCTCATGCCAAGTGCTCTCCCCGTCAGCGCTCAGGTGAAGTAAACCCTCAGAACCTATGGCCGATAGGTCGAGCACCCACATCGGCCGTTGGTATTACTAAGGATTCTGTTTACATTATACATGCTTCCCCTAGGCAGCATCATTAGAAGACATAGCATACATTTTCACTGCTATGCAGATGACACCCAGCTCTATCTATCTATGAAGCCAGATAACACACACCAATTAGTTAAACTGCAGGAATGTCTTAAAGACATAAAGACCTGGATGGCCGCTAACTTTCTGCTTCTTAATTCAGATCAAACTGAGGTTATTGTACTCGGCCCTGAAAATCTTAGAAATATGGTATCTAACCAGATTCTTACTCTGGATGGCATTACCTTGGCCTCCAGTAACACTGTGAGGAACCTTGGAGTCATTTTTGACCAGGATATGTCCTTCAACGCACATATTAAACAAATATGTAAGACTGCGTTCTTCCATTTGTGCAACATCTCTAAAATTAGAAATATCCTGTCTCAGAGTGACGCTGAAAAACTAGTTCATGCATTTATTACTTCCAGGCTGGACTACTGCAATTCATTGTTATCAGGATGTCCTAAAAACTCGTTGAAAAGCCTTCAGCTAATCCAAAATGCTGCAGCAAGAGTCCTGACAGGGACTAGAAAGAGAGAGCATATTTCTCCTGTTTTGGCTTCCCTTCATTGGCTTCCTGTTAAATCCAGAATTGAATTCAAAATCCTGCTCCTCACATACAAGGTCTTAAATAATCAGGCCCCATCTTATCTTAATGACCTTGTAGTACCATATCACCCTATTAGAGCACTTCGGTCCCGCTCTGCAGGCCTACTTGTTGTTCCTAGAGTATTTAAAAGTAGAATGGGAGGGAGAGCCTTCAGTTTTCAGGCCCCTCTTCTGTGGAACCAGCTTCCAGTTTGGATTCGGGAGACAGACTATCTCTACTTTTAAGATTAGGCTTAAAACTTTCCTTTTTGCTAAAGCATATAGTTAGGGCTGGACCAGGTGACCCTGAATCCTCCCTTAGTTATGCTGCAATAGATGTAGGCTGCCGGGGGATTCCCATGATGCATTGAGTTTTTCCTTTCCAGTCACCTTTCATATTCACTATGTGTTAATAGACCTCTCTGCATTGAATCATATCTGTTATTAACCTCTGTCTCTCTTCCACAGCATGTCTTTTATCCTGTCTTCCTTCTCTAACCCAGCAGATGGCCGCCCCTCCCTGAGCCTGGTTTCTGGTGGAAGTTTCTTCCTGTTAAAAGGGAGTTTGTCCTTCCCACTGTGCTTGCTCATAGGGTCATATGATTGTTGGGTTTTTCCTCTGTATCTACTGTACAATATAAAGCGCCTTGAGGCGACCTTTGTTGTGATTTGGCACTATATAAATAAAATTGAATTGAATTGAATTGAATTGAAGGATAAGTCTTGTTAGTGCTCGGTCGGTAACAAATAAAACTTTCATTCTTAAGGACTTCTTCACGAATCAGGAACTGCATCTAATCCTTGTGGCAGAAGCCTGGCAGGTGAGTCCAGCTGTTTTACGGAACCTTTACCTTCAGACTGTGAATATCTTAATTTAAATATCTTTTCTTTTTTTTCTTTTTTTTTCAGGATTTTTAACAGTTGTTGTGTCAGCCTGTTTTAAACATTCTGTTGTACAACCTGTATTTAAAAAAACTAACTTCGAGTCCTCTTTTCTCCCAAATTTCAGGCCTATTTCAAAGCTTCCTTTTCTATCAAAAATTTCGGGAAAGATTGTATTTGTTCAGCTGCAATCTTTTGTAAATGGACACTAGTTCTTGAGAGGTTTCAGTCTGGTTTAAATCCTCTTCACTGAAACGACAATTTTAAAAGTTCTTAGTGATATTTTATTAGCCACTGACTCAGGTGACTCAGCTCTGTTTCTGCTTTTGGATCTGACCGCTGCCTTTGATACTGTTGACCACATGATCTTGATCTCACAGTTGGAGCATTGCAGCATCAAGGTCACTCCATCAGAGTGGTTCAGGTCTTACCTGTCTCACAGGACTTTCTCTGTGAGCTTTGGAGATTTTATCTCTTCCTCAGCTCCCCTTACTTGTGGTGGCCAATTTTATTATCTATTTATATGCTGCTTCCAGGTCTATTTTTTGGAAAATATAACATGTTTCCATTCATATCTCGATGACACTCAGATCTGTCTTCAACTGAACAGAAACTGTTCTGCCCTACCTGAACCCTTACTTCAGTGTCTTGGTGAAGTTAAAGCCTGGATGTCTTCTAACTTCCTTAACTTTAATGAGAACAAAACCAAAGTCATGATTTTTGGACCAAGTTGCAATCCCAGCACGTCTCTTGTTAACCTGCACAGTATATAGCCTTTTATTAAATCGCATGCCAAAAATGTGGGGGTTATAATTGGCAGAAAGTTCGCATTTGAAAAAACAGCCCAGCGGTCTTTTTTCAACCTTATATCTATCTCTGAAATAATTTTTATCTTTTACAAACTTTGAACAGACGAGCCATGCTTTTATTACATCCCAGCTGGACTATTGTAACTCCTTATATGTTGGAGTTGACCAGACCTACCTTGTAAGACTGCAGTTGGTCCAAAATGCCGCAGCTCATCTTCTGACACGAACTACACATTTCCCCGGTGCTTGCCTCTCTTCACTGGCACACTGTTCACTTCAGAATTTATTTTTAACATTTTATTGTTAACTTACAAAGTTAACTTACAGCGGCCTTTTTTTAAACTGAGGCTTTTACCTAAGATGAAATCATTTTTATCTTTTAAAAACTTTGAAAGGATGATCCATGCTTTTATTACATCCCAGCTGGAGACCAGCTGCAGTTGGTCCAAATGCTGCAGCTCGTCTTCTAACACGAACTAAAAGACTTGAACATATTTCCCCGGTGCTTGCCTTCACTTCAGAATTCATTTAAAAATTGTATTGTTAACTTACAAAGCCCTGAATGGACAGGCTCTCAGGTATTTGTCTGACCACCTTCTAGGTCTCTTAGATCAGATGATCTTTTGCATTTAGCCATACAAAGGTCAAAGCTGGTTCACAGAGGTGATTGAGCGTTTGGGGTCGTAGCTCCTAAACTATGGAATAATTGACGGCTACACATCAGACAGACTCCTACTGTCAATCGTTTTAAATCTTATCTTAAAATACATTTGTATTCACTGGCTTTTAATAAAGTTTGAGAGTTATTTGGTATTTGATGTTTGGTATGAATATTATAAGTTATTTTACTAGTTATTTTGTATTTTTGTAAAGCACTTTGATCAACATTGCTGTTGTAATGAAATGTGCTATAGAAATAGATAAATGATAAAATGTAAAGAATCTAAATTATGTAAAGTCACAAACTCATAAAAACTAAACTCAACCATAACTGCTGAGAGTTGGTGCTACGCTGCTTCAGCTTATGAACTGTAATCAGAACAATAAATAAAAACATAGTGGAAAGAAATTTTATTATTGCTGTCAATATAAGGTTAATAGAATAATGATGAATTTAAACCTAACACAGCTCTTACAGGATACTATATCTTTACTGAAATGAATGTGCAATATTCTCACTCTTGTCTTTGTTTCTTTACACACTGTTAATCACATCAAACGTAAAAATAAACAGAAGCTTTAAATCTCACCTGCTATTTGATCAGGTGTGTGATAACATCAATATTTAATATGAAATAAGCTCAAATTTCAACAACACAAAATGCTGTCAGTTTAAGTAAAATCTACATTAGACCAAATATTCAGCTCTGATAGATTCTACATATCAAAGTTAGAAAACACTCTGATTTGATGGGAAAAACATTTTCTACTTTACTGAAGAGTTGATTGTACAGTGTTTCATCTTCCTTCATCAACATCTAAAAATCCCTGTACAGGGAGGAAGGTGACTGTTTATTTACTGAGATCCACAGCAGCATGTATAGCTTCTAAATTTGTATTTAAAATATATTTTACACCTTTACATTTAGTTTTATTTATTTATTTATTTAAATAGTCTGTTGGTGTGTTAATACTGATTTGGACTATTGTTTTATTCATAAAGAGAGCCGAGTCAGCAAATTCATAATATTTATGATGAAAAGACAAACCTGCTGATTTTTGGACTCCAGCTGAAACTTCAGGATCTCTGCTGCTTGTTCCAACTGCTGGAGCTGATGGATGGTTTCAGTTTTCTCCTCAGACTGCAGGTGAAATTTTACATGAAGAAAGAGCAGAAGGAAGAAATGCTCTCTACTGAGATCAACAGGAGACTTTCCAGATTGAAATCTAAACTGGAAAACTGAAACTTGTTCCTTCTAACATGTGAATGACAAACAAATCAGGAACGATCCTTTTACACAGGAGTGAGTTTACTCCTCTCCATCAGCCTACGACAGCAGCACCATCACACAAAGCCAACAAATCATGTATGTAAAGTGAAGCAGCAGCTTTAGTTTAATGAGAAGCTGAAACAGAACTGATCCTCTACATGATCACAAACACCAAAAGTGAAGTTTCTGCTTTGACTGTCATGGTCCTGAGTCAGTGACACAGTGGTTCCAGGTCTCTGGACTTTATAATGTTTGAATATTCTGTGTTGGTTTCATTTATATTATACTTTAAGTGTGTTTAGGTTAGAATAATCCCTCCCTCTGTGTTCCCCGTCCTCTTGTGTCTAGTTCTGTTTGTTATTTGTGTCTCAGTCTTGTCTCCATACTTATTTGCTTATTACTTATACTTATTAGGTAAGTATAAGTAATACTTATTAGGTCACGTCTCTCCATCTCATTTGCACTCAGTGTGTCTCAGTGTGTGTTTCTCAGGTTTCCCATTTTATTTCAGTCTCCTGTCCTGTGTGCATCATGTCCAGCTGTGTTCCCCGGGTGTCTCCTCTCTGCCCTGATGTCCTCTTGTGTATGATGTCTGTGTCTCCGTCTATTTGGTGTTGTGTGCTCTGTCTAGCTGTGTGTCTTGTCAGTTTTGAAAGTTTCTGTAGTATTTCAAAGAGTTAGTTCCCAGTTCATGTTCACATCACCTGTTTTCTGGGAATTTAGCAATAAAACTATTTCTAACACAGTTTTGCCTGAGAGTCCACAACTCTGCCTCCCACAGAAAATTTACCATGACATTGACTGATGTTTGGTTGTAGACTGCCTCAATATCATGTATGGATGATATATTTAGACCTTCGTTTATATTGTAAAGTCTGCTGGTGAGTAAGTACTGATGTGCACTTTTCTTCTATTCAATTATAGAAAAAATGGAAAGACAAACCTCATGAGTTTGGGGCTTCAGCTGTTTCTTCAGGTCTTCTGCTTTTTGTTTCACCTGCACGAGCTGTTTGATGATATCAGTGTTCTTCTTCCACTGCAGGTGAAATGTAGCATGATGTTAACAACATTAAGTGTTTTTTATTTATTTTTTACTTATATATAAGGAACCCCATTAGCTTCCACAACAGTAATTGCTGGTCTTCGTGCACAATGCATAAAAATCAGAAACGCTCTTACAGTATTTACAATAATTAAAAACTGCGTAAATAGATTTTTAATTTTTTTTTAAATTACGAATAGTAGCTAGTTCTCTAATTGCATAAGGCAGTTTATTCCACTTAAAATATGCTGTCAATATAACGATTTTTAAAAAAAATTGGTTTTGGATCAAGGAATTACTAAATTGCAGTTTGTACACACTGTGTAGCATGATTGTGTATTTAATACGATACTGCAGCTGAGCAGAGAAAAAAATGTGTTGTGTTTAACAGTGTTACTTTCTTTATAAATAAAAAGAAGCCAAAGTGTAATTTAGTTTGTACTGGAAGCCAAAAATGTTTATTATCTATTCGATTGTGCATTAATAACATCTTATTTAGAAGGAGCATTTCCTAACCACAGCTATGGTCTGTCTCATTTTCTTAATGACAGAGTCTATATGTTGAGACCATGAGGTGGTGATTTATAGTAACACCAATTAGTTTAATCTGGGTGACCTGTTCTTATACTGATCCAGCTATGAAGAATTAGTTGTGGACTGTTGACTAAACACAGTCTACTTCCAGTTAACATAGATTTAGGTTTAGATTAATTAGAATCATGTTATTTTTACTTATCCAGTAAAACACGTTCAGCAAATATGCTGGTCAATTCTGAATTATTGCTAGCTGAATAAAACATGGTGAAATCATCTAAGTACATTACAAGATGAGATTTGCCCAAGACATGTGGCAGATCATTAATGAAAACTGAATAGAGAAGAGGACCGAGGCAGCTGCCTTGGGATGGACCACAGTTCATATCGCAGCTATCTGAGAAATAACCATTATAATAAACCTTTTGGCTTCTTTCAGACAAACCACTTTTCATCCAACACAGAGCAGCTGGTGACCAGTGTTGGGCAAGTTACTTTGAAAAAGTAATTAATTATAGTTACTAGTTACTACAAAAAAGCTGCTGCTTGCCAAAACTGCAGGAATATAAGTGCACAGGTCTGTGATCATTGGGAGGATGACAGCATCACATATGTTCATGTTTACCTCTGTCTGCTGAGCGATGCTTTCACTGACCTTTGATTCCAGTGTAGGAAATGTTTTCATCAGCTTCCGAATGATTTCATCCTTCTCCTTCTCAGAGTTGATCATCTGTCAGAAACAAAGACAGATGTTTATATTTCTGCATCAGACATGGTCTGATTTTCTTACCCAATAAAGGAATATTTAATATATCAGTCTACTCTTCATTCTATCAGAAACAGTTATCACAGCTTGTACATTTTCTTTTTATACATATATGTAAGCATCGAGCCAAATTTAGTAATGCCAACATATTAAACGAACAATATTTGTCTCTTATAAATAATACATATGTATATACACTATCAAAGATACTGGTCTTTGAGTGAAGATTTAAGGTGATATGAAATATAAATAACTGCAACTTGAATCTTTGACACAGAGTTCAGCTTCACTTCTCCCTGTTGGAAGCAGATTGTGAACCATGTGACTTTATAGCAGCTTTTTCTGAAATCTGTTCAACCAAACTGACCTACAGGACACACTGCTGGCTAACTGGTGTTTTTATTTTTATCTGGATGGTTCAGCATCACCCAGACACCTGTCAAAGTCCTGGATATACAGCGGTCTCAGAACATCTTCGCATTAGGCTCATTATCATCCAGTGTGTGTTGCTGATGATTGTTTTCCACATTAGAAACATTAGCTGATGGATTTAAAGATGAACTTTGATAAAGATGTCTCACACCAAATTGAACAACAATCTCTCATGAGTGAACAGCTTTATTTAAATCAAGTTTAAATTTATTTAAATCAAGTTCAGATAACAGTTAAACTGCTAATGGTAATTTATATTTCCAGTTTATGATGTGTTCATGTAAACTCTGTAATCTGTGAACTTTCTATTTTAATTTTTATTGTTATTAAAATGATTAAAAATACTCAAAAGGGTAGAAATGTGAAATTTGTGTTTCACCTGATTCAACCTCAGTTTGCCGTTGGTCTGTAGCTGTAACTTACTTGAACTAACGATCAGATTTAAAACAAACTAACTGTAAACTGTGTTTAAGGTCATGACTCACTCCGTTTAGATAAATCTCAAAAAATCTGTTTGATTTATTTTTTCACAACACCCACATCAAAAAAATATCTGCTGTGACTGATGTTTGGCTGTAAACTGTCTCAATGTGTTTAAACTCAAAGATCCAAAGATTCTGTGATTTCCCGCACTAATAATTTGCATAAAGACTTTTTTATGTTCTTAAATAAATATAGCCTAGAATTCTTTTTCTACACATATTGTACGGTGTGATGGTGACAAAATACTTGTGTGCACTTTTATTCTATTTATAAAGAGAGTTGAGTCAACAAATTCACAATGTTTATGGAAACACAAACCTCACGACTTCTGAACTCCAGCTCAGCCTTCAGGTTCTCTGCTGTTAGTTTCACATCCTGGAGCTTTTTGCTGATGTCAGTATTCCACCTCCCCTGCAGATGAAATGTTACATTTAAGACACAATAATGAAAACACAACCAGAGTCACATTAAAGCTGCATTATGTAAATATAAGGGAGCTGATGTAGCATGATGCTAACAACATTAAGTGTTGTGTGATGATGTCAACAATCTTGCAGTGGTTGGATGTCAAAGTTGTGTTTGATTAATGATAAAGAAACTGCTGCTGGACAAAACTGCAGGAATATAAGTGCACAGGTCTATGATCATTGGGAGGATGACAGCATCACATGTGTCCATGTTTACCTCTGTGTGCTGAGAGATGCTTTCACTGACCTTTGATTCCAGTGTAAGAAATGTTGGCATCACCTTCTGAATGAATTCATCCAGCTCCATGTCGGATTTGATCGTCTGTCAGAAATAAAGACAGATGTTGATGTTTCTGCAGTGTTTTGCTTGTAAAAGTGACAAAATTATTGAAGCTTCACTGTGAGCAGCATGTTTCCAACCATTGTGTCCTCTTATTCAATCTGATTGGTGCAGTTATTTTAATGATTCATTTAATTACGGTCACAAACTCACTAAACTGAAGTCAATTTATTAATTAATTTATTTCTTCAGCACTTTCTTTACATACAACAAATGAGGGTTGGTGCTACTCTGCTCCAGGTTATGACCTTGAAAAATAATTGCAGACCCTGATGCCAGAAAAAAACCTTTATTATTTCTGTTAATGTGAATTTTATTTTATAGAATAATTAAGGATTTAAACAGAACCACAGCTTTTACAAGGATACTTCAGTACACAGGTGAAACCAGATATTTACAAACACTTCATAAAAAAACTTTTTTCTTTACTGGCAAAGATCAAACTTTTTTGTTTTGTTTTAGATCAATAAATATTAACATATTTTTTTGTATTTGTGTAATGTCAGTATAAAGACAAAGAACACAGTTTTTCCATTACTTTCATGCACTAAGTTTATTGTGTCTTTATCTAACAAGACTTCAGGAAAACAACTGTGGACTTCCACATGTGTGGCTCATCTATTGGTGCAATTTCCAGATAACTGAAGGTCCCACGTTCATCAGTTCAAACAATAATACACAAGTATGAAAACATGGGAACGTACAACCATCATACTGCTCGGGAAGGAGACAGATTCTGAGTCGAGCTGAAAGGTTACTCTGGGAGGAGAAAGCCATTACTGCAAAACCATCATAAAAAAGTCAGACTACAGTTTGCAACATCGGGACAAAAATCGTAATATTTGGGGACATGTCCTGAGGTCTGACCAAACAAAAACTGAACTGTAATGATAAACTGTATATTTGAGGAAAAAGGAGGAAGCTCTGAAGACTCAGAACATCATCCCAACTCTGAAGTGTGGGGGCGACAGCATCATGTTGTGGAGCTGTTTTTTGCTGCAGAAGGGACTGATGCATTTCACAAAATAGATAGCACGTACACGTTTAAGCAACATCTGAAGACATCAGCCACAACGTTGAAGCTTGGGTGCAAATTGGTCTTCCGAATGGACAATAACCCCAAACATACCTCCAAATTAGTTACAAAGTGTTTTAAAGACAACAAAGTCAGGGTCTCAGAGTGGCCATCACAAAGCCCTGATCTCAGTCCAACAGAGAATTTGTGGGCAGCACTGAAAAGGTGAGTGCCAGCAAGAAGGCCTACAAACCCGACCCAGTTACACCAGTTCTGTCTCTCAGTGAGCCCAGATTCAAGAAAACTATTGACAAAGTTTGTGGAAGGAAATCTGAAACGTTTGGCTGAAGTGAAACAGTTTGCGAGTAATTCTACTAAATACTAAGAAGTGCATGTATACTTCTGACTCTGATGAAAGTAATAAAAAACCCACAACAAATATCTCTCTCTATTCTGACATTTCACAAATACAAAAAATATGTCAATATTTATTGATCAAAACAAAAAAATTTACTCTGATTTGATGTTTGACAGTAAAGAAAAATGCTTTTGTTTTTTTTCTGAAGTGTCTGTAAATATCTGGTTTCAACTGTATCTTTAATAAAATGAACATGTGCAATATTCTCACTCTTGTCTTTGTCTCGTCACACACAGTTAATCACATCAAACGTAACAATAAACAGAAGCTATAAATCTCACTTTCACTCAGTGTTATTTGATCAGCTGTGTGATAATGTAATGTTTCATCCTCTTTTACCCTCATTGTGCTTTTGGTATGTGGCTAAAGTTTGTTAAACAAAGAATGAGTGAAGGTTCTACATCCTGCTTCCTACAACTGAACAGATAAAAACTGTATCCACACGATGGCCATAAAAGAGCAACATGTTCTTATCCCAAAGCGTAACATATCGACACTGTGACAAATTGTCGGTACGTTACGCTTTCACCCACCCAACATGTCTGTATGTTACACGTTTGAAAACATGAGAACCGTTTGGAATGAATCTACACATGTACATTTATTTTACTTTATCATCACTTTGAAAAACACTGTCTGACACGATTAAGACTGTGGTTAGGGCTGGAATAAGCAGCTGGATCGTGTCTTACCACCAGGAGCGTGTATCATAGGGACACTGAAGGTTTGTTGTAGAACCTTTTGCCTCAGGATGTGACAAAATGCCGGCATGTTACACGTTGGGAAAGAGAGCGGTCTCAAAGGAGATGTTATTATTTTGCTTGTTTGTCACTGCTTGTAAGAACCCTGTTCATGCTGTATTGATCCCTTTGTAAAGGTTTTAACTTTCTTTTAAAAAATCTCAGAAAATCACTTTGATTTATTTTTTCCACAACATCCAAAAAATCTCTCTACAGAGAAATTTCTGCTGTGACTGATGTTTGGCTGTAGACTGCCTGAACATGCAGATCTTAAACTGAGTGGGGAGGGTTAGGACAATGAGACCCTGAGATCCAGCACATATTCTTACATGTACACATCCTGGATTCTTTTTTTTATATTTCAGACCTTCAGATTTGGTGAGTAAATATTGATGTGCATTCTATTCATGAAGAGAGTTCAGTCAGCACATTTTGAATGTTTACAACTGAAAGACAAACCTCAAGAGAATTCTTCTCCACCTGATCCTTCAGTGTTGCTGTTGTTTGTTTCAACTGCTGGAGCTGCTGATTAATGTTTTCAGTAATCTTCTCTGACTGCAGGTGAAATGTTACATGAAGAAAGAGCAGAAGGAAGAAATGTTCATGTTTAAGACACAATAATGAAACACAACCAGTCACATTAAAGCTGCATTATGTAAATATAAGGGAGATTTTACTTAAACACTCACACACACAATATAACATTTATAAAATCTGATTTATAAAACGAAACAACTATTGACGGTTTAGTTATCTTTTACTTGAGTGCAGCTGGATTTCAGTGTCACTAAAAGGTTTTTGGTGTATTGTGTTTGTTGGTAAAATTTAACAGCATCAGTGTCAGAATTAAAACACAAAAGTACCTTTTTGACTTTTTCCTTTGTTTCTTCGTTCCTCTTTTCCTCATCCTTGAGTTTATTTTCCAGCTGCAGACAGGACGAAGAAACATCACAGTTTTTAACACAGAAACAATATTGTTTTAGTACTTTATGCTTTTCGCTTATACACAAATGACATATAGGATTTTTTTTTATTGTTCTGTAGGACACAAACTGTGTTTGCGGCTTCATCCATGTTGTCCTATAATGCTACATACCAAACTGCACCACTAGAGGGTGGTGTTTTAAAAATGTAGAAGAATGATGGCGAGCTGATAAACCTACATAGTTGAATGTGGCATTACATGTGTGTTTATGTGCTGCAGACATTCAAAGGCACCTGTTCCTTGCTGAGGACTTGTTTCATTATCAGTCACTATTACATTTTGGCAACGAGTGACTCTGCGTGTATTTTCCCCCTACATTGAGTTTTGCTGAGTCATCATGGCTGCAAACATACATCAATGCAACAGGTAATGTCTGAAGCACAAAGAGCTGCTTTACATCACTCCTAGAAACAGAGGGACAAAGAATTTTCTACTCACTTCCAAATACAGGTGACACTTTTGCCTCTGCTGTTGCTGCCCTAAAACAACACTTTTTACTTAAAGTAAATGTTGTTGTGGAAACACATGCTTTCACAAAGTAAACACAAGCTTCACATAAGACATTCAGTATGTGGTCAGCTTGTGTCACCTTGCTTGTAAATGTGAGTTTGATGACAGAACAGAAGAAACAATCAGCTGTTTGAACATGTGTTTAGCTCCAGCATAAGAGAAAGAGTCTTGCTTGAACCTGATTGACTCTGGATGCTACACTGGCAACACAAACGGAATTTGCCGTTCAACAAACTAAGTCCATAGAAAGAGCACTTCAGTGATACACCACTAAAACCACATGGTTACATACACAAAGAAAATAATTCCTGTGATAGGCTGAACATCACCCTTTTAGGCAACACTGTTCTACCCCCATGTGCTGCTCCTACTGCTTCTGTGATCTCTACAAACACATCACCTGCTTCCTGCATCCCTGCTGCCCCGGATATTGACTGTGTGCATAAAGTGAAACAACTCTGAAAAACAACTCCCATGCCTCCGAACGAGACAAGATTTTCTTGTAAAACAAAGGGGGCCTGGCAAAAAACATTTGGGAACCACTGCTGTAGACAAACACCAGGGTCCTCTCTGACGATGGCTGCCGCCCTCACATCTTATATACACACACAGACACAAAGATTTTCCACAACTCTTATATGTTGCCTCGCCTCACAGGCTTATACCTTCCCTTCAAGGAGAGACATTTACGACTGTTTTTCACTGAGCTGTTGCCTCCCTTCTTCCACAGATGAGCAGGAGTGCCCCACTCTATCTATCTAACCCCCACACGCCTGAATGTCTCTGACTTACTGCAGCGGCCGCTGTGTGTTTCTGTGTAGAACACGTGATAGAGCATAAGACACGTTTGTGGAGCTAACCTAAGTGACAAAGTGATACAACTGTTACTAAAGTGATATGGTTAAAATATGTGATCAATACATAAAATAAAGAAATTTCCACCACATGGCACAGAGAAACCTGTGTTTGCTTCCCCCAAACTGTCAGCAACAGAACAAACATGTTCAACTGTTGAAAAAGAAGCTCTTGCTGGTGTGTGTGCTGCAGAGAAAAGGAGAACATATTTGTGAGGCTGATGTTTCACTCTGCAGACAGACCACCAAGCTCTGACAACGCCAAAGGGATTCATAGGGCGAGAATGAGTATCACCCGCTGGTTTGCTGTTATTTACTGCCCAGATTCTCTGAGTCATACAGCTGACTGTCTATCTCGTCTGCTTCTGCCTGTTTCTTCCCATCACACTTCGGATGCAGAACTTGAAATGGTAGCTCAAATTTCTGCTGCCATGTCGTCACCTCCAGTTGCTGATTTTCACTCTGCCTGTTCGACTTGACCTGAACTGTTTGCTTTGCGCTCACAAATACAAAGTGTTTTGTCTGCATCGCTTGCATCTTACTACAAAACCCATAATGAACTCTCAACTCTAAGTAATTATGTTCACAGATGCTCAAGACTCACTGCACCATGTTCAGTGAGACCTAAACTGATCGCACTAGAAAGTGAAAGTCACCAAAGGATTGTGAACACAAAGCAAAGATTAAGAGACCTCTACTGGTGGCATTGACTGACTACTACTCCAAATGGCCTGAGCTTATTCAACTCCTCTCGTCTGTCTTTAGTTGTCACGGCAACCCAGAAAACATTGTAACAGACAATGGTACACAGTTTAACTCTGAATTGTTCACCTCATTCATCCATAATACAGGCATATCTCACAGCAGAACATCTGTCTACTACCCAGCTGCAAATGGAGCAATTGAACAGTTTCTTCGTGACCTCTGCACCTGCATCAGGACAGCAATCCAGCCGTCACAGCCATGGAAGCAGACTGTGTTGAACTGGCTTCAAGTTTACTGCACTGAAAAAAAATTGGAGTGACATTTACTTAAAAAAAGCTAGGCAACTTTTTTCACACAGAAAGTGCTTGTAATCTTTACTCGGGCTATTTCTAAGTAATATTTACTTACTAGAACCATCTATTTCTAATGTGAAATACACAAGTAAATTGCACTGGCAATACTCATCTATAGATTGTAACTTTTACTCAGAATACCATTGCATCCAATTACAAAACCCAAGTGAACATTGCTGATATTTTTTTGTGTTTCTTACTCATCTTTTCTTTGTTATATTCTATGTAATTATTAAGTAATATTTATTATGAATGTACTAGTTAATATTAATCGAATTGAATAAATATTCTTATTATTCTATTAAATAATAAATCAATATTTTCCAAAACAAATATTTGCAGCTTAAGGGACACTTTTATTTCACAGTTGAAATGGCATAGATATATTTAAAATATCTACATAACATTATAACCACAAAAAACATGGCCATAGAACTTCTTGCTCGCAAATTTCAAAACAGAGCATATACACATATACAAAAAAAAAACATGCTATTCAAAAACTCAGTGTGCACTGTCCCCTTTCTTCTAATTAACTTTCAGAACACATACATCAACTCTGTCCATTAACAGTTGCAATCACCACCTTTGCAGACATTCTCAGAACGTTCAGGACAGAAAGAACTTGTATAAAACTGAGCAACACTTGAAATTACTGTCAGAAAACAGACAAAATGCAAACAAATTAATTGTGCTGGACAAAAGCACAAATAACACTGACCACTCACGCTAAAAGTTTCTTGTGGAGAGACTGGACCTTTGGTGACATTTTAAGGATGTCAAGCTCAAGAAACAGCTTCTGAAATACCTCAAATGTATATTTCAGTTTCAGTGGGTAACTTAAGTTGACAGCATAGATGACACCCATGAGCAGGAGGCAAGCGTTTGTCACACTTCCGCAGTCCTCCAGAATTTCTGTCCCCTCAATGATGACCGACATGTTCACAGGATCTTGGTTTTCCTGTGCCACATTGGGATGGATTACAATGATCTTCATCATGTGATTACTGCAGTCCTCTTTCAATGCTTCTTGGCTGACGTCCTGTGAAAACAAACAAACCACAATTAGAAATAACTAGAATAGATTCCAAGTAAAAGAAAAGGTTAAGAGAAAAAAATGTAAAAATAAAAAAAGAGGTATACTCAATTTAGTATACTCAAATCAAACAATATTCATATGGCACTTTTCATACGTAAAGTTACAGAATGTGCTTCACAGAGGCTGACCCTGAGACAAAGAAAATCACTTTTGGGGGCCATCCAGCCTGGAGCTGTCCATGGGACGGCATGCGTGTTGGTAGACCAGAACCATTAAATCATTAAAATAGGTTATAAAGGTATAATCAAATTAAATACTCTTTTGCTCATAAAATAAAGTTAATAAGTGATCGTTAAATAGTCAGAAAAAAATCAGACAAAAGGCAAGTTAAAGTTTAAGGCAGATAAGATAAAGATTAAATATGATTTAAAAAATAAAGGGTAAGAGCATAAAGATTTAAGAAATTAGTTCAAAGCCTGATTAAAAATATTAATCTTGAGTCTTTTTTAAAAAACATCACGAGTGTAGAGAATCTTTGACCTTCAATATATCATCACAAGTGAAGACCAGATTATAAGGTTAGACAATAATTTTAATACAGTCATTATGATAATCAGATACCTGATGGTCTTTGATCAGCTCCTCTCCACTCTCTCCAAGATACTCAACTAAGCAACGAATGATAATGTCCCTTCTGCCATCGACATGATGCTATTAAACCCAAAAAGAAAATTTATTGCAGAAAATACACAACATAACATATGTAACATACATACATAACAGCACATACAGATGTAAACAGAAAGTTACCCATGGAGAATGTAAGCCTGCAGCTACATTCTAACGTTGTGAAGTGTGCAACTTAACATGAATTTCTCAACGATGTGTGTTAAGACAAGAGTCCAGTGCATGTCATAATCTGTGGGTCCAGAAACTGTCTCTGCCCAGTGAGGAAAGTTTTCTGCCTCATCACTGGACATGCAAATGAATTTTTCGCAACATATCAGTACCTCCTATCACAATATTAACCAGTCAAGGACAGGAATTCCCACACACAAGAGTAATATTTTGGGAAATAATTGTATTGGAGTCTATGGGCAGCAGGAAGGGATCTCGCTGCACTCAGAGGGTCACTTTGAAAATTCTGTAAATTTCTCTGCTTTTGAGCGCATATTAAGGGAGAGATGACAGGTTTGTATACACTTGTAGAGACAATCATGTGCATAAATTGTTAATTGTGGCCACAGTGTCAGGATCAGGAGAACAGTTTCAGCCAACACAGACACTGATCAGATTAAAGGACAAGTTCAGTATTTTACACTTAAAGCCCTGTTTTCAGTTTATGATGAAATCGAACGATTTTGATTGAAATTTGGACACATACTGCTGGCCCGAGCTTTTTTGGTTTCTGTGGTAGCACACCCCCACCTCCACAATGGCTTCATAGGTGCACTGGAACAATCCTTCCTAAAACGCATAAAACTGTCGTTTACAAAGACATGAAACTCACCGAGTGGTCAGGAGTGTTCACTGATATGTTCACACAAAAATCGCTGCAAAAGATACTTTCCAACTGGTTTTTATTGTAGTTTTTGTCCAACTCCATTGACTTGTATTAGATGTGCTGTGATGTACGGTATTAGTCCGCCGCTATTCTATTCTATTATTCAAGCTCTGTACGGAAGAATGTACAGGTGTGAGGCGTTTGAAAAAATAGGTCCACAGTTTTACAACAAATGGTAAAACACCTGTTGGAAAGCATTTTTGCAGCGATGTGTGTGAACATATCAGTGAACACCCCTGACCACTCAGTGAGTTTCACGTCTTTGTATGAAGCCATTGTGGAGGTGGGGGTGTGCTACCACAGAAACCAAAAAAGCTCGGGCCAGCAGCATGTGTCCAAATTTCAATCAAAATCGTTCGATTTCATCATAAACAATCTGAAAACAAAGCTTTAAGTGTAAAATAACAAACTTGTCCTTTAAATAAGAGTGATACATTCTCAGTGTGTATGACCTCATCTTTTCCATTAGATTATGTAATTAAAATAATTTAAAATGTTACCTTATTCAGTGAGTCCAACATTGGTTTTATTTTGGTCCCTGCAGTCCCACCCTTCCTTCGAAATATCTCCAGGAGTTTGGTGGTGTACCCGTCCAATCTGGACAAAAACGTTCGCTCCAGATGAATTGTGGTTATTCGCTTAAACTCCTCTTTGATCTGAAATGAGAGATAAAAACACAAAATAATGTCAAAGATGACTCATGAGATCTCACATACACTTAGTTGCTGCATGAACAAGAACTGGATTTACCTGATTTTCACAGAACAGAGAAGGCCACCTCTCTAAGAGGTCTTGGATTGCAGGGCAATCCTTGACAACCTCTTTTCTTCTCATAGCGAAAGACTTCTCCATTTTCTCATTAATTGCCCTCTCATTGTGCTTCTTCTTCATTTCCTTCAGCAAATCTAGTCTCTCCATCTCTAAGGTTTCCTCAGTCTCACCGAATGGCAGTGGTGGCAGATAGTTGACTTCAGCTTTTTTTGCCCTTTTAAAGCCTTTAAGTGAACCCTCGTCACTGGAGCATCGTCTCTTCAGTGTGTTCACCTCGAGCTCTGGAATGGCTAATTGGCGACCTCTTAACTTTGCCCTGTAGTTGCCCATTTTATACTTTATCCTCTGTTGCCAACCATATAGGCCATTAAAAGACCCTGGCTCTTTGAGGCATGGGTATTTTGCTACCAAGGCTTCAGCAACAGCTAAAATCTGGACACCAGTTGGATATGCTGTGAAGCCAAATATAGTCTCTGCAAGCTTCTCAAGAATGCTACTAGTTACGCTTGGGTTGTTCAAAAGTGTGCCATCATTTTCATAAGCTTGCTTTCCTGCTTCCAGTGCAAGGTCTATATCATAAGAGAAGTCTGGTATTTCAAACTTAAATGGCCATGGCTTAGACCTGTAGGATGGTCCACTCTCATCTGGGGAGGACAACAGGATTGTGTCGCATACAGATGAGGAGGAGCTTGCTTCTGTAGATAGTGGAACTGGAGATTCGACTTCTGACATGTCCACAGTAGTGAGACTCAAGATTACTGGTTCAGTTTTTACTACTTTGAGGTTAGCTTTATCTTGTACTTCCTCAATCGAGGTCAAAGTGAAGAACTGACCGTCGAAATCCATGTCCTGGTACATAACAGTGAATGGTCCTGTAATATCAAATGTCTCTCGAAGAACATCATTGAGGTCCTGAAGTGTGCTTGGGATGCCTGCAGGTAAAAGTAGTTTGTGGACATCATCCTCCCCAAAAATTATCCGCAGTTTCGCTGAGGGTGCCATATCAACAGGAAGAAGCTGCAACAACAGAGAAGAGAAATACACAGACATTTATTCACTCCTCACATTTCAAAAGGATAGGCAAATGTGGTGCTTTAAAGTTGTCAGGCGTCTTCCTGCAAGGGTGTATGAAGCCAAAGGATAAAAATCTTTAAGCTCTCTTTGCTCAAGTAACTGCACACTCCCTGTGTTCTCCAGCTCATAACTCCTCAGGTGTTCATTGTACCATGTATTTTGTTGTCTCACGAAAAAAGTCAGTTTGTTATAAATCACCATTATCTGTAACACTTCAGAAAAGTCAGGCAGTCCTGCAGTGGAACCACAACACAACAACATTCCCACTGCATAGTTGGTGCCTAAACTGCACACATTATTGGCAACATGCACAGCTGTAACAGCAGGGAATTTGCATTTCACCAGGTCTTTTAGATCATCCTTAAGCACATCTAAAGAGACCTCTGTTGTTTTTGTGACTGCAAGTGATGGTTTGACAGAATGTGATTGATGATATGCAACCATGAGCTGGTGCTTATTTGCAAGGGACAGCAAAATATTCCTGAAACAACCAGTGTGTCTGACCACCTTCTTGAAAAAGCTGTGTTTGGCCTCGAATCTCATTGTCCAGAGGGCAGCCAGGGGGCCAAATTCCCGAATGAGCTGAGGATAGTGCTCAAGGAAATGGTGCTTGGGAATGAGCTTATGTTGGGGGAAAACATCAAGGAATCTGCTTCGGTGTTCTGAAATGATGCTGTCAAGATAGCAAATGCTTTCTTCAGTATGGGCTCGAGACATGACAAGGTCCACAATGTCTTTCAGTGTCATCAGCATCTGCCATACAGGCTCTTGTTGGGGTACTTTTAAACCTATAATCAGAGGCAAAAGACGTAATAAGCACCAATTTTCATGTGCGTTGCCCCCTACTGATTTTCGAGTCGAAAAGTTAGCAGGAATGAGATGAGGGCGATTTGTTTTATCACTCCACTTGTATGGGAAATTGGAAATGGCATCATTCAGTTCCATGAGAGAAAAATATTTTTTCTTGATCAAGTTATCAAATGCCAAAGCCAGTTCCACTGGAACAATGCCCTCCAGCAGATCATGTAAAACATCTGGAGGGTAACCAGATGTAACATGAAAATGCTCAAGTTTTTCTGACAATGCACACTGTTTTTTTACACCATAACAATGAGGGTGATCTGGACTAGACACAGCTGTCTGTACATGCAGTGTATGTTGATCTTTGGTTCTTTGATGAAAAGACCCAGATCTCACTTCATTGGACTGAAACTTGGATCGCTCCCCAACACAAAACCGGCAGATGTATGACCCTGCAAAGCTTTCGACAAATCCTGCCACAGAGTGCGCCCCCAAATTATCTGCCACCACACTGACCACAGTCCCTTTGATGGCTTTCCCTAACGCTGGAACAAAAAGACCATCTTTCTCCAAGCTTTGGATATCTGTTAACAGTGGCTCTAAAACTCGCTGGAATCCAAACTGCTTGGTGTCTTCAGCCTTACACAGAATTGCAAGGTAGATTGATGTCAATGTGGAACGTAACTGCACCGGAATGTTTCCCAACACCCAATAGACAGCTGTGACTTTGTGCTTTTTTCGAGATGTCCCAAGAGGATTACATACCTCAAAGTCATCAACGTACAGGATGAGACTCACTCTGTTCTCCTCTACAGAGAAAAACTTGTTGTTTTGATAGTGAGATCCATCACGAAATGTCTGGTACTTAAAGTCATTTTCAGTTTTTTTTTCACCTTCAAATGTGTTTTCTTGAAAAGACTTACTTAGGACCTGCACCAAGGAGGGCAATATTGGGACATACTGGAAGGTTTTGCCCCTTTTTTTATCAAGTATGTGTTCTTCTGGTTCAACAACTGAAAAATGCTTCTTCATAAATTCTCTTCTCTTGTAATAAGTTGTGAAAGGGCCACCTGTCCCCAAGGCAGTACTTATAGGGTGTGTCTCACAAAGATTTTTCACTAAATCTGAGATAATGGCTGGATCCAGATCACAATTATGGCTTTTCAAGGTGGACACCACCACATCTCTTAAAAGTGGACCAGATGCAGAGGTGGATATAAACTGAAGCTCATCTACTATTTCATCAATGCATTTGTTTGGGACATTGAACATGCTTTCTAACTTTAAAAATAGATGGCCAAATTTCTCTTCTATATCTTGAGACAACTCCTGTGTTTCCCCATCCCAAAGTTCTAAGCTCTCTTCCACACAGGTCTCATCCTGAGCAAACATGGGTTCATTAGGTTTGCTTTTTAATACTTCAGTTTTAAAATCCTCAAGGGTGTGTGACTGGTGTTTTCTGTGTCTATGTGTAGCAAAGGTGGAATAAATATTTGTACTGAAGTTGCAGTTTTTGAAGACACATGCAACTACTTCAAACTTCCTTAAGTGGTTGTTAAGATGCTCAAAATACTGCTTCTCTGAATTAAAAAAAACAGAGCAGCAAAGTAGACAAGTAAATGAAAGAGGTCCACTTTGTGTGACCATCTTCACATGGTGTCGAGACAAATGGGTCTTAAGGGCATTAAATGTTTTAAACGAGCAAGGGCAATCAGTGTGAAGACAAGGGACTGACTGGCTGCGACCACCATTTCCATGCTTTAGTCTGTAGTGTTTTAACAATCCCAACCTCTTCTCTGACTCAAAGCTACATATCTTACACATCCATCTCATGTTGTGGCACCTTAAACAGACAAATTGACCATCTCAAAATTAAACCAAACTGCCACACAAAGAAATTATGTGACAAGTTAAACCTAATCGTTACTAATTTGATCTTACCTTGTGGAGTTCAAATTAGCAGTCAGAAGGTCCTATGTTCTGTAAAAAAAAGAAAAGAAAAGAAAAGAAAAAAGGTTATCTATATGCTTTTCAACTAATTTCTACTAACTCAAGGATGCACACTGATTTTTTTTTTTTTTTAAACATATGTCAGCTCGGTGTCAAATTTAAAACAGGTCAACATGAAGACTTGAGTGAAATTGAGTGCGTACATCGTTTTTGTTTTTTGTTTTTCAAAATACACCTCGTAGCAGCGGTGCAGCAATTATTTTAAACTGGACCGTGGTCGTTTTATTCACAAAGACGTTAGTTAAGGCAGCAGGCGTGTGTTGTTTAGGTGGCCATCTAAGCTGTAAAGTGCTGTGGGAAATTCTGGACATACCTCCTGCCAGGAAAGTTAGTTAGCAAGTCTAGCAGGAAAATACACTATTTGCTAGCGCAGCTGCTTTCAGTGCGGAGAAACTGACTTAAGTAGGTGAGACAACAGGAACGTACAAAGTTTGCCCGCTTAAAACTTACATTCATGGTTCCACTTCTTCCCGTTTCCGTCAAGTCTGCCAACCGCCGAAATGTGGACCATGGTATGTCTGAAGAAAGACCGCTCAAATGTGGGGAGGGGCTTTGACGTCATGCTCCGAATGCAGAGAAGGTGGCCATATTCACTGATGTCACTCCATTACATTTTACTTGGAAATATCAACTAATTAAGCCAATGAATTGGTTTAGTGAATATTACTTGGATTGAATGATTCAATTTACATACAAAACTGAGGACACATAATTACAAACAATCCTCAAGTAATGCACTACAAGAAAAACTGCTATTTTAAAGTAATAGCACTGAATTTGTATTTTTTTGTAAAATTTATATAGCTAATTGAAATAATAATTACAGGGCCAAAAAAACATTTTTTTCAGTGTACCGTAACCAACCACATGACATCAAGTACTGACAGAAGATGGCGCTAAACATGTTTTTAAAACTTTAAGCATTTTATTCTTAAATCCAGCTTCACAGTTACATCTCTAATGGCCTGGTAATGGTAATGGCCTGTATTTATATAGCGCTTTACTAGTCCCTAAGGACCCCAAAGCGCTTTACATATCCAGTCATCCACCCATTCACACACACATTCACACACATCTGTGTCAGTGTTTGAGGGCTCGTTGTGTAAATTAGCCTTTATGTGCGCAGCTTTCATGTCCTCTTAAAGGTCCAGCTGCTGTAAGTCTGACCCTCTACAATGGAGCCAACAGAAAATGGAGGTTTTTTAAATGTTCTTTTTTTTGTCTGCTCGTCATTAGGATGGAGATTTGTGTCAGTCTGTGGGATTGTACTCTTAAGGATTATATTGTTAAATGGTAATTATGTAAAGGTGGATTTCTGGTTTTGTTATCTAGTAACACAAAAGTAATGTAACACATAGTGTAATTGATTACTCACTCCAGGTAATAAATAATGTAACTTCTACAGCATGAGAGAACACTGGTTAAAGCCACAATCAATAAATCTGCTTATATGACATAAAAACACAAATATGCGGTTTCTTTTATTTATGAGCACACCTATTGTCTTTGTTGGTGATGTGTGTTTTCATCAGGAAAGGTTTGATTATATAAAATCATTTAAACAGTATAGCAACATTTTTACCAAAACAGAGACTGTGGTGACATTACTGAAATAGTAATCTAATAATGATAATGTGAAACACATTATTTCTGCTTCATCTTGTCATAAAATAAATATATTGTTAGTGCTTATTGTTACTTGTTTTAAATATAGTCTAAAAGAGCCGTCTCTGAGTAGAGTCTGAGCCAAGAGTACTGACAGGAAACTGCATGCTTTTACAGAGCACAGGAGGTGCAGACAGAAAGTGAAACTAAGCAGTGTTTTCATCGAAACTTGGTGTGTGTGACGTGCAGCGGAAATATACATATAACCATGCTGGCTTCTAAAGCTTTCAGACCTGAGCTTTTGTCTTAGTGTGTTCAGGCCTCCATTTCCGGAAATGTAAAATAAAGATTATTTTTTGAGCTTTGACCACTCTGAGTCCAGTCTTTTTCTGCCGCCAAAAGAATTCAAAAAAACTGTATTTAATAATCTCTTTAAAATCAAAAGAGGATTCTTTCTACTCAACCTTAGTAAATGTCCAAAATACAGTTATTGTCTGTGTGGTAACTCTGTGCAGTTTTTTTTTTCTTCTTTTCTTCTTTTTTCTGTTGATTATTATTTCAGGTACTTTAATTGTGAAATCCTGATTAGTATTAGTATTTAATTTCATTTCTGAAAACAATGCATATCTTGATATTTAACTTATTCATGTTTATCTACTCACGCATGAAGTCTGCTTCTTAGTGTTGATAGAAGAGCTGCTGGTATTGAGATGCTCTGTCTCTCTGGCTTCTTCAGCATCTACTGTGTCAGTCTGATCCTTTGGTCTTCTGTTGTTCTCTTTTTGAAATTAAAATTAAATAAGAAGGAAATGTCCAAACTTGGATTAAAATATTAAACCTCTCATCAGAGTCTCAATGAAAACATTGATTCATAGTACCGATAAAGAATAATTAATCAGTGACTTACTCATGTGTTTCCTCTTTCTACGTACAAGAACAACAACTGAAAAAATTAACAGGAGGATGCAAAGAGCCAAACTAACAGCCAAACCGATGATGACAGAGGAAGAACTGGGCTCAGTTCTCAAAATCTCAAAGAAATCCTCTGAAATCGTACAAAAGAACGAAGTTTGAATAAATTTGGACTTCAGATGTTCAAAAAGTGTTTCTATCATAAATGTAAAAATATAATTTGAACCTTGAACATGTATGCGTGTCTCTCTGCTCTGGTTGGTGTTCCTCTGTTGGACTCTGCAGGTGATCTTGTTGCTGTGTCTCTTCTCCACAGTCACTCTGCTGCTGACAGTATAGAGGTCATCAGGACCTCTGAGGGTCTCTGTAGGTCCAGCAGAGAGGAGGTTTCCCTCACCGTCCAACCACAGCAGCTCAGGCTCTGGATACCAGCCTGCAGACTCACACTGCAACACCACTCCTCCTCTGTTTTTGTCAATCCCTGATAAACTGATGACAGGAGAGGTGGCAGCATCTGATGCTGAGCAAAAAGAAGAGTTTACAAAAAGATGTTAGTGGGTGAAAAAAATCCCATTATGGACACTAATTCACAGTTATTAAATTATTTAAATTTTATAATTCTGACGCATTTGGCGTGTTCTCTTTTCTAAAGTCTACTTACCAACCACAAGCTTAACAAAAGATTTTTTCTCCATTAAAGGAATGCTGCATTCATATGTTCCTCCATCAGAGAGTTTTACTCTGGAGAGTTTCAGTGAAATGTTTCCACGCTTCAGTTCATTGATGAACAGTGATGTTCTTCCCCTGTATGAAGGATTTCTTGTAGTCACCAGATCCTGACCGGATCGCCACACATGGACAAATCTTGGGTTCAAGTCAGATCTTGTCCACTCCAATATCTCAGCTGTAACATCCTCTGCAGGCTCCACGTGACATGGTAAAATAACATCATCATCAACTAATGCAACTACTGGCTGATGTGGACCAACCACCTGAGACTCCGCTGTAGACAGGAGACAAAACAAAGAAAGAAAGAAAGACGTGCCCATTAATTTCTGCAGCCAGTTTGAATGCATATATATAGTTAAAGATGACACTCAGCATAGAGCATTATTTTTCTTTCACTTTTTAAAAAAATTGATGAAGATAAAAATGTTTAAAAAAAGATGTTTCACTAAAGAATTAAATAAACACTTGCAGGCAGGCAACAAATTACAAAAATCAAATTATAAACTGCAGTTTGTACCAAATGTAACATATTTACTATTTTGTTTATATGCACTGTAATAAAAAAATATTATGCATGTAACATCAAACTTACCTCTATTTAAGTGTATTAGAAGATGGAAAATGAAAATACTGAAGACTTTGACTGGAGAAAGGGAGAGCACATCTATCTGTGGAAGCATCCTCCTCTGAAAATACATCAGTGATACATACATGTGTGGCTGCAAGAAGTTATTGTAATAATAAGAATTTGTCAATTTCATATCTAAAATCAACTTATTCACGATTGAACACATATTTTACATGTTACATGTTTTAATATGTTAAGTACTGTCATGAGGTCATCATCATGCACTTAGCACTATTGCTGTCCATTAACTCCAGATTTAAAGCACCAGACATTTTGGTATTGATAAAAGTGAACACATTACTTTACATTATTGCTAAATTGCAGCCTAGAGAACTTTTGGTCAGTTATCTTTGAGGTGAACTCTGCTGCTGATTGTTTTGATTGTGTAATGGGCCGCAGGGAAAGCTTAGCCATCAGATCATCTCTTTTAAATAGATAGGTACAGTATTGATCCACAAGGGAAATTGTTCTGTTACATCAGCAGGATAAAGAATAAAAATAGTGCAATATAAAATAAACAACAAATAAATACAAAGTGATCTGATCAAAATCTGTGTTTATAGATTACAAGTTCAGAATTGGACAACCATATCAGATGTTTGCACATGTTCTCCTTTATTTCCAAAGACATCCCATAATTAAAGTATTTTAAAATGTATCATTTATTGTTTTCCATCTCATAATTGTCTGCACAGGAACAACAGCTGGTCTCACCATAAAATCCATAAATTGGCTGTTTATGAAAAGTTGGAATCACAACTAATAAAGTACAGTTTGGTGTGAGTGCAGACTGAAAAGTGACTTTCTAGCTGCCTGACTGTAAACAAATGTTGTAAATCACTCAAATATATAATATTTACAGTGTTTTAATGCCTTTAGTTTTCACATCAAATATTTGAAACCTTTGTCATTCATTTGTAAAATGTTTAATTTCATTTACACAGATTTATTTATGTCAGTGAAATAAATTATACTATAATCAGACTTCATAACGAGACACCAGAAAAGCATGTAGAACTTATAAATAGACAATTTGAAAGAGACTTACCTGTGGAAAGTTGTGTGAGCCTAAAAGGGTGAAGTTTGAAAATCATTAACCTGCTGGCCTTACTTTGGCTTATCAACTCCAAATGCCTCATATGTGCTCGCATCCATTGTTGATTCTGGTTAGATCAGTTGTCCAGTGTGTCAAATGCTGAACTTTGAGCCTGTTATAAAATAATCAAGATGAAACCATATCTGTCTTTGCAGTGTTCAAAAAGATGCATTCACATGGTAGGTGTTGTCTCAGCTATCTTACTGAAGGTGGCAGTAGACGACTGAATGCACACTGATAAGAGACTCAGGGTTAGCAATGACCAAATAAAACTTTCTGAAGCTTTTATTGAAAAACAGTTCATTACTCAAAGCTTTTCTAAACAGTCCTCTTTAGTGACATCTGGTGACCTAAAATATGAATAGCAGCTTGCATCTACAACAGGGGTAGGCAACCTTTCTGATGATGAGTGCCATCTAAAATTTCCTCAGAAGTCAATGTGCCATCTTACTACGGCCAAACGGGTCCTGCTAAGACATTGGTGGAAAAAGAACCCCCCTCCCTATGAAGAGTGGCTAATGACAATGGCTAAGTTGGCGTCTTACGAAAAAGTGACTTATAGTTTATTAGACAAATTGCATCAATATGATTGTATTTGGTCCCCCTTTACAAGCTGGCTTTATGTAACTTGAAGAACAGAGGAGTAATGACAGAGTGGTGGTGTGGGGATTGGGGTGTTTTTGTTTTTTTGGTTTCTTTTTTTTTGGGGGGGGGGGGGGGGGGTTGTTTGTTTTTTCGTTGTTGTTGTTGTTTTGTTTGTTTCTTTTTTAAATTATTTATTTATGTATTTTTCTTTAAGTTCTGTTATTGAAGTTTAAAATGAAATAAATAAAAATTCAATTCAAAAAAACAAGTCAATGTGTCGAGTGCATTAGCAATCAATTTAATAACACTCTGTATTAACAGTTACACACTATATAGAACAACTTTATACAATTACATTTGTTCATCAGAAAGGTTGCCTACCCCTGGCTTAGACTATGACCTTTTATTTTGAAATGAACCTGCTCCATAGCAGTGTAACCTAAGCACACGACTTAAACTGAAAGCTCAGAGTTTCTTTTAATAAGTCACCTCGATGAGACAAAGTCCTGCTTTAAGTGCAGGTCTCTGACTCCAAGAACAGTTCTTTATAAACATAAATACAGCTTTTCTCACACTTTGCTGCTACATTTGGAGCTTTGTGGGAGCTTTTAACAACTGACAGACATTTGTCATCTAGTATGTTTCTTACAGTTTGACAAAGAAACAGCAGTCTGACTTTATTCAGAGTTTATTCAGTAACATGTAGAAAATATTCCTTTCTTCTTTTTTTTTTTTTTACCACAAATAGTAGTGTTTTGTTATAAGCTTCTTTTTTGTTTGTCCTCTGACTCAAAAACAACCCCAAAACAAAACAAACAAACAAAAGAAGACTTACCACAGATAGACCCCAGACTTCGACACAGTGATCCAAACTGTCAAAGTGAAACAAGTCACTGGAGCCGAGCAGGAAACAAAAACTCAGTATTAATGAGTCACTGCAAACCAGGCATTCTGGTTGGATCAGTTTCTAACGTTCATTGCTGTACATTCCTTGGTCTATCAGATAAACACTGAGCATAATGAACACAGAGACGGTTGACCTTGATTGCATACTGCTTCAGATCAGTTCAGATCATGTGCAAATGGCTCAGCAGTTTGTTATTACTGTCAACAAGGAGCTCATGTTTTTGGTAGTATTTGCATTTCATTTTGTCTCTAAACAGCTCTAAAAGGTTGTGTATTCTGATAAAACTCTGTAGGGTGTAGAGCAGGGGTGTCCAAACTTTTTTCACTGAGGGCCACATACATAAAAATATAGGAGGGGCTGGGCCACTTACTAGAAATTAGGTATATAACCTTAACTTTAGTGTATTAAAGCTAGAAAAATCCCTTAAAAGTGGTCAAATATGGTATATTGTTGAATATGATTAAAGACAAAACTGCCTTCATCACAGCTTTCCATAAATGGATCTTTATTGATTTATTCAGAAAAAGCTTTGTTAGCTCATTCTCAGAACAGCAGCCTCAGATTTCCTCTTAGACAGAAGATTTACAGCACAGAGAAAAAACAATAAAGGGGAAAATGGGACGTGTATGTTTCAAGTTTGTTATTTAAGTTATTAGGCTTAGCAACACACCTATTAACGTTCGTTTGAAATGGTTATCAACATTAACAGACTGAACTGGACTTAATAACAGCAGTTCATAATTTTAGTAAATTATTCTGGTGAGTATCAGCTGCGCTGGGGTATGTAAATCAGGCCATCCAGCTGCGGTGCTGATCGCCACTCGTGCCAAAAATCCGGACAAATGTCACTTGATCAAGGAGCAAATCTGCATCAGATGAGATCAGCTGACTTTGCGTGTGCGTGCCCTGTGCACAGCGGTGTCTACTCTGTGTGTTAACAAGAAAAAAAAGCATTTAAGAAAGTGGTGCGCAAAAGCAGGGTAGTGACAGAATTGATGCGCATTATTGATATTTGAAGCATGTGTACCTGCACATTAACACACGGGTACTGTGGAATATATTTTTTACTCACCTAAAGCGCTCGTGCTCTCGTCCACTCCCCGCAAAAAAATGAGCAGCTGTGCAGCGTCTGTAGCATCGGTGCTCTCATCGCATGCGACGGAGTAAAAATCAAAAGCACAGCTCCCTATGAGGTTCTTCTCAGCATAGAGCATTATTTTTCTTTCTTGTTTTAAAAATTTTGATGAAGATAAAAATATTAAAAACATGTTTCACTAAAGAATTAAATAAACACTTGCAGGCAGGCAACAAATCATAAAAAACAAATTATAAACTACAGTTTGTACCAAATTTAACATATTTGCACTATTTTTTTTATATGCACTGTAATAAAAATATTATGCATGTAACATCAAACTTACCTCGATTTAAGTGTATTAGAAGATGGAAAATGAAAATACTGAAGACTTTGACTGGAGAAAGGGAGAGGGCATCTATCTGTGGAAGCATCCTCCTCTGAAAATACATCAATGATAAATACAAGTGTGGCCACAAGAGGTCATTAAAATCAACTTATTCAAGACAAAACATATTTTACATGTTATATGTTTTAATATGTCAAGTACTGTCATGAGGCCTTCAACATGCACTTAGAACTATAACTTTCTGTTAACTCCAGAGTTAAGGCACCAGACATTTAGTTACTGATTAAAGTGAACACATTACTTCACATTAGTGCTAAATTGCAGCCTAGAGAATAACTTTTGGTCAGTGTCATCTTTAGCTTTGAGATGAACTCTGTCTGCTGCTGATTGTTTTGATTGTGTAACGGGCCGCAAAGAAAGCTTAGCTATCAGATAATAAGGTTTCATAGATAGGTACTGTATTGATCCACAAGGGAAATTGGTTTGTTACAGCAGCAGGATAAAGAAAAAAAAATAGTGCAATATAAAATAAACAACAAATAAATACAAAGTGATCTGATCAAAATCTGTGTTTATAGATTAAAAGTTCAGAGTTGGATAACCATATCTGATGTTTGCACATGTTCTCATTTATTTCAAAAGATATCCATAATAAAAGTATTTTAAAGTTTATTATTTATTGTTTCCATCTCATAATTTTCTGCACATGGACAAAAGCTGGTCTCACCATAAATTCCATAAAATAGCTGTTTATGAAAAGTTGGAATCACAACTGGTAAACTTCAGCCAACAGAGACAGTTTGCTGTGAGTGTAGACTGCAAATTGACTTTTTAGCTGCTTGACTTTGCACAGCTGCTGTAAATCAGTCAAATATAAAATATTTTAAATATTTTAATGCCTTCAGTTTTCTTTACTCAAAGTAGAACATTGTTAAAACAGAAGAAAAAATACTTGGAAGAATAACTTTGCACAGACCTCTACAGTGTACTTTCTCTTTCAAAACTTTCTTTTCTGCTTTTCTGACTTCTGAAGTAGCTCTCACCATGCGACCTTGATGGTGATAAGTTCAGAGCCAGCTGAGAGCTGGGTTGAAATGTCTGGTATGAAATGTCTGGTATGAAATGTCATGAAACAGTGAAACTCACTCACAGAAAATCAGCAGCATAGGATGATACAAACCTATCTAATAAATCTAATGATTTTCACATTCTTTTAACTCAGAAGTATGATCCAAACTAAAACTACATACTGATTACACAAGAAGTATGATGTGGCCTACAGCAGTATCAATACTCATTTTGATTACAGGTATAATGTAACATATAACAGCATAATAATCTCACAACTGCTACAAGCACATTTGCCTTTCTTAACACACGTGAGAGAAAGGCAGCTGTTAAGAAAATGCCCTTTTGGGTGAGACAGGCCCACAGGCCCTGCATGCAAGTGTACTAACACACATACATGCAATGAAGAACAGCTTACACTACAGCACACACTATACATGCGCCTGTATCTCCCATTGGTGTTAAAGCAGGGAAAACTTAACAGAGTTTTGTTATCAAATGCTGAATTTATCCACTGTTGACATTTAACTCTCCAGCTCGACAATAGGTGAAACGTTTGTGAAAACAGAGAAGAAAAAATAAAGACCGAGAGAGTCTGGTATGACCAAGCAGTAATCAGACAATACATTTATTTGGTAATACAATAAATTGTGAGATGCTTTCTGTTTGATTGATGCAACACAAGTAGTTTACTGTATGAAGGAAATTCTCTTTTGTGATAACATTTTGAACGTGCATTTTCATTGACCTGTCAACTTAGCGCATTATGAGCTGATATGCAAATTAGTTGATTGATACTAGATTTGAAAAAATCAACTTCTGGATCAACTTCAATGTGACAAACCGGAATACACTTCCCAGTGTTCTTGGACCAAACCCCAGGGAAGAACCACTCCATGTGCTATAAACAAAGCAAAGGTAACAGGCCGCTTGGAAACACCACTAACTGCAACCAGACCGCTGAAGGAGGAGAAGGTGCCCCTGTGAACACGACTGGACCATCTAATGGCACGTACTGGGTGCAAGGAATGGCCTGGCTATGTGGACAATAGGCATATTTCATACTGCCCCCAGGCTGGACAGGAACATGTGCTCCCATATTCCTGTCAGACCACACTTTCAGGCTGACCGCAGTAAACACCACTTCTACAGCATGCTGGAAAAGAAGATCAACGTTCCCCAAAATTCAGCCACATGACCCAATATGGGGGAGCGTCGTACCCAAGGAATTCAAATTGTGGACTACCGGACAGAAAGTACTCCATTCATTGTTCCCCTGGGTGGGAACTGGAAAAAAACATGCTGAGGATTGAAACTCTGGACTACCGTTTTGGAGTCTTCTTGAACTCTTCGTGTAAGATCAACGAACAACAGAACCAGGAAATTGATGCATTTCGGATTGCAGTGATGCAACATCGAGTAGCTCTGGACATGATACTAGCAGAGAAAGTGGGACTTTGCGTCCTCTTCAACAACACCTGCTGCACTTACATACCAGACAGTGTACACTCATCAAACATGACTGACGCCCTGAACACCTTGAGACAGATCCAACAGGCCCAAAATCAGGACTATGTAAGTGATACAAGTGACTGGTTTTCTTGGCTTTACACTGGCTCCTGGCTACAGGTGCTAAAAAGACTGCTCATTGGAGTTGGAGTATTTTTACTTTTATTTTGTGTTTTTGTAACATGTATACTGCCATGTCTAAAACTCATGATTAACCGCATAATTGTTTCCACTGTTGCTGCATGCATAGCCGTGACAAATGATGATGATGATGACCCCGACCTGTTGGAACATGAAGACTTTGTGTGATTAATGACGATGTGACAGAAAATGTACAACAAGATGTTACATACTGATATCTCACTAAAAGTTATACATGACAACAGGAGGGAATGTCAATGGAAAATTGTACTTAGTAGTCAGTATGAGCTTTTAATGATATAAGTTTACATATGATAGAATACTGCATGATGACCTTTTGATGACTTAGACTGTTGTTCACTACAGAGACTTGTTCTGTTCTCTTTTATCAGTTTCTTCCCACAGCGATAATAAGAGCTGAACAAGCAGTTTCACTCGTACCAGGAAGAGGAGTTGCTTCCCCGCTCACACACACTCAAACACACACACACACACACACACACACACACACACACACACACACACACACACACCTACACACACACACACACACACACACACACTCACATACGCATAACATTCCTACAAGTGTATTCATTGTGTTCACTGTTGTATTACCTTTGTATATAAATAAAGACCAGAGCAGTGGCAGAGCTCGAGTCCCTGAGCCCCCACTCTCGGGTGCGAGCGCTCTGTGACCGCCTTTGCAAGTAAAAACTGCAGCGTGTGTGTCTCCACTCTCTGACTCTCAGCTGAAGAAGTGTCTTTAGAATACATCTCTTGACAGAAAGTAACACAATAGGCAGTGATCACTATCCTATAATGACAGAAATAAATTTGATGTGGAAGAGCATGAAATAGGAGCAGTAGAGAGGTGGAATTTCAGTAGCACTGACTGGGAATCATTTAGGCCCATAAGTGAAGAGCAGTTACAAAGAGCTGATTTACGTGTTGATGCTGATGATTTACATTTATCTGTGTTGTGCCATTCTGGAAGCAACTAATCAATTAATAAAGAAGAAAGGAGGTAAGACCAAGAAGAAGATCTTATTGTGATGGAGAAAGAAATGTGATGTAGACATTAAGTCTTGAAATGAAGCTTTCAAAATGTTGAAAAGAAATCATAGCACTCAGAATCCTATTGAGTATAAAAGGTCACAGGGTAATTTGAGAAGAATGATAAAAAATGCAAAGACACATTTGTGGAGGAATATTTGTAATTCATTGGGAGGACAGACTAAAATAAATCAGGTATGGTCAATGATAAGGAAAATTAATGGGATTAAAAGAGAATATGGGGATGCAATCCTGGGTAATGGAGAAATAAAAGCAATTAGAAATGAACAGAAGGCTGATGTGATGACAAAATCATTTGCTAAAATTCACAGTTCAGACAATATTGATGAAGAAAGGAAAAGAGGAAAAGAACGGACACTGGCTGAGAATTAAGAATTATTAAGAGGAAGACACTAATGATTTACTAAATACAGTATATAATTTACAAAAAAGTAATTGAACAGAGCACTTAAGAAATCCAAGATATCAACTTCGGGAAAAGACCAGATCTGCTATATAACGATGAATCACCATAGTGAGGCATCCAAGGATGTCTTACTAAGTCTACAATAAGATTTGGAAAGGTGGGAAACAAGCACAGAGTGGGAAGGAAGCAGTGATAATCCTGAAACGCAAACCAGGGAAAGATGAAACAAAACCAGGGGATGACAGACCAATAGCATTGACTTCTAACAAATGCAAAATAATGGAGAGAATGATCAATGATAGATTGATGTATTACATAGAAAGTAAAGGCTCTATATCACAGTATCAAAGTGGGTTTAGCAGAGGATCTGATGGATCCGATTTTATGTTTAGGTAAATACAGGTAAATAAAGAAGGTGTAGTAGTAGTATTTTTTGATATTGAAAAAGCATGACTTGATGTGGAGACATGGCTTATTAGTTAAGTTGGATTTTCAAATGGCTGAAGGATTTCCTTTTAAATAGATAAATACAAGTAAGCATAAGGATGGCTGAAAATGGAACGCTGTGTTATGGAAATATTAACAATAACCTCCAACTCACGCAGTGAGCTTGATTTGAAGTGGGCTTAATAAACACATTGCAATGTGGAGCGAGCATCCCAGTGAAACATTAGGACCATCTCTGAATTGGGGCCACCTCCCTTACATCTTATATACAGAGACACAGACAAAGAACATCCTCAAACTCTTACATGTTGGCCCCTCTCATGGGGTGGGGGGCTATACCTCCTCCCTCACAGAGAGAATTATGGCCTTGTTTTCTGCTTAGCCTTCACCTAAGGATTTACATCCCTGATAAGCAGAAGGAGCCTCACTATCTGTTTAATGTCACCCATTACAACGGACTCACTGTGTTAACTTTCCACATGCATGTAAAGTAGTGGCAGGAGTGCTCTTACTATGGTAAAGTGAGAAAGTGATATTACTATAACTAATGTGAAATAATTAAATATGTAATTAATATATGAGAAAAGAAATCTGCCACCACATTCCACCCTTTGTGATACCACAATTAAGAATCACATAAAAACATGGAGATTTCTTTTCTAACTACTGAACATAACATCAGCACAATTGCGTACTCAAAGAAATTCCATAATGTGCATCCTCCCTATAATCAGGAGGAAAAAAACAAATTCACACTTTATGGTCATCTTCGCTCCATCTGAGTCTCCACCCTTTCTTCAAAGGATGGCAGTTATATCATAAAAGAAAACACAATATGAGATCATATACAGAAATGAAACAGCCTTCGTTGTTCATCTGCAAAAGAAAACTTTAACCTTAGTTACATCAAGCTGTTCTTTCATAAGAACCCGTTGTTTAGACAAGGAAGTCTTTCAATGTGATATATTTTCCACTTTATCATTAAATTCATCAACCCATGTTTCCCATTTTATTAACGGTTTCTGTAAAAGACCCTCATCCCCAGTGTTATTAGGGATTGAGGCACAAATGCCTCACCAAACATCACACACACTCCTTTGTGCCATTTGCTTTGCCCTGTCCAGATGTTTGCGATAAAGGACAGTGACTATATTTGTACCTAAGTGAATACCACAAACATAAACTAACTTCAGTGTTAGTGCTATCTACAGTCTGGGGTACAACCCAGACGTAGCCATGAATTTCCACACAGCCAACATAAATCAAACACTTCTGAGCAACATTTACAACAGAGAGATCTGAGAGAGATCTTTCCTCTCTATCTATGCAGTGTGCATAGATCTTTACTACTGTAGACCCATCTAAACAGTGTAAACCCTCTCAAAGACATTTACAATTATCTTTACTGTCCCCACATCAGTGATTGGGGAAACCAAAACAACCGCATTTAACTCTAGAAGAACAACCTCATCCTTAGGTGCTTCCAGCATGTTTGAGGCCTATCAAAATCCCTCAATGAAATGTGATGAACCCAAAATCCTACTTTAGGCTGTCAAACAACGTGTCAAAGCTGAGTACACATGTCAAAAGAACTCACAACTGTTGTTACTATGTTTACTCAGACAATGAGGGCCTAATGCACTTACGGATCAGGAACTTACATGCTAGAAAATCAGTCTAGCTGCCCTACACAATATACACAAATAATTATTAGTTAGGTTGCTTTAAAACTTGCATGCTATAACTACTCCAGTCACTTCTAATCAGGCTCAGGAATCTAACAGAGTTTGTGATGTTCAGAGAGTCATGTAAATGCATATCAGTTATAAGATGATTAGAAATGTCACACCAACGACCCCCTTAACACAAAACCACACGGAACTACTTCAGGCACAACTGCCTGATTGTTTAATAAGGTGTCATCTGCATTTATGATCCCTCTTGGGTGACACAGAGTCTGCTCTGCAGTCGCTGAGTTGGAGCTTGGTGCGCTCTTGTTGGAGGAGGGTGCTCTTTTCACCCCTCACCCTCTCGTTCCAACACAGCTTTATGGTTATTGCTGTGGTTCTGGAATCTTCTCATAATGACTAGTAGGGCCCCAAACCGCACGACCTTTGACCTCAACTACTGCCTGGGCTGTCAGCTCTGCTATGAATGGTCCCTGCTTCTTGCTGGGTCTCTGAAGACTTCTGATCAGCACCCAGTCTCAGTCAGGAGATTCCACCCTTGGGATGATTTCTTCCAGCAATACTCTGGCTTGGGTGGCACTTGTAGCTCCCTAGTAGAAGGAAAAACTTCTAACCATTTGGGAAATATATCAACTAACATCAATCCACATTTATCCTTTCGGTTTAGTGAATTTCACTTATAGATTTTCAAACCCTCATCTGAACATGGATTTACCACCTGATGTTTAATACCTGTCCATAACATGTTAATCCCACAAGTCACAGTAAAAAGCCGTGGAGAAAATCATCATGAAAAACTCATGGAAAACACAGAAAACATTGTTTCATGTTACATAGTTTCATGTTAAACCTGGAATTCCTCCGCTTGATGCATGGACACTCCCATGAGTCAACTCATCAGAAATAGGCTCCTTTCTTAAAGAAAAAGGTTAGTTAGATCATTGCCAATGCAACATCAGGGCTCTGGAACCCTGCAATAAAAGATGTTAGTGTGTTTTGCATATTAGGTTTGCTTAACACCTGGCTCTGCCAGGAGCCTGCATACACACCATCATTGCCTGGAAAACAAGATCTGGAAGGTAAATCAAACTTCACACTTGCACACAATTGTAGATCATAAGAGTAATGAAGTATTCAGCATCGAAGACAAGTATCCTGTGCAGGTTTTCTCAAATCATTAAACCAGAATTATTGCCATAATTCGCCCCAGACATGGATCATCCCATGTGTTTATTCAACATTACTGTAACCGGTGACTTTCCTTAAGCAATGTCACTCACACTTTTCATCACTATGAGCTCAACAGTAATCAGATAACACTACACATGACACATGACACACACAACAGCTAATCACATGTAATAAAAACAATAGAGTATGTGGTTTAAAGAGACTTCACATGTGAGACATTTATAAATACAGTTTATACTTTGAATAAATATAGATGACGCATTCTCAGTCTTTCTTACTCTGAGTGCTCATAGATGTTTTTACTACAAGCCTCATTGATACAATCACACAGACATTCATAGAGCACTTGGTGTTTAAGCAGTTTAACATTCACTCACACTCTGGTGGATGCATTTGGGCAACATGGCGTTTACTATCTTTCTTAAGGACACTTTGACGTGCAGACTGGAGTAGTAGAGGTCAAAATCTGTAAAATTTGTTTGTTAATGTCAAATTAAAACACGATATTAATCTTAAACTGCTGTTTAATCTGCAGACTGAATTTAAAGGAAGCGATTAAAACTCAAAACCTAAAACAAAGACACAAATATATTGTAACTCATCTGTATGTAAAGAATAGTTTCAGCTGGACTTGTTTTTGCAGTTCATGGTCAGTATCAAACTTCTAACTACTCTCTTTGTCCTTAACCTGCTCTCTGGTAGAACCACAGTGAGTCAGGCTTCATGTTATTAAAGTCAAACTGCACAGGAAGAGGAAGTTTTCATCTGCAGTACAGAGCAGCTGTATTTCAGGCTCAGACATTCAGCTGCAGTACAACATGAAGGTTACAGCTGTCGGCTTCACAATGTGTGAGTTCTCTGGTTTTACATATTTCTGTGTCCTTGAATAAAACAAACGGTTTTAACAGCATTAACATTGGAAACTTATTTAATTACAGTGTTTCTGTCAATCTGGTCTTTGTCATGTTTGTCAGTATGTTCACAGTTTGCATTAAATAAAACTCACTGAAGGTCTGACAGATTAAAATGTCATAATTTATAAATATATAAATTATATTATTATAAATATAAATTTATAAATATTCAGCAGGAGGTGGTGTGCAGAAGTTCATTTGTAACCGAGTTTATATTTGCAGTAACAAACTCTTTGGCTGATAATTTATTTAATTTTTCAGTGTTACTTGTATTTATTCTGCTGGCCACACATGTTGAAAACAGGGGTAAGCAGCTGAGCAAGTTTCTCTCTTAAATCACATGATTTTGTCCACAAACTTTTGTTTACTACAGAAATTATTGATTGTTCCTTTACTCTATACAGTAACTACATTTGATCTCATTCTGGTTAAGATGCTGCGTTTCGCATCGTCCCAAAAAGACTGCAGTTCTTTGAACTGGAGTCTGTCTTCTTTCACTGTGAGGGTCTTGATGGAGCTTCTCAGTTAAAAGGGATCAGAAATACTGAGGCCTTCATTTCAGCGTGTGATGAGAGCTCACCAACACTACTGTGTGCGCTTCATCGAGCCTATGCAACAGACAGCGGTGAATACTGGTGTGAGACTGGAGCAGGAGAGAAAAGCATCAGTGTCAACATCACAATAACTCGTATGTTTAACATTCGAGTGACCGAAATATTTTATTATGAAAAGATGAGGTCATTAATGACCTGATGGATTTATAAATGTCATTCAGAAAGATTTTCTAACATAAAAATGTTCTATTGGTATCTATAGCTACAGTATTCGGAACTATTATTGTGATTATTTATTGCAAACAGCATTTAACTTAATTATTTTAACGAACCATAACGATTCCATTCAAATGTTGCCACAATATTGATGAATCAAGACACAGTATTTGTTCAGTCTTATGTACTATTAATAAAAATTAACATTAAAATTAGTGACTATCAATGAGTCCAAAATTTCGTTGCCATGGCAGCTGTTAACTAAAAAAATGTTCCACTTATTATTTCAGTGTTTTGCTTGTTTGGTTTGGAATGTTACAGATTTCTGTATCAGATAAAAAGTCTTGTTTTTCAGCTGGTTCTGTAGTCCTAGAGAGTCCTGTTGTCCCCGTCGAGGAGGAAAACAATGTGACTCTGCGCTGCAGGAACAAGACAAAGACTTCAAACCTCACAGCTGATTTCTATAAAGATGGCTTCCTCATTGGGAACAGCTACACAGGAGAGATGACCATCCACAGAGTTTCCAGGTCTGATGAAGGACTCTACAAGTGTATGATCTTTAATACTGGAGAATCACCAGAGAGCTTGTTGACTGTCACAGGTACAAATCAGACATTTTGAATCCGACATTAAGAGCTAGAATAAATTATAATTTTAGAGTGTAGCTAAATATAATTAAGTGGAGACAATCAGTTTTCCCATTCTGTCATTTAAAGGTAAACCTTATTTGTTTTACAGCAGATGTATTTTTATCATTGCAGCACTTCACAGAGAGACCTGCTCATCTTCTTGTTCTGCCGTCCAGGTGTTCCTAATGTTGAGGACTATTTTCACCATTGTGATGGTGGTTCTGCTGCTTTTGTTAGTGGGATTACTTCACTTTGGAAAACTCAGTGTTACACAGACATAAATGGTATCTGTATATAAAGATGACTGATTGATGACTGATGTAGAATGTTCTGAATGTTTTAACATTTAGATAATAAAACAGTGCAGTAAACTGGACAATTATAAGAGCTACACTATGACAGGTGATTGCAAATATTGTAAAAAAATACTTCGACTTCAGTTTTTTTTTACTATATACTTTTTTTCCTTTTTTATTCCGTTGACTTTGTTGGTTGCTGTTAAACTAGTCATGCACAGAAGAGTTTAAAACCACAGGCCTGCTGAGCATGTAGACCTCTCAGTATCTCAGTTTACTCAGCGTGTGATTATTTTCGATGCTGCAGACGCTCCAGTAATTTTAGCTTCTTAGATACAAACCGCATGAGAAAATGTTTGTTCACAGTAGAGTTAAAATACGTCAGCGTGATCATTTCAGTGCCAGCTTGTGGCTTAAAAATTCTACATGTCAGTGTATCTTCTGCAGCTAAATAGTAAGCATGGCAAGAACAATAACTTATATATATATTAATATATTTTAAAATAAAATGACCCAACAGAGGGGTGTGGATCTCAGTTACTACTTTCATTTCATTCATTCACCTTTAAATTTGTTAACTGTTTTAAAATAATTGACAAAATATATATATATAAAGACAATCTCAGTGTCATCCACTCGGGTGTTGGTGATCGGGGCTCAGCTATTCTTCTCTGCTGAAGAGCGGCCCGCCTCTAGTCGGCGGATCCAAGCCTCACCTGGTTTCCTCCCACGCTGTCACCCACCTGTAAGGACATCTGCGGCTCTTCACCTGCTGGAAACTGCCCTTAACTACCTGCCCTCGATCCACAGCTCTCCTGCCCCCCGCGCTACAAGTAAGGCAAACCCCTTTCTCACTGTTTAATCTCTCGTCGTCACAAACTTCGCCATGGACTAATTCCACTCTCTCTCCCATTTCAGGCACTGTGCCCCGCGAGACTCCCGCCGTGAACTTTTACTACTTCGTCCCAAATAAATTCACTGCAAACTTGTCGCTGTTGAGCATAGTGTCTGCTTTTGGGTCCATTTATGTGACACCAAGTGAAAATATCATCTATGAGAAAAGAAAGAAACAAAATATATGTTTACATACAGAAAAAGAAAAATGTGAAACATGTTTTGGAACTTTATTTTTTTTTTAGTATTAAGTTTGAAATTTAATATTAAAAGATCAAGATTATTTTTTCCATTTCTTACTTCACTTAACATTTTTTTTATTATATATAAATGTTTCTGAAACACCATAACACAGCAACATCACAGTTCTATTTGTCTGACACAGACAAATGAACACAATATTAACCCTATTAAACACACAGACACACAAATGTTCCCAGAATAGTGCTTTAGCTCATGAGTTGTTACCTGATCAAATAATTGATTGGTTGCTTAACTAGCTTAAAATAAGTTCGAGAAAATCTTTCAAAAAATAAAATTAACTTAATAAATCAGACACAGCAGTGAATTATCAACATATTCTTAGTTGATAAGATTTATGCATTTTCTACTTAATTAAACAAAGACTAAACCAATTTTAGTATTTGGGAAATTTAGATGCATGAGAAGAGCTTTTGCTTACTTCACTTAACCGAGTCTGGATTGAATAAAGTGTTACAAGTTGAACAACTGATTATTTAAACATGAATCAGTGACATAACAGACATCAAGTCTCTCTATTATGAAGTGCTTTGACCTCAAGCACTCTTCAGTTACATGTTGAGCAACGTCTGGGTTGGTTTTGGTCAGATCATCTCATAAGAAATGACAGAAATCCACAGCTGCTGTGGGAAACCTGTTGGCAGAGATCAGTTGTTCTTCTTTTGTGCTAATAGAATTCATCACAGCTATAAAATCTACAGTGAATAAACCTGGAAGACAGATTTAAAGTTTTGGTCTCAACACCCTCAAGAGCCCTGTTATATTAGTTTGGTTTCTATAGAGCAAAATATATAATTCAGTGATTATAAGATTAAATGTTTATCACAACTTCATCAGAATATGTTCAAGTGCAGTGGAGGATGTCATAAGGCCTTGAGGCAATCAGATGTAAAACACAATATTTAGTGTTTTAAGTTATATATAACTATGTATATGCACACGGGTAACTTATCATATGTATAACATGGGTAGATGCACAGGTAATCAGACTTTTAATCTGAAACATTTTTCCAGTTTGTGGATGAGAAAAGTGTGTAATTTTACTTGTATTGTGACTGTAGTGTAGTTGCCACACTGGTAATTTTCATTTGCATGCAGTTCTGATGTGGCTGACTCTCTTGTTTTGTTGGACACAAAATCTGCATAAACCAAGTAGTTGGTGAAGTGAAGGGTAAAATGGTAGGTCAAGGGCTGGAGACTGAGGGAGGCTACAGGTCTGGTGATCAAAGGCAGTTGTGGAGGGTGTGATAAACTTTGTCATACTTTTACAGTAATTAATTTACTACAATGTGTTTCTTACTTTGTGAGAACAAAGTGTGAGGTTACAACTGTGAGGTTAGTTTTAAAATCTAGACAATTAGCTGTTCAGTCCAGTTTTCATACATGTCAAAAATGTGATAAAATCAGACTAATCAAACACCTCAAAATTCATCTTGAATACTTTTAAAATTGTAACTGGTAATTTTAATTAGAAGTATGAGGTGAAAATTAACCCCTCCATTAAGAAAGGACTGCTAATACTGTTGATGTTGCAGGGTGGGATCAAAAGGGCGCCCCTTGGTGGTTTTCAGAGGTTTGGCATTCTGGTGGTTCTACACTACACATTTCAATAAATTGCTGTGCTTATTTCCAATTTCCTTAGTAAAATATAAAGGAATGTGTGGTGGCTTAAGCACACCAGCTGTTGATGTAAACATAAATGTAAAATAATTCTTTAAAAATAAAAATAAAATCAGAAAGGACAGCACTGATTTTGGGGCTGTTCCTTGACTTCTTTCTGAGGCGCCTTCAGTCTCTTTTTCTTCTGCTTGTGAAAGTGTGACTACAGGGATTTTCTTAAAACCCCGTGACAAATCACTTTTCTGTACTACAAATATGGAGTAAGCCTAATCGTTGAGTCACTTCCGGTATTTCAGACAATCCCTTTCCGTCAAGAGCCACTTGTTAATTTGTTGCGGACTTGTTAAAGTGTTTTCTGAAATGTTATTTTGTAATTCTTCTATTGCCTGTGTAACTACCTATCCAGGTACAGGTATTGAAACTCTACAGGTAGCACAAATATGATCAGATAAACCTTGTGATCAACTATAAATGGATTTCATTGAACTAATACCATATGGAGGTAAAAGTATTCCTCCAGGTTATTGACATGTTCTCAGAGTGGGTAAAAGTTGTCCCGTGTAGCTTGGCTGCTTCTGGTATTACTACAAACCTGGAAAGGTACTTAAAGGCAGTTAATGTAACAAACCAGGATTTATTCACAGGTTAAACCACAGGCACTATCCCCTCATGATAGGTTTAAATGTTCCAAGGACATCTTTGAAGCTGACTCCAAAGTGTATGTAGACACCATGGGTGTCATGGTTACTGTGCCTCACCAGCTGATCCTGTATTAGGCAACATGTTTTCTCTCTCTCTCTCTCACCTGCCAGGGCGGTGCTCATTATGGGCTCCCGCCCCTGGCCCACGCACCTGCTGCCTATCGGGATGATCGCAAGGCCGATTTAAGACGGCAGCACTGTGTCACTCGTCGCTGGATCGTTGAGCTATCAGCGTCAGTCTCTCAACCATTTGTGAGTTAAACTCCGTAAAGTTATTTCCGTCTGTTTGTCATTAACCCCCGTCTCTGTGTGCAGATCTACCCCGGACCTTTCCCTGCCTGCCTGTTTCCGTGTGGACGAGTGGATTTGTGTTTCCCCAGTGTGGGGAGTGAAGAGAGAGAGCCTTTGCAGTGCGTCTGATTCCCGTCTTTCCCCTCACATACCCCGGAACCCTGGACCCCCCTCCCCTTCCTCCAGCACGTTGTAAATAGTGTCACCTGGTGTCGTTGTGTAAATAAACTGATTGTTAACTCTGCAAAGATTCCCGGTCTGCGCCTGAGTCCATTAACTAAAACGCGACAATGGGTCTTTCTCAAGGGGTCACTGATAAGCAGTGTTGGTCAAGTTACTTGAAAAAAGTAATCAGTAATTAATTACTGATTACTTCCCCAAAAAAGTAATCCCGTTACTTTACTGATTACTTATTTTCAAAAGTAATTAATTACTTAGTTACTTAGTTACTTTTTAAAAACATGATTTACAACCTGAATAGGTGATAAAGCGATAGATCTTTCAGCCCAATTCTACTTTTTCTACATAATCATCATACAAAATGTAATCAAATGGAAAAGTCTCTTTTTAAAACTTGTTTTATAGTTTTAATCTTTTAACTTTATGCATGAAGCAAAATTTTAATTATATGCACCATTCTCTGACTGGAAGAAATTAGTTTAACATTTAAACCTATTTTCTGCACATTCCAGCACATAATAATATATATATATATATATATATATATATATATATATATATATATATATATAATTATTATTATTATTATTATTATTATTTTTTTTTTTTTGTGTTTACACTCACTCTTTCAGATGCAAGTAAAACACAGCAGAAAATAAATAAAGTCAAAGACTAGCGGTCCTTTTGCTCTATTTTCACCTGTAAAGAAGGAGTAGAGTAGGCGGAGGTTTATCCTGGTGCAGGTGTGCCGCAGCGGTCAGTGGAAGGATACCGCAGTTTCTCTGAGTTTCTCATTACGTCGTAGCTACTCGGTGCTTGCTTGGAAGTTTAGGGGTTTTTTTTCGCTGTAAAAAGAAGTTTTCTTCCCACGCACAGCGGACACTAACGTTTTTGTCACTTTTTACGGAATCAAACTCAAAGTAAGGTCAGTACTTCCACGCTTTAAACGCTGCACGCTCATACTCTCTCCCGCACTCGATATATTATCCATTGTTGATCTGCACACAGCTGTTGTCACGAATGTCGCACTCGCTTACGTCACTGTCATGAGACATTCTCGCAAGAAAATCACGGTTTTAGTAACGCAGTAACGCAGCGTTCCTACGGGAAAGTAACGGTAATCTAATTACCGTTTTTGCAATAGTAATCCCTTACTTTACTCGTTACTTGAAAAAAGTAATCGGATTACAGTAACGCGTTATAAGTAACGCGTTACTGCCCATCTCTGCTGATAAGTATAAAGTACACAATTAAATTGCCTCAGAATTGACATCATGGCTCTTCTTTGGGTATGTGATAGACAAGCAACAAATTACAGATTTTATAAACAGAAAATTTCACTAGACATGCACTTAAAGCTGTATGAGAGCAGATTCTAGCAGCCAGTCTGATGATCAAACAGCTCCAAAGTCTGTGCGTGATGTGTGGTGATAGATATAGAAACTTTATTCCTAACAATGCTGCTGCTGCTGATTGTTTTCCACATTAGAAACATTAGCTGATGGATTTACAGATGTCTGACACCAAATGTTTTCCTTAATTGAACAACAATCTCTCATGAATGAGCAGCTTCATTTAAATCAAGTTTTAAGTCTTTCGTTACAGTTAAACCACTAATCGTCATTTATAATTCCAGTTTATGATGTGTTCACTTAAACTGCAGATCTGTAATCTGTGATGTTTTTGGAACTTTCTTTTTTTTAATATTTTAAAATATTATAATATTATTTTGCATACACATTTTATACTATTAAAAATTCTTAAAAATTCTCAAAAGTGTAGAAATGTAATAGAAAATTTATGTTTTGGTATGTGGCTGTAACTTTCTTGAACTAATGATCAGTGACGATTTGAAAACACACAAATTGTAAACTGTGTTCAAGGTTATTACTCTGTGTAAATAAATGTCAGAAAATCATTTTGATTTATTTTTCCACAACACAATGTCAGTGTGGAGGACGATAAGACCCAAAGATCCAGCACAGTTTTTCCTCACTAATAGTATACATACAGACTTTTTTATATTCTTAAATGAATATATCCTAGATTTTTTTTCTGCACATCACAGTCTGGTATCATGCAGCCACTAAACAGGACAGGAGAAGACTGTACAGGCAGCAGAAAGGATCATCGGTGCCCCCCTGCCCTCCATCCAGGGCCTGTACCTCTCAAGAACCAGGAAACGGGCAGGGAAAATCATCGCAGACCCCTCACACCCTGGTCACAGACTTTTTGACCTGCTGCCCTCTGGCAGACGGTACAGAAGCCTGCAGACCAGGACCACCCGACATAGGAACAGTTTCTTTCTCCTCGCCATCTCCCTTCTAAACAGTTGACCTGTCTGTAGTGTTCATTCCACCTCATTTCATTTCTGTCATCCTGTATTCTATGTATATAAGTTTAGATTGGGTATTTATAGTTGGTTTACACAGCATTGTGTATGTTTGTGTATGTTTGTGTATGTATATGTATGCATGTGTAATGTATATATAGACACGTGTGTGTGTGTGATTTACATTGCTGTGCTTGAGAGAGTCGCCATCTACCAGAGCCAAATTCCTTGTATGTGTCTGCACATATACATGGCCAATAAACACGATTCTGATTCTGATGTCCGACAATATTTTCATGGACCGGTCTTTAAGGTGTCGTGGATGAATACAACAAAATAAAACCAGATAATAAAAATGATAAAAACCCTGAAAACCATAAATTTCACACCCGAGCCTCAACTCTCGCGGCCTGGTACCAAACAGCCCGGGGGTTTGGGACTGCTGCTTTAGCATACAGGTGAAATCAGATATTTACATACACTTCAGAAAAAAAACAAATACATTTTTTTTATATACTGTCAAACATCAAATCAGAGTGAAATTTTTTGTTTTGTTTTAGATCAGTAAATATTAACATATTTTTTGTATTTGTGTAATGTCAGAATAAAGACAGAGTTATGTTTTTTTTTATTACTTTCATGCAATAAGTTTATTGTGTCTTCATCAAACAAGACATTAGGAAAACAACAGTGGACTTCCACATGTGTGGCTCATCTATTGGTGTAATTTCCAGATAACTGAAGGTCCCACATTCATCAATTCAGACAATAATACACAAGTATAAAAAACATGGGAACGTACAACCATCAAACCGCTTGGGAAGGAGACGGAGTCCCAAAGAGGAACATTTTTGGTTTGAAATGTGTGAAACAACGCAGGACATGATGAAAAGTCCTTGTGAAGATGCTGGCTGACACTAGAAAGACGGCGTCACCACCCACAGTAAAACGAGTCCTGTACCACCAAGAGCTGAAAGGTTACTCTGGGAGGAGAAAGCCATTACTTCAAAACCACCATAAAAAAGTTAGACTACAGTTTGCTGCTGCACATGGGGACAAAAATCCTAATTTCTGGAGACATGTCCTGAGGTCTTACCAAACAAAACTGTTTGACTGTAACGATAAACAGCATCTTTGAGGAAAAAGGGGACTGCAGAAGGGACTGGTGCATTTCACAAAATAGATGGCATTTTGAGAAAAAACAATCATGTGTACATGTTTAAGCAACGTCTGAAGACATCAGCCACAACGTTGGAGCTTGGGTATAAATTGTATATATCCTGGATTCTTTTTTTTATATTTCAGACCTTCATATTTGGTGAGTCAATATTGATGTGCATTCCATTCATGAAGAGATTTGAGTCAGCACATTCTGAATGTTTAGAACTGAAAGACAAACCTCATGCTTTTTTTTCTCTACCTGATTCTTCAGTTTCTCTGTTGTTTGTTTCACCTGCTGGAGCTGATTGATGATTTCAGTTTTCTTCTCTGACTGCAGCTGAAATGTTACATGAAGAAAGAGCAGAAGGAGGAAATGCTCATGTTTCAGACACAATAATGAATCAAATTAACACAAAAACTGCAACCAAGTGAAACTGTACAGTACCTTTCCAAGCTTGTGTTTTAAAAATATATTTATGTCCAAACTTTTTTTAATTACTGCATGAATTGAAATGTTTTGCTTATTTTATTCTTTAGCATAATGAAATACACAACACACAACCATATAACTTTGCTGCTGTCATAATTTAAATTTGTGCTGTCAATTTTTAATCTGATCAACAGGAGGAAAGATCATGGGGACAACAGAACTCCTCAGTCACCGAGATTGGTCCAGTTGGTGACTGGACCAATCTTGGTTATGGGAAGATATTGCACAATATAATTGAATCTAATTTTAATATAAAAGTTTCAGTAATCCTCATAGAATACTATGGTTTTCATCTAAATATTTAAAAACACATGGCAATCAGGGTGTTTGAAGTCTGACTCAGTGAGTTCAACAAGAGCGATCAGCATCCAGGAGTTTGCACTGCAGGTGAGTCAAATCTGAGTGTTGCAGAAGGGAACTGAAGGCATAAAGAGGCAAAAGTAAGTACAAGGTAGTAAAAGTCATATGACAGCAATGCTCTTATACAAGCTTCAAACTCGAAGTTGGAGAGCTCTCTGCAGTACACTAGTATTAGTGTTTGCTGCACAAGTTCCTTTATTTATTTCTTCTTTTCATGTTTTAATTATTTCAAGCTAAAACTACACTTTTAGTCTAATATACTGTTATTATTTCTTTTGTGTTTTTTCTACCATTGTCGGTGCAGCCATGCTCATATTCATTCTGCTGAGTGCACATGTCCAGGACAGCAGTAAATCGTTTTTCCACAAATTTTTATACTATACAATTTTTTTTATTGCTTTTGTCAATTGTATGAATTTTTTGAGGTTTACAATAGAAATGAATGTTTTTGTTTGTATTTTCATTATATCATATTTTTTGCTTTCTTTGTGTTTTTGTTTAGATGCAGGTTTTCACATCACTCCAGACAGACAGCAGCTGTTTCAGTTTCTTTTTTTCACTGTGAAGGTCTTGATGGGTCCACTCATTTGCGAAGGATCAGGAATACTGAAGGATTTCTCTAAGCATGTGACATGAAACAGAAATCTGCAAAGTATTGGGGAGACATAATGCAGTAGTGACTCAAGACTTTAATGGGAATCTCAGCAGTATTGAGCTTGGCGGGGTGATACTGGTCATATTTTGGTCATTATTTTTCTCAACCAGTTATTTAGAAAAATCTCTGTCAACTTTACCGTCACTGGAAAGTTTCTGTAAAAAGTAATTTTATTCAATCTTTGAGAACATGACTGGAAATGAAAACATTTTTTCTGTCAGTTGGCTCTGTGATCCTGCAGAGGCCTGTTTTTCCTGGGCTGGAGGGTAACTGTGTGAGTCTGAGCTGCAAAAACAAGAACACATCCTCCCACCTCCTCTCTGATTTTTATAAGGATAGACTTCTCATAGACAACAGAATAACAGGAGATATGGTGAGCCACAGTGTTTCCATATCTGATGAAGGATGACACAAGTGCAGCATATCTGATGTTGGTGAACCACATCTTAAAACAGTGCTGCCTTCAAAGAGTGCTTTACTCAAATGCAATTATCCTGAGCACTGTTTTAACTGTTACTTTAGGATATTAGCTGTATGAAGTTATGATGTTGGATGATGATATCAGGACTTGAAGTGCTTGGCCAGTCATCAATCCAAAGTACAACAACCTGTTGTTTGTTCTACTTTGGATTCAGTGCTCTTGTCTTGATGACGTTAACTATGCTAATTACAAAACACCTCCTGTTCTATAATCTGTGCTAAAGAATGGAAAACAAAAAAATTATGTCTCTAATGCAAATAGTCAACTAGGGAGTGGTCGCTGTGACTTATGGTTTTTTAAAAAAACAAAAAATAAATAATAATCACTTTTCAAAGTAAAACAGAAAAAGAGATCTTGAGATCTTGTAAGATTTTCTCTTTGTGAAGTTCTCACTCATGCACCCTCAGCTTTAAAACACACAGCAAAGTCTCATGTTTGTCCACAACCTTGCAGTTAAACTACTTTTGTGTTGCACCTCTAAATAATAAAGACTCCTTTTTAAAGATCTTTTTATTTACATATTTTTAATTCAATAAAAACACCAAATTTTTAACTGACTTAAAATGATATGAAATATATAAAATGTAATAATGCTCTTATTTAATTTATTCCTCAAAAAAGTTACTCTGATTATTTTACATGATCTTGTTTTTAAACAGCATCTGCTCTTCTCCAGTGTTGCTGATGAGGTCGATCTTCACATCGTCTCCAATGTTCCAGTTGACCATGTTCATCCACAGCAGGTCAGCATCAGTTTTAATTGGCTTGGAGACAGCATCTTGCCGTAACTGTAAATGTAACCAATAAAAAGGTCACAGATGTCCAAGCGAAAAGTAACAATAAGAGAGACTGAACGAAAAATCTAGTAACACAGAGACTCACAAGGAGTGTCTCTCCAGCTTTCAGTGTAAAGTTTTCTTTAAATTCGTATGTGACACTTTCTCTGTTGTTGATCTGTAGTTTTAACTTCCAACCTGACATAAGTTTATCCTGTAAAAGGAAAACAAGAGAATAAAAAAGGGGGAAAATGAATGAGGCAATAATAAAGTTCAGTGTGTGTTAAATCCAAAGTGTTTATAAATGAGTGTGTTACATCTACATAAGTGAAAAGGACCTTTTTAAAATATTTCTGAATACATGGAACACGTTGTTTGTGTTTAGGTAGTACTCATTGTTCATCAGCATGTAAGCAGCAGTACCTCACTGGAAGTGTTTTTCAGACAGATATAGTCGCCATTTCTCTCGACCTCGACCACAGTGATGTCACCTGTCTTTGAGCTGTGATTGGCTGAGCCGCTCTTATTCTGTTCCTCAAAACTGGTCTGATATTTCTCAAGATGTGGTTTGCTTGTCTCTGGCTGAGAGAGAGACAACATATGCAGATTAGTGTGTGCGAGAGGGAGAGATGGACAAGATGTTTGAGCCTATGAGAAACACTGTTTGATTTGATCTCCAGTTTTTATTTGCAGTCCAGTTACTCAAGAAGACGACACGACTTTGGGTCTTGTTGTCTTCCTGTTTTTTCTTTAGATAACAGACAGTAGAGTCTTTGTCTGTGTTTTTAATATAAATCTGTTTTTACACACTGAGTTTGGGTTTTTGTTTTCTTTTTAAGCATTAATAAAGTGTAAAATACATGTAAATGTTCTGCATGTTTGTTTGTTTATGGTTGAGGACAGAGCGAGGTCCCAGTAAATAAATGTGTTTGTCCTGAAGTGTTCAAAACAACAGTCTGTGCGTATTTACTTCTTTCTTCATGTTGCTGATCTCTGCATCTTTCTTCTCCAGTTGTCGATGAGCCTCTTTCAGTTTTTCATCTGCCTCCTTCAGCTTCTCCTCAGCTGCATGTTGGTTTTTCTCACACTAACAGACAAACAGATCATCACAACAGTTTAGCCTTAACTTAACTATGGGTGTGCTCGAACAGTGAGTGCTGCTGTCATTAGGAACATGGATGTTTCCAGCTGTAGCACATTGTGTCTGTTGTTTGGCAGTGTGTTTGTTCATCACTCATTTTAATGGATAATAAATCTGCTTTTGCCCCACTGGAGTTTGGATTACTTTCTTTTGAGGACAAAATGGAAACTAATGCATACATGTAAATCTGTGCATTTGTTTGTTAGTGTTAGGATAAGGTTTCTGTTAATGAATATGAGTCAGCATAATGGAAATGTGGATGTTTATCTGTGTATTTACTTCTTTCTTCATGTTGCTGATCTCTGCATTTTTCTCGTTCAATTGTCGATGAGCCTCTTTCAGTTTTTCATCTGCCTCCTTCAGCTTCTCCTCAGCTGCATGTTGGTTTTTCTTGCACTAACAAACAAACAGATCAACACAAATGTTCAGCCTGAAAAGAACCCCAACATTTTTTTTTGCATTTTTTAAATGTTTTACTCATGCTCATATTTTTGTTTTAATACATCTTAAAGACATTTAAGGTTTCTTCTGAATTTTGATGATAATTTGATATTATTGCATTTCTATCTTCACTGTGAGCGTGGTCATAGGGGGAGTGATGTCAATCATTAGGAACATAAATGTTTTCAGTGGTCTTTAATTTAGTTGTAGCATATTATCTGTATTTGTCTTTGGTTTGGTAGTGTGTTTCTTCACTTATTTTGCATGAGTTTAGGTTCCTGGTTTCTTTTGAGGTGAAGCATTACAAAAATGAATAGAGGCTTTTTTTTGGAAATGGGTCAAATTGGTCTAGACACGGTAAAATTGTGTTTCCTTGTTTCTTCGGCTCTCCATCATTCTTCCTCAGATTGTAATTCAGTTTTTCATTGGCCCTGTTAAATATCTCGTCATCTAGATGTTGGTTTTGCTCAAGCTGACAGACAAACATATATCAACACAAATGTGAGACTGAACAAAACTATCTGGACTGTTAAACCATAGCAGTCTGAAAACCACTGAGGCACTTGTGTTTTGTTTCAAATCACTCTTGCTATTCATATATTCTTTTTATTTGTGCCATTTTCATTTTCATTTTCTCTCTTTTCTTTCCACTCACTCTTTCTTCCCCATATACATGTAATATCCTGATTATTTTTCAAAATTTCCTGTCTTTTCATTTTCTTGTGTTTCTTTCATATCACTCACTGCAACGATGTCCTGTGACATGAGCTTATCTTGCTCTTGGTCTCTTTCAGTTTTGTCACTTTCAGGGCGGTTTGCTGTTTCTTGTTCTTTACATGCATCACAGTGAGCTCTCCTGACATCTGTTAAAAGCATAGACAAGATTACAATATGATGTTCTCTTGAGCTAAAATGATAATGCAGCATATAATCATCTCATTTTAAACTAAATTATGAAGTGCATATATTATGCCTTATCTCATAACACACAATGATGTTTAGCTGCTTATAAAAAAAATAAGTGTAATTTACACAAATGTGTCTTTCTGTTGCTTCAAAACCTGTTAGAATAACTTGAGATATTAATTTAGACAGCATGGTGAATCAATTTGTATCTTACTTGTTTTGTTTTGTCTCCAGATGAAAAAGACTCCAATCAAAATCAAGATGATGCTCACAGCCAAACTAACAGCCAAACCAATAACAATGGGAGCAGCAGAACTGGATGTGAGCTCAAAGAATTCATCTGAAACAATAAACACAAAATTACATGTTATTTCAACAGATTTTGATTTAGGCTGAAATTAAGCATATCATACATTTTATAACCAATATTTACCTGGAACATGTCTGTGTGTCTCTCTGCTCTTGCTGATTTGCTTCTGTTGGACTCTGCAGGTGATGTTGTTGCTGTGTCTCTTCTCCACAGTCACTCTGCTGCTGACAGTATAGAGGTCATCAGGACCTCTGAGGGTCTCTGTAGGTCCAGCAGAGAGGAGGTTTCCCTCACCGTCCAACCACAGCAGCTCAGGCTTTGGGTGCCAACCTTCAGATTTACACTCTAACATCACTCCTGTCTTGTCTCTGTCAATCCCTTCTAAGCTGATGACAGGTGAGGAGACAGCACTCGATGCTGGATGAAATGTCCAATTTAAAATACTGATCAGTAATACAAATCAATAAAAATATATTTGCACAAATGTAAAGATAATATTTGAATAATGGATATCTGATACAAACTTCATTCGCGCTGCCTCATTTTTTAATGATAATTCAGATTTTCTTTTTTATTTGGTCAATAATCATATAGTAAATATTTTCATATAATAATTATATTTCATTTCCAAGCTTGAGTAACAATCAATAACTCAAAACTGTGTTGATTCAACCTAATTTAACTGCACTTTGTACTCACAATGTATATAATTTGTTCACTTACCGACCACAAGATCAATAAAAGCTTCTTCATTCTTGTCTGGGATGTGACATCTGTATCTGCCCTCGTCTGCAGGTTTTACTTTGCACAGTTTCAGTGAAATGTTTCCATGTTTCAGCTCATCAGTGAACAATGATGATCGACCTTTGTAGGAGGGGTTTTTCATATTTATGAGGTCCTGACCTGCACGCCACAGAAACACAAATCTGGGGTCCAGGTCAGGTCTTGTCCACTCCAAAGTCATCGCAGCAACATTTTCTCCTGGTACCAGGTGACATTGCAAAGTGAGGTCTTCTCCAGCTGTCGCAGTAATTGGCTGATTTGGACCAATCAACCGAGACTGACCTGAGAAGAAAACATCAGATAATTAATTTATTTATGAATGAGAACTTCCAAGAAATCCTGCTGAATATTATTGGAAAGATTTCTTTTCCTTGCCGACATTTTAATTTTCAAAATACTTTAATACTTTACAACAAATATGTTAATTCTTTGGAAAAATTTAACCTCTGCATATTTTTCATCATGACATGTAAATTAACGATGTCACATTTAGTTATAATGTAGATACATTATTTAAATATAGTTACCAAAATTACACCTATTAAGAAAAAAGTAATGAAAAATGTATATGTGCCATTTAAACAAGACAATTTGAGCCACTAATTAAAAACGCACACACAAATAATAATTGTGATCTTATATTAGAGGTTACCTACAATAATGTACAAGAAGGACATGCAGAATGCTGAGAGAATAAAAGGACGGTCCAGCCATCTGATGAATTATTCAGCTCTGAAATGGAAAAAAAAAAAAAAAATTCAAAGAAATAGTCACTAATAAAACAATAACATATGGCCAAGTCAGTTTCATAATTTCACATTCAATTCGAATGCCCTTGAGGTTTAAGTGACAGTTACTTTTTGGATAATTTTTCTATTATAAATTGTAATTATGAAGTGATTGACTAAAATGTATATTATACAACTGTTTCTTTGACATTCTCTGATACCATGTCATAGTTGTAATTTTTGAAAATGAAACCTATAAATTCAGACATTAAAAACATATTTATTTGAAAAATATTGATTAAATAACAATTAGTTAGTCTTCTGACACGAAATTTCAGCTTCAGTCAAATTTCAGCTTTTCCAAGCAGCTATAAACAGAAATGACTTCCAAGTTCTAATGTGTCCCTTAGCCATACATGTAGACCTGGTACTCAGTGCTAGAAGATGTATTAGATGTATTTTGTATGAGATGGTATTTTAGACAAGATATTTGGTAAGATATAAATTAGACATGGAAATTTTTTAAATAAAAATACAACATACCTGCTGCAGTGGCACTCATTTTAAAAGAACACACAATCTGACTTAGTAAATCATTACTAAGTTAGTGAAACATCCAGGGTGTATATGTGTCTGTAAAATCTTACTCAAGAACCTAGAGCCTGTTGCGAGGTAACTGATTACTGTTATAAAACAAATAGAACTACATCAAAAATTCAAATGAACAACAAGACTGTTTCTTTGCTGTCTTTCCACCTTATGAGCTCTCATGGAGTTGTTGTTAAGTCTGCTATAATAGTGCAGGGGGCAAAACGGGACTTCTTTTAATGTGTTAGGCAGGTGAATTAACTTGAGGGGCTGAAATTGAAAGTGTGAAATAAGAGAACTCTCTGTTGTACAGCTGCTGTTCATTTCTTGTCTTTATTGTAGTGGTGGAAGGTAACATCAACATGATGTAGGTGGAGTACATAGAAGTAGTACAGTCCTAGTACATAGGAGTTAAATTTTATTTGAATTCAGAGCTAAATAAGTGACCTTTAGTTGACTGGTGTGCCAGTGAAAGCTACTTTTAGCAAAAAGCTGTCGGCTGGCCTTTACCTTAATTTGTTTTGCCTACAGTATTTTTGATCTTGGTTAACTTTTCATTAAATTATTTGCAATAATAATATATGGCTGATAATGCTGCATTAAAGTTACAGTACAATCACAAAGTCTGTGCATCAGTTTTATAGTTCAGTGTTAGTATGTTTTTCTTTGCATAGTATGGTAACAATTCACGGATATGAATTTCTAAACACGCTTTGTTAGCATTAGATGACAGAATCCTGGCATTAGAAAGTGTGGCATTAGAGAGAAGTCACCATTTTGAACTTTCCATTTAAGCTTCTTATCCATGGTTCAAAAGCTAAACATGGGGGCCCCAAAATGAAAGAAACGAATTGGTCATGTCACAGTAGCTTAAATTTGTCTTTTTTTTTGGTACATCAATTCTTTGGAATAAAACTTTAACCTCATCATTTTCAAATCTTGACTCAAAGCCAGTTCTTGGGACTTTTCGATGATTGACCTGGTTCTGTCTCTTGCTCTGTCTATGTGATTGTTTATTTGAAAATGTTTAATCAGTATTGGTTTTACATTTATGTCCGGTGTCACATCGTTGCAGACATATAATTGCCATCCACTACGGGCGATCAAATTTGACATGGATTGTTTCCCGACTCAGCAAAAGGGTTTGTTTTTCCCCCGCCACTAGAGAACAGGATGGACCTCAGCATACCTCAGTTGCTGCCATTCAGGGTCATCTCTGAAATCTTGCCAGAGAAAGCGGAGCACGAATGCAAGTGCCACTCATCATACATTGTCAGATTGGCATACCATATGTGTATCACAAAGTGACAGCTATATTTTTAGGATAACTATACATTGGAGACGAGCAGTATTCCTATCTTCTTATGTTAAAAAAAACCTAATTCACTTAGCATTCCTATTGGGCTTGGTTAGCTTGTGCACTTCGGAGCCAGCTGATAGGCAGGCTGAAGCAAAAACTCGGGTGTGGGAGGAGTTCATAGAGGCCATTGAAAAAGACTTTTGAAAAAGAGATTCTGGCATACCGTCAGGCCACTCAGGAGGGGAGGAAATTGGCCATGAAGATCGGTGTCCCCAGCCTATGGACCAGCGGCAGGGGAGGGTTTGTTCGGGGGGGACGACACACACGACTGTGTGTCCAGTGACAATGTTGATTAGGAAAGTTTAGCGGTGCAGCAGAAGAGGACGTAAGCCAAGGCTCACAGGTGGCTTTGCAGGTGGCCGGCATGCAGGACCACACAAAGTGCTCACCCCTGGCAGAGACGAAACAGTTCCCCCTTTTGGCGAGCACGCCGTTGGACGGGATGGAACGGTGACTCCAACATGGGCTAGGCAAGCCCCTCTGGCACGCTGCCCTCAAGCTCGGGCAAATCAGGTCCCTCTGCATGCTGTCTACGGGCTTGAGCAGAGAAGGTTCCTCCCGTGCACAACAGCAATAGTAATAAAGTAACTAATTACTTTTGAAAATAATTTATCAATAAAGTAACAAGATTACTTTCTTTGAGAAGTAATCGATAATTAGTAACTAATTACTATTTTCAAATAACTTGAACAACACTGCTCATGGGTGCCTTTGATACAGTCAATTATAATACTTTACTAGGCTGAAGGTTTTGACTGGTGTTTCTGGCTCAGCCCTTGAATGGCTTAACTCCTATTTACAGAACAGCTTCTCCTCCAACCCTGCTTGTTTGACCTGTGAGGTCCCTCAGAGTTCCATCCTAGGTCCATTATTATTCTCATTTGACATGCTTCATGAAGCCGGCATCCATAATCCTTCTCTTTTCTCTGTTTGACCATTTTATGGTAATGACATTTAATTGTACATGTCTTTTAAACCTCACCAGTTGGGTTGTCCAGCTAGGACAGGCTAGGATAGGCAGTTCAACCTACTTCATTGTTTGGATTAGGGTTAGGGTTGTTGCTGGATTAGTGACCAGCTACCAAAAAATTCCCTTGTTTTAAACTCTGACAACACTGTAACCATGATTATAGCTCTACCCGATATACACTCAAGAATCAGTCAAGTGATTGCTTCTTTTTGCTTATCTGCAAAGACAAGTGGTAATCTTGGTATAGCATCTGATTACTCCTTGACCTAGGACTCACATATAAAATCGATCTTCCTGTCTCTTTCATTTAAGGAACATTTCTAAATTTCTTTAGTCTTCTCCTCTGAAGTAGAAGACATTATTCATGCATTTGCACTTAAGAGATTATAGTGTTATTTTAGTGCCTCTATTCTGAGCGCATGTAAAAAAAAAGATTTAAAAGCGCAAATGTTGCATGTTGAGCAAAAAATTATTTTGAGCAAATGAAATGAAATGAATTTGAGTATTTGTGATTATCCATATTCACACACAATAACAGCCCCTCTCGCTCAGTTGTTGGCATTTGCAATTGCTCAAATGTCTGCTCAATTTATCAAGACATCACATACTTGCAGTTGGCTCTAATGTTTTTGGAGATGCCTGTTAACCAACAGCTGACTGCACAGCTGATGGCTGTGCAAGACAATGTATATCAGCAAATGATAAGCTATTCTCTCTTGTTTGTTTATTGTCCACTTTGTGCTAGAAAGAGGAACCCAGTGGATGTTGCGCTAAACAACAGCACCACGTTTAAGCTGGTGGGTAACAGGCATCTCCTGAAACATTAAGAGCACTTTTGCAAATATGTGATGTCTTGAAAAATCGAGCAGATATTTGAAGTTTGCACAGCAACGTTCTTACCTGAAAATATCCTAAAAGTATTTTGTGATCTAGAAATAGTAATATTTCAAACTCTGCCACTCTGCGTTCCTCCGCCACTGCTCCATTTGAGTTTTGGACGAAATGCATTCTGGGATATTTGCCTGAGCTTAGCTACAGTAGCTAGCGAGCTGATTGGAGACCAAGTACACCAATCGGAATTTTTGCATCCAAGTCTGGGATTGGTTGGTTTTGTGGTACACGTATAACAGTGTACAGAGAGTTGAGCGGGCACGAAACAGAGATGTTGTGAGCGTGAACCACACAGAGCAGGTCTGCAGATGTCTGTCAGCACACAGAGCTCTGAGCAAATGCCAACAACTGAGCAAGAGGGGCTGTTATTGTGTGTGTATATGGATAATCGCAAACACTGAAATTCATTTCTTGCCCGCAGAAATTTATTTTATTCACTCAAATTAAACTTTTCTTTGCTCAAAATAATTTTCTCCTTAACGTGCAACGCCATATGTTCTTTAAGTCTGACGTCATTAGCCATGTCTGGGCCCAAACTCTGCTGCAAGTCCCTATGTCAAACAATCACTGCGGCATCACTGAGAGTTGAAGAACTGTTTAAATACTTTCATCTGTAATAAAATGATCAGCGTTGCTGCTTTACCAGGTGTAGCAATTATGTTCAACATCCAGGAATCCATGAAAACAGAATTTATGAAATTTCACAGAATTAGAAGTTAGCAGTGAATTAGCAGGGTTCATCATGCCATCACTTAAAGACTGTATAGTCTATGTGTCATGGTCTGCGTGCAGGGAGGCAGGAAAGGACCCAAAATGTAGACTCAACGCAAAGGTAAAACTTAAACTCAAAATGGCTGCTTTATTACTGGACACGAGAAGGAACTAAACTGGAATACAAACATAAACTTGGCAAGCGGAACACACAGACATGCATGAGGAAGATCGCAACACTGATAAAGAGAAACATGAGGCTTAAAAACACTGAGGAACCCTGACATGAGACACAGACGTTCAAACTAAAACAGGAAACACACTGACTGAACTCTCTGTAAACTTAACAGAGACTGGGGAGACAACAGACCTTAAACGTGGGACAGAAAGGCAAAGAGTGGACACAGCATGGAACACAGGGAAACCATTTGACAAAACCTAAGAACTAAAACCTTAACAGCCATAACCAAAACCTAGGATAATAATAATAATAATAATAATAATAATAATAATAATAATAATAATAATAATAATAATAATAATAATTAAAACAGCAGAAGTACGCAGAACATAAACCATTATACAAAATAATAACAAAACACAAGAATTCAAAATGCTGTGTCACAAAGACCCAGAACCATGACACTATGCCTGTAAAGAAGTCATTACAATAGTGATGGGATTTCCGGCTCTTTTTAGAGAAACAGCTCTTTCGACTCCGAACCGGCTCTTCAGGTTGTTTTGTTGCTTTAATTTATTTATTATTAACAATCAGTGTTGGGCAAGTTACTTTGAAAAAGTAATTAATTATAGTTACTAGTTACTTCTTCAAAAAAGTAACTGATTTAGCAACTGAGTTACAATATTCTAAAAGTAATTAATTACTTGAAAAGTAACTATTGCGTTACTCCTGCTACCCCCCCAAAAACCCATCTCCATAGAGACTGTGTCAGCTTCCAAAAAGACAAAAAACAAACTAAAAACTAGCAACAAACAACTTAAACATTTACAAAGAAAGAACAATACAGTATCCACACCTGAACCAAAGAGTAAAACAGTGAAATGTGGATTATTAAATATTAGGTCTCTCTCCTCCAAGTCTCTGTTAGTACATGACTTAATAAATGATCAACAAATTGATTTACTCTGCCTTACAGAAACCTGGTTGCAGCAGGATGATTATGTTAGTTTAAATGAATCAACACCCCCGAGTCATTCTAACTACCAGAAATCTCGAAGCACAGGTCGAGGGGGCGGTGTGGCAGCAATTTTTCACACCAGTCTATTAATTAATAAAAGACCAAGACAGACTTTTAATTCATTTGAAAGCCTGATGCTTAACATTGTCCACCCCAGCTGTGAAACTCAGAAACCAGTCTTACTTGTTATCATCTATCGTTCACCTGGGCCTTAAACAGAGTTTCTGTCTGATTTCTCAGACTTTATATCTAATTTAGTTCTGAGCTCAGATAAAATAATTATTGTGGGTGATTTTAACATCCATGTTGATGCTAAAAATGACAGCCTCAACATGGCATTTAATCTGTTGTTAGACTCAATTGGTTTCTCTCAAAATGTAAAAGAACCCACCCACCACTTTAATCACACTCTAGATCTTGTTTTAACATATGGCATAGAAACTGAACATTTAACAGTGTTTCCTGAAAACCCTCTCCTGTCTGATCATTTCTTGATAACATTTACATTTACAATAATTGATTACGCAGCAGTGGAGAGTGGACTTTATCAAAGTAGATGTCTTTCTGAAAGCGCTGTAACTAAGTTTAAGAATATAATCCAGCCACTGTTATCATCGTCAATGCCCTGTACCAACACAGAGCAGAGCAGCTATCTGAACGCTACCCCAACAGAGGTCGATTATCTTGTTAATAATTTCACCTCCTCACTAAGTACGACTCTGGATACTGTAGCTCCAGTGAAAACTAAGGTCTCTAATCAGAAGTACCTGACCCTGTGGTATAATTCTCAAACACGTACCCTAAAGCAGATGACTCGTAATCTGGAGAGGAAATGGCGTGTCACAAACTTAGAGGATCATCATTTAGTCTGGAGAAATAGTTTGTTGCTTTATAAGAAAGCCCTCCGCAAAGCCAGAACAGCTTACTACTCATCACTAATTGAAGAAAATAAGAACAACCCCAGGTTTCTCTTCAGCACTGTAGCCAGGCTGACAAAAAGTCAGAGCTCTTTTGAGCCAACCATCCCTTTAACGTTAACTAGTGATGACTTCATGAACTTCTTCACAAATAAAATTTTTATCATTAGAGAAAAAATTACCAATAATCATCCCACAGATGTAATATTATCTACAGCTACTCTTAGTACCATTGATGTTAAGTTAGACTCTTTTTCTCCAATCGATCTTTCTGAGTTAACTTCAATAATTACTTCCTCCAAACCATCAACGTGTCTTTTAGACCCCATTCCTACAAAACTGCTCAAAGAAGTCCTGCCATTGATTAATTCTTCGATCTTATATATGATCAACCTATCTCTAATAATCGGCTATGTACCACAGGCCTTCAAGGTGGCTGCAGTTAAACCTTTACTCAAAAAGCCATCCCTAGACCCAGCAGTCTTAGCTAATTATAGGCCAATCTCCAACCTTCCTTTCATATCAAAAATCCTTGAAAGAGTAGTTGTCAAACAGCTAACAGATCATCTGCAGAGGAATGGTTTATTTGAAGAGTTTCAGTCAGGTTTCAGAGTTCATCACAGCACAGAAACAGCTTTAGTGAAGGTTACAAATGATCTTCTTATGGCCTCTGACAGTAGACTCATCTCTGTGCTTGTCCTTCTTGACCTTAGTGCAGCATTCGATACTGTTGACCATAATATCCTATTAGAGCGATTAGAACATGCTGTAGGTATTACAGGTATTGCACTGCAGTGGTTTGTATCATATCTATCTAATAGACTCCAATTTGTGCATGTAAATGGAGAGTCCTCTTCACACACTGAGGTTAATTATGGAGTTCCACAGGGTTCAGTGCTAGGACCAATTCTGTTTACATTATACATGCTTCCCCTAGGCAGCATCATTAGAAGACATAGCATACATTTTCACTGCTATGCAGATGACACCCAGCTCTATCTGTCCATAAAGCCAGATAACACACACCAATTAGTTAAACTGCAGGAATGTCTTAAAGACATAAAGACTTGGATGGCCACTAACTTTCTGCTTCTTAACTCAGATAAAACTGAGGTCATTGTACTCGGCGCTGAAAAGCTTAGAAATATGGTATCTAACCAGATTCTTACTCTGGATGGCATTACCTTGGCCTCCAGTAACACTGTGAGGAACCTTGGAGTCATTTTTGACCAGGATATGTCCTTCAACGCACATATTAAACAAATATGTAAGACTGCGTTCTTCCATTTGCGCAACATCTCTAAAATTAGAAATATCCTGTCTCAGAGTGACGCTGAAAAACTAGTTCATGCATTTATTACTTCCAGGCTGGACTACTGCAATTCATTATTATCAGGATGTCCAAAAAACTCACTGAAAAGCCTTCAGTTAATCCAAAATGCTGCAGCAAGAGTACTGACAGGGACTAGAAAGAGAGAGCATATTTCTCCTGTTTTGGCTTCCCTTCATTGGCTTCCTGTTATATCCAGAATTGAATTCAAAATCCTGCTCCTCACATACAAGGTCTTAAATAATCAGGCCCCATCTTATCTTAATGACCTTGTAGTACCATATCACCCTATTAGAGCACTTCGCTCCCGCTCTGCAGGCCTACTTGTTGTTCCTAGAGTATTTAAAAGTAGAATGGGAGGGAGAGCCTTCAGTTTTCAGGCCCCTCTTCTGTGGAACCAGCTTCCAGTTTGGATTCGGGAGACAGACACTATCTCTACTTTTAAGATTAGGCTTAAAACTTTCCTTTTTGCTAAAGCATATAGTTAGGGCTGGACCAGGTGACCCTGAATCCTCCCTTAGTTATGCTGCAATAGATGTAGGCTGCCGGGGGATTCCCATGATGCATTGAGTTTTTCCTTTCCAGTCACCCTTCTCGCTCACTATGTATTAACAGACCTCTCTGTATTGAATCATATCTGTTATTAACCTCTGTCTCTCTTCCACAGCATGTCTTTTATCCTGTCTTCCTTCTCTCACCCCAACCGGTCGCAGCAGATGGCCGCCCCTCCCTGAGCCTGGTTCTGCCGGAGGTTTCTTCCTGTTAAAAGGGAGTTTTTCCTTCCCACTGTTGCCAAAGTGCTTGCTCATAGGGGGTCATATGATTGTTGTTTTTTTCTCTGTATCTATGAAGCGCCTTGAGGCGACTTTTGTTGTGATTTGGCGCTATATAAATAAAATTGAATTGAATTGAATTTAAAAAAAAATGTTTAACCCTCTGGGGTCCAGGGTATAATTGGCCATATTTAACTACTTTTGATTTTCCCTCCACATTTCACCTTTAAAAACAGTTTATTTGCCTTGTCTATCATTCTTTTCAGCACAACCTCACATGTCTGAATTTACAGTTATGGTTTCATTTTGACATACTGTATTAACACAATTGATCTAAAAGACAAAAAACATAAAATCCAAGTACAAGAAGTTATATTTTTTACTGTAACAACCACAAATATCTTTAATGAATCATATTTCATAACTTTAAATGCAAATATAAATTGTCAATTTTAAAATCCTATGCACAAGTTTTGCAAACAAGCAAAGCTATTTGCATCCATTTACCTTTTACCTTTTCAAAGCATTTCAAACTATTTACAGAACAATCAGCTGTTCTGCATTCAATACAAATTATTTGTGCCACTCCAAAAAAATAATTTTTGTCCACTATAAAGGAGAACATCACAGCCTGACACCTGCAGGCCTGACAGCAGCAGGTGTATCACTCCTGTTTCTACCTGGAGACAGCAGTCGCCTCATTGTTCTGACACACAACACAAAACTATCCACAACACTACACACTAATTACACAAGACAACACATTAACTACACACCCCAAACACGCTAAACGTCACAAATCTCTCACATCTCAAAACTCTCTCTCTCTCTCTCTCGCCGTCACTCCTAAAACTTCCCTTGTTTTTGTTTTGTTTGGTTTTGTTTTTGGGTCATAAGCAGAGAGTGCTTGCTAGCTCTGTCCTTAGACAGTAAACGTGACGAAACTATTGAGGAAAAACACGCGTATATATTGTTTATCATGACTCTGGTTTTACGTGGCCTATCAACACAATTTATAAACTGGTATACCGGTATATCACCTTGTTGATTTGTCTTTAAGTGGTCGTGATTGGCTTATCACGGCTACTTCATTCTTCCTCAGTCAAACAGCAGCACTCATGCAATTGTTTTTCCCCCTTAGCTCCAGGTGTTGTGCTAGACAGTGATCGTGATTACCGTCTGCAGGAGCGCGCAGCTGCTTAAAGCTGTAGCGCCCATACCACTTATGTAATCAGCTACTTCCGTGCAACTGATATAAGATGCGGTAAGCTGAACACAGCTTCAACCGTCTGTTTGTTGAGAAATAGTAACGGACCGCATTTCCTTGTTAGTAACTGTAACGCCGTTGTAACGATAGGAAATTAGTTAGGTTACTGAAAAAAAATAACTAAATTATTCCCATCACTGTTTACAATAATATAAAATTATACACAAAAGGAATTAATAATGTAAAAAAAAAAGTGGTTTTATTTATATCTGTTTATATATAAATATATACGGTGGCCCCTAGAGACAAAACACGTACAAACTCCAAAACAGAGCTACCTAGATCACTTAAATAACACAATTGAAAGCATATGTGTATGGTTTTGTATTTTTACACATGCACTCATATATATTCAAATAGTTTTAAAAAAATATTAATTTACCTGTTACTACCACACACCTAATCCAGTCGTTGGTACTTGCTGGCTTGTGTAGCCACTAGGTAACAAAAGCTCAACACTGCGCCCAGCATCCTGGAGCACTTCTGTTGTGTTTTGTATGTGTTTTGGAGTTTTTATGTGCTTCAGAGTTCATACATGCTTCAGAGTTTGTACGTGCTTCAGGGTTTGTACATGTTTTGGAGTTTGTACGTGTTTTGTCTCTAGGGGCCACCGTAAATATACTTTTATTTATTCACTCCACATAAAATGTAATAAATAAATTATATACAGTGGAACCCCGACTTACAAATACAGTACTTGTGCTTCGCTGTTCCACTTGAACGATGTAATGTTGTTCTAGTTAGCAATTAGCCTATAGCCTATTGTTCAGCATCGCCTCACTCAAAACCCGCAATGGGTGCTTCGACTTATGAAAATTTTCGACTTACAAAAGACCCTCGGGAACGGATTAATTTCGTAAGTCGGGGTTCCACTGTAATACAAAAACCAACTATTCACAGTTCAACTTTTAACTATTTAAATTTTCAGCTTTTTCCTCTTAAAGAAATTTAAAGTGAAACAACACAAAACACTGCAAACCACAACACAATTAAATATAAATTAAAATATGAAAACATAAAGAAGATGCACATTCTCTGTCATATGGGCCTGCATGAATAAAATAGTTGTGGATGATTACTATACCTTTCTAATGTGACGTTGTTGTCCCTGGCTCTCTCTCTCTGTCTCTCCCTCCTGCTCTGTTCCTGTGCTACTGCGAGTGTAAGTACCGCCCCTACCCCTTCTTCCCAGCACAAAGCACAAGGCTCGCGTGCGGAATGAAGCAGAAAAAAAGTGCAAGAGCGAGGGTGAGAGAAAGAAGAAGAAAAAAAAAAAAAAAACACGGCTCGTGATAAGGAGCCGGCTGGCGTCATTCACGTCAAAGATCCGGCTCTAAGAGCCATTTCGTTTGTGACACATCACTACATTACAATAATCTGTCACGCCTCCAAGCAATACAGAATGCTTCAACCAGACTCCTGACATACTTTGGGAAGCAAGCTCACATTGCCTGTATTTTATTTTCTTTAAATTGGCTCCCAATTGATTTTAGAAATAGTAACAAAATTTTCACACTTCCATACAGAGCACTAAATGAACAATTCCATATTATTTATCTCAACTTCTTGTCCAACACACTGCTGCTTGCAGTCTTCCCTTAAAAGCTCATGATCTATTAGCTATGCCTCGTACAAGACTAAAGACTAAGGGGGACATAGCTTTTCAATCTGTGGCACCAAGGCTCTGGAACAGTTTACCGCTCCAACTCCGATTAGCTGACACTGCTAAAACAATAAACAGTTACAAACTTTTTTGTTTAATCAGGCCTTCTGCTAATGTAACCAATATGTCTACTCACAAAAGAATGAGTGAAGCAATATGGATAACAGCAGAGGACAATTTATTTAGGGTCTGATGGCAATTTACCATCGGTGTCCAGCACTTTAAAGGATTGATGGACTGGAGCACATCTGTCCTTAACATACCCTCTTAAACATCAGCTTGACACTGATACATCAAAGGAAACTTAACAGACTTTAAGTGCAAATGTTTCAACCTGAACAACTTAAAACTTCTCTGGGATACAATGTAAACAAAGACAAGAAGAAGAAAAAATATTTCCATCAATAGTCACTTCTCCTAACCAGGAGACAAGTGAATATATTATGTAAAGAGTCTTTTTTTCTCAGTCCTGGGGTTGTAACACCACAACCTCCTCAGTCCGTAATCAGAGAGTGTCTATTTGACAATAACCAAAATGTCTTTGGATAGTCTTTGTGAATGCAAAAAGAAAAAACAAACAAACAATGGTGTTAGCTGGCCAGCAAAATAAAGAGAGTGTATGGCACTGAGTGCGGGCGTGTGTGTGAGTACTTCGGTCCAAATAATCGAGGTCCGGATGGATGAATGGATGGCAGCCGCCAGTCCTTTAATGGCACCAGCGAGGCAGCACAGTAGTAAGGCAGCACAGTATAAGGCAGCACAGCAGTAAGGCAGCACAGCAGCGAAGCGTCTGGCAGGAGAACGAACAATAGTCTTTTTTTTAAGGCTACTGCAGAAGGCGATATTCCCCGCTAGCTCACCCAAGCTTGCTCTCTGGCACAGCTACAAGCCACGTGAGCTCATAGCCCCTCCCGCTAGGATGTACTACCACAGTCGACTGTCGTAAAGCAGCCGCAAACCAATAGCAATAAAAAAAAAAACTCAAAATCATTGAAGAACATTTTATAACTGAACACCCAATATAGATATATACATATATACTGAATATCACACAATATCAGATAACCAGATTAACACTGGGTTACACTAACATTCTTTTGTTATTTGTATTTACCTTAATTTTTTTTAAATATGTTTCTTTGTTTATATTGTGATGTGATTGTTGTTCAGCACATTGTGATTGTTATGTCTGTGATATGCACTATGAATCTTACTACTACTTAAGTAGAGTAAGTATTTAAAGGGAAAGGATGGTATAAACCCCAGCAGTGGTTGTTTATAGACTGAGGCCACAATGAGTATGTCTCTAACTCTGCACAGGAAGAGGAAGGCCTCAAATACTTTATATGTATTTCAGTCTAACACTGAGTCAAGTAGGCAACATGGCAGTCACAAGTCTGTGCTTCAGGATAAGTAAGTACTAAGTCTCATTTTTTTGTATGACTTTATATATTAGTTATAGATTATTTTTAAGGAAAAACATCAAGGACTTATTTTTTCTGTGTTTTTCAAGTGATGGTTGAATTTATTCTGCTGGGAACACAAGTTCAGAAAAGCTGCACTTGGGATGAGGGTGAGTTTATTTTTTGTGTGATAATTTATTTAGAACTCATTCATTCTTGTTGTATAAACAACAAACTAGCTAAAACATTTTCTGTATGTGCCTAAAATATCAGGCTCTTCCATTTTGCATTTCTTATTGATAAATTTAACTGTTGACTTATGTCTTATGATAAATCTTATGATTTATTGATTCATTATGATTTGTTAATGTTGAATTACTAAATTATCTTAGAAGGCATTTTAGTTTAAAAAAAAAAAGAAATAAGCATTTACACAGTTTCTGTTTTAACAAGTGAATAGGTAACAAATAAATTCTTAATTTCAGATGCAGCTGTCCCTCGTGTTACTCCAAACAGACTGCAGCACTTTGAGTATGAATCTGTCTCTTTGCATTGTGATGGCTCCACTCAACTGAGAGGGTTTAGAAATAATGAAACATTTAATCCAGCATGTATAACAAAGAAGACATCATCAGGGTCCTCCTGTGTGTTTGATAAAGTCTATCAAGAAGACAGTGGAGAGTACTGGTGTGGGGCTAAAGGAGGAAAGAGAAGTAATACTATCAACATCACAGTCACAGGTATGTGTATTAAATCTGATTTATACTGCAAATCAATTTGCTTTTTTCCTATTCATGTATTTATATATTTATATATGTGTGTTTATTTATGAAAAGAGCATGCAGTTACTTGCATCATGTGTGCCTTCTGCCAGTTAAGAGTATTATCTGGATGTTTTTGAACCCTGTATTGTTGTGCATAATAGTAAAGTATATTTTTCTCTTTATCAAACTAGAATTTTACATAATCTTTCCAAAGCCATAATCGGCTCTTGACGGAGGCGGTCGCACTTTTCTCCTCTCCCCCTTATCTTTCCTGCTTGGCTTCTCATGTCTTTTGTATAGTCTCGCTTATTCACTAACCCTCAAAGAGTTTCTCAGTCTTGTTCTCTAAAACCTAAAGAATTATGGATTTGATCAACTGGTCACGTAATGGAATTGACACCTTCCTGGGCTTGGGAGAGCCCAACTGTCCCGTGGAGACGTTTGCTGCCAGATACTCGATGGTCAGTTGCGTTGTGTGTCTGGCGACACTCTCGATGTAGAACATTGAACGACATCTACCAATTCGGAACCGCGATAACAGAGTTCTGGCTGATTGGACCTGGCTGTTCAAAATCCCACAAGGCTGGCTGACATGATAGACTAGACTAGACTAGATTGGCAGGGCTGTGAGCAGAGATGGGCAAGTAGCGCGTTACTGTAATCCGATTACTTTTTTCAAGTAACGAGTAAAGTAAGGGATTACTATTGCAAAAACGGTAATTAGATTACCATTACTTTCCCGTAGGAGTACTGCGTTACTAAAACCGTGATTTTTTTTGCGAGAATGTCTCATGACAGTGACGGAAGCGAGTGCGACGTTTGTGGCAACAGCTGTGTGCAGATCAACAATGGATAATATATCGAGTGCGGGAGAGAGTATGAGCGTGCAGCGTTTAAAGCGTGGAAGTACTGACCTTACTTTAAGTTTGATTCCATAAAAAGTGACAAAAACATTAGTGTCCGTTGTGCGTGGGAAGAAAACTTCTTTTTACAGCAAAAAAACCCCCTAAACTTCCAAGCAAGCACCGAGTAGCTACAATGTAATAGGAAACTCACAGAGAAACTTGCGGATTCTTCCAGTGACCGCTGCGGCACACCTGCACCAGGGTAAACCTCCGCCTACTCTACTCCTGCTTTACAGGTGAAAATAGAGCAAAAGGACCGCCGGTCTTTGATTTTATTTGTTTTCTGCTGTGTTTTACTTGCATCTATTTGAAAGAGTGAGTGTAAACACACACACAAAAAAAAAAATTTATGTGCTGGAATGTGAAGAAAATAGGTTTAAATATTAAACAAATTTCTTCCAGTCAGAGAATGTTGCATATAATTACATTTTTGCTTGATGCATAAAGTTAAAAGATTAAAACTAATAAAACAAGTTTTAAAAAGAGACTTTTCCATTTGATTACATTTTATATGATGGATTATGTAGAAAAAGTAGAATTGGGCTGAAAGATCTATCGCTTTATCACCTATTCAGGTTGTAAATCGTGTTTTTAAAAAGTAATTAATTACTTTTGAAAATAAGTAATCAGTAAAGTAACAGGATTACTTTTGGGGGAAGTAATCTGTAATTAGTTACTGATTACTTTTTCAAGTAACTTGACCAACACTGGCTGTGAGTATTCATATTACTCAGCAATATGGATAAGATCTTGGCGAAGCCCATGGCTCTGCAATATGGATAACATCTTGGAGAAGAACAATGGGAATTGAGAGAATTGGTGACCAGTGATGGACATTAGACCAATTGCACTAAACCCAAATCACCATCTTCACTCTATTCCACTGGTGCCAGCTGAAGGCCTACCAAGGTCGTACTGTCTCTCTGTTGAACACGGAACGCACAAACACGCACACATACGCATGCACACTGACACAGACCTGCACTCACCCCCCCACGCCCTCCAAATGCCTTCGAAGCTTATGTCTTCTATGTTGTGAGATGTGATGATTCATGTGCTGTGGTGTTAGGGGGGTTAGTCAGTCTGGGGGGGAGTTTTTTTTTCTCCTCATCTTTCCTCATGTTGTGCATTTTCCATTGTTATAGCTCTCTGACCTTTCAACACCATGTGATGTTTGTGTAATGTATGTCTGGTCGGAAGGGCACTGGCATGGCTGGCAGCCTTAACCCAATTTCCCGTGGGATGAATAAAGTATTATCAATCAATCAATCAATCAATTAACCCTTTAAAACCGGTCAGAGCGGGCACGCTCCGTTTTGCGCAACTACTTTTAAATCCCTGTAGAACTGCAACCATGTAAGCTAGCGCAATAATTTTTTTTGCATATGAAACCGGAGGAGTTGTACTTACATCTTATGCCATCAGCTTGTCCTCGGTCACGGTTTCCTTCCACATATAGCTTTGCAAAAACTGCATAAAAAGCACTTGCAGCAACAAAAACATAATATTCCAGAAACACGCTTTGCCGATCCGATCAGCTGTTTGTAACACTTCCTAGGTTGGAATAGACGTCAGCACGAAGTATCGATGTCCGCCATTACCTGCCCAAAACCGGAAGTGACATCATTTTCGCGGAAATGTAGTTTTTTACCATCAGGGCCTCATGATGCTATACTGGTGTTTTTAAAAGTTATCTTTGACTTTATGACTTTCTGTGTCGTTTCTGGGATGCTTAGGACTCATATTGCACTGCTGGAAATAGTTTATTGTGATGCATATGCTGTTTTGCAAATTTGCATTATAGGACTGTTTTTTGTTTTTCCTGCAGTATATAAAAATCTGTGTATTTCAAAAATAAAACTATGAAGACACTCAAAATAAATTTTCTGTGGTGGGAAACTATTTTGTGCAACTTTTTTATATGTACAGTTTTGAGGGATAAGCCTCTTAAATTTCTCTAACTAGAAATATATGTTAAAAAAGCAAAAACGATTTTCAATTTTTTTGTAGTTTATTGCACTTTTTTGCAATTTATGTAATTAATATGCACTTAATGCATACATATTATTAAAATTTGGGCTATAATGGTTGTACTGATGTATAGCACCTTGAAATGCTCCCATAAATGGCACTACAGCATGTAAAAATATAATATAAACTCTGGCAGACTTGGTTCTATGGTAGGTCTTAAAGGGTTAATAGATTAACACTAGGAATCCACATAACAAACATGTTTCTGTAATTTTTTAAACAAGTGAATCTTTGTTTTAAACATGTTGCTCAGGTGGTTCTGTGATCCTGGACAGTCTGACTCTTGCTATACCTGAAGGCAGCAGTGTTACTCTTCTCTGCAGAAATAAGACATCTTCTACTAACTTTGCATTTTTCTACAAAGATGACATCAAGTTGGAACAAGTTGCTGTAGAAAACATAAAAATTAACAATTTTTCCAAGCTCAATGAAGGCCTTTACAAGTGCAGCATCCCTCATGTTGGATATTCACCGGGAAGCTGGCTGGCCATGAAAGGTGAGTCATAATATCAACACATCCTTGAATTAAAATACCTCATTATTAAGCTTTAACCAAAGTGATGTAAATGTATAGGCACATGATCAGATCTAGTAATTTGAAACTTGGAAGAAAAGTTCAGCTTTCTCTTTTTCACTACAGAAGGAAAAAAAATAAAAAAGAATGTGTGTGAAAACTGAGAGAATTATTCATATTAATTGGCACAAATTTAATTTAAAAGTGCTCATTAAACAATAACTGTTGCATATTTTTTATTCATTTATTATGATATGCATCATTTTCAACTACAAAAACATTCTATTTGTAGCGTTACCTGCATTGCCTCATGAAGAGACTCACCGTTCTGGTTCTGACTACAAATATGTCATCGCCCTGCTTTGGACTGCCATCATCATTTTTATCATGATACTGGTGACTGTGCTGGGTCGATTTCTTCATACAGGGAAAGGCAGAGGTAAAAATGACTGCTACTTTTATAAACTGTAGGCAAAAGACTCTCAAAGAAACACAAAGTATGAAACATGTAGCAGTGTAATACTGGATTTGACTCTAAAATTCTGGAATAGATTACTTATTTTTAGTTCACTGCTATATTGGCTTACAACTTTAATTTTTTTTTTTTTAACTTTTGTAGTTAATTTTTTTTTATAAATCGTGTTCTTTATGATTATGTTAATGATTGGCCAAAACATTAACCAGGAAATGGCTTTCAGTTTTCTTTTTTTTTTTTTAATCTAATTTTGTATTAAAGAAGAAAGCTAAATTTGAATTCATCTTCTTTCTCTTTGTCTTTTATTCATGTCAGGATTTCTGCTTTTCTGTTCATGGCCTTTCCAAAGGATACTAACAAGAACATCACACTCTGCTGAAGCCAATCAAGCAGGTGAGTGATTTGCAGCAAAATAGTGGCATTGTGTCAACTGATATTTTTTTTTCAATTGCTAGAAAGACATGGTTCTTTTTATTCTGTTATATATGTTGCCACAAAGCAGGGTATCTGATAGTTGATAGTTTACTTGATATTTTATTTAAATTGCTCTTTAGCTCAGTGTGATAATCACAAAATGTCTGAATTATTAACACTTTTTTTAAACATGCGCCACTTCATTTGAGAGACTAAAATATTTTTAATATTTATAACAGGTTAACCTTCTAGAATCATGAGAGTCAAATTTGGAAGCTGAAGTGTCATCATGCAATGTTTGAGATGCGCTGCATACATATTTTTACCTCCTCTCGATGTGTTATATTCAGGGTTTTGTTTTCAACCCATCTGGTGTTTGTGCTAATCTGAACATGTCTTGTGTCAAACCACAGCATAAATCCACAGACAGAAAAAGCACAAGTTAAGTCGGTAATATCAGTATTTATAACTGGTTATGTTATATACATCTTTTTTTTTTCTTCTTCAGATGAATCAAATGAACTTGTGTACTCCACTTTAACCATACGTGGGGCACAACAAAGTTGCCAGCTGGGTTAGTATTTTGAATGCATATAAATTTTTTTTTCCAGTAATTACAATATTATGATACCAGCCCACTGATTGCTCTTTAGAGCCACTGTAAGATAATAACTTTAACTTTATCCTGTCACTAAAGATGTTAAACTGAAATGCCAGTGAAATCAAAAGTTGCTAATGTAGTCCTAATTATTTTATGTTATTGAAATTTTTTTATGGGAATGTTTTCAGATTGTTGTATCATTTCTCCACTAAAGTAAACCATGTAATCTTCTTGTTTTTTAGCAGAATCAGACTTTGCAGTAAATTCTAGAGGAGGTGAAGGCCCAGGCTTCACAGTCAAGGAAGATATTTATTCCTCCATCAGATCTGTAAGACTACTGGTCTTTGGCCTTTCCTACTTACTGTAAACAATTATAGTATAACATCCCTGTATATCAATCCTAGGGGTTAGTTGTCATCACTAATGAAACACCTAAAAATTCATCTTGAATACCTTTAAATTTATAATTACTCATTTGAATTAGAAGTATGAAGTGAAAATTAACCACTCCTTCAAGAAAGGACTGCTAATACTGCTGATGTGGCTCCCCCAGGTGGTTGTCAGTGGTTTGGAATTCTTGTGGTTCTACACTACATATTTCAAGAAATTGCTGCACTTATTTCCAATTTCCCAAGTAAAATATAAAGAAATTAGTTGTGGCTTAAGACTTTTAAACATTATGTATCCTCCATATATTGAAAGTTAGCCTCTTCCATTCTGAGAAATGCATTCAATTTGCAGTGGCTGCCATGCATAGTACATTCAGTGAAATGGCCATGTAATTGTGCTAGGCCTAAAACAGATATTGTATTAGTCTGTAGTGGATAAAAACTAGTACTGTTGTAAGGGTGCAAGTGAAGTTATGTAAATGTATATTAACTCTTGCCTAAATCTTGCTTACTAAAGAAAGCCTGGGTTTTAAGCTATGTGAAACATATGTGCATGTTTGTTTTAGAATATTTTATTCTGTCTTACAGGCCACAGAGAGCAGTGACACCTGACTCCAAAAGCGAGGCATTCTCAATATAAAGCTGTTCTGAAAATCTGAAAAAGAACAAGAAAAATGTTTGTTTTAAAAAGTGTAAATGTAATTTTGACAGTACTTTTTTTGGTTACCTTTTTGGCACCTGCAGCCTCCACCTGATGTGGACGAGTGGACACATTTTGATTGTTCTCCCCTTTTCAATAATTATTGTAAATTATTATTCAAAATGTGTTTTTACACTTTTTGAAGTCAGCCCTGAAATCAATTTTACAATGCAAGCAAATAGTTGTTCAATCTCTTTCATAATGAGAGCTGTTTTTATATCACCATTTTTTGGATGCTATAATTTGTGTAATATGTAATTTGTGCAGTACTTTATGATTTGTTGAAAAAATATGAGAAAATATTTGTCACAATACTATTTTTGTCAAATAAGAGGGGTTATGTTCATAAATTAAATGTCCACTTGTTTTTTAAGCATTCTTAAGGATATAACTCACTGATTATTATGTATACATCACAACTGTCATCATCAGGATAACCGTTTTTGTAGTTGTTGTTGTTTTTTTTTTCAGGATGAACCATGAGTCTTTGGGCTAGTGCACCCTCTCTTTCAGCCGCGATAGTATTTTCTTTTAAAAGTAGAAAAGTGACCTGGTTAGGGGCTCTGGTGGCTCTTAGATGGTGTTTTCCTTGTGGCAGCGTACAGCGGAGATGGGGGAGTGTCTGTGCTGGCGGACGTTGGTTACTGGCCTGGTAGCCTGGCTGCCCCTGGGCGGGTCCAGGACGGGCGTGGAGGCTTGGGGGTCTGGGGGTGCTCCGCCCCCGGTCTGGGGTGCTGGCTGGGCCTTGGGGGCTTGGGTCCTGGCTGTTGTGTCACCGGAGCTGTGGGCGGGTGGGTGCAGGGGGGCTCGGCCCCAGTGCAGGGACCTCTGGTGCATCGGCTCAACTAGGGGGCTCTCTAACTGGTGGGGAGGTTGTTATATCTTTGCAGGTGGTCTCCTCTCTACAGGAGCTCACTCTGCAGGTGGGGGAGAGATATAGGAGAGGTAGTGTTAGGAGTTGGTGGGGTTTCTCTGGTGTGGTGTCACGGGGTCTGCTTCTGTTTTCAGCTCAGGTAGGCGGGGTGGTGTGTCACGGGATGCTGACACACCGGCGGTGCATCAGACGTCATTTGATGGAGCGTTACTTAGGAGCAGCGCGACTGACGTCTGGTGTCGGAGTATTGCCACCTCCTCGAGTGGTAACGTGTTTAATTCTCCGCGGTGTGCATTACGGCCAACCTATATCTGGGATTTTGTTTGCTTACCTGTTGTCTTGTATCCTCAGCCGGATCCATCACCCGCTTACCTGTCAGCTGTTTGTGAAGCCGCATTTCCGGGATCACTACGGAGATCATTTACAGCGTTTCTCCCACATCCCGAGAATCCTCGCCCGAGCCCGTACAGCCAGTGTGACAAGTGAGCTCTCCAACTCTCCCCATGTTTGTTGCTGTTTCTTACCGGTGGTTTGGCATCTCCCTCTAAAGTTTCGTTTTTCTTTTTCTTATAGATCCACCCTGCGTGCGCGGGTAACCCCTTTCCCTCCGAATACGTGTCAGTGTCCTCCCCTGGTTTCCCTCTGTTTGTCCCTCTATATAATTTCATATAACTTTGACACCACAAATAAAGAGCACTCCTTGCATTTTCTGCGCTTCTGTGTGTTCTGCCATAGAGTCCGTTCACTCAGCATAACAGGTAGAGAATGAACTCAACCTGGGTGTCTATTGTCTTGTGTAGTTTGGGAGATGATTGGATGATGGGGTGGGTGCAGTTTTCTCAGGGGTGGAGTCGGGTGGGCTGCCCCGGATTCTGTGGGGCTGGGCGGTGCTGCTGCTGCGGGCCCCGGTCCGGATGGGCCTGGGCCCCCCTGCCCTGGTGGCCCTCAGGCCTGTGGGCCTGAAGCTCGGTCCTCTCTGGCAGAGCTGGCTGCCGGCAGAGCCCGCGGGCACGCCACTGCAACCCCCTCTGGCCTCTGCTCTATAGCTGCTGGGTGACCTTTCGTTTGGGGCTCTACTCAGCTCTTCCCAGGAGGGTGGCACGGTTCCCCCCTTTTTGGTGGTCCTCCTCGGGTCCTCGTACTCTGGGGCCTCTGGATATCTGGGGCCTGGATCTCCTCCATACCTGCTTCATACCCTGGGGGACGGGGCTATGGCTCCCCACACTCCCTAGCAGATCTTTACATGGAGAAACCTTTGGAATACAAGCAGGCTGATCCACACAGGTGTACACACGGGTGTTCACAGATGCGGACTACACCTTTCTTGGCTGCTGCCTCAAAGCACATTGTGCGCTGTCTATCTTGCGTGCTGCACAATAACGTTTAATATTTAGTATCTACTGTTATCTACTGCTAGCTAGTTTATTGTGATGGTGCTGTATTTATTATGTTGCTCTTTTTTTGTTTGCTTTCTCTTCCTTTTTTTTTTTCTCCATACAGGTGATCCAGGTGTTTTGTTTGTTTTTCTTTCTTTCTTCCCCCCTTTCTCACCGTCTCTTCTCCCCTCTATTTTTCTTTCTCTCCCTCTCTTTCTTTCATTCTTTCTCCCTGTCCTATCCCCCAGTCATGTCTGTCCCGTTTGTAGCAACCGAAAATAAAATAAATACATAATTATAATAAAGGTCAATCAAATGGACCAATATGGCAAGGCCATGATGATCCACTTGGTAAAATAAATCCGCTTGGCATCTTTCTTGGCCTTAAGAGAACAATTCTGATGGCTAAAGATCCAAAAGGGACAACAACAAAAAAAGAAGAAGTGAGCTCTCTAGCTTTGATTGACAGAGTGCAGAACAAACCTGATGACTCTAAAGCTTAAAATCAACCAAACACCTCCAAACACCCACAATTTTTTTTCCGAGGAGGAAACTCTGCCCCAAACAGCTGCAAAGTCGTGTTAACTGATGATTGTCACAGTTCAACACAGATAGGTACATACTCCGTTTATTTTACCTAACCTTAGTAAAAGTGCTTCATTTTCAGGTATTTCAGACAGCTGGCTCCTGAGTTTGTATCAAGTAGTCATTTTCAAAGGAGAAACCGAAACAATTTATGTGAGTTGACTCCACCCACTCTGTAAACAGCAGACCAATAACCAGCAGCCTGTGGTTATGTAGCTGTCTTAAGACAATCTGAGAAACCTGCTGCTGCAGTCAGCTCTGTGTTTTATGTCTATTTGGCAAATACATTAAAGAAAAGCACAAAGGCTCAGCCAAGACTGGAGGTGACCCAGGTACTTATGTGCCTATAAGTGTAACTTATAGGCACATAAGTACCTACAACTGAAAGCTCAGAGTTTCTTTTAATCACCTCGATGGGACAAAGTCTTTATAAACATAAATACAGCTTTTCACACACTTTGCTGCTACTTTTGGAGCTCTGTGTAAGGTTTTAACGACTGACAGACATTTTTTATCTTGTATATGCTCCCAGTTTGACAGAGAAAAACAGTCTGACTTCATTCAGAGTTTGTTCAGTAGCATCTAGAAAAAAAATCCTTTTGTTTTTCACAACAAATTTTTGTGTTTTGTTATAACATTCGTGTTTGTTCTCTGACTCAAAAACCAAACAAACAAATAAACACAAAGACTTACCACAGATAAAGACCCCAGACTTCGACACAGTGATCCAAACTGCCGCTGTCAAAGTGAAGTGGCTTACTGGAGCTGAGCAGGAAACAAAAACTGAGACAATGATTAATGAGTCACTGCGAACCTGTCTGATCAGTTTCTAACGTTCATTGCTGCACATTCCTTGGTGTATTTATCAGATAAACACGGAGCACAATGAACACAGGGTCGGTTGACCTTGATTGCATATTCCATCAGATCCGAATGTCAGGTGAACTGAACTTCATGTAAGAAGTTGTGACCTGCAGTCTATCTGGGTCAGATATAAACCAAGTTTAGGTGGAGTTTATTTTCGTTATGCTGACTTTTTCTAGAGAATACCATTGCTGATCTTTGAGCCTGTTATAAAATAATCAAACTGAAACTATATCTCTCTTTGCAGTGTTCAAAAAGCATTCACATGGTAGGTGTTATCTAAAATATCTTACTGAAGGTGGCAGTTCAGGACTGAATGCACACTGATAAGAGACTCAGGGTTATCAATGACCAAATTAATCTTTCTGAAAGTTGTTTTGAAAAACAATTCATACTCAAAGCTTGTTGGTGATATCTGGTGGCCACAAATATGAAGAGCAGCTTGCATCTACAGCTTGAAATGAACTGCTTCATTATGATTACCCACTCTACAGAGCCGAGTTATCAACTTCTGTTTGATACCATGTGACATGTCTGTGAACTATCAGGGTGCTGTTGTGGTGCTTTGAACATGTATTTTTTGGGGGTGAAAAAATACATGTGTTTATTTAATTAATAATATTATTTTGATGAATAAATATCGCCACATGTGCCTCGCTGTGATCTTATTTTGTTTCTTTTTTTGTCATTAGATATTAAAACAACATAGATTATATATAATAATATACAAAACAATCTTATAATAGGTTAGGATGCTTGTGCTGTGAGTTCCCTGCCTCCACATCATTATGTAATTAATCAGACTTCTTAACAGGTTTGTTTATACATTACATAACTTATATGTGTCGTGTATTATGCTTGTTTTAAACCTGTCTTGCATACAGGTCCCTCCAATGATATTAAACACATATGCTACTTGTAGTGAACTCTTTTCCTATTTGTAAACCTCATTTCAGTTGGGTATGTACTATGTAACCTTCAAAGTATCAAAGAGTATGTTTGCGCGGGGGGAGCTGGCGGGCACGCCGGTGCAGCCCTCTCTGGCTTCTGCTCCGTGGCTACTGGGTAACCCCTCGTCTGGGGATCTCCTCAGCCCTTCCCAGGAGGGTGGCACGGATGCCTCTCCGGTGGTCCTCCTTGGGCTCTTGCACTCTGGGGCCTCTGGATGTCTGGAGACTGGATCTCCTCCATGCCTGCTTCATGCCCTGGAGGACGGGGCTATGGCTCTCTACATCCTCTTGCAGACCATTACATGGGGAAACCTTTTGAATACAAGCGCACTGATCCACACAGGTGTGCACACGGGTGTTCACTGTTCATAGACATAAACTACACCTTTCTTGGCTGCTACTTCAAAGCACATTGTGTGCTGTCGGTCCTGCGTGCTGCACAACAACATTCAATATTTAGTATTTACTGCTGTTTACACTTAGCTAGATTAATACGATGGTGTTGTGTTTAGTATGTTGCTTTGTTTTTTATTCATTGTTTTCTCTTCTTTTTCTCTCAACAGGTGATCCAGGAGATTTTTTCTTCTTTCTCTTTTTAAGTGCCCTTTCTCACTGTCCCTCTTCCCTTCTGTTTTTCTTTTCCTTCATCTTTCTTTCTCCCTTTCCTATCCCTCAGTCATGTCTGTCCCGTCTGTAACAACTGAAAATAAAATAAAATAAAATAAAACAAATAATAACAACAAAGGTCGATCAAATGGACCAATACGACAAGGCTGTGATGATCCACTTGGTAAAGTAAATCCATTGGGTATCCTTGTTGGCCTTCAGACAACAATTCTGACGGCTAAAGAAGCAAATGGGACAGGCAAAAAAAAAGAAAAAAAAGAAAGAAAAGAAACAGAGGAGACCGAGCGTTCTCTATCGTGGCTCCTAAGCTTTGGAATAATCTTCCTCTTCACATTAGGCAATCGACATCAGTGCTGGTTTTTAAATCCAGATTGAAAACACATTTTTCTTCGCTGGCTTTTGACTCAGTGGTTAACTGACTTGTATTTACCTATATTTTATTGTTTTTGCTATGTTTATTATTTTATCGTATTTAATATTCTTATGGTATCTATTATATTTTATTGTTCAGCACTTTGGTCAGCCTTGTGTGTTTTAAAGTGTTATATAAATAAACTATGATGAGGAGGATGATGATGATTTAAACATTTAGCCAAAGCCAAAAATTTGCGTAGATGTTTTTAACATCAGTTACTGGGGAGTTTTTCACAATTCACATAAACTCTATGAGCTGAGATGAAGAAATGTGAAAAAGGACAGTAGACTCATACAATAAAAGGACCTGGTTGTTCACTCGACCAATTAACTGGACTGGATTAACAACAAAAATACCATCTACAGGAAAGGACTGGGCAGGCTGTATCTGCAATGGACACTTGCAAATTTTGGAGTGCATGAGGATCTTTTGAAGCCCTTCTATGAATCTGCTGTGGTGTGCTGGGGCATCCGTATCTCTGGGACAAAAGAAACAGAACAGACTGATCAAGAAGACATCCCAGATGCCCACTTAAACAGTGGAGATGGAGGCTGAGCTGTCACTCCAATCAATCCATTCTCTTCTATTTATGCTTATCAGGGTTTCTGGGGGGCGAGGGAAGAGCCTTCCCCAGTTACAGTACAATAGGGCAGTGGGCAGAGTACACCATGGACAGATCACTAGTCTGTCACAGAGCTAACAAAGAGACAAACAATCATTTAAATCTATGTGCATTTTTTTGTCTACATTGCGCATAGGCAACAACCAATTAACCAACCTCTCTCTTCTGCCTCTTCTTCTCTTCTGTTTTTCTTTTCCTTCATCTTTCTTTCTCCCTTTCCTATCCCTCACTCATGTCTGTCCCGTCTGTAACAACTGAAAATAAAATAAAATTAATAACAACAACAAAGGTCGATCAAATGGACCAATACGGCAATGCCATGATGATCCATTTGGCAAAATAAATCCATTGGGTATCCTTGTTGGTCTTCAGACAACAATTCTGACGGCTAAAGAACCAAATGGGACAGGCAAAAAAAAAAAAGAATAATAAAAATAATAATAATAATACATCAGTTTAAGGGTGGAGTCTTCAGTTATCAAATCTGAGGCAAAGGCTCAATCATCTTGACCAAATTTTTCAAAATAAGTCAAATAACAATTTGGGAGGAAGAAGAAGAAACATGCACAACCAATGTGTCTGAGCGAACACACAAGCTCCCTGAGCGATCCCTTGGACCACTGTGAGCAACATTAGACGTGTGCACTATGCTCACGCCAGCATCAAATCCATCTTAGTTACATGGTTTATTAAATAATCAAATTACAGCATTTACATTTATGTTAGACTACTTTTAATTAAGTGCTTAAGCCCACTTACAGTGAAAATTACAACAACAAAAAAAATCTTCTTCATGACCTGTGTAGTATGTTAACACTATTGGAAGTAAAAATAATTTGAACTTTTTTTTTTATAAGTCTCTGAGTTGTATTATGAGTCTGAGTCTGTGGTCTGGGAGAGAGTCCTGGTGTCTCTGTCTGCAAAATACAGTAAATAATGACCAATGTTGGGCAATTGATTATATAGTTACTTATTCAAAAAAGTTACTGAGTTTTGCAAACAACAAAGTTTTTTGCAGCTGTTTACCTGAAAATGCAGCCAAGGCAGTTTTTAAATAAACATTTCAAACTATTTACAGAACAATCAGCTGTTCTGTGTCAAATTTGATGCCACACAAATTATTTGTGCCACTCCAAAAAATAATTTCTGTCCACTATGAGATAAAGGAGAACAACAGCCTGATACCTGCAGGCCTGACAACAGGAGATGTATCACTCCTGTAACATTCAGCAGTTTCCTCACTGTTCTGACACACACAACAAAACTATTGACTAGACTACACACTAACTACAAGAGATTTGCGCTAAATGTCAGAAATCTCACACATCTCAAAACACCGCCGTCACTCCCAAAACTTCCCCCCTTCCTAAACAACTAAATGCCATTTTCTCATATCATTTTTTGATTGGTAGAAATTATACATTTTTCCACCAATAGGAAAGGGGGGGGGGGGGGGGTTTGCTCAGAGGCAGAGAGTAGTTTTGAGCGCATTCCCATATGGTGTGGTGATTTTTGTGTGATATGTATAACTATCTAACTATATACACTATACAGTGGGGCAAAAAAGTATTTAGTCAGCCACGGATTGTGCAAGTTCCCCCACTTAACATGATGACAGAGGTCAGCAATTTGCACCAGAGGTACACTTCAACTGTGAGGGACAGAATGTGAAAAAAAAATTCCATGAATTCACATGGTAGGATTTGTAAAGAATTTATTCGTAAATCAGGGTGGAAAATAAGTATTTGGTCAATAACAAAAATACAACTCAATACTTTGTAACATAACCTTTGTTGCCAATAACAGAGGTCAAACGTTTACTATAGGTCTTTACCAGGTTTGCACACACAGTAGCTGGTATTTTGGCCCATTCCTCCATGCAGATCCTCTCAAGAGCAGTGATGTTTTGGGGCTGTCGCCAAGCAACACGGACTTTCAACTCCCGCCACAGATTTTCTATGGGGTTGAGGTCTGGAGACTGGCTAGGCCACTCCAGGACTTTCAAATGCTTCTTACGGAGCCACTCCTTTGTTGCCCGGGCGGTGTGTTTTGGATCATTGTCATGTTGGAAGACCCAGCCTCGTTTCATCTTCAAAGTTCTCACTGATGGAAGGAGGTTTTGGCTCAAAATCTCACGATACTTGGCCCCATTCATTCTGTCCTTAACACGGATCAGTCGTCCTGTCCCCTTGGCAGAAAAACAGCCCCATAGCATGACGTTTCCACCCCCATGCTTCACAGTAGGTATGGTGTTCTTGGGATGCAACTCAGTATTCTTCTTCCTCCAAACACGACGAGTTGAGTTTATACCAAAAAGTTCTACTTTGGTTTCATCTGACCACATGACATTCTCCCAATCCTCTGCTGTATCATCCATGTGCTCTCTGGCAAACTTCAGACGGGCCTGGACATGCACTGGCTTCAGCAGCGGAACACGTCTGGCACTGCGGGATTTGATTCCCTGCCGTTGTAGTGTGTTACTGTTGGTGACCTTTGTTACTTTGGTCCCAGCTCTCTGCAGGTCATTCACCAGGTCCCCCCGTGTGGTTCTGGGATCTTTGCTCACCGTTCTCATGATCATTTTGACCCCACGGGATGAGATCTTGCGTGGAGCCCCAGATCGAGGGAGATTATCAGTGGTCTTGTATGTCTTCCATTTTCTGATGATTGCTCCCACAGTTGATTTTTTTCACACCAAGCTGCTTGCCTATTGTAGATTCACTCTTCCCAGTCTGGTGCAGGTCTACAATTCCTTTCCTGGTGTCCTTCGAAAGCTCTTTGGTCTTGGCCATGGCGGAGTTTGGAGTCTGACTGGTTGAGGCTGTGGACAGGTGTCTTTTATACAGATGATGAGGTCAAACAGGTGCCATTCATACAGGTAACGAGTGGGGGACAGAAAAGCTTCTTACAGAAGACGTTACAGGTCTGTGAGAGCCAGGGATTTTCCTTGTTTGAGGTGACCAAATACTTATTTTCCACCCTGATTTACGAATAAATTCTTTACAAATCCTACCATGTGAATTCATGGATTTTTTTTTCACATTCTGTCTCTCACAGTTGAAGTGTACCTCTGGTGCAAATTACTGACCTCTGTCATCATTTTAAGTGGGGGAACTTGCACAATCGGTGGCTGACTAAATACTTTTTTGCCCCACTGTATATCTATGTGCACTGAACATATATATTTTAACTTTCATGTAGAGTCTTAAGCACAAGACATTTTGCTTCACCATGGTTTATTAAGGTTTTACAGTAACAGGACAGTTAATGCTGTTGAGAGTTCGCCTGAATAACTCACTCTCCAGCTCCGGTAACTAACCTTCCCTAATACACACTCAACATCTTGCAGCACAACCAAAACAGTAACATTGTAACAGAGATACAATATAATCACACACACACACACACACACGCACATACTTTGAACTACACTGAAGTGTTTTAAATGTAATTATAAGATTATATATTGCGAATATTTAATAATTAGGATTAATGTGTGACCTTTGACCATGTTGTGACCTATTGTCAGAAGGCAAAGCAAAGGGTTAACCTGAGGGTGTCCCTTTGGGCGGGGCCCTCAGCCAGATCCCTGCCCGTACCCTGGCCTGTACCTGACCCCTGCAGCTCTGTTTGGGCGTGTGGGAAAGTTACCCAGCAGCACGGGGCGGGGATACTGGTCCCTATATATTAGAGGACCAGAGGACACCCCCAGCACTTTTTCCCCTATGTTGCTACTCTCTGTCCGTCTCTGTGTTGCTCTACTGTCTGTGCTCAAGGCTGTACACCCCGGGGTTTTGCTTTGCTTGCTTTCTGCTATGTAACTATCTTGCTAAATGTCTGTATGTATTTTTCCTGCTGTTCATATGATTCAGTTTATTAAACTCTGTTCCAAGAATTCATCTCCTTTACTTAAAGGATCTTTTAGCCTCTTTTAACAATGCAATTAGAGATGCGAGGGCTGCTTATTTTTCTCATCTGGTTGCAAAGAGCAGAGGTAAACCTAAGGTATTATTTGACACTATGACTAATATTATTACTCCTGCTCCACCTGCTGCCATTATTTCTTCTAATGAAGACTGTGAAACATTTCTTTCGCTCTTTCTAGAAAAAATTAGTAATGTAAGGAAAAAATTGTCCCCATCAGCATCTGCATCGTCAGTTCCTACGCCAGCTCGGCCTGTCATTTTAGAAAGCTTTTTACCCATCTCACTATCAGAGATGGAAAAAATAGTTAATGCAACAAAAGCCTTCTCCTGTTCACTCGACATTTTACCCGCATCGTTATTCAAAAATGTCTTCCACTTTATTGGTCCCTGTGTGCTCACCATAGTTAACATCTGGTAAAGTCCCTGCTTATTTTAAAACTGCTGTTATACACCCCCTGTTAAAAAAGCCTATGCTGGACCCATCTCTCACTAGCAATTACAGACCAATCTCAAAAATACAGTTAATTGCTAAGATATTAGAGAAGGTTGTGGCTAAGCAGCTTACAGCAATTTTAGACAAACATAATATCATTGTTTTCAGTCTGGCTTTCGTAGAGCTCATTCTACTGAAACAGCCCATCTTAGAGTTTCCAATAACATTCTGATACAAAATGATGCAGGAAAGTGTTCTGCAGTCTCCTGATGTTGGACCTCACGTTAGCCTTTGACACCGTTGAACATTACATTTTGCTTGAAAGGCTGTGTGGTGGCAGATTTCTTTTCTCATGTATTAATCACATATTTAATCATATCACATTAGTTATAGTTATATCACTTTCTCACTTTACCATAGTAAGAGCACTCCTGTCACTAGTTTACATGCATGTGGAAAGTTAACACAGTGAGGCCGTTGTAATGAGAGACGTTAAACAGATAGTGAGGCTCCTTCTGCTTATCAGGGATGTAAATCCTTAGGTGATGGCTAAGCAGAAAACAAGGCCATAATTCTCTCGGTGAGGGAGGAGGTATAAACCCCCCCCCCCCCGGAGAGGGGCCAATATGTAAGAGTTTGAGGAATGTTCTTTGTCTGTGTCTCTGTATATAAGATGTAAGGGCGGTGGCCACAATTCAGAGATGGTCCTGGTGTTTCACTGGGATGCTCTCTCCACATTGCAATGTGTTTATTAAACCCACTTCAAATCAAGATCACTGGGTGTGTTGCAGGTTATTGTTAACATTTCCATAACAATTTGGCGTCACGAACAGGATTCCTCACTTGAGTTTCGCTGAATCGCAGGTATGTGGTGACTGGCCATCCTGGGGGAAAATTGTCCCAGTCCCACCGTTCTTTTGTTTTCAAAAAAGGGGGAACCGCTAGAGGCCTTCAGCGACTCACACATGCAGGAATTTAACGAACTATGAGGAAAGAAATGGGAAAAGAATCTGCAACAGTGAGCTTTTTTGATTTGGGGGGAATTTTCAAGCGGACCACAAAAAGGGAAAACCTCAAAAAAACAACACCTAAATTATGGATTGTCGTGGGAAGGACTTTTCTGTCCTTGGGAAGGACTCTCCTGTCCTTGGGTTTATGGTTTTTAGCACTTTGTACCAAAGCAAAGGCAGCAGAGGGGACGCCCGGCTGCAATGGGTGCTGAGCTCAGCAAAGCGGCTACAGGAGCCGTGGGGAGGTTGTGTCCCTGGAGGTGGTCTGGGTGAAAACTCCAAATGGGTGAAGTATGTGTTGTGTAAGAGAAAGATGTTGACAGGAATAAGAGGGTTTTTTTTGTTTGTTTGTAGGGGTTTTTTTAAGTTGTTGTTGCTTTTGTTGTTTTCTTTTTCCTTTTGTTGTTTTGTTTTTGTTTTGGATGGACCACTGGGAGGGAAACCTCAGGAATACGACACCTAATTTCAGGACTGTTGTGGGAAGGACTCTGTCCTTAGTTTATGGTGTTTAACACTTTTGCACCATAAGGAAAAGGCTGGACGGTGAACACGCTTGTCCACAAAGCTGAGGTCAGCAGTACGGCCACCTCCGGGTGGTCCGGGCAAATCCAGGATTTGATTGCATGATTTTTTTTCTCTTTCAGAAATATGGGAAAGAATACGTACAGTATGAAGTGTGTAGAAACTGAGGAATGCAGTAAAGAGAAGTGTGTGTGTGAGAGAAGTGCTGTGGGTGTGTGTATAATCGAGAGTGATGGAAAGAGATTAAAGAGTTAAAATGTGGATAGAAGAATAAGAGAGGGAAAGTGTTAATGAGCAGTGATGAAAATTATATTAAATAAATGTTTTAGTGTGTTTGTACAGGTGGCTACGGAACTGGATCAATGTCGGAGCAAAATGATAGATTAACATAATTGGAACCACACCCAGCCTGTGTTTTGGCTGAATATTACACAGCTTCACTCCATGTACACCTTACGATGAAGAACAAGCTTCGAGGACAATCAATCTCTCCCTGAAGAGAAAATGCAGTTCGAGAGCAACTGCGTCGACTTCAAGACTCAACAATGTGAACACACAGCAACACTGCCCTAAACCTTGAAGGGTTCAGCAGCATGTACAAATACCATGGATAGATGGAAGTATGCGCTCCCAATCACAAGCTCGGAGGTACACCAGCGACATCACTGTGTGTGAATGGACTTGAGAAGACTGTCTGAGTTTCACGTTTGCTATACTGGGAGCTGAAATGGCAAAGGAAGAGACTTAAAAGAGTGAAAGACAAAAGGCAAAGCTGAAGAAGAACGGCCCACTGGGTCCCTGACACGCCACAACTGTGAACTGCTGCAGATGTGGGAGAGAGACAGAAGCTGTGAGAAGTGGGGAGAAGAGAGCATGGAGGAAAAATGAAGTCTGTTGTTGTTAATGTGAGAACACATGAAAATTGGGTTGGAAAACTGTGGCCGGCTGTCTTGTGGAGGTTGATAAAGAGTCCGTAGGATCGCAACAAAGGTAAAAATAATACGTACACAAACACACATAAACAGAGAAATGTGAAGGAAAGGCAGCTTTAAGGACATGCCCTGCTGAATCTGCAGCTCCACTGCACACACATCCATTAAACCTGCCTACTAACACACACACACATGCAATGAACATCAGTTTGTTATCTGTCGTCACTGTTAAAATTGTGCAAATTTCACAGACACTTGTTATCAAATGATGAGTGTATCCACTGCTGACAGTTAACTGTCAGCTTAGTGAGTTTTTAGCTGATATGCAAATTAGTTTATTGTTACTAGATCAGGGAAGGATGACTGGATTATAAAACAAGTGAATAAGATGTAGCAGAGGGTTGAAATTGTTTTCCTGTTTCTGATGTATGGGTGAAGCTTGCACCCAGATCTGATTACATGAGAACAAACCTGTTTTGTGAAATACCTGACAGCATGTTACACGTTTTATGTTTGGGGAAGAAAAAAAGGGGGAAGAAATCCACATTCCAGTGATAAAACATTGATATGAAGTGTTTAGGAAGCTTTTAATGGTGAACATTAGTGTTGTTTGAACTGTGCAGCTACTAATAAAAAAAGTTTGTGTTTAGCAGGTGGAACTATGTTGGTTGGCCCCAGACAATTGTGTGATATTCTGGAGCACTTGTGGGCAACCAGTAAATATGATGTGGGGAAAATGAACAAAGGTAGTGACTCTTAAGTCTGATTTCAGACCATGTAAGCATCAGTTATTAATTAAAGCCAGAAGCAGTGACTGCAGCACTGCATGGCAGGTTCTAACCCCTACAGCCTGTTATTTCACCTGAGGCAAAACTTTTCCTGTGATTTTTCCGGTAGTTTTTGGGGTTTTTGTTTTAGTACCAGGTTGATTCTCCCAGTTAGAAAAAGAAAAACAACCTAAACCTAAGAGAAAGACTGTTTTTTTGTTGTTGTTTTTTTACACTTAGACATGTCTGGAACCAGGCCTAATATGTTTTGGGTTTTTTTTGTAACAGTGCACTTAGGGAAAAAAAACCTGCCAGGTGTCATCCCTCTGGGGGTGATATTTTGTGTGTTGATGATTTAAAAGCAGGCCTGCAAGATGGGGGGCAAAAGCGCTATAAAATACTTTAATTGAGAGCAAATATAAGGTGAGCTTCTCTAGATTACAATTGGATTCTGAGAAAATTCACCTACATAGGACGTTGACCATATTAGATGGTAAATCCTGTGTTTAACAGGATTGTAGCGATTCAATCCATTTCAAAGCAATGAGAATTGTTTTTGTTTTTGTTTTGTTTCCACTGAAATATTGCTGTCAGTGGATATTTAAATTTGTGCGTGGTTTTCCACCATCAGCAATGATCGTTATGAATGCATGTGACTAGATGAATGCATGTGATTGGTATAAATGCAAATGCAGAGGACTGTGGCTGGACTGATGATGTGGACTAAATGTGACTGACTTGAAATTGAGAAGACAGTAACTATTTTAGGATTAGTCACTTCTAATGCCTAATCCACCCAAACAGTGAAAAAGGGTGGATGTATGTGTTTTTGTTTGCTTGTTTTTGCAGAAGCAGAAGGATGACAGAGACCAGAGGAGGAGAGACTGTAGGTTTACATGAGAGTGGGCGGGCCTTGCAAACTTAACCCTTACGCTGCTACTTTTTTGTTTTACTGATTTTGTGTGAAAGAAACTGTTTTTACTGGCTGCTTGTTGGTTATGGTAACACACTGTATTGTTGGAAAATGTCAAATGTTAGAAGTTGGCAGAAAACATAGCGGCCTTGAAGAGCGTGCAGAGAAGGCCAGCCCACATCAGCAGCAGTTAAGCTATGCTCTGATTAACGGCTTTCACCCACTGCTGACTTCATTAGGAAACAAAATTTTAATCAAAACACAGACGGGTCCGTTGAATGCATGAATTGGGCCCGCCATGTGCAGGAAGTCACAAAGCTCTGACCATAGATTTATTTGAGGTGGATAAATGCTAAAAGTAGTGAGGTTGCACCTCTACATGACGACAGGGTGGATGTATCTATGTGTGTTTCTCTGTTTTTAAAGGAGTGGAAAGATGACAGCAACATCCTAGGTTGTGTGCTGATTTAACCTTTTAAATGCCACTTTCTGTGTGTGTGAATTTACCAGCGGAGTGTTATTATAACCTAGTATTGCCAAATGCAGAGGTCACTGTGAGAAAGTGTGTATACACCTGCTTGGCTCTAACATTTACATTCTCTTTTCTACAGCAGAGAGTTCATCATGTGACCTGATTCTGTGATTTATAGTAGGACACACAACTGGTTATTTTTTTTTCTCACAGGACTGGGTGAGAAAGCACTGGGTTTATGTGTGAAGGCAACTGTGATTGCAGGTTATATGTTGGTTATGCAATTACACTATGTTGTTGAGAAAATGTTGGAGAAAATGTTGGAGAAAATGTGAATACAATGTCAAACATACTGTGTTTGAAACCAGTATTACCTCTTTTACAGCAGGGTTTTAACTTTATGATCTTTTTGCAGCACCTCTGGAATCTGTTGATCCAGGAACAACCTCCAGGATGCTTCATATGTTTTACTAATGTTTTTTTCTCTCAAAGACTGCTTGTGGAGGATTCGGCACAGACAGACATAAGTGAAAGGTTGTGCAGTGATTGCAGAACATCTTACTGTTGGGCTCATTATCATATCACTGTTGAGCTCATAGTGTGAAAGCACGTGAGTGACATTACTTAAGAAAAGTCACTGGTTACGGTAGTTTTGATTAAACACATGGGGTGATTCATGATTTGGGTAAATTATGGCAACAGTAGTGTTTTTAATAATCTGGGGACATAAACTGCACATGGCACACTTGTGTCTGTGGTGTGTGATGCCTTATTGCTCCTATGACCCTACAGTTGTTTGTAAGTGTGAAGTTTGTATTTACTCACTGATTTTGGTTTCTAGGTAATTGTGGTGTGGATGCAGGCTCCAGGCAGAGCCAAGAGTTAGACCCACTTAACATGACATTAATGCTGATTTTAGTCTTTAACACAGGGTTTACAGGGCTGAAGTGAAATTACTCCGGAGGAGAAGCCCTGATGTTGTCTAAGAATTTGTGTAACTAACCTTTTCCTTTTTGTTATTCTCCTAGTTCTGATGAGTTGACTCATGGGAGGGACCATGTGTCAAAAAGAGGGATTCTAGGTTTAACATGAAACAATGCTTTCTATGTTTTCCATGAGTTTTTTCATGATATTTTTGTCCATGGCTTTTTACTGTGATTTATGGGATTAACAGTTCATGTACAGGTATTAAACCTCTACAGGGGGGTTAAGTCCATGTTCAGATAAGGTTTTGATGTTCTATAAGTAAACTTCACTGAACTGAAAGGAAAATGTGGTTTGAAGCCTTGCTTCTGTCAGTCTGCCCCAGGGCAGCTGTGGCTACAACTGTAGCTTGCCTCCACCAGTGTGTGAATGTGAGAGGGAATGAATAGTGGTATTTATACAGCGCTTTTCGAGACCCTCAAAGCGCTATATAAATGCAATCCACTATTATTATTATTATGATGGTTGACATGTTTTCCAAATGGTTAGAAGTTTTTCCTCCTAGTAAAGAGATACAGGTGCAGGAGCCAGAGTATTGCTGGAATCTCTCTTCACTTGCATACCCACCACGGAGGCAGTGGAGACTGTCAGAAAACGACTACAAGAAGACAGCTCTTTGGAGGACAGGACCAACTTCACACCCGATCAGATTTGCACACTGTTAGACCTCTGCCTCACCACTACATATTTCAAATACAACGAAGGCTATTACAGACAAAAACATGGCTGTGCCATGGGCTCCCCCGTGTCACCTATTGTAGCCAACCTTTACATGGAGGAAGTGGAAAGGAAGGCTCTTGGCTCTTTCAAAGGAAGAGTACCCAGCCACTGGTACAGATATGTAGACGACACCTGGGTCAAAATCAAGACACAAGAAGTGAAATCCTTCACTGTGCACATCAACGCTGTGGATAAAAACATCAAGTTCACCAGGGAAGACACAAAGGACAACTGTTTGCCTTTCCTGGACTGCGCTGTGCACATTGAAGAGAATGGCAACCTCAACATCGAAGTTTACCGGAAGCCCACACACACGGACCAGTACCTCCTGTTTGACTCCCATCACCCTCTGGAACACAAACTTGGAGTAATTAGGGCCCTACACCACCGGGCAGAACATGTTCCCTCTAAGCCTGAAGGGAAAAAGAAGGAACACACACATGTAAAGGAAGCACTCAAAATGTGCGGCTATCCTAAATGGGCGTTTTTAAAGTCAGCAAAGAGGCACAGAAAAGAAGATCAGACACCAGCGAGGGAGGATAAGAAGGACAGGCGCAACAACATTGTCATCCCCTATGTAGCCGGTGTATCAGAGAAACTCAGGAGGGTTTTCTCCAAGCATGACATCCCGGTGTACTTCAGACCCAGCAACACACTCAGACAAAAACTGGTTCACCCGAAAGACAAAACGCCAAAACACAGACTTAACAATGTGGTGTATGCCGTACAGTGCAGCGAGGAATGCCCAGACCTCTACATCGGAGAGACCGAACAGCCACTTCACAAGCGCATGGCACAACACAGAAGAGCCACCTCCACAGGACAAGATTCAGCTGTCCATCTGCATCTTAAGGATAAAGGACACTCTTTCGAGGATGCCAATGTTCACATTTTGGACAGAGAGGACAGATGGTTTGAAAGAGGAGTAAAAGAAGCCATCTATGTCCACTGTGAGCGACCATCTTTGAACAGAGGCGGTGGTTTACGACACCAACTCTCTGCCATCTATAATCCAGTTTTGAGATCCCTTCCCAGACGCCTTAACGCCCACTCACACCCTGGGCCATCTGACCTCAGGAATTCGCATGATAAGGTGGGGCCAGGTTTCACAATGAACTTACCCGAAACTCTGGCTGATTGGGACCCACACCCAGTTCCACACCTTGGCTCAGGCGATTAGAGGATCATCAGGGGGTCCTTTTGTCCCTCTGTGGGGGGACACTCCCACTAGGGTTATATCTGGGACTCTCCACCATTTGACCTTAGAACTGAAGAAGCCTCTCGGATGAGAGGTGAAACGTCTTCAAGTAACTTAAAGAAGTCCAGACGCTTTTCTTTGCAAGCTCCTTTGACCATCCCAAGGGTGGAATCTCCTGACTGAGTCTGGGTGCTGATCAGAAGTCTTCAGAGACCCAGCGAGAATCAGGGACCATTCATAGCAGAGCTGACAGCCCAGGCATCCCTACTAGTCATCATGAGACGATTCCAGAACCACAGCAATAACCATAAAGCTGCATTGGAATGAGAGGGTGAGGGGTGAAAAGAGCGCCCTCCTCCAACAAGGGCGTGCCAAGCTCCAACTCAACGACTGCAGGGCAGACTCTGTGCCACCCAAGAGAGATCAGCGAATGAATGCAGATAACACCTGCTTAAACAGCCAATCAGTTTCCCTGGAAAGCTTAGTATGTTTTTAAGTTAAGGAGGTCATTGGTGTGACGTTAATAATCATTTTATAAATGATATGCATTTACAAAACTCTCCGAACATCACAAACTCTGTTAGAGTCCTGAGCATGAGTAAAAGTGATTGGAGTAATTATAGCATGCAAGTTTATAGCAACTTGTGCGCATTTTGTAGGATAGGTAGATTGATTTTCTAGCATGTCACTTCCTGATCAGTTCATTAGGCCTTCATTGTCTGAGTAAACATAATAACAACAGTTGTGAGTTCTTTTGACATGTGTACTCAACTTTGACACATTGTTTGACACCGTGAAGGTAGGATTTTGGGTTCATCACATTTCATTGAGGGATTTTGATAGGCCTCAAACATGCTGGAAGCACCTAAAGAATGAGGTTGTTCTTCCAGAGTTAAATGTGGTTGGTTTGGTTTCCCCAATCACTGATGTGGGCACAGTAAAGATAATTGTAAATGCCCTTGAGAGGGTTTACACCTTTTAAACAGGCTGATGGCCCTACAATAGTAAAGAGTACAGTACACTGCATAGACAGAGAGGAAAGATCTATAATTCTGTTGTAAAATATAGCTCAGAAGTGTTTGATATATGTTGGCTGTGTGGAAATTCATGGCTACTTCTGGGTTTTATCCTAGACTTTGGGAAGCACTAACTTTGAAGTTAGTTTATGTTTGTGGTATTCACTTAGGTACAGATATAGTCACTGTCCTTTATGGCAAACATCTGGACAGGGCAAAGCAAATGGCACAAAGGAGTGTGTGAGATGTTTGGTGAGGCATGTGTGCCTCAATCCCTAATAACACTGGGAATGAGGGTCTTTTACAGAAACCGTTAATAATTTTGGAAACATGGGTTGATGAATTTAATGATAAAGTGGAAAATATATCACACACTGAAAGACTTCCTTATCTAAACAACAGGTTCTTATGAAAGAGCAGCTTGATGTAACTAAGGTTAAAGTTTTCTTTTGCAGATGAACAACGTGAAAATTGTTTCACTTCTGTATATGATCTCATATTGTGTTTTCTTTTATGGTATAACTGCCATCCTTTGAAGAAGGGTGGAGACTGAGATGGAGCGAAGATGACCATAAAGTGTGAATTTGTTTTTTTCCTCCTGATTATAGGGAGGATGCACGTTATGGAATTTCTTTGAGTACACAATTGTGCTGATGTTATGTACAGTAGTTAGAAAAGAAATCCCCATGTTTTTATGTGATTCTTAATTGTGGTATCACAAAGGGTGGAATGTGGTGGCAGATTTCTTTTCTCATGTATTAATCGCATATTTAATCATATCACATTAGTTATAGTTATATCACTTTCTCACTTTACTAAAGTAAGAGCACTCCTGTCACTAGTTTACATGCATGTGGAAAGTTAACACAGTGAGGCCATTGTAATGAGAGACGTTAAACAGATAGTGAGGCTCCTTCTGCTTATCAGGGATGTAAATCCTTAGGTGATGGCTAAGCAGAAAACAAGGCCATAATTCTCTCAGTGAGGGAGGAGGTATAACCCCCCCCCCCCCCGGAGAGGGGCCAATATGTAAGAGTTTGAGGAATGTTCTTTGTCTGTGTCTCTGTATATAAGATGTAAGGGCGGTGGCCACAATTCAGAGATGGTCCTGGTGTTTCACTGGGATGCTCTCTCCACATTGCAATGTGTTTATTAAACCCACTTCAAATCAAGCTCACTGGGTGTGTTGCAGGTTATTGTTAACATTTCCATAACAGCTGAAATACTGGGTTGGTGTATCTGGGTCTGCCTTAGAGTGGTTCTCCTCGTATCTCTATGAACGATACTTTTCTATGGCGGTCCTATGGTGTGCCACAAGGTTCTGTTTTGGGGCCCTTATTGTTTTTAATATATCTACTTCCTCTCCAGCATATTTTGAGCCCCTTTGAGGACATTCACTGCCACTGCTACGCAGACGACATCCAGCTATATATGTCTTTTAAACCTGAAGATGTTTTTAAGCTGCAGATTCTAAATGTGTGCTTAGAAACCATCAGAGGTTGGATAGCTGACAACTTCCTCCAACTTAATGAAGAAAAGACTGAAGTCCTTGTATGTGGTCACTAAAGCTCATAAAAACATTTGATACCTTTTCTTGCCCTATACAGAAGGAGGAGTCCAACAGAGATGGGGGGAAGAGGTGGTTGTTGCAGATTGGGGTCAGAGACTGAATTGAAGTGACACTGGAATTGATACCATATTTTTAGAGAGGCAATTACAACAATGTTATCTGTAAATTGTAACAGGGAAACAGGAAGGGATGAAACCAAGGCACCAAGTAGCTTGAGCATCGTTCAGCCAATAGGTATTCTTTTGAATGTTGGCTGCCCAATAGTAAAACATCAAGTTGGGCAGAGCGAGACCCCCACTGAGCTTACCCTGTTGTAGTGAGGTCATACTAATACTGGGGGTCTTTTTTGACCATATAAATGATGAAATCTGGGTCAGATATAAACCAGTGAAATAGGTAAAAACAGTGGGATACACTGAAAAGAATCCCACTGTTCTTCTTTGGCTCTCGGAGGAGGCGGATGCACTTTTTCTCCTCTCCCTTATCTTCCCTGCTTAGCCTCTTATGTCCTTGTCTAGTCTCGTGGGTTTTTTTTTGTATTTTCCCTGGAACATTCTCTCACAGTCTGTTCTCTAAAACCTAAAAGAGGAATTATGGATTGGATCAACTGGTCCCTAAATGCAATTGACACCCCTTTCTCAACGAGAAGTTTGGGCTTGGGTGAGCCTGAGTGCTGAAGATATCTACCTATTCGGAACCATGGTAACAGGGTTCTTGCTGATCGGAGCTGGCTTGGCCCTGACTTATCGAAGAACCGGCTGTTCAAACCCCCACAAGGCTGCCCGCTGGGATTGGAACGATGGGAGAGGCGTGAGTTTCTCAAAATGGGCTCATTGAGTCAGCACGGATAAAATCTTGGAGAGGCTACGGCTGCTGTGAATACTCAGAATAAGATCTCTGACTGCAGACTGGATACATCTCGGAAGGGCTAGCTCAGAATAACATCTCTGGGCGCAAAATTGGATGACATCTCGGGGAGGCACACTGCCGTGAGTTCTCAGAAATTGGCTCCTTGAGCACAAGAAATGACAACATCACAGAACGCAAGTATGGCGAAGCTCGCGGCTCTCCAACGGGAGATTGAGAGACCAGTGTTGGACTGTAGAACTGCTTTGAAATTCATATGAGCTGTTCGCACTAAAGTAAAAAATACCATCACTTCATGCAGATACCCTCTCGGCGCCAGCTGCAAGGCCGGAGCTGAACAAAACACCCTGATAACGACTGTGTTGAGTCTGTTCCTTCCCATTCCATGCAAGGCCACCTGGGTTGGCTGGAAGACTGTTTACTTAGCCTGGCAGGGCGAAGGACACTGTCTCAGCTCAACTATGGACACGCACACACATACATATACTGATACTGATAAGCACTCACTGACGCATCACCCTCCCTACCCCGGATCCAATGCGACCTCCAACGCTTACCTCCACCATGATGTGGACATCGGGTCAGCTGGAGGCGCAGTCAAAAGATTGCAGCGGCCCCAGATCAGATGTACACACTGGAACTCTTTCCCATGTTGCTTGTCTGTGTTTATTGTGCTATGGTGTGTTGATATCTGTGTATTCCTGTATTATCCTTTTGTGTTACACATTTCAATGTTTTTTTTCTCGCTACATAGCCTGACCTTTCTCCCCAATGTGATGTTTGTGTATTGTATGTACAGTCGGCAAGGTCTGTCATCCCGATTGTGGGCAAAAGACCTGCAACTGACAAATAAAGGCTATCTCATCTCATCTCATCTCAAAGGATAGAGAAATTAGTACAATATTCATTTTTATAATATTTATTTTTTTAACATTAATCTTGCCAAGAAGTGATACAGGAAGGTTTGCCCACCTTTGAAACGTAGGTCAGCAAAGGGTTAAAATTTAGTTTGCAAAGCTTTAAATGAACTGCTAATATGCACTCCTAGATATCTAAAGCCTGAAGAAACTAGGTGAAAGTCAAAATTGGTTTGCCTAAGCTCCTGTGCAGCTGGGTTTATAGGATAAAATTCACTTTTTTATATTAATCTTGTACCCAGAGAAAGAGCCAATATATTTTAAAGTATTTTCATTATAGAAGTATACCTATGTTCTATACCACCACAAATAACCTCTTGAAACAGAGGTGAGGTTCTGAGAGTCACAGAGAGAAGTTCTATTGCTAAAGTGAAAAGTAAAAGTGAGAGTGGGCAACCTTGACGTGTACCACGTAATAGAGTAAAATACAATATAATTCACAGTATTAGTACAAACAGATGCCAATGGAGTAGCATATAAAAGATGAATCCAAGATATAAAATTGTTACCAAAACCAAATTTCCTCAAGACTGCAAAAAAATACCCCCATTCCACTCGATCAAATGCTTTATCGGCATCCATCGGAAGGGTGCTATTATTTTTGGAATATATTATATTAAGAAGGGACCATATATATATAAAAAAAGGAGTGTTTTACTTTAATAAAGCCTGTCTGTTCGTCTGATATAATAGAAGGGAGAACTCTTTCCAAACGGGTTGCTAGCAGTTTGAATAAGATTTTAAAGTCTACATTAAGAAGACTTATTGATCGATAGGAACTACAACAGGTGGGGTCCTTTTTATCTTTATGCAGTAATGAGCTAGAAGTGTGTTTTAGTGTCTGAGGGAGAGCCTTGTTTCAATGAATCTGCAAAAACTTGAATTTTGGCAGAGTTCATTTTGCTTAGCTTTCTTTGATTTAGATAGGTGAGATGAATAGGAAATAATTTGGCCTCTAAGGTAAGCTTTAAGTGTCTCTCAAAGTAGAGAATTTGAAACATCCTCTGGTCATTTGTAGTTAAAAAAAATTATCAACTGCAGACAAGATATAGTAACAGAAAGCTGAATCAGACAAGAGTAGAGAATTCAACATCTATGGATGCTGAGGTTTATAGCCAGGGGACAAAGCCATATCCAGGACTATTGGAGCATGATCAGATATAACAATTGGAAGATATTCAGAGTTGCAAACTTTAGAAGCCATGGAGCCATTTATAAAAAAAAGTAATGGATGTGAGAATATGTTTGATGAACATTTGAAAAAATTAATATTTTCTGGCTTGGGGATAAAAAAAAAAAACCCTCCAACGATCAATGTATCCATTTTGGGTCATAAAGTATGAGAAAGCCCTGGACATAGCAGATGATGCTCTAGAGCCAGTGATAGATTTCTCAATAGCTGGGTCAATAACACAGTTTAAATCACCTCCGAAGATCAGGAGGTGTGTATTTAAGTCAGGAATCATCCTCAAAAGATTATTAGCAAACAGAGCCTTGTGAAAGTTTGGGGCATAGACGTTCACTAAAACAACTGGGTTATTCATGAGGGTCCCTACAACAATTACATATCGTCCATTTTTGTCAGCAATCAATGTAGAGAGAGAAAAATGTATTTTATTCCTAATTAAGATTGCCACTTATCTGGCTCTAGTATCAGTCTCCTGGAGAAAAGCTATATCTGCGTTGAGATGTTTTAAGTGACTGAGAACCCAAAATCTCTTTACTGGACCATTCAAGCCTTTCACAAGACAAAAATCTAACAGTACTATTGTTAGTGCTATAACCAGCCATATATATGTTTTACTGAAAACTGGTCTATGACAAGATGACCGTAACTAGGAGGGGAGAAAAAAAAACGCAAACAAAACAACAAAGAGAAAAAGAAGTAGAAGAAGAAGAGAAAAAAACAAAAAGCCCTCCCAAAAGCCCACATAAAACCAAAGCAAACAAACACAGGAACAATAACACAAGGTGTAACAACCACATTTGTGGGCCATAGTTTCCACCCACCCCATCCACTTGGTCCCATTTCTGAACTAAGGTGACCGCAGTATATCCCCAACAACTTCAACCTCCTAGCCCAAACTCGAGCTACATAGAAACGCCATACAACCTTAACTTTGGAGTACTAAGTATATATTCCAGTAGTAGTAATATAGCTGTGGCAGTCGTACTGCAACAGTAAGACTTGATGATTAAACATAGGGGGTTACAAGTGGCCCCCCAACAGTCAGCAAAACAAGTCATAAAAAACAACACAGGTTGTTTCCTTAACAAGAGCATCCGAGGACACACACCCTAATGTTCACATAGAAAGGTGCACACTGTACCTCTATAGTTTCCACTTTTCTTTACAACCTGCTCTTTATCTCTGCATGTCAGAGGTCAACTGAAATAAAGTCCACCTATATAAAAACACCCCATCAGACACACAGTATTTTCCTCGTTACTTCACAACTGCTGCAAGGCATATCGTTTTAACTTTTTTCAGACCGTAGACAAAGCGGTGTGAGGTAGTTAGCACACAATCTGGCCATGTAGAAAGCATTGTTTGTTTGGAACACATCAGCAGAGAGGTAGAATTCATCGCTGTTCAAAAGAGTTTAATTTAATCAAACCTAATTTTACTTTTTTTATTTTTTTCCAGTGTCCCTGCACTCCCCGTGCTCACTGCTCCTTCTCGTCCCACATTCCTCCAGAGGGAAAACAATAGAGGCAGCCGTTACACACTTTATCCCAGCAGGCATACACTCACACTTTCTGACTATGCTAGAAGACTGACGTGAAGTCAAACGTAATAATCCAGCGTTGGTGGAAGCTCCATCGCTCATCTAAATAGCTCCTCCGACGAGCCCAGATGAGGAGCAGATGGGTGGCAAAAAAATTGGAATTAATTTTATGTGACTGTTCATATTAAATCCAACAAAGAGTGAAAATCCAAAACCTGCTGCAATCTTTTGTATTAATGATCTCTCTCTCTCTCTCTCTCTGCGTGTGTGTGTGTGTGTGCCTTAGAAGTCAAAGTATACATTAGCCATGCTTAAAAAAACATCTGAATTTCATTTAGAACTGCGATTCTAAGCTGTAAGCAGAAATCTTATGCTCAGCCAGAAGCATGTTTCCCCACTTTCACAATGCTAAGGTGTCAAATCCACAACCCCCAACAGATGGTTGGTCACACGCTGGGTTCAAACACTCAAAAAGCAGCACAACAGCAGGTTCAAGAAGGGCAAGTCACCCTTTATTTGCACAGCCTCACACACTATAGATTTTAAAGTTGTGGTGTACAGTGGTTTAGCAACAGATGTAACTTCTACTTTTGATAAAGACCACTCCACCTGCATATTTCTTAAGAAATTAAGCGTCTTTATTAAGCTCTTATTTATACATGTCTACACAATAATAGACACCGTGTGCTCTGTGACATTATAGTCTTCTACTTCTGCTTCCATTGGTTTGCTTTTTTTTTTCCTCAGATATTTTTATCAAATTTTCTGCATCCATTTTTACAAAAGACAAATTGAACAATATGCCGTTTTCTTTTTGAAGAACATAAAACAATATGAAATATACACTCCCACCTCATAATTATAGGAGTACCAGTAGGTGTACAAAAAGAAAGGATCCAATCTAATAATACGAATAGTAAACCCTGGAGTACAAGATAACAGTTCCTGAGTGTACAAGAGAGATGTGGAGAGTTTCAAAACCCACACCCCCACACAGACACAGAAAAAACAAAACAAACAAACCAAGAGGAAAAAAAAACAACAAAAATAAAACACAAACACAAACATAATGAGTGGTCAGCTTAGTTGTAGAGAAGTCAAATCTGTAAGAGAAAAGAAATATGTATAAAGTAGGTAAGTAAATGCCATCATAAAGCGCAGGCACAATAGAGTCCATATACTTAAACATAAGATAAAATAAAATAGAATAACGTCTATGGCTGGCTAATTGGGAGCGTTGCGGGACCGCAAAGTCTGAACATGGTCAAAAAAGAGTTGCCAGATCTTAAAGAAATTGGCCATAGACCCACGCAGGGTGAATTTAATCTTTTCGAGTTTGCTAAAATGCAAAGCATCTCTGATCCAGATTTCCCAGGATGGGGGAGAAGGGGACTTCCAACATAACAATATTCTGCGTCTTGCCAATAAGGTGAGAAATGCTACCAGATCCGCTTGGAGCGTCGGCAAGACAACTGTATCAGGAAGAACCCCAAACAAAGCAGTTGCATTTTAAACTCCCAGCCTTACAGGTTGTTAAGAACGGCTTTTATTTCTAACATTTTGTGATGTAAAAATGAAATATGTTAAGGACAATGTTTATCAATGCAAAATTGCAAAGAACTTTTGAATAGGATACAACATCTTGTAAACAGTTACCTCAGAACCTGTACTGTCAGATGTATGTATGTAAGGTAAAACTTTCCACAGTCCTTCCACTTAAGTAAGTAACTAAACACATAAAGTCACCCTTACCAATAATCGACTGCTCCTTGAAAAAGTAGCACAAACAGACAACTGACTGAGCAATGATAAGTAAAGCTACTCGAGGCCGATACACAAGCAGAAGAAAATTAAAAGTTGTTGGGGTTTTTTGTGGCTAAGAAATTAAAGGGAAATATGTTTAATAATTCAATGAGAGCCACACCTTCAACACACGTACATTCAAATTTTGGAACAGACTAACATTGCTGTTGTTCAATAGTTTTTATCCACTCTCAAAAGTCATTTTATGGCTTTAATATTTCCAGCTGATAAGGAGACTTATGCCATTTCAAATGCGCGTCCAAAAGCTTTAAACATCTGCTTTGTCTGTAACAACAGTATGAAACTACAGAGCATTGTTTTTACTGAAATTCATCATTTTCAGATGAAAATTTGGCTGCTTTGTTTTCACTGTAACACCTCCCTCAATGCCATTTTTAGGATATTCTTGGAGATTCCATTTTTTCATATTTATGCTTTTGGCACTGAGGGTATCTAATACGTACATTGTCACTGTGTTTTGTACTACCAGCTGTGAGGGCTCTGCTTTCACTTTGAGCAGTCTTTTTTTATTTTGTCTCGTGACTGTGTGTTTTTCAAACGAGATCCTCGTCAGTTTGATTTTGTTACCACAAACTTTGTGTAAAGTTCACAACAGAGGTAAAGAGATTTAAACACACCAGTTTAAAGAGGCAAGCAGGCAGGGGTTGGACCAGCTGCACATGACAGGTGAAGAAGAGAGTATCAGGGGAGATGTGCAACAGAAGCAGAGAGAACTTATCACGAGATGATAAATGGCAGCTTTGTTGACAAGATTAAAAGACACGTCCATCAGAGTTCAGCAACATTCCAGTTTGATTAAATAAAAAGTTTTTAAACTACACAAGGTTTATTTTCTCCTCTGATAGTAATCATATTTAACATATCAGTGATGGAAGAAAGAAAGACTATAAAGAAAAATAGTAAATGTGTGTCTAATTAAACTGTTCCTGTGAACCTTAAATCATCCTTAAATATGTTCAGTGTTACAAACTTGAAGAAGCACAGAAAAGATCATCAGACATTAATCTAATCAGTTTTCAGCCTTCATTCATATTGAAATGTTGAAATCTTCCCTGCTAGACCGAAGTGCAGCGTTTGATACCGTTGGCCATAATATTTTATTACTGCTATTATTAAATGGAGAGTCCTCTTCACTCACACTGAGGTTAATTATGAAGCTCCACAGACTTCTGTGCAAAGACCAGTTCTGTTTACATTATACGTGCTTTAGAAGCCATAGCATACATTTTCACTGCTATGCAGATTATACCCACTTTTATTGGTTAAACTGAGGTTATTGTAACGGGGTGTAAAACTCTTAGAAACACTGTGGCTAACAAGACCCTTACTCTGGACAGCATTGTCTTGAGCCGTCTGTTGTAGTGATTTGGCAAATTATAAGTAAAATTAAGGCACACAACCCCATCGCACAACATCAACATTTATTTATATAAAAATTAAAATTCTTTTTTATGGAAAAGAATTGTAACTTCACATTTCATCACCAATTAGGTGGGTACAGGGTAAGGCCTCATCCTTATCCCGTAGTTATTCGGGTAATTTCCCAGGGCCTTGGAAGAGTGTTAACTATACTAACTACAAAACACCTCCTGTTCTATAATCTGTGCTAAAGGATGAAAAACCAAAAATTACATCTGTAATGCAAATAGTCTAAACTAGAAAGTGGTCACTGTGACTTATGTTAAAAAAAATAATAATCACTTTTCCAAGTAAAATATAAAAAGAGATTTTGTTTTCAAGTTTTCACTCATGCACCCTCAGCTTTAAAACACACAGCAAAGTCTCATCTTTGTCCACATCGTTGCAGTTAAACTACTTTTGTGTTGCACCTCAAAATAATAAAGAATCCTTTTTGAACATCTTTTTATTTACATATTTTTAATTCAATAAAAACACAAAATTTTTAACTGACATAAAATGATATGAAATATATAAAATGCAATAATGCTGTTATTTAATTTATCCCTCAGAAAAGTTACTCTGATTATTTTACATGATCTTGTTTTTAAACAGCATCTGTTCTTCTCCAGTGTTGCTGATGAGGTCGATCTTCACGTCGTCTCCAATGTTCCATGTGCCCATGTTCATCCACAGCAGGTCAGCATCAGTTTTAATTGGCTTGGAGACAGCATCTCGTCGTACCTGTAAATGTAACCAATAAAAAGGTCACAGATGTCCAAGCGAAAAGTAACAATAAGAGAGACTGAACAAAAAATCTAGTAACACAGAGACTCACAAGGAGTGTCTCTCCAGCTTTCATTTTAAAGTTTTCTTTAAATTCGTATGTGACACTTTCTCTGTTGCTGATCTGTAGTTTTAACTTCCAACCTGACATAAGTTTATCCTGTAAAAGGAAAACAAGAGAATAAAAAAGAGAATAAAAAAGGGGGAAAATGAATGAGGCAATAATAAAGTTCAGTGTGTGTTAAATCCAAAGTGTTTATAAATGAGTGTGTTACATCCACATAAGTGAAAAGGACCTTTTTAAAATATTTCTGAATACATGGAACACGTTTGTGTTTAGGTAGTACTCATTGTTCATCAGCATGTAAGCAGCAGTACCTCACTGGAAGTGTTTTTCAGACAGATATAGTCGCCATTTCTCTCGACCTCGACCACAGTGATGTCACTTGTCTTTGAGCTGTGATTGGCTGAGCCGCTCTTATTCTGTTCCTCAAAACTCGTCTGAGATTTCTCAGGATGTGGTTTGCTTTTCTCTGGCTGAGAGAGAGACAACATATGCAGATTAGTGTGTGCGAGAGGGAGAGATGGACAAGATGTTTGAGCCTATGAGAAACAGTGTTTGATTTGATCTCCAGTTTTTATTTGCAGTCCAGTTTCTCAAGAAGACGACACGACTTTGGGTCTTGTTGTCTTCCTGTTTTTTCTTTAGATAACAGAAAGTAGAGTCTTTGTCTGTGTTTTTAATATAAATCTGTTTTTACACACTGAGTTTGGGTTTTTGTTTTCTTTTTAAGCATTAATAAAGTGTAAAATACATGTAAATGTGCTGCATGTTTGTTTGTTTATGGTTGAGGACAGAGCGAGGTCCAAGTAAATAAATGTGTTTGTCCTGAAGTGGTCAAAACAACAGTCTATGCGTGTTTACTTCTTTCTTCATGTTGCTGATCTCTGCATCTTTCTTCTCCAGTTGTCGATGAGCCTCTTTCAGTTTTTCATCTGCCTCCTTCAGCTTCTCAGCTGCATGTTGGTTTTTCTCACACTAACAGACAAACAGATCATCACAACAGTTTAGCCTTAACTTAACTATGGGTGTGGTCGAACAGTGAGTGCTGCTGTCATTAGGAACATGAATGTTTCCATCTGTAGCACATTGTGTCTGTTGTTTGGCAGTGTGTTTGTTCATCACTCATTTCCATGGATAATAAATCTGCTTTTGCCCGACTGGAGTTTGGATTACTTTCTTTTGAGGACAAAATGGAAACTAATGCATACATGTAAATCTGTGCATTTGTTTGTTAGTGTTAGGATAAGGTTTCTGTTAATGAATATGAGTCAACATAATGGAAATGTGGATGTTTATCTGTGTGTTTACTTCTTTCTTCATGTTGCTGATCTCTGCATTTTTCTCTTTCAACTGTCGATGAGCCTCTTTCAGTTTTTCATCTGCCTCCTTCAGCTTCTCCTCAGCTGCATGTTGGTTTTTCTCGCACTAACAAACAAACATATCAACACAAATGTTCAGCCTGAAAAGAACCCCAACATTTTTTTTGCATTTCTTAAATGTTTTACAATTAATTAATTAATGTTTTAAAATTTTAAAATCAAACTGAAGACTGACTGAATTAATAATAATTTATATATATATATATATATATATATATATATATATAAAATATAATTAATAATAATATTAAGTGTCAGTGCTTTTATCAAATGTGTTCTTGCAACTATGCTAACCACCATCCTGCCTTAAACATGTTAATATTATGTAAGGTTTTAATTTAAAAGTGAATACATGTGATTTTCCTTTTTAGTTGTATCTTTTGTGGATTTGTGGAAATATGGCTTTTTAGTTACAGACGAACTCTGGACTCATCTTCATGAGAAACTGTGGAGATTAAGAGTGATCAGTTGCTGAGTTTTGGGAAGTGCTCTAGACTTAGAGAAAATATTAAAAGTTCTGTTGTGAGATTCTGCATAACAAACTGCACAATGACACATGACAAAACAAAAGATGTGAATATCAGGACTGCAGAAAAATATCATCTATTCTTATAACAGAAGATGGTAACTATTTCTCTGTCATGTATAATTGCTCTAAAAGGTTTATTTCACTGTTAGCTAACCCTGGACATGCTATTCATATATTCTTTTTATTTGTGCCATTTTCATTTTCATTTTCTCTCTTTTCTTTCCACTCACACTCTTTCTTCCACATATACATGTAATATCCTGATTATTTTTCAAAATTTCCTGTCTGTTCATTTTCTTGTGTTTCTTTCATATCACTCACTGGAACGATGTCCTGTGACATGAGTTTATCTTGCTCTTGGTCTCTTTCAGTTTTGTCACTTTCAGGGCGGTTTGCTGTTTCTTGTTCTTTACATGCATCACAGTGAGCTCTCCTGACATCTGTTAAAAGCATAGACAAGATTACAATATGATGTTCTCTTGAGCTAAAATGATAATGCAGCATATAATCATCTCATTTTAAACTAAATTATGAAGTGCATATATCTTATATACCTTATCTCATAACTGTCAGGGCTCTGTGTGCGGGCAGGCAGAGAGGAGGATCCAAACGCAGGACTCAGACACTAACTTGAAACTCAAAAACCTCAGCTTTATTGCTGGTACAAAAACAAAACATGAAGTGAACACTGAAACCGGAGAACAGAAACACACAGGCATAATCTGATGGTACGACGCGACACTGGGTTAAGGACAACACAGGGCTAATATACACAGGGTGGTAATCAGGGAATGGGTAACAGGAGGGAGACACAGCTGGGAGAGATCAGGGCTAACGAGACAGTGTGTGCAGCTTAGCTCCCCCTAACATAAGACAAAGACTTTCACAATAAAACAGGAAACAAGAAACCACTAAACAAAGATGCAGACCCGACACTGAGAACCCAAAACCTAAGAACTGATCCCACCACCATCACCATCCCATCACCAAGAATAACAGAACACATCTATAATGATAATAATAATAATAAACAAAGCACCAGAACATCAGAAAACAATCCATAATGCAAAAATAAACCAAAATATAAGAAACCCAAAATTCTGGGTCAACACTGACCCAGAACCGTAACAATAACACACAATGATGTTTAGCTGCTTATAAAAAAATAAGTGTAATTTACACAAATGTGTCTTTCTGTTGCTTCAACACCTGTTAGAATAACTTGAGATATTAATTTAGACAGCATGGTGAATCAATTTGTATCTTACTTGTTTTGTTTTGTCTCCAGATGAAAAAGACTCCAATCAAGATCAAGATGATGCTTACAGCCAAACTAACAGCCAAACCAATAACAATGGGAGCAGAAGAACTGGATGTGAGCTCAAAGAATTCATCTGAAACAATAAACACAGAATTACATGTTATTTCAACAGATTTTGATTTAGGCTGAAATTAAGCACATCATACATTTTATAACCGATATTTACCTGGAACATGTCTGTGTGTCTCTCTGCTCTTGCTGATTTGCTTCTGTTGGACTCTGCAGGTGATGTTGTTGCTGTGTCTCTTCTCCACAGTCACTCTGCTGCTGACAGTATAGAGGTCATCAGGACCTCTGAGGGTATCTGTGGGTCCAGCAGAGAGGAGGTTTCCCTCACCGTCCAACCACAGCAGCTCAGGCTCTGGATACCAGCCTGCAGACTCACACTGTAAAACCACTCCTCCTCTATTTTCGTCAGTTCCCGATAAACTGATTAGAAGTGACCTGGCAGCATGTGATGCTGAGTAAAAAGAAGAGTTTAGAAAAGTTCTTAGTGGGTGAAAAAACACATATTATGGACAGTAATTCCCAATTATTAAATTATTAATATTACAAAATTCTGATATCATTTGGTGTGTTCTTTTTTCTAAAGTTAATCATGAATAATAACATAATGCTAAATTAATAAACATTTCTGTGATAAAATATTTCCTCAACCTACAAAAATATGAACTTTCACTGGAACTATGAAAATCTCACCATTTGCTCCTCATTAACAGTTCCACCAAAATCCTGTTGGCTGGATTTATGATTTATATCAAACTACACCATGAACATATGACGTGTATCTACTTACCAACCACAAGCTTAACAAAAGATTTTTTCTCCATTAAAGGAATGCTGCATTCATATGTTCCTTCATCAGAGAGTTTTACTCTGGAGAGTTTCAGTGAAATGTTTCCACGCTTCAGTTCATTGATGAACAGTGATGCTCTTCCCCTGTATGAAGGATTTCTTGTATTCACCAGATCCTGACCGGATCGCCACACATGGACAAATCTTGGGTTCAAGTCAGATCTTGTCCACTCCAATATCTCAGCTGTCACATCCTCTGCAGGCTCCACGTGACATGGTAAAATAACATCATCATCAACTAATGCAACTACTGGTTGATGTGGACCAACCACCTGAGACTCCGCTGTAGACAGGAGACAAAACAAAGAAAGAAAGAAAGAAAGATGTGTTTATTAATTTTTGTAGCCAGTTTGAATGCATATATATATATATATATATATATATATATATATATATATATATATATATATATATATATATATATATATATATAGAGAGAGAGAGAGAGAGAGAGAGAGAGAGAGAGAGAGAGAGTTAAAGATGACATTCAGCATAGAGCATTATTTTTCTTTCTCTTTTTAAAAACTATGATGAGGATAAAAATATTTAAAAAAGATGTTTCACTAAAGAATTAAATAAACACTTGCAGGCAGGCAACAAATCATGAAAATCAAAATATGAACTACTGTTTGTACCAAATGTAACATATTTACTGTTTTGTTTATATGCACTGCAAAAAAAAATATTATGCATGTAACATCAAGCTTACCTCTATTTAAGTGTATTAGCAGATGGAAAACCAAAATACTGCAGACTTTAAGCGGAGAAAGGGAGAGTGCATCTATCTGTGGAAGCATCCTCCTCTGAAAATACATCAGTGATACAAGTGTGGCTGCAAGAGGTCATAGAAATAATAAGGATTTGTTTATTTCATATATAAAATCAACTTATTCAAGACTAAAAACATAAAAACATATTTTACATGTTTAATATGTTTTAATATGTTAAGTACTGTCATGAGGCCTTCAACATGCACTTAACTTAACTTTCCATTAACTCCAGAGTTAAGACACCAGACATTTTGCTATTGATTAAAGTGAACACATTACATTTACCATGGTGCTAAATTGCTAAATTGCAGCTTAGGGAATAACTTTTGGTCAGTGGCATCTTTATCTTTGAGGTGAACTCTGCTGCTGATTGTTTTGATTGTGTAATGGGCTGCAAGGAAAGCTTAGCTATCAGATTATTACTTTTCATAGATAGATACTGTTTCCCACAAGGGAAATTGGTTTGTTATAGCAGCAGGATAAATAATGAAAATAGTGCAATATGCAATAAACAACAAACAAATGCAAAGGGATCTGATCAAAATCTGTTTATAGATTACAAGTTCAGAAATGGGTAACCATATCTGATGTTTGCACATGTTCTCCTTTATTTCAAAAGATATCCCATAATAAAAGTATTTTAAAATGTATTATTTATTGTTTCGATCTCATAATTTTCTGCACATGGACAAAAGCTGGTCTCACCATAAATTCCATAAAATAGCCGTATGAAAAGTTGGAATCACAACTGGTAAACTTCAGCCAACAGAGACAGTTTGCTGTGAGTGTAGACTGCAAAGTGACTTTCTAGCTGCTGGACTGTGCAGAGCTGTCATAAATCGGTGAAATATAAAACATTTACAATGTTTTCTTTATACAAAGTAGAATATTGTAAAAACAGAGGAAAAAAAATACTTGGAAGAATAACTCTGCCCAGACCTCTACACTATACTTTCACTTTTTAAACTTTCTTTTCTGCTTTCATATCAAATATTTTAAACCTTGGTCATTCACTTGTAAAATGTTTATTTTTATTTACACAGATTTAATTATGTCAGTGAAATAAATTATACTATAATCAGACTTTATAACGAGACACCAGAAAAGCATTTAGAACTTAAAAACAGACAATTTGAAAGAGACTTACTCGTGGAAAGTTGTGTGAGACTACAAGGTGAAGGTGAAAATTATTAACCTTCTGGCCTTAACTTACTTTGGCTTATAAACTCCAGATCCATCATATATGCTCAGAGTTATGGAAAAAATAAATAGGCTCTTAAGATTCAGAGTTCTTGTTAATCAAAGTGTAATGCTGGAAAAATCTATTTAACATCCATTGTTGATTCTGGTTCAGTTGTACGCTGTCTCAAATGGTGACCTTTGAGCCTGTTATAAAATAATCAAGATGAAACCATATTCGTCTTCGCAGTGTTCAAAAAGAGGGAAGCTCTCACATGGTAAGTGTCATCTCAGCTATCATAATGAAGATGGCAGTACAGGACCAAAGCTTGTATTGAAAAAGGTTTCCTTACTCAAAACTTTTCTAAATAGTCCTCTTTAGTGGCATCTGGTGACCAAAAATATTAAGAGCAGCTTGCGTCTACAACTTGAAATGAACTGCTTCTTTATGATTGCCCACTCTACAGAGTTGAGTTGCCAGCTTTTGTTTAATACCACGTGACATTTCTGTGAGCTATCAGGGTGAAGTTGTGGTGTTTTGAACATGTATTTTATGAAAAAAGCAGATAAAAATATTTTTGTTTGAGGATTTTATGCCAGATTTTGTGCATGTAGATTTTTGTACACAAAGGTATAGAGTGCAAGAGTGCAAGAGTAAAAGACACACGATTTCAAAAATTTGACTAAAAAGAAAAAAATCCCTATCACAAGCTGTAACACAGCCAAAATCAAAAGTCCTGAGTAGGGCATAAGTGTTTTGACAGTGTAGTGAACAGTAGTCACACCCCTGTGTTTTATCTCTATTTGGCAAATATATTAAAGAAAAGCACAAAGTCTCAGCCAGGGGCTGGAGGTGACCAATCGAACACTCACCAGGAACACAGATCAGCTTAGACTATGACCTTTTATTTTGAAATGAACCTGCTTCATAGCAGTGTAACTTAAGCACATGACTAAAACTGAAAGCTCAGAGTTTCACCCCGTCACCCCGATGAGACAAAGTGCTGCTTTAAGTGCAGGTCTCTGATTCCAAGAACAGTTCTTTATAAACATAAATACAGCTTTTCTCACACTTTGCTGCTACATTTGGAGCTTTTAACAACTGACAGACATTTGTCATGTAGTATGTGCTCACGGTTTCACAGAGAAACAACAGTCTGACTTTATTCAGAGTTTATTTACTAACATGTAGAAAAAAATCCCTGTGTTTTTTTTTGTGTTTTTTTTTTACAACAAATTGTAGTGTTTTGTTATAAGCTTCTTTTTTGTTTGTTCTCTGACTCAAAAACAACCCCCAAAACAAAACAAACAAATAGAAGAAGACTTACCACAGATAGACCCCAGACTACACAGTGATCCAAACTGTCAAAGTGAAACGAGTCACTGGAGCCAAGCAGGAAACAAAAACTCAGAATTAATGAGTCACTGCAAACCAGACATTCCTGTCGGATCAGTTTCTAACGTTCATTGCTGTACATTCCTTCGTCTATCTATGAAATTTCCCACTCGTGGGACTAATAAAGGTATCTTATCTTATCAGATAAACACTGAGCATGACAAACACAGGGGCGGTTGATGTTGATTGCATATAGCATCAGATCAGTTCAGATCATGTGTAAACCAAAGAGGTCCTCAAAATGGTTTCAGCAGTTTCTTCTTACCTTCAACAAGGAGCTCATGTTTTTGGTAGCATTTCATTCTGTCTGTAAACACAACAGCTCTAAAAGTTTTGAATGTATTCTGATAAAACTTTGTAGGGTGTAGAGCAGGATCATGTTAGAACTATTTATTCAAATCTGGCTTAAATTCACCGAGGTCTTCAAGGTAGACTTTATGATTTGTTGGTGGAAAACTGACAAAAAGCCTTAAAACTTGAAACTATGATTCTTAAAAGTGTGCTGTGTAATGTCAACATTTTCATAGCATAAAGATTTAAAATATCATATCAGATTTGACCTCTGACCTCTCCCTAAATCCAACAGATCACCCCGAAGGTCAAAGTAATGATAATGCTATATAGAGCCGATTATATAAACCTCTGTCATCATTGGTACTGACAGCATATATGGAATGATACACGTGGATTGTAAATATCAGGTTGCTTTGGACCTCTGACCTCATCTTTAGGGTCAAATATGGTCAAACTTTCATAAAATGATTTTCATCTATACTTCAAATTCTGCTCCATTTATATTGGTGACATGTTTCATTACTTTGTTTTGTGCATTACAGTAACAGGTTACTGTAATGCACAAAACAATACATGTGCAATATTCCTGAATGTTTTTTTGAAAAAAAAAAGTTTTTTATCAAACCTTTTTTTCACTTGATGTTTGTTATTAAAAATTTATATGAATTTCACTAAAAATCAAATCAGTGCTGCACATATACTATATCCACATAAGTAGAAAATAATTATACTCAAAATTATGTCACGTATGTAAGATTAATTTTAAAACACTTAAAAATTCATCCATCTTTTGCAAACAGTTTGTTTGGCGCCCTCTGCAGGCCTGGAGAACATTTACAGTAAGAACTTTTATTTTTGACAGAGGTCTCCCGTAGAAAAGGACAAGGTAGTGGGGTGTGGATGAAAGTTTGGTTGGAACGCCAAGTTGGAAACTGGCGATAGGAGAAATTAGTTCAAATTAAATAATGTATATTGAGAGTATATGTAAAAAAGGGCAAAATAAAACAACAAGGGGAGTAATATAAGGGATTCCAGTGGATGAGGATCTTGAAAAACTAAAACGGCACATTCAAGGTTTGGAACTGAGTCGAGTTAAAAGACTATTAAGATCAGTCAGTCAAGAAAACAACTATTTTATAGAGAAAAAAAGAGCAAACAAAAATTCTAAAGGGAACATTTATTTTGTTTATTTTTATTTTATTAGTATTATCCTTAAATGTGTCAAATATATATTTTCTCATCTAAATGTCCACCGAGATTTGAGCCAGGGGGCGGTAATGCGCCTTAACATTGGTTGCCAACTAAGAAGAAGAAGAAGCTGTGAGCCAGGAGGGAGGGGGTGAGTGAGTGATTCGTTTGCGCTATGAATCAGCACAAGAGGGAGGGGGTTAGTGAGTCCTGAGTGATTCGCTTACGCTACGATTTTACTCAGGGTTTTTTCTTCCAGTTCAAAGCAGAAATTTTTTGTTAAGACACTGGATGTTGTGTTTTTCTCCACAATTTTAATTATAAGCTAGATATATTTCTGCTAATGAAATTAGTTTGCTAACAGCAACAGGGATGAGTCAGTAAGTCAGTTGGGCTTGTGAATCATGATTCATGAGTCAGTAAAGTGATTCTCGAGTATTGAACGATTCGTTCATGATTCGCGCATCACTATTTCACAGTTAGGCCAAATATCCCTCCTCCTCTTAGATGCTACAAATGTCAGCAATATGGGCACAAAGCAGCAGATGCAAAGGACAGCAAAGGTGTCCTATGTGTGGGGATAACCATAGGTATGAGGAATGTGGGAACAATGTGCAAGATACATGTTGTAACTGTGGGGAGAGCACAGGTTGACATATGCGGGATGTGAAGCTAGGAAGAAGGCCATTGAGGTTTAGCAGGTTAAAGCAGGTAACAACAGAGGCTGTCAAACTGTGTTTCATTGTTTGTGTAACAGTGAGTATAAATATCTATTCTATTCAATTCTAAAAGGGTGCAAGTGCAGAAAGGAAAAACTGAGATAGGAAAGGTTCAACGTGTATCATCATCAGGTTTGACTCAGGTAGAGAGAACAGATGCTGCAATTACAGAGATAGATAATGTTATTCAATGCATATGTATCAATTGTGCAGACCAAGTAAAATACAAGACAAAAAAAATCTACATGAGTGTGAGCAGGGAAGTGTTTTGGTATGAGAGCAATTTCATGGGAACATATACACAATAGACCAGGGGAGATGGGAAGCCAGGAACATCAGGAGAGAAGATAATATGATCATTTTGAAATAGAATTCCAGAAGTTTATTAGCAAATGGGCAAGAGTTTAAAGGATTCATAAACATTCTAATGAGACACCTGATATAATTTGTATCCAGTAAACATGGCACAAATCAAATTTAGATTGTAATTTGATTTAATTTGTATTCAAAGGTTATAGCAGTATACATAGAGATAGGAAAGAAAATAAAGGAGGAACATGTGTAATTTTTGTAAAAGAAGGTATTCAGTATAGAGCTCTAGTAAAATGTATGCAGTTGGAATGTATTATAACAGTAGGTAGAGTGGTCGCCCCGTAATCAGAAGGTCGGGGGTTTGAATCCACTGAACGGCTACCCTGAGACAGACACACAGACACACACATATATAAAACATATTAAGGATTGTACATTAACATAAAACTGTTGTCAGAACCATACTGAATTTCACCAGAGAAACATACACATATATGCAGAGAGAGTATGCAAACCTCTACCAAACAGCCATTATAATTCATCATACAATGAGAATTGACAATGACTATTGTGCTGAACACAGTCCAAAAGATTCAGTAAGCTACATCAGTGTCTACTGTTTACTATCATAGCCAAGTGACACTTCACTCCTAGTGACTCCTACTAATTGATGTTATCTTGTTGTATCTCTGTTGTGGTCAGTGCTATCCTCTATGCTGTTGCTTGCTGGGGCAGCAGGTTGAGGGTCACAGATGCCAACAGACTAAATAAACGGATCCACAAGGCCAGTAATGTTAGGGTGGTGTTAGAGGCAGATGTTGTCCAAGATAAAGACAATCATGGATAATACCTCCCACCCACTCCATGACATGACATGCTGGCTAGTCACAGGAGCAAGGGCGTAGATTTAGCATGGACAGAAGGGACATGTCCCCACCAATATCCAGCGATTATTGAATTGTCCCCACCAATAATTTGATCTCTTCGAGTAAAGAAAAACAAAACTGAAAGAAAGAAAAAACGATCTGTCAATGTCTCATTCACCCAGCGGTGCAGAAAGAGTTAAATTACGTCCTCTACTGGAGTCCTGCCTCATGTGACAAATATGGTCAATCTGATTGGCTGTGCCTTTCAGGGAGCTCTGTTTAGTTTTAGCAGCGGCAAGCCTGTGCTGCAAGGACCTGCAAGGAGGAGAGGAGGATGGCAGCAAAAAGGTAGAACCTGGATATAAGAAAGTATTCTTCAAAGAAACCTGTAAGTCACTTAAAGTCAAGTTCACTCATAAAATGTGTCATAATAACGTTACAGGCTATGCTAGGACATACATGCCAACCCTCCCAATTTTTCCGTGAGAATCACGAATTTTAGTGCCCCTCCCCACCATTCTCCCGAATTTCTCCCGATTTTCCACCCGGACAACAAAATTAAAAAACCACAGTATGGACAGTATAGATGTAAAACAAATATGCCAGCAGTTTATCTCAGTTAACGAGAGGAGAAGGCATGTGTTTGGCTCCTTCACATACTGGACATTGAGTTGTTGTGTAGGGCACCAGCAGTCCATGTCTGTTGCTGTAACAGTGGTTCATGTTTAGAATAAAAAATCCCAGCTCATTGATTTGATAGGAGCAATAGTGTGCAGAATAAGAATAATAATAATAAGAAGAATAAATTTACGTTGAAACCAAGCACACCATTGTTTTTCTTGTGACATTACCAATAAGTTTGATGTGTCACATGGCCCTCTTCCTATTGAAAAAACCAAAGTTGTATCCAAGATGGCCGATTTTCTAAATGGCCACCATGGTCACCACCCATCTTGAGGAGTTTGCCCCCTCACATATACTAATGTGCCACAAACAGGACTTTAATATCACCAACCATTCCCATGTTATTACGGTGTATCCATATAAATGGCCCACCCTGTAGTTTCACTTTATAAACTTTATTTTCTGCTCTCCAGTCAAATATTTTAAACCGTGGTGATTGATTTGTAAAATATTTAATTACATTGACATAGATATAATTTTGTCAGTGAAATAAATTACTACTATAACTAGACATCACCAAAGCATATAGAACTGTTACGCCCCTAGTCTAGGTGTGTAGAGACACACATACAATTTGAGGAGAGAGAAGCAAGTACCCGCCCTGGTTCCCAAACCAAACAACCGAACCTGGTTATGACTAAAAAAAAAAAACACAGTGATTTTATTCAGTGTCAAGAAAAATAGCTCCAGGGTGAACTCAGGCCGAAATAATAAACAAAATCAACTAAGTCCCACCAGAGAAAACTAACTAAACCCCAAGAAAGAAACAAAACAAACAACTGACAATAACTATCCCTTGCTTCCTAGCCCAGAAACAGGAGAAAACAGTTCAAAACAAAAAGGCGGCTCACCCCTTCACTTCAGCCTATGCACACATAAGCAGTGGACTCATATCTACACATTTGGCGGCTCTCAAGGAGCACGCTTCCACATATACAAAATCACACAAAGAATTTGGAAGGGCCAGGCTGCTGTCAACCCGTTCACTCTCGCTCACTTGTCTCTCTCCCGGCAGCTGTCAGAGCGGCTTTTTGAACCCAGTCACATGATCCATGATCCAATCAGCAGCCCACTGCTCTTCATTAGAGGAAAGACCCTCAGAGATTCTTAAAACACAGCAAAGAAACACAACACAGCAGCTAACACAGACTTCCTATGGCCATGGGCCATAACAAGAACCTAAAAATAAACAATTTGAAAGAGACGAAACTGTGGAAAATTGTGTGAGACTACAAGGTGTCTGAAAATACTTAACCTGATGGTGTTAACTTATGTTGGCTTATCATCTCTAGATCCATCATATGTGCTCAGAGTTATGGAAAAATGTCCCTTAAAATGCAAACTTCTTGTTAATCAAAGTATAATGCTGGAAAAATATTAATTTATCAGGTTAACACAGATTGTTGAATCTGGTTAGATCAGGTATAACTGTGTCAAATTCTGAACTTTGAGCCTGTTATAAAATAATAGAGCTGAAACCATATCTCTCTTTATGGTGTTCAAAAAGGGGGAAGCATTCATATGTGATGTGTTATCTCCGCTATCATACTGAAGGTGGCAGCACAGGACTGATTTTTGAAGTACACACTGATAAGATACTCAGTGTTGTTTTATATCGTCTGTTATCCATGTCAGTGTCACAGAGGTGCTGGAGCCTTTCCCAGTGTGAGCAGGGGTGCCACCAGGTATTTGGGGTCCAGTGAAAAAAAATATAACTTTGGGCCCCCACAACTTTGATACTGCAAACCATGCCAGCCCTATGAATATAAGGCTGCAGACATGGATCAATATTTTACTGAGAGAAATAGATTTATTAATTTTGTGTATGACTGACGAGATATGTGCAAGAAACGTTTTCCATTTTAATAATTTTAATGATAACTTTATCAGATTTCTTTAAATAATATCAAGTATTGCCAATTATAACTTAAACAATCGTTTGTATATCAGTTTTCAAACAAAGTATAAGCAACAAAAATATGTCTCTGTCCTGAGACCTAGTGGAGCTCAAAGACAGAGATCTAAAAATTATTTTATATTCATTTTTTGACATAAAATAACTCATCAACTTCTCCAGGTATCAGTGGGGCTGGTTCAGAGTCAGGAGTATGGAGATGGGCGTTGGACAGCTGAGCCTGAAGAGGTTTGATCTGTTTGACCTGGCAGCAGGTTGGCAGATCAGTGATTTCATAGACTTACAGTATACATACAAAGGGTCTGACTGCACCAATTACATGTTTGCTAAAATAACACAAACACATTGTTTTCTGTTAGAAGTAAATCGAACTATCTAATACTAGCAAAGTCAAGCAGTTTCTTTCATGTGGACCTCACTATGAGTTTAATTTCCACCTGTCTGTCTTTCTTTTTAAACTTAGGCTCCACTTTTAACAGCGCTGTCCTAACATCTTACTGCTCGGCATCAACTAGCAGCTAGTGATGTGCAAATCGATATTGAAATATCAATTCCTCCGATACCAGCCATGTATGTTCTAGAATCGATTCTCATATTAAAATATCAATATTTTAGTAATTTAGGGTAAATTTTGTAGTTTATCATTAACAGGAACACAGTGGAAAGAAACTATATCATTGGAAGGAACTACTTCCTCTTCCGCCTTCCATAGTCATGTGCGAAATACAGCTGTATAAATGTGTCGCAGCCCCTTGGCGTGCGCACTCACAACAATGGCTGAGCGTAAATGAAGTCATGTGTGGACGTTTTTTACCTCCACAAACAGCCGAGATGTGGTTTGCGATACATGTGGCAAAAAAGTGAGGTTTGATGGCAACAGCACTAACCTTGTCAAACACCTCAGAGTAAATCATATCACAGAATATGACGAGTGTATGTTGAGGCGAACTGAAGAGGAGGAGTGGACAGGGACACGTGCTGCTAGGGCGAGACAGACATATCTTGCGGAGTCCTTTAGTGCTGCAGGCTGGCAAGGTGTTCAAATAGCGCACAACTTCAGTTTTTCTTTTTATTCCTATATCATGAATTCTGCATTATTAAGTGATAAGAATAAGTGATCTGATGTCCTGTAATCATGATGACGCTATAATTTGAGATACAATAAAATATACAATAAATAAAATACATTTTTGTACAAAGTATCGGTATCGGATCAGTATCGTCGATACCACCCTGAATTTTACTTGGTATTGGATCGGAAAGGAAATCAGTGATATCGCACATGACTACTAGCAGCACCTGGACCAAACCAAATAATGAAATAAGGAGGGGGAGGCAGGGTCAGAGTGACTGGATTTATTGTTTGCTTTAAAAAACAAAACAAAACTAATGATAGGAAACAAGAACCTTTCTAAGTACCTTGTGAAGCAAAAAAAAAAAGACTAATTGACTGTTCTCCTGTTTTCTAGATCCCAGTCAATCACAGGCCCTTGGACTCATCACCACTCAGTGTTTGAATACAAACAAGGCTGAAAAACAGTTTGATGTGTCATATAGGAAATAACTAATCACATGTAATAAAAACAATAGAGAGTGTGGTGTTCCACCATTTTGTGGCCTTTTCTTTTCTTTTTTTTTAATTTCAAGCCATTTTCACTGTGTTGAATGGATTATATCCACATTTTCCAAAAGTTCTTTTTTTAAATGATATTTTAAAATTTCAGTCTAACTTCCTTAAATTAGCTTAAATGGCCAAGCTACAACAACACATCCTCTAGTGTTCCTAGTGGTCGATTTGTGCCCCATTGAAAACCATTATAAACACCATTTGTCATTCCACATTTATTATAATATAAGTTAATGCATTGCCCTAAGTGAGGATGACATTTTGGAGTCCGGGGCTTAAAATTGTAATTTTTTTCATTTGTGCACCAGGTGGCGCCATTTCCCACATTTCAAGCCTTGAGCGAAATCCAGCCAAATTTCAGATTTTGATCGTGTTGTGGAGGTAAACACAGACGACACGAGAGCTCTCGATTAACACTCCTCGTTATCACCACACAACTGAAGACATTTCCCTCCAAAACACAGCAACAACACTTCCTGAGAACTGGGTGTGAGTCCACCAGTGGTCCACCACACATGCCCCCCCCCCCCCCCCCCCCCCAAACACCCAGTAGGGTCATCCCCTAGTCCAGAACCCTTGCTTTAATCAAACGTCCAGAACGGCTGAACCGGGGAGGTGGGGAGCTGGCTGAGGGGAAACAAGCCTGAGGACCACCCTGCCAGGTGGGGGGCGCTCCCAGAGGAAGAAGCAGGGTTGTCCAGTCCAGTGGAAGGTGGGCGGCCACAGCGGGGGGCCTGAGCCGGCACCACCTGATCATCCAGAACCACATGTGCCGGTTTAAGTCTGTCAATAGAAACAGCCTCCTGCCGACCCCCAAAGTCCAAAAGGAAATGCTTCCGGCCCAGTTGAATAACCCTAAAGGGGCCGTCATACAGTGGACGCAGCGGAGGCCTATGAACGTCATGCCTGACGAAAACAAACTGCGAAGAGTCCAACGACCTCGGAACAAAGGTGTCGGGCAGACAATGGTGCACTGGACCAGGAAGAGAAAACGAGTCTCTTGGGGGACGGAGAGACAGCACAGAGGGAGCGAAGCACGGGGGTGGGCTCTCGGGCAAGAATTCCCCGGGGACCCGGAGGGGCTGACCGAGGACAAGTTCAGCCGGGGAAACCCAGAGGTCTTCTTTAACCACGCAGCGCAACCCCAGTAAAACCCGTGGAAGGCGGTCAACCCAGTTGCCATTTGTGAGAGAAGCACGGAACGCGGCCTTAAGCGACCGGTGGAAAAGCTCGCATATCCCGTTGGCCTGCGGGTGGTACGCAGTGGTTCGGTAGACCTTGACCCCCAGGCCTGGGGGCCCCTGTCTGAGGTGATGTCGGCGGGGGGGCTGAAACCCGAAACCCATGCTGCCGCACTACGGGTGGCTAGCGGGTCGAGAGAGGCCACCACATGGTGATATTTCGTGTCGTCAGCCGAGATGCCACGAAGGGCGAACTGAGCCTCCACGTGCACAAACCACGATGGGGGATCGTGAAGCCAAAAGTCCGGCAGCTCGAGCGCCACAGCAAACGCAGCTGCAGCCGGAGGCAGAGGGCTGGCGGCTGCTGAAGCATCCAGAGTGGAGTCGGTGCCACCATCGGGCTGCAGCATGTTCGAGTCAGGGGTCACCAATGTGGAGGTAAACACAGACGACACGAGAGCTCTCGATTAACACTCCTCGTTTATTCTCACCACCGCACAACTGAAGACTTTTCCCTCCAAAACACAGCAACAACACTTCCTGAGAACTAGTTGTGAGTGGAGCCCTCCAGTGATCCACCACAGTGTCTTTCTGCTTCAAAAAAGTGATAGACGTGTTTCACTATCAATGTTGGATAATGGTATGTGTGGTTTTTTAAAAAATAAAATAAAATAAAGGTCTTTATGCGTAAAAAAAAAAGACACACAAACACACTTTATTTTCAAAACTTCAAAAGTATTTTCTCTTAGAAAGCCACACCGCAATACAAACAAATTAATTATAAAAGCAAGGACCAAAACCAAATTACACTTTATTTTTACCTTCAAGCTCATTTTTTTTTATCCATGGCTGGTTGAATTACCCCTGCCCCGTAAGTAGTCATTGACGGAAAGCAAACTCAGCCCACCGAGGCACGCATATGGTGTTGCTACCCAATCTGTACCGGAAACCCGATCAGTACCACGCATGCGCAAATCTTACGTCACTTCCTCTCTTTGCCAGCATTGCGACATTCAATATTTGAATGATACGGTTAGCGCCCAGTTAGCCTAGCATTTCTCAACAGCTCTGCCTCCTTTTTGACTGCCCGGGACATTTAAACAATGGATAATCTGTATACAAACAAATTCCTGCTTTTCTCCTCAACAGAGAGCGTCCCCCGATTGAACAAAAGCCATTGAACAATGGCGCCTAATTACAGACTTAATAATACTGACTTAGTAATGAGTCACATGAAGATTCATCAGCCAGATTAAGTGTTTACTGTCAAGTGACAGTGATAGTGGACATCATCATCACTATTCCAACAATCCTCTCCTCACAGACAAGGATAAACACACTCGACTATCGCTAAATCAAATTTAACACGCATTTGTAATGACGCTAATTCAATTTATAATAGGGTTCATTTGCTCGGTCAGCAGGTGCGGCATCCTTGTACACTGGGGAGTAAACTGCCATTAAACAAAACAGAAGAAGAAAACATCTGCACAGGATTGGGGAGTCCTGATCCGTAACTATCTTTTTATTTTTTATTTTTGTCTTCATTATATATAAATGTTTCATTAATGCAAAAATTTTAAGAGGAACTTATTATTCTTTACATGCTAACAGATACTCTGACCCATAACTATCGTAAAATGCTTCGACCGGAAGTAGACACCTTTCGCACATGCGTGGTACTGATCGGGTTTCCTGTACGGATCGGGTAGTGACATATGGCATGGAGACTTAACGATAGCAGCTGCATTTACAACTAATTTGGAAATTGAGAGGGAAGGGGAGATGGGTGCAAGTAGCAGATCACCCATGGACAATGCTCCGCAATGTCCCAGAAACGCTGCTCCCGCTGTGGTGAGTACACATCAGTAGTGCTGGTGTTTTCGTTTTGTGAAAAAGTGAAAAATTAGTATCGTTACATTACCATCAGTTTGAGGGTTAAAACAGAAAATTATATTTTATCAAAATTGTGAGATTATTATTCTAAAACTACGTTATCTTATACCTATAGTCAAGGTAGATGAATTATGTTAACAGCTGTAGAACATAAATATATTCCTTAGTTTAGGTTGTGTGCAAAGTATGTAGCTTAGTTTCCCTTATATTTTTAGGTTAAAAGAACATGACCATTTTTGTAGTATGTTAGACAAATGTTCCAGTATATTTTTGGGGTTGAAAGAATGTGACCATCTTTGGGTTTTGTTAGACAGGTGGGCGCCGCCATTTATCTGCTGTGAATGTATTACACTGTTTTCTTGACATGTCAGACTGCTGAATCATGATGAGAATGTTGCGTGCGAAGGACCTTGGGCCGGTAATAGCAAAAACAGACCACATTCCATGCCCCCACCTTTGTAGAAGGAAGAAAGACGGGGAGTCGAGGTCATAACTTAGGCGCCTTGACAGATAGAGAGAATGTGAATGTTTAGGTTTTACGATGGTGGGGGCCAGTAGAGAGAGTATAAAAAGCTGTGTAACACATCACCATTTTGAGACTTGCTTTAACCCTCTTCGTGCATCTCTCCCCATCCGGATGGTTTTATGCTCATTGTGTGAAAATTGTATGGAAATAAAGGATTGTTGATTGAGCATTTATACACTGAGTATTGTCCTTCCTTCAGCCCAAAGATTCAAAGAATTGGGAGATTTCAACAACTTGGTGCCGTGACCCGGATCTTTGGTGTGCTGAGGAGGGGCAGATTTGGCCTGTGGTGAGATCGTGCGACGAGGCGAACAGAGGACCGGGTCCAAATATAAAGAGATAAGCACAGCCTGTTGTATTATAAATACCAAATGTGCATATTGGGCTTTCCAAATTAATCTGTTCGCTGAGTTAAACGTATTTTCACATTAAATTGTCGGTGTCTGGTTTTCGGCGCAAGATACTAACAACATAAGTTGAGGCTGAATTCAAGTGTGTTATAGGAATTTTCTAGCAAGATACTAAAAACATTCTATGTTGAGACTAGAATTCCAGTGTGTTATAGGAATTTTCTAGCAAGATACTAAAAACATACTACGTTGAGACTAGGGTGCAGCCCACTTTACCCTCCATAATTAATTTTTGTCTATGACTGGCTTCTGTTGCAAGAAATGGGGAAAAACTTCCAAAATGCGGCCAAAGTGTAGAATTTGAAATAGAGGTGAAATAGAGTCTGGCTTGTGGTGCACTTGCATTTTCAAAGGTGAGCTCAGAGGTTTCTGTGTGTGTTTCCGCTGGTGAGACACGCTTGCTGTGTTTCTGTGTGTTTCTGCTGATGAGACGCGCTTGCTGTGTTTCTGTGTGTGAAATATGAACATGGTGACAGTGACGGTTGATGTGTGAATGGGAGGACATTAGAGCAAAGACACACTTTAGGATCAAAGGTTGATGCCTAGTGGACCTATGGAAATTGGTTTTGTTCATGGTGTGGCAACCCCCCTGTCTGTGGACGCGCAGTCAGGTCCAGCAGCGTCTGGTTAGCCGAGGTGGTGACTTGGGAACTGAGGACTCCCGCATAGCTACAGAATAACATTGAAAACGTCTGTGTAATCACGGGTTTACATTTATTCTGGACTAGAACAAGACACATTTGGCGAACAAAGGTTGAGTTCTAGAGTAGTAAGAGAAAAAGGTTAAATAAGGTTAAAAAAGGATGAATTCCTCATTTCAGTGGTTGAAATTGTTGTTTGCCTGTCCCCTGACGAGTGTTAAATTAAATAAAGAGGGCATTTGGAGCCACATAGGGATAGACGGGCTAAATTGGGTGTATTACTCTGTGGTGTAATAAAAAAATACAAAAAAAGGAGAGAGAGAAAGATAGAGGTGTGTAGTATGTGTGAAAGCGCCGTTAGAGTCGGCGTCTCGTCTGAAGTACGGGAGTCAATTAAAGTAACAAAATAATTCGTGTCTAAAAGTGTGTGTTTGTGGTGTGTAGAAATTGCGGCAGGAGGCCGTGTTGCGAATTGTTGCAAACTGTGAAGTCAATTGGGGGGTTTAATTTGGTTTTATTTTTATGGGGAAGAGAAACTGCGGTATCCAGTCCGTGGCGCAGTTTGAATAATTCGTGAGGCAAATGTGGCGCGATCTGAAGATCGTGAGCCTAACTGTCCTAGTTAGGTTGAGGTGTATAAGAGCGGATGGCACCCGCTCTTTGTTCTGATTAGGGCGTTGTCCTGAATCAGCAGAAGTGCCTCGCAGAAAGTTTGAATGAAGTGTGTGCGAGCCAGCCTCGAGGGGCGGGTTCACAGGTGGAACGAACGAGGAGTAAAATGTGTGTGAGAGAGAAAGAAAGGTGGGGGCGAGTGGCCAGCCTGTGAGTTTGTGTGAATTCCTTGATGACAAATAGGGAGACAAAGTAGATTAGTTGACTTTCTGTGAAATAATAATAGTCAAGAAATCCTAGTGATCAAATAGGAGAAAATGAACTAAAGTAAATAAAGCAAATTAAAAGTGGATTAGCGTTAAAGTAATGATGAAAACAAAGAAAATAAAAAGTGTGGAAGTGTGAGTGGGAAATTGTCTCCAACTGGGGGAAGCAGTGACACTACAGGTCACCTTCTTCCCCTGCTGGACAAAAAACAAAAACATAATTTGGAGTGTTGTGGATGAAAAGAATTAATAACAACATCAAGAAGATTTTTTGTGTTTGCGGTTAAGATCAAATAAAAATTTCATTTTTGGGGTTTGAAGTCAGTAGAGGTCAAAACAAAATAAGTAGAGATGTGTTGCTTTAGGAGTGATGAAAACATCTGCAGTCACAGTGAATAGTGAAAGTCTCTCAGTCCGTTGTTTACAGGTGGGGAACGGACCTGGATCAATTCTCCACGGGCAGCAGTCGGAAGAAAATTATAGGTTAAAATCATTAGAAAAAATAGAAACACCCAGCCAGAATTTTTGGCTGAATTGTTTTGCAGCTTCCCGTCCTCATCCTGAACAAGCAAGCTCCAAGGAAGCTAATCTCTCCCTGAAGACACCGAGTGCAGTTCCAGAAAGCACGAGCATGAACATCAACAGTGGACAGCAGTCCAAGAGACAATACCAGAGTTATGAGCAGAGAGCTCCAGCAGCACTATGGGCAAAACGGCATCAGAAAGAGAAGATCCACCATCTAGATTGGATGGATGGAGATGCGTTTCCAGCAAGCTGCAACCTCACTGTGTGTGAAGGACTTTTGAGAAGACTGTCTGAGTTTGACATTTGCCATGTTTGGAGCGAGATGGCAATGAAAGAGACAGTGGGACAAAGAGATACACGGGACAAAGCTGAAAAGAACTGACTTTCATTGACAGAAAAGTGGGAGAGAAGAACGGAGAGAAAGGAGCAGAAGAGGACTGAGGCTGCTGTTTTAGTTTGGGGAATCAAATTGGGTTAAGGAATCCGGGGAGACAAACGACTGCCTGGAAGTGGAGGATTGACACAGTGTCCAGACCACCACAAAAGGGGGAGGAAGACAAGCACTGAGGTATGCAAATGTACTGTTAGAAAAATGGAAAGTGACACCACACATGCACATGATATGCACTAGAGATAACACAAAATCATACACAAAGTCGCACACATCCAAAGTCGGTATTTGTAGAAGGGGTTAACAACACACAGTGTGGTTGCCGATTGTAACCTGCAAGCATTTGGGGTTAGGATTTTGTCTACAAACTTTTGTTTACTACAGAAATTATTGATTGTTCCTTTACTCTATACAGTAACTACGTTTGATCTCATTCTGGTTAAGATGCTGTGTTTCGCATCGTCCCAAAAAGACTGCAGTTCTTTGAACTGGAGTCTGTCTTCTTTCACTGTGAGGGTCTTGATTGAGCTTCTCAGTTAAAAGGGATCAGAAATACTGAGGCCTTCATTTCAGCGTGTGATGAGAGCTCACCAACACTACTGTGTGCGATTCATCGAGCCTATGCAACAGACAGCGGCGAATACTGGTATGAGACCGGAGCAGGAGAGAAAAGCATCAGTGTCAACATCACCATAACTCGTATGTTTAACACTCGAGTCACCGATCTATTTTATTATGAAAAGATGACGTCATTTATGACCTGATGGATTTAAGTCATTCATAAAAATGTTCTATGTTCTATGTTCTGCCGTCCAGGTGTTCCTAATGTTGAGGACTTTTTTCACCATTGTGATGGTGGTTCTGCTGCTGTTGTTAGTGGGATTACTTCACTTTGGAAAACTCAGTGTTACACAGACATAAATGGTATCTGTATATAAAGATGACTGACTGATGACTAATGGAGAATGTTCTGGAAGTTTTAACATTTAGATAATAAAACAGTGCAGTAAACTGCACTGTAAAAAAGAAAAAGTTGAGAAAACTACACACAGTCAGCCCTGCTGATTGTGACAAATACAGTTACTTATAATTTGTATTTTAAATACGTAGCTGCGGTACATGTATTCCGTTACTCCCCAACACTGAGTACTGAGGTCACCGGAAATAAAAGAAAAATGAAAAACAGAAAATCTTACAAACACAGCAGACAGTGGCTTCAGTGTACACTTTTCGTTGTTTTCAGCCCACAGTGTCACTTCAGGTCTTTAAAATAATGCTCTATAAAATAAATTTAAATATTCCTCTAAATCCTTTAGTCTTAGCCTCATATTCAAACACTCATTCTAATGTCTTTTCACATACTACTAGTACAACTAATAATAAAAATACATGAAATATTTTGATGTTAGCTGCTGGTATTCTGGAGTTTAAGGCAGATTTTAGATGATGCATCATCAGATTTCTATGAAATTTATTTTTAACTTTGTTGTCGTCATTGTTGTGCGTAATACACCCCTGTATTACGCACAAAAACTTCAAACTAAAAATAATAAATACATTTTTAAAAATCTAAATACCAGGTAAGCTACACTACACTGTAAAAAAGAAAAAGTTGAGAAAACTTAAAAATTCAAGGCAACATGATGCAAGAGATTTTTGAGTTTTCTCAACTTTTGCAACTGTTGTTGACTTAACTAAGATTTACAAGTTCTGCCAACTTGGTTTTTCTTGTTCACCTAATTAGGATAATCCTGGAAGTCTAACGAAGAAATTCTGGTTTCAATGCCATGTTTTTCTGCCTTCACCAAACAAGGATATTCTTGTTGAGTAATCATACAATTCTTACTCCAGTGAGTTGAAAATGTACCTATATAAACAAAGGAAAATGTATGCTGTGATTATACTTGAAAGAACACTCAATAAATAGATATAGAATAAAACAAAGCACAATTCAATGTTATCTAAAAGCTTATTTATTTTGTTCAACAGTGCTTTCAGTACATTTCAGAATGTCATGGGCAGTAGGGTGAATTTCTGTTAAAAAAGAAATAACAAACAAACAAACGTGTTGCCAGTTTCTTTTGGGTGCTTTGAGCACCCCAGCAGAGACGTTAAAATTCCAGAGTCCAGAACCAAAAAAGAAAAGTGTCCAGCAACTTAATAATTCACGCACATACCCTGACCGTCTTGTAAAAGCTGAACATAACTATTGCACCTTAAATAGGGTAATTCCACAAACGATTGCCTATGTACCCAGATATTGACATTTTACATGGGCTTACTATGATGAACTATGGAAGTTAAAAGTTATTAGAAATGTTACCATCAATGAAGAGGAAACTAACAGGTAAAACACCAGTTCTATGCTTCATGTGAAGTGGAAAACACTATAACAAATCTTTTAAAATACTACAAGACAAATTTTCACCATATATTCTCAACAATACAGATTCATCTGACTAAAATTTTCAAATAATGATTTATCCACGTCACCGTCATATTGTCCGACCAGGTCAAAATAAGATGGCCTCAATTGCTTTAAAGGTGTAACTCATCTGCTTTGGATAATCAATGTTGAGGGCATACAGAAGGCCAAAGAGATATGCCAAGACAGCAGAGAGATCTGGAATGTTATGTAGCACGATGTCCCTTTCCAACACAACTGCATGTTCTCGCACAGACGTATCAGCATCGTCATCTTGTAGGATGGTGAGGATGGCAACTGATGCACCGTTCAACACTGGTTCCAAAATGTCAGTGTCCTGAAGAAAAGTAAAATATGAATTATTGAAAGCTAAGAAAAACTAAAGACAAAACAAATTTCTAAAGATTTTAACTTTAACCTCTATACCATGCTGGTCATTTGACTCATAGAGGTTTTAAGAACAAAAAGCTTATTTTCCTTTAATTAATGCCACCTTGTGAGTTTTGTACAAAAATATTTTCTGCTATGGAACACCCACTAACAATGCCCAGCTGCTGCTCAGCAGAAAAAAAAAGGAGTGAGAGTTATGACAACTGCAATTCCCACTATAAAATTATCTGGACTGCACTGCGGAAGTGTACATTTCCATTTTGGATTAACTCATCCTTTAAAAACATCTCATAGCAATTAGTTTTACTTGCATTACTTTTTTGTACTTACTAAGCACTTCAGGAAAACCTCTGTTGCATCCTCTCTGAGGAAAATGGGCAGGCCTCTCAGTGCTGGTGGGACACAATGTCAGATGCCTAAAGAGTATTCAGTGGAAAACAAGAATTTCAATTAGTGTAGTAACATGGTGTACTATACACAATGCAAAATCAGAACTCTCATAGTAATGAAAATAAAGCACAGGTCAGACCCAGCAACACGCAAAACTTACAAAAAAAACCCCAACAACAACAACATCATGTTAACAATTTTACTTTCTATTTACAAATTAAATAGAAATACTGCCAAATAAGAACAAAGCAATGACTGATGACATTAATTTTTATTGACATGTCCACTGATGTGTTTTGTTTGAAGCCAACATCTTTTTCAGTTTCTGCTAAGAGAAAAGTATTCTCTCTTCTAAAAATGTCAGATAAAGAAGCACTTCACTCACCTGTTCATCAAGTTTATCCAGGAGGTCTTCCATCTCCTCACAAAGAGCTCCCTTCTTAGGCCGGTACAGTTTCAGCAGGCCAGGCACAAATTTGTCAAGGGATGCATTGAAGGTCCCCAGGAGGTCTTTGCTTGTGATCCGATGAAATTTTTCAGATATCTAAACAAGACAGTCACCAAAATATTGTCATTTATTCAGCACAGAAAATTCCTGGGTAGCGGTCTTGGACAGTCTGCACCATGTTATATGCCTGACTGTGTTATCAACAGCAAAACCTACTTCAAAAATCTCTCATGAATACGTATTTTGTACAGGAATAGAAATACCCTCCACAAAACCCAGTATCAATATGCAAATACATATTATGTTCTAAGTTGCACCAAAATCTGTGACCTGCCTTAGTATTCTTTCCCTAACCATCTCAGTCTATAGAAGTCCTATTTCTAGCACTAAAAGAAAAAAAAGAAGAAAAAAAACATGCTAAGTCAAAATTATGAGATTGCCTTTCTGTTTCACCCCAGCATTACTGCATTTCTGCATTACCCCCAGCAAATACTGTACTACTTCAATATAGTCAATCTAGTATAAATCATGCCCAATTTGAATAATAATTAAATTATAAATAAATTAGGACAGTCTTACCTCCACAGAGTAAAACAGCCCAGGTCATCTCTCCTGGACACACACACTGGACACCATAGGCTGACACTCCACGACCTCTCTCCGCCTGAGAGAAAATGTTTGCAATAATGAAACATTTCAATATAATGTAGAAAAAAAACGAGTTACGGATCGGACTCCCTGATCCTTACTGCGCATGTGCAAAGTCGGCCCGTACAGATCGCGTCTACCCGTGGAATTGTACATAAAATCAATACTCCAACAACAAAAAGGCTCTCAAAACAATACAATACTTTCCACAGCTTTGAAGGATGGGTCAGGTGTATCCTTCGTGGCCCACTCTATGCCAGAATTCATAGCGCAGCCCAGCCGATTCTAGTTTCCAACAATGGCGGCAGCCACTTAGTTTTAATATTACTCTTATTACCCATTTCGGCTCACAAAGTAAATTTTTAAGATATTTTCAGGCGAGAATGTAGCTGTGTAAATTTCAAATATCAGCTCAGTTTAATAAGACAACACATATTTGCAAAAATGCTTCTACGTTTTCGGAGACGTCTGTTACCACCGGCTTCGCTAGCTAGCTGGCTGGCTGGCATATCATTTTCACCCCCCCCCCCCCCGCGGTCCTTCGCTAGCTTAAACATGATATATAAGTCACTTAGATAACTTAAATATGTTATTGTTTGCCTTTTTTTTTTTCAGTGTTTTACTCATTCCACCCTCCTGGGTCCTGAGGAGGATGCAGCCTAGGCGCTTCTAGAAAATCCTAATAATAGATCTGGTTAGCTTACCTGCTAGGGCAAATAGTCAGCAGCTTGTCCTGTCCGAAAAATGGTCAAAAAATACAGTCCAACTTCAGACCAGGTAAAATCCGTAATGGTCGAAAAATGGTAATTTCCATCCAACTTTGGCCACGTTTCTTCAAATTTTCTTGGCAGGTTTTCAGTCCAGAACACATCGACAAACCACTATCACACAGCTCAGGTCTGCTCAGGCTCGTTTGGTCCAGTTCAAACTTGGCACAGACCACGTGTGCCAGTCATCTACGGGGTTTCCCACTGGTTCCCAACTTGACTCAAAAAATCTACTCAAAAATTGATAATCTTTGTTATGCTCTCTAGAAAATCTTAGTTAGGACAACAATGGAAGAAATTTGTTGGGCAGACAAGCTTTTTTAGGTTGTAAATGGAAAGTTTTATTTCTAAGTCAGTTTAATTTGAAAACTTTAATCAAATCAACAATTACTAGTTATCGTTTTTACAGTGTGGACAATTATAAGAGCTACACTATGACAGGCGATTGCAAATATTGTAAAAAAATACTTCGACTCGACAGTTTATTTTTTACTATATACTTTTTTTCCTTTTTTATTCCGTTGACTTTGTTGGTTGCTCTTAAACTCGTCATGCACAGAAGAGTTTAAAACCACAGGCCTGCTGAGCACGTTTAAAGACCTCTCAGTATCTCAGTTTACTCAGCGTGTGATTATTTTAGATGCTGCAGACGCTCCAGTAATTTTAGCTTCTTAGATACAAACCGCATGAGAAAATGTTTGTTCACAGTAGAGTTAAAATACGTCAGCGTGATCATTTCAGTGCCAGCTTGTGGCTTAAAAATTCTACATAAGCCTTGTAGCTGCAAACATGTCAGTGTATCTTCTGCAGTTAAATAGTAAGCATGGCAAGACCAATAACTTCTATATATATATTAATATATTTTAAAATAAAATGACCCAACAGAGGGGTGTGGATCTCAGTTACTACTTTCATTTCATTCATTCACCTTTAAATTTGTTAACTGTTTTAAAATAATTGACAAATATATATATATATATATATATATATATAGACAATCCCAGTGTCATCCACTCGGGTGTTGGTGATCGGGGCTCAGCTATTCTTCCCTGCTGAAGAGCGGCCCGCCTCTAGTCAGCGGATCCAAGCCTCACCTGGTTTCCTCCCACGCTGCTGCCCACCTGTCTCACTGTTTAATCTCTTGTCGTCACAAACCTCGCCATGGACTAATTCCACTCTCTCTCCCATTTCAGGCACTTTGCCCCGTGAGACTCCCGCCGTGAACTTTCAATACTTTGTCGCAAATAAACTCACTGTAAACTTGTTGCTGTTGAGCATAGTGTCTGCTTTTGGATCCATTTATGGCTTATATATGTTTACATACAGAAAAAGAAAAATGTGAAACATGTTTTGGAACTTTATTTTTTTTAAGTTTTAAATTTAATATTAAAAGATCAAGATTGTTTTTTTTACATTTCTTACTTCACCTAACTTCATTTTTTTATTATATATAAATGTTTCTGAAACACCATAACACAGATACAGCAACATCACAGTTCTATTTGTCTCACACAGAAAAATGAGCACAATATTAAACACATAGACACAACAATGTTCCCAGAATAGTGCTTTGGTTTAGGAGTTGTTACCTGATCAATTTTCAATTGATCGGTTGGTTTACTAACTTAAAACAAGTTTAAAATCTTTCAAAAAACAAAAGTTTATAAATCAGCAGTGCATTTTCAACATATTTTTAGTTGATAAGGTTTATTAGTTTTTCTGTACAACTGAACAAGGACTGAAAAACTTTAGTATTTGGGAATTTTAGATGGATGATAAGCTTTTGCTTACTTCACTTAACCGAGTTTTGACTGAATAAAGTTTTTCAAGTTGAACCACTGACTATTTAAACATGAATCACTGACATAACAGACATCAAGTTTCTCCATGATGAAGCACTTTGACCTCATGATCTCCTCAGTTACATGTTGAGCAACTTCTGGATTAGTTTTGATTGGATCCTTTCCTAAATTTGGACATGAACCGAGATCCAAGGGATTCCTGTTGGCAGACATCAGTTAGTGTTCTTCGTTTGTAAACACAATTCATCACAGCTGTAAAAACTACAGTCTCTAAACTTGGAAGACAGATTTAAAGTGTTTGTCCCAACACCCTCAGCTGCCCTGTAATATTAGTTTGGTTTCTATAGAGCAACATATAAAGTTCAGTGATTATAAGATTAAAGGTTTATCATAGTACTTCATCAGATTCATGCTGTTAGAATGATGAGAAAATAAAAGAAATAAAGTAACACAGGCTGCTCAGATGTTCATTCTGAAAGCAAAAAGAACCAAGTCTGTGTGAACTCCAAGTCAGTTTTTAAAATAACAAATTGTTAGATCCCCCCAGAGTATGAGGAAGTAACAGCAATAAGTACGGAGCTAAGAAACAAACCCGACCAGAATTCTTAAAATAATGTCCAACCATCCTTCTTCTGATTATCCGGGGCCACGGGATAAACAATGATTTAAAAATCTAAGCAGATGGCTAAGTTGCTATAACTAAAGAAAAGAAATTAATGGATGTTGGAAAGAAAATTAATCTTTAGCAAACAAACCAAAGAACATCTAAGGTGAGTGTAAGATGATGAATGTAAGGATTCCCAATCATGCTTCAGTAAGAAATGTAAGAAATGTACCCATGATACACATGTAGGAACCTGTTACATAAAACATGTAGAAAAGAGAGATAATAGCAGGTGTTTCATTTGACAAAGATTTACCTCAGTTTTCTCCTCCTTGAGCTGCTTTACCAACTGGAAGACATAAGAGAGATAAAAACAAAGATCACAGCTATGAAAAGGAAGTGCAAGATGTTTTTTGGAAGAAAAAAAAAATCCCCACTTCACTAAAGCTCCAGTTAAAGCTCCAATTTATTTAAATACAACTGTATTGTATTACTGCTTAATGCAAACAAACAAAAACTCTAGAGAATCAATTGAATGTAAAACAAACATTGAAACATTTAAATGTCCATGTAAGGATTCCCAATCATGCTTGAGTAAGAAATGTACCCATGATGCACATGTAGGAACCTGTTACATAAAACATGTAGAAAAGAGAGATAATAGCAGGTGTTTCATTTGGCAAAGATTTACCTCGGTTTTCTCCTCCTTGAGCTGCTTTACCAACTGGAAGACAGAAGAGAGATAAAAAACAAAGATCACAGCTATGAAAAGGAAGTGAAAGATGTTTTTTGGAAGAAAAAAAAATCCACACTTCACTAAAGCTCCAGTTAAAGCTCCAATTTATTTAAATACAACTGTATTGTATTACTGCTTAATGCAAACAAACAAAAACTCCAGAGAATCAATTGAATGTAAAACAAACATTGAAACATTTAAATGTCCATGTAACTCCTCCCAACAACAGTTTAAAGTCTTGTCTGTTTATAATTTCTCTGTTTTATTACAGTGGAGTTGTTTCTTATGACCTGAATATTGCCTAAAATATTGCTGCTCACAGCTTGTGAACATCTGCTCTGCCACCTCATAGCACCTCTTAGTCTGTAAACATGAGCCCACCAAGAAAAATCTAAATCAAAAAGGTTACAGTGTCAGACTTTAGCTGTTAGTCAGGTGAACCACCAGTGCACATGACTCTAACAGCTCCACACTCCATAAAGTGTTCTGCAGACCTTAAAGCTAACAGGTGGAGTTTCCTGTTTCATCATTGAAGAACCACTGACTGCTTCAGAGACAGACAGTGAAAGTGGGAAGTATTTCCTTGTTTTTCTTTTCAACATGAAACTCATTGTTGCAGCTATAGTTCGCTAACAAACACTAATGTCAGTCTATTAGCACCAACCAACCAAACCAGTGAGGTCACGTATTGTACTCACACAAGATGGATCTACACACATTCTAACAAACTATAACAGAGAACACTTATTTCTTAAATCCAGCCTTACAGACAGAGTTAAATCTGCTTTAACACTGTCTGCAGTTTTTGAGAGTTTGGCTCCATGGTTTAATATTTCATGTCTACATTAAAGTCAGAGTTTTCTGTGTCACAAATGTGTCTCTCTTTTTACCTGGTAATCGTACCTCACTAAAACCACTGAATGGTCAGTGTGCATCCAAAAACATAAATACTGCTGAGTCTCTTTTACACTGCAGCTATTAGAACACAAGTCACACAGCAAGAATATTTGTTCAGTCTAATTAAATTCACTTGTGTGAGCAATTTCTCTTTTATCAGACTGTGGGGCAGTGACCTTTATTGTTTAAATGGATCCAGTACAAATCTAATGTGCAGTCGTCACCTTAGACAGAAACACAGAGAGTGCTTAGAGATACAATAATGAACTGGAATTAAAATGTTTCTTTTACTGGTTTGTGTGGTAAATATCCAAGTTAATGGTTTTCTGTATTTGTGTTTGAAACACTTTTGCATTTGGATTTGATGTTTTTTTTATGTTTAGAAGGAAATTCAGGAGGATTATAACAGAGAGATGAAATCCCTGATTTCTGGAGTTTAGTTTTTTCAGCTGATTGTATAAGTCTTAATACTTTTCCTTTAACAGCAGGTGAGAGGACACGTGACTGGAGACGTGCTCTTTTATAAGACATGATATAACAATACATTCACAAACTTACTAAAGAAAAAAAAACAGTTTAAATGTGAATTAAAACACGTGTTATGTAAATATAAAGTGTTTAATGACGTTTTTAAGTTTTAAGTTTGAAAACAGTGAGAACAAACTTGAGCTTCACTAACAGTTATTTGGTGTCTGAGGTTTGTTCTCACGTGTGATTATAATCTGAACACGTAGAAAACAGAGATAATAGCAGGTGATTGATTTGGGTGACAAAGATTTACCTCATTGAGATTTTTCTCAGTTTTTGTCTTCTCCTTCTCGAGCTGCTTTACCAACTAAAGGACAGAAGAGAGATGAAGAAAAAGATCACAGCTATGAACTTAAATATGTTTTTGTGCTGGAAAATTAATGTTTGTGAAGAAATTCCAAATTTGGATTGTTTACAAAGAGATAAAAGAGAGATGACAGCAGCGAACTGCTTTGGGTGAAAAGATTTACCGCTTTGAGTTTTCTGTCAGTTTCATCATTCCTCGTCTTCTCAGCCTGGAGCATCTTTACCAAACAGCAGAGAGAAATGAAAACATCAGTATATTTTTAATGGAAATATTCTTCTAATTACTTTTGCAATATCCTAATTTATTTAGATTAGTTTATTTCTTGATGTAGTAAAACAGCTGTCATTCTTATATAGATCACCAGTGAAAGGTTTTAGAACACATGTTATTTTTAAATGTTTAACTGACATTTAATGAGCTCCTTGATTATTATTAACACATGCTCTTTTTTGTCTGTCTTATTTATTTATTTAGTTAGTTAGTTTTTGATGGATGGATATTTATGGGTTTGTTGGTTGGTTTATGCTGGAATCATCTTTTCTCTGACTGACTGACATTAAACAACATGGAAAAAAGTCTCATGCTTTGACATTTTGTGAGCGCTTTCTGTCATTTTTCAGGCCTGCTTATAGAAAAATATGACTAAAACAACTCATGTATTTGAATTTTAGTTATTTAATTAAAAACTTCCCATCGATCAATTTTCTTACACTGATCCAATTTACATTAATCAATTCATTAATCAATGCCTTTATTTAAATATGAGTACTGGGGCTAACACTACTGTGCTATGGGGTATTTTTTAACTTGTGTTTCTTGTTTCTCAATAAAAAGTAAAAAAATTAGCAGGTTGGTCACATCAAAGAAATCATATTAGCATCATAATTTCCACTAACGACTGCACATTAAGCAGAAAGTCACAGAGGGACATAATGAGCGTGCAGGTCTATGATCATTGGTATAGCAGCCATCACATACGTCCATGTTTATCTGTCTTCTGAGCAACGCTTTCAGATTGAGTCTTCACTATTGGGGTTGGCACAGCTCCGCTCTGTGTACTTTGAATTCAGTTTATGAACTTGAACCACAACAAATAATGCTCCCATTTACTCTGACATCTGACAGCACATTTCTTATTATTGTCAACATTTAAAGAATAATTATGAATTTAAATATAACCACAACTTTTATAAGGATACTGTAGCATCTCTTAAATGAAATGAACATCTGCAATAGTCTTACTCTTGTGTTTATCTTTTCACACAGTTAATCCAATAAAACATAACAATAAAATAATAAAAATAAACTTCCTCTTGTTTCTACTTGTTTCTGTCAACCTATGACAGCAGCACCATCACACAAAGCAAAGAAATCATGCATGTAAAGTGAAACAACACTGCTTTTTGTCTGAATGAAAAGCTGGAACAGAGCTGATCCTCTACATCAGACATCAGGCAGAATGTGGACCAGATCTGGACCCAGTGTAGAGATCTCTCTGTAAAGTTGTCTCTGTTGAGACTGTTCAGTCGGGATTTAAACCGAAAAGGAACAATTCAAGCGTTTTATCTCTTTCATTAATTTTTCTGAAGTTAAGCACTTATAATAAATATGGACAGTTTTCATATTTATTTGGTGCGATATCTGTTCAGTTTTATGTTGTGTCACCAACAACTGTTTTTGAATTATTTGTTAAAAGGTTTTGAAATGAACAATCATATGAAAACATCTGGGAACATCTCTCCCTGCATAAAAATTCACTCTTCATTCAACAAAAAGATAACAGTGGCATGTATTTCATTTCCTCCTCATTTCCTCCATCTGAGTACTGTGGGGTTTCACAAACATCTATTTTTAGTGAAGCAGTATTTAGACGTACAGAATGGAGTTAGATGTAAAAGCTGGCTGTGCAACAATTTGGGTATCGTTGTAATTTTACTGATTTGAATGCATGGAACTGGTCAATACTGATTACTTGCAACACTAAATCAGTTGGATTAGCTTGTTAAGCCTTGAACTTCATAGGCAAGCATGTCCAATCATACTGTTCAGTGTCTTTGACACTGAACAGTGACAGCATTGGATCCTCAAAGTAATTCTCAAAAGATTGTCAGTACTGTGGTTCAGGGGGAGGCTGCAAAAAGATCTCTCAGGGGTTTAAACTCAGTTTCATCTATAAGGACAGTAATCAGGAAATAGAAGAGCACAGGCACAGCTGTGGTTGAACCCAAGTCAGGCCAAGAAAATTACAGGAGCTGCATATGCAGCGCACTGTCAGAATGAATCACTTCCAAGACCCTGCAGAGCATCTTGATGTTGTATTTGTACATATGTATGGAAGGCTAATGAAAAGAAGGCCTTTCTGCATTCACACCACAAACAGAATCGCTTGTTGTATAAAAGCTCATTTAGATGAGACAGATTGACACGGTGCTGTGGAAGAATAACACCACATTCCCCTGACTTGGATGTCATTGAAATTTTGTGGGATGATTTGAATCAGGCTGTTGATGCTTTTTTATATGGAAGAAGGATCAAACATGCCTTCATCTAGGATCCAGACACTCATCAAAGGCTATCTGAGGTGTCTTGAATTATATTTGCAAATAAAGCTCAATTAAGAGTTGATGTGCTTAGGGGTTAACAAAAATAATGAGACATTATGATCATCTGGATCTTTGCATCAAGAGGTTTTCTCTAACTCTAACTCTCTAAATTTCAGTTTAATAATAATAATAAAAAAATCAGTGTGTGGTGGGTAATGTTTATTTATATTGTACAGTTTGATGTAAATACTGACACTAACTGTATATGTTCTGAATGACAATAATGTGGCTATTCTGTATTACCAAAGAGAGCCGAGTCAGCAAATTCTCATTGAGTATAAAGGAAACACAAACCTCCCAATTTTTGGACTCCACCTGCTTCTTCAGATTCTCTGCTGTGTCTTTCACAGCCTGGAGCTGAGCGATGATGTTACTATCTGTCTCACCCTGGAGCTGAAATGTTACATTAGGAAAGAGCAGAAGAAAGAGATGATTATGTTTAAGACAATAATGATAACACAACCAGAGTCAAATAAAAGCTGTATTATGTAAATATTGTTCATCAGTGCTGCTGATTTAATGAATTATGTAAAACGCTGCATCCAGATGATTTAAATTTAATATAAATGTATTCATTTATATTGAAGAGTCTGACACTGAGTAAATATTGATGTATGTAATTATTCTATTCATAAATAGAGTTCAGTAAAGTCAGTAAATTCAGAATGTTTATAACAGAAAAAACAAACCTGAAGCTGCTCCACCTTCTCTGCTGTTTTTTTGTCCTGCTCGAGCTGTTTGATGATTTCACTGTCTGTCTTACCCTTGAGCTGAAATGTTACATGAGGAAAGAGCACAAGGAAGAAATGTTCATGTTTAAGACACAATCATGATCACACAACCAGAGTTAAATTAAATCTGTAAATAAAAGCTGTATTATGAAAATATAAGTTGGAAAATATAAATAAATATTTGTAAATAACTGAAGATGGTAAGGAAATATCTTAGTTTCAATGTAGTGTCTCTAAAACTAAAACCAGGTTTTACTTTTTACTTACTAATACTATGCACACACAGCCCATTGTTCATCAGTGCTGCTGATTTAATGAATTATGTAAAAAGCTGCGTCCAGATGAACAGAATCAACTTTTTGGGAATATGCGTGGACAATTATTTTCCTATATACTTACATATATATGTCCTGGATTTTTTTTTTATTCAACTGAGACACAGAGATTTCAATTTAATATAAATTTATTCATTTATATTAAAGAGTCTGACGGTGAGTAAATATTGATGTGTGCAATTACTCTATTCATAAATAGAGTTCAGTAAATTCAGAATGTTTATAACAGAAAGACAAACCTGAAGCTTCTTGAGCTTCTCTGCTGTTTCTTTGTCCTGCTCGAGCTGTTTGATGATTTCATGTGTCTTAACCTGAAATGTTATATGAAGAAAGAGCAGACGGAAGAAATGTTCATGTTTAAGACACAATATTAATAACACAATAGGATTTAAATAAAGCTAGAAATAAAATCAGTTTTATGTAAATATAAGCTGGATAATATAAATTAATATTTGTAAATAACACTAAGGAAATATATTCGTTTCAATTTAGAGTTTCTAAACCTAAAACCAGCTTTTACTTTTCCCTTACTAATAATATGCACACTGTGGGAATTATATCATTTTTATATCATGTTTACACACACAGACATCACATAGATGTATTTCTATGGTAAAGGTGAAACATATTTTGCTTTATGCTTGCTTAGCAACTAGTGATGCAGAAGGTGTTAAAGATAAGCATGCCATGAATGAGTCGACAGGAAACATCTGGGGGGTGAGACAGCCATATAGGGCAAAATGTTGTTGAACACGGAAACTTGTTTAAATATCATTAATTATAAATTATGCCTGTTATATTCTTTATTGACGCGAGAAGGGGCGTGAACCCTTCTCGCGTCAAAGTATGCTTTGAGCGGAAATCTGTGTTGACAATGTAGTGCTGTGTATCTTCCCACACGTGTGTTTAATAAATTGAATAAATGCTTAAATAAAAAGGATATAGAAGAATAAACATGATATAAAAGTTATATAATTCCCACAACACATCAGTTCTGCTGATTTTTTTTAAATTAATTATATAAATCTACTGTTCATAAGGTTGGGAAACCTGCAGTCAGCTGAAACTGAATAAGTTACTTGGATGAGTGACAAAACATTTCTCCCACTGAAAACGCTACGTCCAGATGAACAGAATCAACCTTTTGGGATTATGCATGCACACTGTTTTTTCTTATATTCTTACATGTATATATCTGGGATTTTTTTTATATATAATTTAGATGCTAAGATTTAGATTTATTGATTCATTCATAATGTACAGTCTGATGGTGAGTAAATATTGATGTGTGCAATTATTCTATTCATAAAGAGAGTTGGGTCAGTAAATTCAAAGTGTTTATAATGGAAACACGAACCTCCTGATTTTTTTTCTCCAGCTGCTTCAGTTTCTCTGCTGTTTCTTTCACCTCCTGAAGCTGATTGATGATGTCAGTATTCTCCTTCCACTGCAGGTGAAATGTTACATGAAGAAAGAGCAGAAGGAAGAAATGTTCATGTTTAAGACACAATAATGAAACACGACCAGAGTCACATTAAAGCTGCATTATGTAAATATAAGGGAGCTGATGTAGCATGATGCTAACAACATTAAGTGTTGTGGGATGATGTCAACAATCTTGCAGTGGTAGGATTTCAAAGTTGTGTTTGGTTAATGACACACAAACTGCTGCTGGACAAAACTGCAGGAATATAAGTGCACAGCTCTGTGATCATTGGGAGGATGACAGCATCACATGTGTCCATGTTTACCTCTGTCTGCTGAGAGATGCTTTCACTGACCTTTGAGTCCAGTGTAGGAAATATTTCCATCAGCTTCTGAATGAATTCATCCTTCTCCCTCTCAGATTTGATCATCTGTCAGAAAAAAAGACAGACAGATGTTGATGTTTCTGCAGCACTTTGTTGATAAAAGTGACAAAATTATTGAAGCTTCACACTGTGAGCAACATGTTTCCAACCATAATCAGTCTGATTGGTGGTTTTCTTTTTTTAAATGATACACACTGTATAGAATAAAATTTCTCTACTTTGTCTAAGAGAAACCAAGATTGCGTCAGTGTGTACGGCCTGCCATCCGACTCTGTACTAGTGTTTTATTTTGTTTATTTGTCTTAAAAATGCTAACTTGTAGCTTGTTCCACAATTCCTGTCAGGAATATTAAACAAATATGTAAGACTGCTTTCCTCCATTTGCGCAACATATCTAAAGTTAGAAATATCCTGTCTCATAGTGCCGCTGAAAAACTAGTTCATGCATTTATTACTTCCAGGCTGGACTACTACAGGCTGGACATTATTATCAGGATGTCCTAAAAACTCGCTGAAAAGCCTCCATTTAATCCAAAATGCTGCAGCAAGAGTACTGACAGGGACTAGAAAGAGAGAGCATATTTCTCCTGTTTTGGCTTCCCTTCATTGGCTTCCTGTTAAATCCAGAATTGAATTCAAAATCCTGCTCCTCACATACAAGGTCTTAAATAATCAGGCCCCGTCTTATCTTAATGACCTTGTAGTACCATATCACCCTATTAGAGCACTTCGCTCTCGCTCCGCAGACCTACTTGTTGTTCCTAGAGTATTTAAAAGTAGAATGGGAGGCAGAGCCTTCAGTTTTCAGGCCCCTCTTCTGTGGAACCAGCTTCTAGTTTGGGTTCAGGAGACAGACACTATCTCTACTTTTAAGATTAGGCTTAAAACTTTTCTTTTTGGTAAAGCATATAGTTAGGGCTGGACCAGGTGACCCTGAATCCTCCCTTAGTTATGCTGCAATAGACGTAGACTGCCGGGGGATTCCCATGATGCATTGAGTTTTTCCTTTCCAGTCACCTTTCTCACTCACTATGTATTAACAGACCTCTCTGTATTGAATCATATCTGTTATTAACCTCTGTCTCTCTTCCACAGCATGTCTTTATCCTGTCTTCCTTCTCTCACCCCAACCGGTCGCAGCAGATGGCCGCCCCTCCCTGAGCCTGGTTCTGCCGGAGGTTTCTTCCTGTTAAAAGGGAGTTTTTCCTTCCCACTGTCGCCAAAGTGCTTGCTCATAGGGGGTCATATGATTGTTGGGTTTTTCTCTGTATCTACTGTACAATATAAAGCGCCTTGAGGCGACTTTTGTTGTGATTTGGCGCTATATAAATAAAATTGAATTGAATTGAAGGATAAGTCTTGTTAGTGCTCGATCACTAACAAATAAAACTTTCATTCTTAAGGACTTCTTCACGAATCAGGAACTGCATCTAATCCTTGTGGCAGAAGCCTGGCAGGTGAGTCCAGCTGTTTTATGGAACCTTTACCTTCAGACTGTGAATATCTTAATTTAAATATCTTTTATTTATTTTTATTTTTTTAAGGATTTTTAACAGTTGTTGTGCCAGCCTGTTTTAAACATGCTGTTGTACAGCCTGTATTTAAAAAACCTAATCTCGAGTTCTCTTCTCTCCCAAATTTCAGGCCTATTTCAAAGCTTCCTTTCCATTTTGGGAAAGATTGTATTTGTTCAACTGCAATATTTTGTAAATGGACGATGTATTCTTGAGAGGTTTCAGTCTGGTTTAAATCTTCTTCACAGCACTGAAATGACAATTTTAAAAGTTCTTAGTGATCTTTTATTAGCCACTGACTCAGGAGACTCAGCTCTGTTTCTGCTTTTGGATCTGACCGCTGCCTTTAATACTGTTGACCACAGCCTCTCCATCTCATGATTGGAGCATTGCAGCACCAAGGTCCTTCCATCAGAGTGGTTCAGGTCTTACCTGTCTGACAGGACTTTCTCTGTGAGCTTTGGAGATTTTATCTCTTCCTCAGCTCCCCTTACTTGTGGTGGCAAATTTTATTATCTATTTATATGCTGCTTCCAGGTCTATTTTTTGGAAAATATAACATGTTTCCATTCATATCTCAATGACACTCAGATCTGTCTTCAACTGAACAGAAACTGTTCTGCCCTACCTGAACCCTTACTTCAGTGTCTTGGTGAAGTTAAAGCCTGGATGTCTTCTAACTTCCTTAACTTTAATGAGAACAAAACCAAAGTGATAATTTTTGGACCAAGTTTCAATCCCAGCACGTCTCTTGTTAACCTGCACAGTATTGAGCCTTTTATTAAATTGCATGCCAAAAATGTGGGGGTTATAATTGACAGAAAGTTTGCATTTGAAAAAACAGATTAGCCCTGTTGTACAGCGGTCTTTTTTCAACCTTATATCTATGTCTGAAATCATTTTTATCTTTTAAAAGCTTTGAAAGGAGGATCCATGCTTTTATTACATCCCAGCTGGAGACCAGCTGCAGTTGCTCCAGATGCTGCAGCTCGTCTTCTGACACGAACTAAAAGACTTGAACATATTTCCCCGGTGCTTGCCTTCACTTCAGAATTCATTTTAAATTTGATTGTTACAGGTAATAAACAGAAATAAATAAACAGAAGCTTTAAATCTCACCTGCTATTTGATCAGGTGTGTGATAGCATCAATATTTAATGTGAAATAAACTCAAATTTCAACAACACAAAATGCTGTCAGTTTAAGAAAAATCTACATTAGACCAAATATTAAGCTCTGATAGATTCTACATATCAAAGTTAGAAAACATTTTCTACTTTACTGAAGAGTTGATTGTACAGTGTTTCATCGTCCTTCATCAACATCTTAAAATCCCTGTACAGGGAGGAAGGTGACTGTTTATTTACTGAGATCAACAGCAGCATGTATAGCTTCTAAATTTGTATTTAAAATATATTTTACACCTTTACATTTAGTTGTATTTATTTATTTATTTATTTATTTATTCATTCATTCATTCATTCATTCATTCATTCATTCATTCATTCATTCATTCATTCATTATTTATTTATTTATTTATTTATTTATTTATTTATTTATTCATTCATTCATTCATTCATTATTTATTTATTTATTTATTTATTTATTTATTCATTCATTCATTCATTCATTCATTCATTCATTCTTTATTTATTTATTTATTTATTTATCTAAATAGTCTGTTAGTGTGTAAATACTGATTTTTACTATTATTTTATTCATAAAGAGAGCCGAGTCAGCAAATTCAGAATATTTATGATGAAAAGACAAACCTGCTGATTTTTGGACTCCAGCTGAATCTTCAGGATCTCTGCTGCTTGTTTCAACTGCTGGAGCTGATGGATGGTTTCAGTTTCCTCCTCAGACTGCAGGTGAAATGTTACATGAAGAAAGAGCAGAAGGAAGAAATGCTCTCTACTGAGATCAACAGGAGACTTTCCAGATTGAAATCTAAACTGGAAAACTGAAACTTGTTGCTTCTAACATGTGAATGACAAACGAATCAGGAATGATCCTTTTACACAGCAGTGAGTCTGCTCCTCTCCATCAGCCTACGACAGCAGCACCATCACACAAAGCCAACAAATCATGTATGAACAGTGAAGCAGCAGCGATTTAGTTTAATGAAAAGCTGAAACAGAGCTGATCCTCTACATGATCATAAACACCAAAAGTGACGTTTCTGCTTTGACTGTCATGGTCCTGAGTCAGTGACGCAGTGGTTCCAGGTCTCTGGACTTTATAATGTTTGAATATTCTATGTTGTTTCATTTATATTATGCTTTAAGTGTGTTTAGGTTAGAATAATCCCTCCCTCTGTGTTCCCCATCCTCTTGTGTCTAGTTCTGTTTGTTATTTGTGTCTCAGTCTTGTCTCCATACGTATTTGCCTTTCTGGTCCCCAGTCATGTCTCTCCGTCTCATTTGCACTCAGTGTGTCTCAGTGTGTGTTTCTCATGTTTCCTGTTTTATTTCAGTCTCCTGTCCTGTGTGCATCATGTCGTACTGCCGAGTCTATCCAGTCTTTTAAATCACGTCTTAAAACTTGTTTTTTTACTTTGGCTTTTGATTCTGTCTAGTTGGCTGATCTAGCTTGTTGTGTTGTTACCTATTGTTTCTTGTCCTCTTTTATCGTTTGTTTTAACTGTCTCATGCTTTTACTGACTGTGAAGCACTATGGTCAACACTGTTGTTTTAATATGTGCTATATAAATACATTTTGATTTGGTTTGATTTGATTTGATGTCCAGCTGTGTTCCCCGGGTGTCTCCTCTCTGCCCTGATGTCCTCTTGTGTATATGATGTCTGTGTCTCCGTCTATTTGGTGTTGTGAGCTCGGTCTAGCTGTGTGTCTTGTCTGTTTAGAAAGTGTCTGTAGTAGTATTTCAAAGAGTTAGTTCCCAGTTCATGTTCACATCACCTGTTTTTTGGGAATTTAGCAATAAAACTATTTCCAGCACAGTTTTGCCTGAGAGTCAACAACTCTGCCTCCCACAGAAAATTTACCATGACATTGACTGATGTTTGGTTGTAGACTGCCTCAATATCATGTATAGATGATATATTTAGACCCTTAGATTTAGATTTGTTTATTTTTTGTTTATACTGTAAAGTCTGCTGGTGAGTAAGTACTGATGTGCACTTTTATTCTATTCAATTATAGAAAAATGGAAAGACAAACCTCATAGTTTCTCAGAGTTTGGGGCTCCAGCTGTTTCTTCAGGCCTTCTGCTTTTTGTTTCACCTGCACGAGCTGTGTGATGATATCAGTGTTCTTCTTCCACTGCAGGTGAAATGTAGCATGATGTTAACAACATTAAGTGTTTTTTATTTATTTTTACTTATATATAAGGAACCCCATTAGCTTCCACAACAGTGATTGCTGGTCTTCGTGCACAATGCATACAAATCAAAAACCCTCTTACAGTATTTACAATAATTAAAAACTGTGTAAATAGATTTTTTTTTAAATTAGGAATAGTAGCTAGTTCTCTAATTGCATAAAACAGTTTATTCCACTTAAAATATGCTCTCGGTTGATGAAAGCATTAAAATATTTTGGCAAAAACTCAGGATATAAATTAAATATCGTAAAGACTCAAGTACTCTGTCTGAATTGTTTCCCCAAAGAATCAATTCAAAATGAATATAAACTAAAATGGGACTCAAATAAGATCAAATATTTAGGTGTCTATCTAACTAGTGAAATAAGTACACTATACGAGGCAAATTATGTAAAGATTAGTAATACAATCCAAAAAGATTTGATTAAATGGGCTCCGCTTGTCATGGACCTTAGCTCAAGAATAGAGGTAATAAAAATGAATGTGCTTCCCCGACTGCTGTATCTATTCACTTCATTGCCAGTCCATATACCAGATGCACAATTTGGTAGATGGGATAAATTAGTTAGTAGATTTATTTGGAAAGGGACAAAGCCAAGAATAAGATTTAAAATACTCCAATTAAGAAAAGAAAAAGGAGGACTTGCCCTCCCGAATTTCAAGGAATATTTCTATGCAGCCCAGCTGAGATATATTGTTTGCTGGTGTTCACCAGATTACACCTCAAAATGGAAGGATATGGAGATAAATTATTGCTTATCATGTCATCCACAAGCAAGATTGGGAGAAGAAACTATCCAGTCTACGAACACAAATCTCATTACTGAATTCACTATTAAACTCTGGTGGATTATAGTGAAGAAATATAGAATTATAGAAGACTGTAAATTGCTGATTTGGCCTGCATATTCTCGAAAATTCCAAAGTGGACAATGGGATAGTACATTTTTAAGATGGGTCAATAAAGGAATTACAGCAATGTGTACATTAATAGACGGGACAACATTCAAATCCTTCGAGAATCTACAGAGACAATTTGGACTGGATAAATCAGATTTATTTAGGTATTTTCAATTAAGACATTTTTACAATACAGAAATTAGGAAGAAGTTCTTGAGAGAAGGAAGCCATATAATAGAAATAATAACAGGTGCATATAAAAATCCTCCATCAAGAATTTTATCGAAATTATATAATGGCCTGCAAAATTTGAATAGGAATGAAACATTATATATCAAACAAAAGTGGGAATCGGAATTACATCTTGAGTTGTCAGAGGATGACTGGCGATCCGTATGTCTCACACAGCATAATTCCACTAGCTCTAGACGATGGAGAGAATATGGCTGGAAAAATGTGATTAGGTTCTTTATTACTCCTTATATCAAAAGCAAGCAGCTGAAAACACCCCAACAATGCTGGAGATTATGTGGAGACTGGGACGCCAATCATTCTCATGTGTTTTGGAAGTGTAAAAATATCAAACCTTACTGGGAAAGCATTGCGGTAACAATGACGAAAGTGCTGGGGTATGACGTGCTGTGTGAGGCACGAGTAATGTATTTTGGAATATGGGAAAATGTAAGAAAGGAGGACCATTACTTGTTTAAAATTATGTTGTTGTCAAGCAAAAAGGTAATAACAAAAAACTGGCTGAAAAGTGACCCTTTAAAATTGGAAGAATGGACAGATGTAATCGAGGACATGTATATAATGGAGAAGATGACCTACACTTTGAGACTGAAATCTGACAAACACCGAAAACAGTGGACAAAATGGATAGCTTATAAGACTCATTCAGCCCCATAGGGCAGGGACCTCTCCTCGTTGTTGTTGTTTTTTTGTTTTTTGTTTTTTTCCCTTTTCCCCTCTTCCACAGATTGGGTGTTCTTTATTTTTTTCTTTATTTTTTTTTTGTGTTCTTTTTTTTGTGTTTTTGTTTGCATGTACTATAAAATTGGAAAAAGTACTAAATAAAAAGTTTAAAAAATTTAAAAAAAAAAAAAATATATATGCTCTCAATATAACGATTTTTTAAAAAATTGGTTTTGGATCAAGGAATTACTAAATTGCAGTTTGTTACACACTGTGTAGCATGATTGTGTATTTCATACGATACTGCAGCTGAGCAGAGAAAAGATGTGTTGTGTTTAACAGTGTTGCTTTCTTTATAAATAAAAAGAAGCCAAAGTGTAATTTAGTTTGTACTGGAAGCCAAAAACATTTATTATCTATTTGATCGTGCATTAATAACATCTTATTTAGAAGGAGCATTTCCTAACCACAGCTATGGCCTGTCTCATTTTCTTAATGACAGAGTCTATATGTTGAGACCATGAGGTGGTGATTTATAGTAACACCAATTAGTTTAATCTGGGTGACCTGTTCTTATACTGATCCAGCTATGGAGACAATCAGCTGTGGACTGTTGACTAAACGTAGTCTACTTCCAGTTAACATAGATTTAGGTTTAGATTAACTAGAATCATGTTATTTTTACTTATCCAGTAAAACACGTTCAGCAAATCTTCTTGTAATATGCTGGACAATTCTGAATTATTGCTAGCTGAATAAAACATGGTGGAATCATCGAAGTACATTACAAGATGAGATTTGCCCAAGATGTGGCAGATCATTAATGAAAACTGAATAGAGAAGTGGACCGAGGCAGCTGCCTTGGGATGGACCACAGTTCATATCGCAGCTATCTGAGAAATAACCATTATAATAAACCTTTTTCCTTTTTCCAGACAAATAACTTTTCATCCAACACAGAGCAGCTGGTGACCAGTGGTGGGCAAGTTACTTTGAAAAATTAATTACAGTTACTAGTTACGTCTACAAAAAAGCAGCTGCTTGCCAAAACTGCAGGAATATAAGTGCACAGCTCTGTGATTATTAGGAGGATGACATATGTCCATGTTTGCCTCTGTCTGCTGAGCGATGTTTTCACTGACCTTTGATTTTAGTGTAGGAAATGTTTTCATCAGCTTCTGAATGATATCATCCTTCTCCTTCTCAGATTTGATCATCTGTCAGAAAGAAAGACAGATGTTTATATTTCTGCATCAGACATGATCTGATTTTCTCACCTAGTAAAGGAATATTTAATATATCAGTCTACTCTTCATTCTATCAGACACAGTTTTCACAGCTCGTACATTTTCTTTTTACACACATATGTAAGCATTGAGCCAAATTTAGTAATGCCAACATATTAAACGAACAATATTTGTCTCTTATATATGATCCATCTATATATACACTGTCAAAAGTACTTGAGTGTCCTTGAGTGAAGATTTAAGGTGATATGAAATATAAATAACTGCAACTGAAATCTTTGACACAGAGTTCAGCTTCACTTCTCCCTGTTGGAAGCAGATTGTGAACCATATGACTTTATAGCAGGTTTTTCTGAAATCTGTTCAAGCAAACTGACCTACAGGACACACTGCTGGCTAACTGGTGTTTTTATTTTTATCTGGATGATTCAGCATCACCCAGACACCTGTCAAAGTCCTGGATATACAGCGGTCACAGAACATCTTCGCATTAGGCTTATTATCATCTCACTGTCCAGTGTTGCTGATGTGATGATTGTTTTCTACATTAGAAACATTAGCTGATGGATTTAAAGATGAACTTTGATAAAGATGTCTCACACCAAATGTTTTCCTTAATTGAACAACAATCTCTCATGAGTGAACAGCTTCATTTAAATCAAGTTTAGATAACAGTGAAACTGCTAATGGTAATTTATATTTCCAGTTTATGATGTGTTCATGTAAACTCTGTAATCTGTGAACTTTCTATTTTAATTTTTACTGTTATTAAAATGATTGATGACTGTAGCTGTAACTTACTTGAACTAATGATCAGATTTAAAACAAACTAACTGTAAACTGTGTTAAAGGTCATGACTCACTCTGTGTAAATAAATCTCAAAAAATCTGTTTGATTTATTTTTTCACAACACCCACATCAAAAAAATATCTGCTGTGACTGATGTTTGGCTGTAAACTGTCTCAACGCGTTTAAACTCAAAGATCCAAAGATTCTGTGATAATATGCATATCACAGAATCTTTGTGATATGCTAATAATAACTCACTAATAATATGCATAGAGACTTTTTTATGTTCTTAAATAAATATAGCCTAGAGTTTTTTTTTCTACACATATTGTAGAAAAATACTGGTGTGCACTTTTATTCTACAAATTCAGTCAACAAACTCATAATGTCTATGGAAACACAAACCTCACGACTTCTGAACTCCAGCTCAGCCTTCAGGTTCTCTGCTGTTTGCTTCACATCCTGGAGCTTTTTGCTGATGTCAGGATTCTTCTTCCCCTGCAGATGAAATGTTACATTTAAGACACAATAATGAAACAAAACCAGAGTCACATTAATGCTGCATTATGTAAATATAAGGGAGCTGATGTAGCATGATGCTAACAACATTAAGTGTTGTGGGATGATGTCAATAATCTTGCAGTGGTACGATTTCAAAGTTGTGTTTGGTTAATGACACACAAACTGCTGCTGGACAAAACTGCAGGAATATAAGTGCACAGGTCTGTGATCATTGGGAGGATGACAGCATCACATATGTCCATGTTTACCTCTGTGTGCTGAGAGATGCTTTCACTGACCTTTGATTCCAGTGTAGGAAATGTCTGCAGCACCTTCTGAATGATTTCATCCAGCTCCATCTCAGATTTGATCGTCTGTCAGAAATAAAGACAGATGTTGATGTTTCTGCTGTGCTTTGTTGATAAAAGTGACAAAATTATTGAAGCTTCACTGTGAACAACATGTTTCCAGCCATTGTGTCCTCTTACTCAATCTGATTGGTGCAGTTATTTAAATGATTAATTTAATTACAGTCACAAACTCACTAAACTAAAGTCAATTTATTTCTTCAGCACTTTATTTAAATACAACAAATGAGGGTTGATGCTACTCTGCTCCAGGTTATGGCCTTGAAAAATAATTGCAGATTCTGATGCCAGAAAAAACATATTATTTCTGTCAATGTGAATTTTATAGAATAATTAAGGATTCAAACAGAACCACAGCTTTTACAAGGATACTTTAGTACACAGGTGAAAACACTTCATAAAAAAACTTTTTTCTTTACCGTCAAAGATCAAACTTTTTTGTTTTGTTTTAGATCAATAAATATTAACATATTTTTTGTATTTGTGTAATGTCAGTATAAAGACAAAGAACACTGTTATGTTTTTTCATTACTTTCATGCACTAAGTTTTTTGTGTCTTTATCTAACAAGACTTCAGGAAAACAACTGTGGACTTCCACATGTGTCATCTATTGGTGCAATTTCCAGATAACTGAATGTCCCACGTTCATCAGTTCAGACAATAATACACAAGTATAAAAACATGGGAACGTACAACGTCATACTGCTCGGGAAGGAGACAGATTCTGAGTCCCAAAGAGGAACATGTTTGTGTGAAATGTGCAAAACAAACCCAGGACATCAGGAAAAGACCTTGTGTAGATGCTGACTGACACTAGAAAAACAGCGTCACCATCCACAGTAAAATGAGTCCTGTACCACGAGCTGAAAGGTTACTCTGGGAGGAGAAAGTCATTACTGCAAAACCATCATAAAAAAGTCAGACTACAGTTTGCAACATGGGGACAAAAATCTTAATCTTGATGATAAACTGTATATTTGAGGAAAAAGGAGGAACCTTTGAAGCCTCAGAACATTATCCCAACTATGAAGTGTGGGGGCGACAGCATCATGTTGTGGAGCTGCTTTTTGCTGCAGAAGGGACTAATGCATTTCTCAAAATAGATGGCACGCACATGTTTAAGCAACATCTGAAGACATCAGCCACAATGTTGAAGCTTGGGTGCAAATTGGTCTTCCGAATGGACAATAACAATAATAAGGTGTCAGAGTGGCCATCGCAAAGCCCTGATCTCAGTCCCACAGAAAATTTGTGGGCAGCACTGAAAAGGTGAGTGCCAGCAAGAAGGCCTACAAACCCGACCCAGTTACACCAGTTCTGTCTCTCAGTGAGCCCAGATTCCAGAAAACTATTGAGAAAGTTTGTGGAAGGAAATCTGAAACGTTTGGCTGTGAAACAGTTTGAGAGTAATTCTACTAAATACTAAGAAGTGCATGTATACTTCTGACTCTGATGAAAGTAATAAAAGACCCACAACAAATATCTTTCTCTATTCTGACATTTCACAAATACAAAAAATATGTTAACAAAAACGTTTACTCTGATTTGATGTTTGACAGTAAAGAAAAATGTTTTTTTTTCTGAAGTGTCTGTAAATATCTGGTTTCAGCTGCATCTTTAATAAAATGAACATGTGCAAGATTTTCACTCTTGTCTTTGTCTCTTCACACACAGTTAATCACATCAAATGTAACAATAAACAGAAGCTTTAAATCTCACTTCCACTTAATGCTATTTGATCAGGTGTGTGATAACAACAATATTTAATAAGGAATAAGTTCAAATTTCAACAACAAAAAATGCCCTCAGTTTTAAAAAAAATAAAAAATCAAACTTTCTACTTTGCTGTGGAGCAGGTTTTACAGTGTTTCATCATCTTTTACCCTCATTGTAAAATGAGGGTAAAATTCATCCATAAAAAGTTAATAAATTAAGTTTCACTTTATGCACACAGCCCAGATATTGACTGTGTGCATAAAGTGAAACAACTCTGAAAAACAACTCTCATGCCTCCGAATGAGGCAAGATTTTCTTGTAAAACAAAGGTGGGCCTGGCAAAAAAAGTTTAGGAACCACTACTGTAGACAAACACCAGGGTCCTCATCTTATACACACACACAGACAAGTCTTAAAACAAAAGTATCCACACGATACATAAAGGAGCAACATGTTCTTATCCCAAAGTGTAACATATCGACACTGTGACAAATCGTCGGTACGTTACGCTTTCACCCACCCAACATGTCTGTATGTTACACGTTTGAAAACATGAGAACCGTTCGGAATGAATCTGCACATGTACATTTATTTTACTTTATCATCACTTTGAAAAACACTGTCTGACACGATTAAGGCTGTGGTTAGGGCTGGAATAAACAGCTGGATCATGTCTTACCACCAGGAGCGCATCATAGGGACACTGAAGGTTTGTTGTAGAACCTTTCGCCTCAGGATGTGACAAAACGCTGGCATGTTACACGTTGGGAAAGTCAGCGGTCTCAAAGGAGATGTTATTATTTTGCTTCTTTGTCACTGCTTGTAAGAACCTTCTTCATGCTGTATTGATCCCTTTGCAAAGGTTTCAACTTTCTTTTAAAAAATCTCAGAAAATCACTGTGATTTATTTTTTCCACAACATCCAAAAAATCTCTGTACAGAGAAATTTCTTCTGTGACTGATGTTTGGCTGTAGACTGCCTGAACATGCAGATCTTAAACTGAGTGGGGATGGTTAGGACAATAAGACCCTGAGATCCAGCACATATTCTTACATGTACACATCCTGGATTTTTATATTTCAGACCTTCAGATTTGGTGAGTAAATATTGATGTGCATTCTATTCATGAAGAGAGTTGAGTCAGTAAATTTTGAATGTTTACAACTGAAAGACAAACCTCATGAGAATTCTTCTCCAACTGATCCTTCAGTGTCGCTGTTCTTTGTTTCAACTGCTGGAGCTGCTGTTTGATGATTTCAGTCGTCTTCTCTGACTGCAGGTGAAATGTTACATGAAGAAAGAGCAGAAGGAAGAAATGTTCATGTTTAAGACACAATAATGAAACACAACCAGAGTCACATTAAAGCTGCATTATGTAAATATAAGGGAGCTGATGTAGCATGATTCTAACAACATTAGGTGTTGTGTGATGATGTCAACAATCTTGCAATTGTAGGATGTCAAAGTTGTGTTTGGTTAATGACACAGAAACTGCTGCTGGACAAAACTGCAGGAATATAAGTGCACAGCTCTGTGATCATTGGGAGGATGACAGCATCACATATGTCCATGTTTGTCTCTGTCTGCTGAGAGATGGTTTCACTGACCTTTGAGTCCAGTGTAAGAAGTGTCTGCATCAGCTTCTGAATGAATTCATCCTTCTCACTCTCAGAGTTGATCATCTGTCAGAAATAAAGACAGATGTTGATATTTCTTCTTTATTTCGCCAGAGCTTAAATGATATTTTTACATGTTGTAGTGCCATTTTTGGGAGCATTTCAAGTTGATATACATCAATACAACAATTATAGCCCAAATTTTAATAATATGTCTGCATTAAGTGCATGGTTGAGGAGGTCCTACGAAGAGCAGGCACCCGCCCATTAGCCGATGTTGTTGCAGAAAGGCGCTTCCGCTTTGCGGGCCATATTTTACGCCTACCCCCTCATCGCCCAGCAAAGATTGCCATGACATGGCGTCCACGCACTGGCAAGCGAAAGCAAGGCTGACCAAAGACCACATGGCGTCGAACATTCATGGACGATCTGAGAACTGTCGACATTGCCTGGGACAAAGCTGAAGCAGTCGCTGCTGACCGACATCGATGGAGATCACTAGCTGCCCGATGCGCCGCCCGGCGTAGGAGGAACTAAGCTAAGCTAAGCTAAGTGCATAATAATTACATAAATTGCAGAAAAGTGCAATAAACTACAAAAAATTTAAAATCGTTTTTGTTTTTTTAACATATATTTCTAGGTAGAGAATTTTAAGAGGCTTATCCCTCAAAACTGTAAATACAAAAAAGTTGCACAAAATAGTTTCCCACCACAGAAAATTTATTTTAAGTGTCTTCATAGTTTTATTTTTGAAATACACCAATTTTTATATACTATATATAATAAATATTATAATGCAAATTTGCAAAAAGAGAGCATATGCATCAAAATAAACTATTTCCAGCAGTGCAATATGAGTCCTAAGCATCCCAGAAACAACACAGAAAGTCATAAAGTCAAAGATAACTTTTAAAAACACCAGTATAGGCTCATGAGGCCCAGATGGTAAAAAACTACATTTCCGCAAAATGATGTCACTTCCGGTTCCGGGCAGGACTTGGCAGACATGTCTATTCCAACGTAGGAAGTGTTACAAACAGCTGATCGGATCGGCAAAGCGTGTTTCTGGAATATTATGTTTTTGTTGCTGCAAGCGCTTTTTATGCAGTTTTTGCAAAGCTATATGTGGAAGGAAACCGTGACCTAGGACAAGCTGATGGCATAAGATGTAAGTACAACTCCTCCGGTTTCATGTGCAAAAAAAAAAATAATAATTTTTTAATGCCCTCTGCATTAACTCCCTTAATAATGAAGTCCTTGTAGAGTCAATTCCACATCAGTCTTTGTACTGGCCAAACCGCTCCACAGAGCGATGTCCTCTGCTCGTTACCTGATCTTTACGAGAACAGTCACGTATGAATGCTGTTTGTTGGTTGATCATCCCCCAGGAGGTGGTGAAAAAACTGACCCCTCCCACAGATATCAGCACCCCCATGTGTATCTGGCTGCTGGTCTTCCTCAATGACAGAACTCACTCTGTGAGAGTGGGAAACAGCATCTTCAACTCCACCTGTCTCTCCATTGTTTACTGAGCCCGCTGCTTTTCACGCTGCTGACACATGACTGCAGCGCTGCAACTTCCTCTAATCACATGATTAGGAACGCAAATGACACAACAGTGGTGGGTCTCATTATGGAAAACATAGATCTGTCCTATAGAGGACCGGTGCAGTGTCAACAATCCTGAATGTCACAAAGACCAAGAAGTTGATCATCAACTTCAGGACAAAACAGTCCAGTCATTCACCACTAATCACTGACAACAGAGCTGTGGAGGTAGTCAGCAGTGTCAACTTTCTGGGGGTACAGATAACTAAGAAGTTAGACTGGTCACCAAACACATCAGCACTGGTTAAACAGTCTCAGCAGTGTCTGAGCTTCCTGCTTCCTTCCAGGACTTCTCTTCCATCCATCCAGGAAGTCGAGCACAGATGCTGTCTCAGCAGAGTCCATAACATCATCAGAGACTCCGCCCACCCCCACCATGCACTGTGCTACCTGCTGCCCTCTGGAAAGAGGTTTAGCAGCATCAGGACCAGGACAGCCAGATGTTACAATAGTTTCATTCTCCAACCATCAGCACACCAACCACCCACCCTGACTGCCTCCCCCCTCCCCTCTGTCCCCCATGACTGTATATTTACAGCTGTGTCATTTCATGGCTGAAATGATGATTGTACACTTTTCTGCTGCTGTTATTGCTGTTCAATATATTAAAGGTCCTGCACAGCTTCTCTTTGCCACTAAAAATATTTCGTAATCCTAATAACATTTCTTTACCTATATTGTTACACATTTATCCAAGACTCTTATTAATATTTGAAACCTTAAGACTTATTTTTATTGATTTATTTATATGCTACAGTCTGATGACGAGTAAATGCACCACAACTTCATTCTGATGTGCACTAACTGTTCTGAATGACAATAAAGTGGTGATTCTGTTCTATTCTGATAGCTTTATACAAAGAGATTAAATCAAAGCTATTTTATGTAAATATAAGTGAGCTGATGTAGCCTGATTTAAAACAATATGAAGTGTTGTGGGACGATCTGAAAAATGTGTATAAGGTGGATTTATAAGTGCTTTTGTGGTCAATGATACAGAAACTGCAAAAATGGAAGGAAACACACATGTGTGTGGTTACACAATACAATCACACATTCATACATAAAAAATAATAAATTAAGTTCTATATAGAATTAAGAGCCTGCTATGATACAAATTACAAAAGGACGATCCCAAAGAAACACATTCATTTGCATTTCATTATTAGTTCATAATTAATTGAGTATTTTAAATTAACAGTGTTGATATAAATGAAAAAAGGAAGATGATGAGTTTCTGCATGTCAGCACTTTCTTTGGATGTAAACATGAATTATGATCTTGTTCAATATATAGAAACAGTTACTTTTATAGACTTTTGGTGTCAAATAAACAAACTAATATCTAAAGTTTGCTTCATAAATCTTTACAATACAGAGATAAAGAGAGTTGAGTAATTAAATTCTGAATGTTTATAATGGAAACACAAACCTCATGATTTTTCTCCTCCAGCTGCTTCTTCAGGTTCTCTGCTGCTTTTTTCTCCTGCTGGAGCTGATTGATGATTTCAGTATTCATGTGAAATGTTACATAAAGAAAGAGAAGAAGGAAGAAATGTTCATGTTTCAGACACAACAATGGAAACACAACCAGAGTCACATTAAAGCTCTGAATTATAGCTGTATCATGTAAATATAAGTTGGCTGATAAAAAAAGCAAATAAATTAAGACCCAAAGGAAATATTTGAGTTCGAATGTCGTGTCTCCCAAAATAAAAGTGATTTTTGGTTAAAAAGATAAATGCACAAAACATAACATTTATCAAGTCTGATTTATAAAAAAAAGAAAAGATTAAAATATTGAGTTTTTTTTAGCTTTTACTTGAGTGCAGCTGGATGTCAGTGTCACTAAAGGGTTTTTGGTGTCTTGTGTTGGTCAATAAAGCATCAGTGTCAGAATTAAATGTAAAAACATAAAAGCATTTTTTGTCTTTTGCCTTTGTTTCATCGTCCCTACGCATGCTCAATCATCCAGGTAAGTTTTCAGTGGGAGAAACCTTTCGTCACTCATCCAAGTGACTTCTTCAGTCTCAGCTGACTGCAGGTTTCCAATCTTATAAACAGTACATTTGCATAATGACTAATACGAGCACCACTGAAGGAACAATGGGCTGTGAGGTCAGATCCTTGATCAACATCATCATGTTTAAGGAACACGTCTGTTCAGTGACAAATAGTTGGAGATCAACATATTCCTAAATAAAAAATAAACAAAGAACGAGGTTGCCACGTTCTTCGGTCATTTTGCTGCTCAGTTATGTCCTACAGCAACTACGACAACATTTGTAGATGAGTTCCTGAATTTATGTTTCAAATCTATGAGGCACCGCCTGGAAAATAAATAAAAATAAACACCTTCAAGCACGGAGAATACAACAGAACAAAGATTGTTGTTAATAAATGACAGTTAATCACAGCATCACTGCAAACAGCAGATAAATCAGCCTAAAAAATTATAATCAGTACAGCTCTGCTTATGTTCAATGAATTATATAAAATCAGAATTTCTGAATTTTTCTTCAGAGTGTTTCGATCACCAGAGAAAGAGATCTGATTAAACATGGCAGTCATGTAAATGCAGGAAGTTAGTGTATAAAAAATGAACCTGTTGGTTTCTGGAGTAGAGCTCATTTCTCAGTCTCTCCATCTTCTGTTTCTCTTCCTGGACTTGACTGATGTTTCCAGAAAGCTGCAATTAAAAAGAAACAAAGACAGAGAAGACAAAAGTACGTTTTTATGTTTTTTGTTATAACATGTGGGTGATTACACAGAGTCAACAAATTAATTACTATATGGAATCACAAGTTTGATATGATATAAACTGAAGAATGGAGAACCTAAAGAAATAACTGTATTTGAATTTCATTATAAGTAAATTAATTAAGCTTTGTCTTAAATTAAGAGTTTTCATATAAGAAGCAAGTATGTGTGACAACAACACACACCGTCTCAATGAGGTCAAAAAATTTCTCTGTACATTTTCAACCAACAACAACACCCTGCAATAACAGACAGTCTTCACCCTGATGAGAAAACACTGAATCTCAGAGTGACTGATGTCTGTAAAACTCTGAGGAGAGTGAGTGTATGAAAGGCAGCAGGACAACATTCAAGGACGAGTACTCACAGAGTGTGCTGAGCAGCTAGCACACGTCCTTACAGACATCTTTAACACCTCGCTGGGACAGACTGTTGTTCCATCATGTTTGAAATCTGTCACCATAACTCCAGTGCCCAAAAAATCCACCATCATGCGTTTTGCCCTCTGCATTAACTCCCTTAACCCTTTAAGACCTACAATAGAACCAAGTCCGCCAGAGCTTATATTATATTTTTACATACTGTAGAGCCATTTTTGGGAGCATTTCAAGTTGCTATACATCAATACAACCATTACAGCCTAAATTTTAATAATATGTATGCATTAAGTGCATAGTAATTACATAAATTGCAAAAAAGTGCAATAAACTACAAAAAAATTGAAAATCGTTTTTGTTTCTTTAACATATATTTCTAGTTAGAGAAATGTAAGAGGCTTATCCCTCAAAACTGTAAATACAAAAAAGTTGCACAAAATAGTTTCCCACCACAGGAAATTTATTTTGAGTGTCTTCATAGTTTTATTTTTGAAATACACCAATTTTTATATACTGCAGGAAAAACGAAAATAAATATTATAGTGCAAATTTGCAAAAAAGCAGCATATGCATCAAAATAAACTATTTCCAGCAGTGCAATATGAGTCCTAAGCATCCCAGAAACAACACAGAAAGTCATAAATTCAAAGATAACTTTTAAAAACACCAGTATAGGCTCATGAGGGCTTGATGGTAAAAAACTAAAAACGCGAAAATGACGTCACTTCCGGTTTCGGGCAGGTCATGGCGGACATGCGATAGTTCGTGCTGATGGACGTAGGAAGTGTTACAAACAGCTGATCGGATCGGCAAAGCCTGTTTCTGGAATATTATGTTTTTGTTGGTGCAAGCGCTTTTTATGCAGTTTTTGCAAAGCTATATGTGGAAGAAACTGTGACCGACGACAAGCTGATGGCATAAGATGTAAGTACAACTCCTCCGGTTTCATATGCAAAAAAAATTATTGCGCTAGCTCACGTGGTTGCAGAGCTACCGGGATTTAAAAATAGTTACGCAAAACAGAGCATGCCCACTTCGACCGGTTTTAAAGGGTTAATAATGAAGTCCTTGTAGAGTCCCTTCCACATCAGTCTTTGTACTGGCCAAACCGCTCCACAGAGCGATGTCCTCTGCTCGTTACCTGAGCTTTACGAGAACAGTCACGTATGAATGCTGTTTGTTGGTTGATCATCCCCCAGGAGGTGGTGAAAAAACTGACCCCTCCCACAGATATCAGCACCCCCATGTGTATCTGGCTGCTGGTCTTCCTCAATGACAGAACTCACTCTGTGAGAGTGGGAAACAGCATCTTCAACTCCACCTGTCTCTCCATTGTTTACTGAGCCCGCTGCTGTTCACGCTGCTGACACATGACTGCAGCGCTGCAACTTCCTCTAATCGCATGATTAGGAACGCAAATGACACAACAGTGGTGGGTCTCATTATGGACAACATAGATCTGTCCTATAGAGGACCGGTGCAGTGTCAACAATCCTGAATGTCACGAAGACCAAGAAGTTGATCATCAACTTCAGGACAAAACAGTCCAGTCATTCACAACTAATCACTGACAACAGAGCTGTGGAGGTAGTCAGCAGTGTCAACTTTCTGGGGGTACAGATAACTAAGAAGTTAGACTGGTCACCAAACACATCAGCACTGGTTAAACAGTCTCAGCAGTGTCTGAGCTTCCTGCTTCCTTCCAGGACTTCTCTTCCATCCATCCAGGAAGTCGAGCACAGATGCTGTCTCAGCAGAGTCCATAACATCATCAGAGACTCCGCCCACCCCCACCATGCACTGTGCTACCTGCTGCCCTCTGGAAAGAGGTTTAGCAGCATCAGGACCAGGACAGCCAGATGTTACAATAGTTTCATTCTCCAACCATCAGCACACCAACCACCCACCCTGACTGCCTCCCCCTCCCCTCTGTCCCCCATGACTGTATGTTTACAGCTGTGTCATTTCATGGCTGAAATGATGATTGTACACTTTTCTGCTGTTGTTATTGTTGTTCAATATATTAAAGGTCCTGCACAGCTTCTCTTTGCCACTAAAAATATTTCATAATCCTAATAATTTCTTTACCTATATTGTTACACGTTTATCCAAGACTCTTATTAATATTTGAAACCTTAAGACTTATTTTTATTGATTTATTTATATGCTACAGTCTGATGACGAGTAAATGCACCACAACTTCATTCTGATGTGCACTAACTGTTCTGAATGACAATAAAGTGGTGATTCTGTTCTATTCTGATAGCTTTATACAAAGAGATTAAATCAAAGCTATTTTATGTAAATATAAGTGAGCTGATGTAGCCTGATTTAAAACAACATGAAGTGTTGTGGGACGATCTGAAAAATGTGTATAAGGTGGATTTATAAGTGCTTTTGTGGTCAATGATACAGAAACTGCAAAAATGGAAGGAAACACACATGTGTGTGGTTACACAATACAATCACACATTCATACATAAAAAATAATAAATTAAGTTCTATATAGAATTAAGAGCCTGCTATGATACAAATTACAAAAGGACGATCCCAAAGAAACACATTCATTTGCATTTCATTATTAGTTCATAATTAATTGAGTATTTTAAATTAACAGTGTTGATATAAATGAAAAAAGGAAGATGATGAGTTTCTGCATGTCAGCACTTTCTTTGGATGTAAACATGAATTATGATCTTGTTCAATATATAGAAACAGTTACTTTTATAGACTTTTGGTGTCAAATAAACAAACTAATATCTAAAGTTTGCTTCATAAATCTTTACAATACAGAGATAAAGAGAGTTGAGTAATTAAATTCTGAATGTTTATAATGGAAACACAAACCTCATGATTTTTCTCCTCCAGCTGCTTCTTCAGGTTCTCTGCTGCTTTTTTCTCCTGCTGGAGCTGATTGATGATTTCAGTATTCATGTGAAATGTTACATAAAGAAAGAGAAGAAGGAAGAAATGTTCATGTTTAAGACACAATAATGAAACACAACCAGAGTCACATTAAAGCTCTGAATTATAGCTGTATCATGTAAATATAATTTGGCTGATAAAAAAAGCAAATAAATTAAGATCCTAAGGAAATATTTGAGTTTGAATGTCGTGTCTCCCAAAATAAAAGTGATTTTTGGTTAAAAAGATAAATGCACAAAATATAACATTTATCTAGTCTGATTTATAAAACAAAGAAAAGATTAAAATATTGAGTTTTTTTCAGCTTTTACTTGAGTGCAGCTGGATGTCAGTGTCACTAAAGGGTTTTTGGTGTCTTGTGTTGGTCAGTAAAGCATCAGTGTCAGAATTAAATGTAAAATCATAAAAGCATTTTTTGTCTTTTGCCTTTGATTCATCGTCCCTACGCATGCTCAATCAAGCAGGTAAGTTTTCAGTGGGAGAAACCTTTCGTCACTCATCCAAGTGACTTCTTCAGTCTCAGCTGACTGCAGGTTTCCAATCTTATAAACAGTACATTTGCATAATGACTAATACGAGCACCACTGAAGGAACAATGGGCTGTGAGGTCAGATCCTTGATCAACATCATCATGTTTAAGGAACACGTCTGTTCAGTGACAAATAGTTGGAGATCAACATATTCCTAAATAAAAAATAAAGAACGAGGTTGTCATGTTCTTCGGTCATTTTGCTGTTCAGTTATGTCCTACAGCAACTACGACAACATTTCTTGACGAGTTCCTGAATTTATGTTTCAAATTTATGAGGCACCGCCTGGAAAATAAATGAAAATAAACACCTTCAAGCACGGAGAATACAACAGAATAAAGATTGTTGTCAATAAATGACAGTTAATCACAGCATCACTGCAAACAGCAGATAAATTAGCCTAAAATATTATAATCAGTACAGCTCTGCTTATTTTCAATGAATTATATTAAATCAGAATTTCTGAATTTTTCTTCAGAGTGTTTCGATCACCAGAGAAAGAGATCTGATTAAACATGGCAGTCATGTAAATACAGGAAGTTAGTGTATAAAAAATTAACCTGTTGGTTTCTGGAGGAGAGCTCATTGTTCAGTCTCTCTATTTCACTCTTCATGTTCTGTTTCTCTTTCTGGGCTTGACTGATGTTTCCAGAAAGCTGCAATTAAAAATAAACAAAGACAGAGAAGAAAAAAGTACGTTTTTATGTTTTTTTGTTATAACATGTGGGTGATTACACAGAGTCAACAAATTAATTACTATATGGAATCACAAGTTGTTAGGATGCCTGGGTCGTTGACCCAGGGTTTTTGAGTTTATTATATTATTTATAATTTCTAGTCTTTGGGTTTTCGTTGGAGTCATGTCTTATGGTTTGTCTCTGTGTAATCCTTAGTTGCTGTCTCCCCTGTCTGCTTTATCCCCGTGTCCAGTCAGTGTCTGTGTCTGCCCTGGTCCCACATCTCTGTTCCCTCTGTTGTAGTGCCTGCATGTGAGTCTGTGTCTTTTGTTCAGTCTGTGTTATGTGTATCCTGTTTTACTTTGAAGGTCTCTGTCTTATCTCAGTGTGTTCAGTTTACGCTTCCTTGTCTCGTCAGTTCTGATTTGCCCCAGCTGTGTTTCCCTCCTGTTGTCCATTCCCTGATTGCTCCTCTATGTATTTAAGCCCTGTGTTTCAGTTTGTCATTGTCGCGATCCACCGTTTATATAGCTGTGTGTTTTTTCGGTCCTCCGGTGTAAGTTTATTTTGATATTTCCAGTTATGTTATATTTGAGTCTAACATTAAAGCGGTTTTGAGTTTAAGTTTTGCCTCCGAGTGTCTGCAACTTGGGTCCTATTCCTGTCTGTACACAGCCGTTCCCTAACACAAGTTTGATATGATATAAACTGAAGAATGGAGAACCTACAGAAATAACTGTATTTGAATTTCATTATAAGTAAATTAATTAAGTTTTTTCTTAAATTAAGAGTTTTCATATAAGAAGCAAGTATGTGTGACAACAACACACACCGTCTGCTGAGGTCAACAAATTTCTCTGTACATTTTCAACCAACAACAACACCCTGCAATAACAGACAGTCTTCACCCTGATGAGAAAACACTGAATCTCAGAGTGACTGATGTCTGTAAAACTCTGAGGAGAGTGAGTGTATGAAAGGCAGCAGGACAACATTCAAGGACGAGTACTCAGAGAGTGTGCTGAGCACAGATGGGCAATAACACGTAATCCGATTACATTTTCAAGTAACGAGTAATGTAACAGGTTTCCTTTTTTCGAGAAGTGATCAGTAATTAGTAATGATGTCCTCTGCTCTTCACCTGAGCTTTACACATCTGGAGGACACAGTCACATACAAATTCAGCATTATGACACCCCCACCCCCCACCCCCCCCACCCCCACCTGTCTTCTGAGCGATGCTTTCACTGACCTTTGATTCCAGTGTAGGAAATGTTTTCATCAGCTTCTGAATGATTTCATCCTTCTCGTTCTCAGATACGATGATCTGTCAGAAAGACACACAGATGTTGATGTTTCTGCAGCGCTTTGTTGATAAAAGTGACAAAATTATTGAAGCTTCACACTGTGAGTAACATGTTTCCAACCATTGTGTCCTGATTGGTGTTTATTTTTCAGTGATACAGACTGTAGAGAGTAATATGTAAAGAATCTAAATGATTTTAATTACAGTCATAAACACATAAAAACTAAAATCGCTTTATTTCTTAGACAATTTATTTATTTAGTTTTAACACAACTACCCTGTGCAACTCTGTTCCAGCTTATGACCTTCAACCACACAAGTCTCATATACTCTACAGTCTAATAGCACATTTATTTTTGTTGTCAGTTTAAGGTTTGTAGAATAATAATTAACTTAAACATAACCACAGCTTTTACAAGGATACAGTAACGTGTCTTTAATGAAATGAACCTGAGCAATATTCTCACTCTTGTCTTTGTCTCTTCACTCACAGTTAATCACATCAAACGTAACAATAAACAGAAGCTTTAAATCTCACTTCACTTACTGCTATTTGATCAGCTGTGTGATAAAGTCAATATTTAATATGAAATAAGTTCAAATTTCAACAACACAAAATGCTGCCAGTTTAAAAAAAATAAATGAACATTAGACCAAATAAATATTCTGCTGTGGTAGTTTCCAACAAATTAAACTTATTTGATGGCAGACTTTTTTTCTTTGCTGTGGAGCATTTTTTACAGTGTGTCATCCTATTTTTCCCACATCCTCAAAATCTCCTTAAAGTGAAGGTTACTGTGTTCATTTACTGAGTTCTCATTTTAGACCTTTAGATTTAAATGAATTAGTATATATATATATATATATATATATATATATATATATTATACTATTCATAAGTTGAATCAGCAATTTCTCAATGTTAACGGAAAGACAAACCTCTGGATTTTTGTTCTCCAACAGCTTCTTCAGGTTCTCTGCTGCTACTTTCACCTCCTGGAGCTGTTTGAGGAATTCAGTATTCTTCTCTAACTGCAGGTGAAATTTTACATGAAGAAATGTTCATGTTTAAGACACAATAATGAAACACAACCAGAGTCAAGTTAAGGCTGTAAATAAAAGCTGCATTATGTAAATGTAATAGAATGATATATAAAAACTAATACATGAAGAATTATTTGTAAATAAATGGAGACCCTGGACAGCTCAGTAGTCTATCGCAGGGCTAACACAGAGACAACAACCATTAACAGCTATGGGTATTTTATAATAATCTATTAACCTTGTAGCTGAAATGCTTGTGTGGGTTGCCGTGGCAACACAAGAAGCCAGCATCATAGATCATCATATCATTTTCTAATTGTTTTCCCCCGTAGGGAAATTACCCCTCTGCATTTAACCCATTCACCCAGTGAAGCAGTGGGCAGCCACCAATGCAGTGCCTGAAGAGCAGTGTGTAGGGACGGTACCTTGCTCAGGGGTACCTCAGGGTAGCCGTTCAGTGGAGTCAAACCCCCAAACTTCCAATCAATGGGCCACCACTCTACCTACTGAGCTATCCCTGCCTCTGTGCTGCCCCATGTGAATACGGCAGCATTTAGATCAAAAATAAATGCACAAACTCTAACGGTGTGTTCACAGTGAATGTGTTAGATGCGACCAGAGCGTCAGGTTTACATGAAAAGTCAATGGGAAGTGATGACACGCGACTGGGGTCCTGCGAAAACTCAGAAGCAGAAAATGCTCTCAGTTTAAAAAAAACCCCACAAAAATAAATAAAAAAATTATTCAGCTGTGGTAGATTCCTGCATATCAAACACTCTGATTTCACAACAGACTTTTTCTTCTTTGCTGTGGAGCATTTTTTACATTGTGTCATCCTATTTTTCCCACATCCATAAAATCTCTGTGAAGGAGGTGACTGTGTTCATTTACTGAGATCCACAGTTTGCATATCATAAATTATTTTTCTCATATTTAATACCTTTAGATTTAGATTAGGTTACTTATATTGATGGTGAGTAAATACTGATGTTTACAATTATACGATTCACAAAGAGAGTTAAATCAGCAAAATCACAATGTTTATAACTGAAAGACAAACCTCTGGATTTTTGTTCTCCAACTGATTCTTCCGTTTATCTGATGTTTGTTGGAGCTGATTGATGATTTCAGTATTATTCTCTGACTGCAGCTGAAATGTTACATGAAGAAAGAGCAGAAGGAAGAAATGTTCATGTTTACGACACACATAAGAGTCAGATTAAAGCTGTATGATGTAAATATAAGGGAGCTGATGTAGCATCATGTTAACAACATTAAGTGTTGTGGGATGATGTCAACAATCTTGCAGTGGTAGAATTTCAAAGTTGTGTTTGGTTAATGACACACAAACTGCTGCTGGACAAAACTGCAGGAATATAAGTGCACAGGTCTGTGATCATTGGGAGGATGACAGCATCACATATGTTCATGTTTACCTCTGTCTGCTGAGAGATGCTGAGCTTTGAGTCCAGTGTAAGAAGTGTCTGCATCAGCTTCTGAATGAATCCAGTCTTCTCCATCTCAGATTTGATCATCTGTCAGAAAGAAACACAGACAGACAGATGTTGATGTTTCTGCAGCACTTTGTTGGTAAAAGTGACAAAACTATTGAAGTTTCACACTGTGAGCAACATGTTTCCAACCATTGTGTCCCCTTACTCAATCTGTTCGGTGTCTTTTTAATGATACAGACTTTACAGAGTAATTTATAAAGAAAGTAAATTATTTTATTTACAGTTACAAACACAAGAAAACTATCGATCCATTCTCTACCACTTATCCTTCCCAGGGTCGAGGGGGGGCTGGAGCCTATCCCAGCTGTCTTAGGGTGAGAGGCAGGGTACACCCTGGACAGGCCGCCAGTCTGTCGCAGGGCTAACACATAGACACAGACAACCATTGGCACCCACACTGTGGGAGGAAGCCGGAGTACCCGCAGACAACCCAAGCAATCATGGTGGTTAGCACTGTTGCCGCACAGCAAGAAGGTCCTGAGTTCAATTCCACCATCAGGCCAGGGTCTTTCTGTTAGCATGTTCTCCCCGTGTTTGTGTGCGTTCTCTACAGGTACTCTGGCTTCTTCCTACATTTCAAAGACATGCAGTTAGTGGCGATAGGTTAATTAGTAACTCTAAATTCCCCGTGGGTGTGAGTGTGAATGGTTGTCTGTCTCCATGTGTTAGCCTTTTGTAAAAAAATAGAGACCCTGGAGAGGTCAGTTGTCTATCACAGGGCTAACACTGTATAAAAGGCTCTGAGATTTTATGTTCCTGAAATATTGTTCTGAGTGAGGTTATGGGAAATGACGTAAGCATGAGTTTGATGTGCTGTGCTGCTGCTCCAGAGGGAGAGAGGGTACTTCTGGATCGGTTTTTGGTTATCACCTCATGATGTAAGCTGTGTTCTTGTTTGCAGTCCTTCACAGTGATACTCCAAGTGTTAAGTCAATGCCTGAAAGTAAGTTACCTTAAATATGTTTATTTGCAAACTCGGCTTGAATTACTTTCTACTGAGTTATAACCAGTGTTGGGTAAGTTACTTTAAAATAGTAACTTAGTTACATTACTAGTTACTTCTATCAAAAGTAACTCAGTTACTTCAAGTTACTCGTTACTTTCAAAGTAACTAGTTACTAGGGAAAGTAACTTTGGTTTTACTCAGAATTCTCTTGTTAATGTGTTGCTTCCATAACTTTGCCAGTCTTCTAGCTTGCTTACTTGCCACAAGTGCACTGTGCCACCTACCAATATAAAGGAAAAAATAATGTGCATATTTCCACGAGAGAAATCCCACGCCTGGACCGTCGTTGACTGCTGCCATGATTCTAGCCTACGTCACAGCGTCATGTGCGCCTTTTACATCCAACACAAAAACTGCAGTCGTGGTGCTTTGATTGTACTCAGAACTCGGAAATTCTGCCTTCTGAGTAGGACGATGTAGGTAACACCAGACTGCAGATGAGCTGCATACAGAGCTGGACTGGGACAAAAAAATCGGCCCGGGCATTTTGACTAGAGACCGGCCCACCATTATAGGAAAAATCATAAAGCCTTTGAATGAAAACAAACACTGTTGTGACAGTGATGTACACTGTTCTGATGGTATATATGTATCAATCTATCAATCCTTTGTTGTAAGATTCAGATAATTATTTTTTAAAAGCTAGACATTTTAAATGAGAATAAGAAAGAAAAGTATTTCTTTGTGCCCACTTCTCCCTGTTAATGCCCTACCTGGCCCCCCTGGCAAAACTTTGCTAGATCCGCACCTGCACAGTTACCAGCTGTCAGCTACCTAAAAAAGGATCCTGGGGTTATTTGTCTCTCAGAAACAGTTCATAACTTCCCTTCAACTCATTCATGTCACCTAAAAGGTAAACCTGTTTCTCCATCACCTGCTCAGCTCTGATGATTCAGTAAGGACATCTCCTGGTTTCATCTTCATGTTTCCCTCTCACCAGATAACCAAACCGAAATCATGACCAGCAGCTTTTTTGCAGCTGTGGCTCCAGCAAACATCAGCTGATACTAGAAATTAATATTAAATCAATTCTAACTGTTGTGTGCCCACCTTATTACTAAATTAGGCAGAGCACTCTGAATTGAATCAGGACATAAAGCACGGTCTTTATCTTGCTTTATTGAATACTGTCCATCTAACAACTAGCCACTTAACGGGGCCTCCTTCGGACAACAACATCCGGTTCAAAGGTCATCACATTAAGACATAGCCATATCAATACATGACATCCCCCTTTTCCTTAGATTCAAACTTTAGTCTTAATAACTTTGATGTCTTTTTTTTCTCTTCAACATTGAACATTTTTTTCTTGTCTTACTTTCTAACAATTATATTTTCTAACTGTCTCACCACACGTACCCCTTTTTTTTTTTCTCAATATATACATGTCGACATACACATATGAACTTGAAACTTGCCCATTTTCAGTTACCTCTTCACCTTAACATATTATAGTTTATTTCACCACAAAATCACGAAACCTCTCAGGTATCTTTTTAGCCCTCTGTGATCTACTTGATCTCTCTGGCCCCTGGGAGCCCTCTTGTGGTGTTGGAGTGAAGGTGTCAGTCATTGTGGGTGCTTCACCTTCCTCCCTTTCAGGTATTGTGTCGTAGTGTCCTTCTCTGGTCTCATTTGTCTCGTATTTCTTCACATGTGTGGTGTTCCGGTGATAGCGAGCTCCTGTTGGTGATTCAATAATGACTTGGTTTCCAGTTCTGCTTACAACTTTGTGTGGTGTTGCGTTGAATGGTGTTGTAAACTTGTCCACTTTGTCTTGTTGAACCAGCACTGTGTCTCCCGTGTCAACTTTTGAATACTCAGCTCCCCTTCGTTCATCAGCATAAATCTTTGATTTTCCTTTCTGTTCAGCGTCTCTGTCACGCACGTCTAACTCTGTTGTTTTTGCCTCACCGATGTTCGGTAACTTTCCTCTCATTTTGCGGTTGAACAGGAGTTCTGCTGGACTTTTGCCCGTGGTTGGATGTTCAATGCTGCGATACACTGTTACATATTTTCTTAGCTCTCGCTTCCAGTCAAGTCCTTCGGCTTGTGCGATCCTGATTCTTTTCATCAATGACGCATTTTGCCGTTCCACTTCTCCATTTGCTTGAGCCCATTTTGGTGTAGTTCTTATATGTTTGATTCCATTAGTTTCACAATATTCTCTGAACAGCTCAGATTTGAACTGTGGGCCGTTATCAGATTTCATGGTAACTGGTAGCCCATGTCTGCTAAATATACAGTCAATAGAGTCAATGACTTTTTCAGCAGTTGTAGATGACATTACATCATACTCATAGTACCGACTGTAGTAATCTATCAGTACAAGTATTGAGTGGTTCGAAGGTAGCGGTCCCAGTAAGTCTACCGCCACATCTCGCCATGGTCCATCCGGTAACAGTGTGTTTCTCAGTGGTTCAGGTGGATCTGGTCTGGCTACTATTTGACATCCGTGACAAGCTTTACAAAACTTTTCTGCAGCTTTGTCCATCCCTGGCCACCAAACTTTTGTTCTGAGATGCTGTTTGGTTCCAACAATTCCTAAATGTCCTTCATGAGCTAGTGAAAGTGCTTGAACTCTGAGGTTTTCTGGCAATACAATTCGAGTTCCCCGCAAAACTATGTAGCCGATGACACACAGTTCATTTGCAATGGGAGCATATGTTTTGCATTTTTCAAAATGTCCATTTTCAATAGCTCTTCGCACTTCTGTTAATTCTGAGTCTGTAGCAGAGGCTTCTTCAACCTCTCTTGTTGTGAGTGCTTTTGGAGTAGCATTAACTGCAACAAATCTCACATATTCTTCAGATTCATGCTTATGTATCTCTTTTGACGTGGTGTCAGACAGCAGTCTTGACAGTGAATCCGCAATGTTTTGTTTTCCCGCAATGTGCACTACTTTAAAATCATATGGTTGTAGTCTGAGAACCCATCTTTCTATGCGTGCACAAGGTTTAGATCTCTGGCTATATATGACCTCTAATGGCTTGTGGTCTGTGATGAGGTCAAACTTCCTGCCATACACATATGGATGTAGTCTCTCACATGCCCATACCAGTGCTAGGGCTTCTCTTTCTGTTTGAGAATATCTTCGCTCACAGTCGGTTAAACTCCGACTTACGTAGCACACTGGTACCTCTTCTCCGTTCTGTATTTGTATTAGCACTGCGCCCAAGCCTACAGGGCTCGCATCTGCTATGACTCTGGTTGGGGCTTCTTTGTCAAAATAGGCTAGGGTACCTGCTCTGGCTAACTCAGTCTTTAGTCTTTCAAATGCTTGCTTTTGTTCTGGCCCGAATGTAAACATAGTTTCTTTTCGAGTTAAACGTCTAAGTGGTTAAGAGAGTGTAGCAAACTGTGGTATGAACCTGCTACTGAAGCCTACCAGTCCCAGAAAGCTTCTCACCTCAGTAGCATTCTTTGGTTCTCAGGCTTCCACCACAGCTCTCACTCTTTCTTCAGTTGGGCCGATGCCTTTCTGTGTCAGCAGTATTCCCATGAACACGAGTCTGTCCATGTTGAACTGACACTTCTCTGAGTTTAGTGTCAGGCCACAGTCAGAGAGTCTCTTCATCACAGCATGCAGGCGCTTATCATGGGTTTCCTGGTCTGGCGCATGTATGATTACATCATCTGAAATGTTCTCAACTCCTTCAATGCCAGCTAGTGCATTGGCAATCTCATGCTGATATTGCTCACTAGCTGATGAGACTCCAAATATTAGCCTTTTGTACCGGTATACTCCGTTGTGCACTGCAAATGTAGTTATCTCTCTTGACTCCAGGGTAAGCTCTAGCTGATGGTATCCCCACTTGAGATCGAGTTTGGTGAAGATTGCAGAGCCGTTTAGTCCTTGCAAGATTTCATCCACAGTGGGTATGGGGTATCTTTCCCTGATTATTGCTTCATTTGCTTTTCTCATGTCTAAGCACATTCTGATATCATTGTCACATTTCTTTGGGAGTACCACTACAGGATTTACCCAAGGTGTAGGTCCTTCTACACGTTCTATAATGTCCATGTCGATTAGTTCATTAATCTTTTTCTCCACTGCATCCCTCAAATGATAAGGTATGCGCCTCAGTGGCTGTGCTACTGGTTTCACATTTGGATCAATGTACAGGCTGATCTGTTTGGTGTTTAGCTTTCCTACTCCTTTGAACACTTTTGGATACTTTTCTTTAAGAGTGTGCTTTAAATCTGTGACAGCCGCCACATTTTCACCTATTTTCAACACTCCTAACTTTATGGCAGTCTTTTTCCCCAGGAGTGGTTCACCATTACCTCTAATCACAATAAATTCAGCCTCTTCAGTCCTGTCACCCATCTTGATTTCGCATCTGAATGCACCTTTAACCGTGAGTGCCTGTGCTGAGGAATATGCATATAAATTCCTCTGCTCTTTGGGTACATATGAGTGACATTTTATATTTTCAGCTTTTAGCTTTTCCCATATGTTTTCTCCCATCACATTACTTGTAGCTCCAGAGTCAACTAACATTTTCAACTCTATTCCCCCAACAGAAAAGGTAAGTTTCTCAGGTACATCATCATCATTTACAGTAAATGCATAATCATCTTGTTCAACAGCATTCACGTTTTGTTTCTTTTGTCTTTTGGTACGACACATTTTTGAAAAGTGGTCCTTACCATTACACTTGTGACATGTTTGTCCTCGTGCTGGGCATTTGGGATCTTTGCCCATGTGGTCAGTATAACCACACCTGTAACATTGTCTGTCTGTTTTATTGTCATCTCTCATTTTTCCTTTTGGTCTGTTGTTCTTCTCTTTCTTTGCTGTAAAAATCCGGCTGACCGTGTCCTCTCCTTTCTTTTCCCCGGCGACGCTCATCGCCGCCATCTGCTCCTCCACCCGTTCGCAGTGTGAAGCCACCTCCAACGTGCGAGTTAGGGTTAAGCCTGGACCCTCCTCAAGCAGCTTTCTCCGTACATATTCAGAAGTGCATTTACTCAGGATAGCGTCCCGTATCTGGTTATCATTGTCACCTTGAAAGTCACAGTCTTTTGCAGCTCGCCTTAAACGTGTACAAAATTGTTGCACAGTCTCACCTGGTGTTTGGGACAATTTGTGGAAAGTTTGGCGTGCGTATGCTGCATTCACTTGAGGAACAAAATAAGTGTTGAGTGCAGTCACCGCAGCGGTGTAATCCTTTGCCTCTCCCGTCTGTGGTAGAGTGGAGAAGACGTCCTGCACGTCTTGTCCGGCCAAGTGCAGTAGAAGAGCGCGTCTCCGCTGTCTGATTGCGTCTGTAGCATTATCCGTCAAAATAAGACCTTTCCCATCAGCAAACAACTCGAAGGATGTTAACCACCGCATCCATCTCGGTCCGAGCGTAGCTGGATCAGTGTAGCAGGCGAACGGTTGAATACCCGACTTTTCCATGTTAGCCCACAAGTTTTTCGCTAACACCGTGCCGCCGCTGGGTCTACTTCTCACAAAAACAAATCCAGGTCCGTGTCATCCTCGTCGCCATTGTTGTGTGCCCACCTTATTACTAAATTAGGCAGAGCACTCTGAATTGAATCAGGACATAAAGCACGGTCTTTATCTTGCTTTATTGAATACTGTCCATCTAACAACTAGCCACTTAACGGGGCCTCCTTCGGACAACAACATCCGGTTCAAAGGTCATCACATTAAGACATAGCCATATCAATACATGACACTAACAACAGCTGATCAAGCTTAAACGTGCTGCTATTGTTTAGCGCGACATCGGCTGGTTTCCTCTTTCTGGCGCAAAGTGGGCGATAAACAAACAAGAGAGACGATCAGCTGATCATTGATCAGTTTCATGATTGAAGTAGAACCGGGAGAGGGAAGGGAGAGAATGAAAGAAGAAGAGGCAGCTGTGCAGCAAAGACACAGAATAACTCCAGCTTTGTTACCTTTTCATTGTAGCTGAATTACGGGACAAACTGTTCCTTTTCACCTCAATAAGAAACGCGCAATATTTTCTCTGAATACCAGACGGGACGGTTGGCAACTCTAATAACTTATGAACAAAATAAAGTTCAACATTAACTTCATAGCACCCACCCAGCTGTATAGAAACTCCGTCATGCGAGCTAGTACGCAGTACGGAAAAAGTCAGAATAACGAAAATAAACTCCACCTAAACTTGGTTTATATCTGACCCAGATAGACTGCAGGTCATAACTTCTTACCTGAAGTTCAGTTCACACTTGGACCGGCGGCCGCCTCGGGTCTCTTTTCCTTCTGTGTCCCCTTTCCCTCATCCACCTGCTGCCTCCACCACTTGCTAATGTTACTGAATCTGTGGAAGCTCCGTGATAGCCACCACACGAAGTAACGAGTAACGACCCTATCTAAATCCCAGTAACGACTAACGCGTTCCTGATTTTGGCATAATAACTAGTTACCGTGCTCGTTACCACAATAATAACGTAGTTACTGTAACGCGTTACTTAATAACGCGTTAGTCCCAACACTGGTTATAACCAATGTTCCCTCTAATTTTTCATGTGTCTGAGCAAACACACAAACTCCCTGAGCGATCCCTTGGACCACTGTGAGCGACATTAAACATGTGCACTGTGGTCACGCCAGCATCGAATCCATCCAAGTTACATGGTTTATTAAAATAATCAAATTACAGCATTTACATTTATGTTAGACTACTTTTAATTAACTGCTTTAGCCCACTTACAATGAAAATTTAAAAAAAAACAACAAATCTTGTTCATGACCTGTGTAGTATGTTAACACTATTGGAAGTAAAAATAACTCCAACTTTGAAAACACACTTTCATTTTTTTTTTTTTTATAAAGCTCTGACTTGTATTAAGAGTCTGTGGTCTGGGAGAGAGTCCTGTAACTCTCTGTCTGCAAAATACAGTAAATAATGACCAATGCTGGGCAATTAATTATATAGTCACTTCTTCAAAAAAGTTACTGAGCTTTGCAACAAAGTTTTTTGCAGCTATTTACCTAAAAATGCAGCCAAGGTGTTTTTTTAGATATTTAGAATTTTGAAAACACAACTTTCTTCTTCTTCTTCTTTTTTTTATAAAGCTCTGACTTGTATTATGAGTCTGTGGTCTGGGAGAGAGTCCTGTAAATCTCTGTCTGCAAAATACAGTATATAAAGACCAATGTCGGGCAATTAATTATATAGTTACTTCTTCAAAAAAGTAACTCAGTTATGCAAACAACAAAGTTTTTTGCAGCTATTTTTTTTAAATGCAGCCAAGGGTTTTTAAAAATAAACATTTCAAGCTATTTACAGAACAATCAGCTGTTCTGCATCAAATCTGATGCCACACAAATTATTTGTGCCACTCCAAAAAATAATTTCTGTCCACTATGAGATAAAGGAGAACAACAGCCTGATACCTGCAGGCCTGACAACAGGAGATGTATCACTCCTGTAACACCTGTAACATTCAGCAGTTGCCTCATTGTTCTGACACACACAACAAAACTATTGACTACACTACACACTAACTACACAAGACAACACACTAACTTTAGCCTCCAAACACGCTAAACGTCGCAAATCTCTCACATCTCAAAACACCGCCGTCAAACTTCCCCCCTTCCTGAACAACTAAATACCATGTTTCTATATCATTTTTTGATTGGTCGACATGGTACATTTTCCCACCAATAGGAAAGAGTAGGGGGTTTTTTTTGGTTTTGTTTTTGCTCACAAGCGGAGAGTGCCTTTGAGCGCTTTCTCTATAGTATATATAAACAACAATAGTATTCAGGGGAAAAAAACAAATATTGCATATTTTTTTATCATAACTCTGGTTTTACGTGGCCTATCAACACAATTTAAAAACTGGTATAAAGTCCACACTTTTTCCATCAATTGTTCCGTCTGTCCTGCTCACATCTCCAATGGTTGTGCACGTTGTCATTAACTTGGCTTCACTCCACATCAGCCACGCCGCTCTGCTAGCTAAAACACCGGTGTCGGCACATAAGGACGCTGTCATAGCCTGTCAACGACGTTGATTAGCTGCTTATATGCGAATGTGAATCGCATCATTGGCTGGAGCAGCCAGTCACCGGTCACTTACTGACTCACACTGGAAAACAGAATGAATTGTTAAAGTATTTATTTTAATTTCAATTCAGGTTAGATTTTTTTTGTGCGCAGAGACCATGCCAGCAATGCGCGATTGCACATGCGCACAGCTTAGAGGGAACATTGGCTATAGCGCGTTTTCATGTGGTAAATAAGGCATGTGCTGCCATAGTGTAGTCATTTTATTCAGCCACACGATAGCGTATTTAATGATGGTTAGAGATGCTGAATGTCTCTGCTTGTAGTATGACGTTACCACTGTGTCTAATCTGAGTTCTCTAAGTTTGAACCTAGTAATGTAATATTTATTGGTTTATATATTATGTCATGGACATTATATGGATAGATGGATGTGTAACTTTATCTTACTTTATATTTTGAGTTTATATTAGTTGAACCAGTGTTGCTGTAATATATTTGGTCAAATGGCAACTTATTATTTACTACAGACTATTGGCAACATTGAGCATTGAAGTGACGATAAACCAGCTGACTGTGACAGTTCAGCAAAGTGGAAGCCTCTTGTCCTCCTTCCTGTGTTCTGACCGACACACCATCTTGTTAGCTGCTGAACCTACATTACCCCTCACCTATTACTCCTCAATAAACACAGAGGAGAACAACCATTCACATCTATGAGCAATTCAGAGTAATCTGTAAACCTAACCTCCCTAACTGCAAGTCTTTGGACTGTGGTAGGAAGCCAGATTATCTGGACAGAACCCGTGCAGACACGGGGAGAACATGCAAATCCAGATGGTGGATTTGAACACAAGACTTTCTTGCTTCTTGGAAATGGTGCTAACCACCATGCCACTGTGCCATGTTTCACGGTTTTAGATAAGTGACAGCCTGGAATGGGCATTAAACAGCACTGGTTAAACAGTCTCGGCAGTCTCTGCACTTTGCATTTTGGATGAGGAGAGCACAGCTTTCTCCTCCATCATCTCCACTTCCTACTGAGGCAGCATCAAAGTGTGCTGAGCAGCTGTGTCTCCATCTGGTTTGACAGCTTCAAGGCCTCAGAGAGGAAATCACTGCAGAGAAGATCATCAGGACTTCTCTTCCATCCATCCAGGATGTCGAGCACAGATGCTGTCTCAGCAGAGTCCATAACATCATCAGAGACTCCACCCACCCCCACCATGCACTGTGCTACCTGCTGCTTTATTTATTTTTATATTTGATGACGAGTAAATGCACTGGAATTTCATTCTGATGTGCACTAACTGTTCCGAATGACAACAAACTGGCGATTCTATTTTATTCTATTCTATAATCATAAATACATGAAATAACTAAATGAAAGAAGAAAGTTGCTACATTTCTGCAAGTCAGTACTTTCTTTGAATAACAACATGAATTATAATTTCGTTCAATGTATAGAAAAAGTTCCTGTTTCAGACATTTGTTAACAAATAAACAAACTAATCTCTTTCATAACTCTTTACAATAAAGAGATAAAGAGACATTTAATAGGAACACAAACACACATATAACAAATAAATAACAAATAACAAATCCAAACCTTTGCTTTAATGTCCTTCAGGTTCTTTTCAGCTTTCTCTCTCCTCCCTTGTTCCTCCAGGAGTTTCCTCCTTGAAGTTATTGGCCACTGAGAGATGGCAGACAAACAAAGTACAAATACTTGTTACTGTACTTCAGTAGAATTTTCAGGTATCTGTACTTTACTTGAGTATTTATTTTTCTGAGAACTTTTTAAGTTTACTTTAGTTATTGCGCATTGGATATTCATCACTTTGAGCCTCACATGCACATGACTTTGTCACACAAAACGGGCTCATTGTTACTTTTGGTTTAACAAAACTGAGTTATTATTTCAGGTCACTTCAAACATCAAATTGCTTTGAGCATAAGCGCTAACATATGAAAGGCAATGCTGTTTGTTTATTAATCACACAGAGATTTTGCATAAAATGAGATGAAATAGATACCAGAGGCAAAACTGAGTATCATAGTCAGGAGTTACTTTTTGTCTATATTGCGGTACTTCAGCATCGAGCCAGGTAATTTCATTTCTGTCAGCTCAACAAACATCAGCAAACAAAACATATTTGTGTGCACCAAAAAAGTAGTTTCTGTTCATCTGGATGTTTTCAGTGGGAGAAACGTTTCATGACTCAACCAAGTGACTTCTTCAGTCTCAGCTGACTGCAGGTTTCCAGCTTCATAAAGTTACTACATGAGCATGAAACCACAAACAGAACTATTTCTTACCGAAGACGATTAGAAATCCTAACATCCATGTCCGCAGGAAAATTAGTCTCCACGTTACAGTGTCCTTCACTTCCATTACATTCACGTTTCCTCACTTCTAATATGAAGGAATCCAGTCAGTGAGATGATGTGAGGAAAAAACAAAAGGTCTCCCAACGAGTGTGGCATCTCTTCCTGGAGTCTCTGCTTTTTTCTTTCTTTGCTCTCACTAGTTAACTAACATAAACTAATGTAAGTCTATCAACCGTAACCAACCACATGTCGTCAAGTACTGACAGAAGATGGCGCTAAACATGTTTTTAAAACTTTAAGCATTTTATTCTTAAATCCAGCTTCACAGTTACATCTGTAATGGCCTGGTAATGGTAATGGCCTGTATTTATATAGCTCTTTACTAGTTCTTAAGGACCCCAAAGCACTTTACATATCCAGTCATCCACCCATTCACACACACATTCACACACATCTGTGTCCGTGTTTGAGGGCTCATTGTGTAAATTAGCCTTTATGTGCACAGCTTTCATGTCCTCTTAAAGGTCCAGCTGCTGTAAGTCTGACCCTCTACAACGGAGCCAACAGAAAATAGAGGTTTTTTAAATGTTCTTTTTTTTGTCTGCTCGTCATTAGGATGGAGATTTGTGTCAGTCTGTGGGATTGTACTCTTAAGGATTATATTGTTAAATGGTAATTATGTAAAGGTGGATTTCTGGTTTTGTTATCTAGTAACACAAAAGTAATGTAACACATAGTGTAATTAATTACTCACTCCAGGTAATAAATAATGTAACTTCTACAGCATGAGAGAACACCGGTTAAAGCCACAATCAATAAATCTGCTTATATGACATAAAAACACAAATAATTTTTCATGCTGGGTTTGTATTTTTAAATCAATATGTTTCTTTTATTTATGAGCACACCTATTGTCTTTGTTGGTGATGTGTGTTTTCATCAGGAAAGGTTTGATTATATAAAATCATTTAAACAGTATAGCAACATTTTTACCAAAGAGAGACTGTGGTGACATTACTGAAATAGTAATCTAACAATGATAATGTGAAACACATTATTTCTGCTTCATCTTGTCATAAAATAAATATATTGTTAGTGCTTATTTAGTGCTTATTGTTACTTGTTTTAAATATAGTCTAAAAGGGCCGTCTCTGAGTAGAGTCTGAGCCAAGAATACTGACAGGAAACTGCATGCTTTTGCAGAGCACAGGAGGTGCAGACAGAAAGTGAAACTAAGCAGAGTTTTCATCGAAACTTGGTGTGTGTGACATGCAGCGGAAATATACATATAACCATGCTGGCTTCTAAAGCTTTCAGACCACTTTGACCACTCTGAGTCCAGTCTTTTTCTGCCGCCAAAAGAATTCAAAAGAACTGTATTTAATAATCTCTTTAAAATCAAAAGAGGATTCTTTCTACTCAACCTTAGTAAATGTCCAAAATACAGTTAGTGTCTGTGTGGTAACTCTGTGCAGTTGTTTTTTTTCTTTTCTTCTTTTTTCTGTTGATTATTATTTCAGGTGAAATCCTGATTAGTATTAATCTAATACTAAGAAATGAAATTTCATATCATTTCATTTCATTTCTGAAAACAATTAATATCTTGATATTTAACTTATTCATGTTTATCTACTCACGCATGAAGTCTGCTTCTTAGTGTTGATAGAAGAGCTGCTGGTATTGAGTTGCGCTCCCTCTCTCTTCCTCAGAGGAACTTCAGGATCTCCTGAGTCAGTCTGATCCTTTGTCCCTCTGTTGTTCTCTTTTTGAAATTAAAATTAAATAAGAAGGAAATGCCCAAACTTGGATTAAAATATTAAACCTCTCATCAGAGTCTCAACGAAAACATTGATTCATAGTACCAATAAAGAATAATTAATCAGTCACTTACTCATGTGTTTCCTCTTTCTACGTACAAGAACAACAACTGAAAAAATTAACAGGAGGATGCAAAGAGCCAAACTAACAGCCAAACCGATGATGACAGAGGAAGAACTGGGCTCAGTTCTCAAAATCTCAAAGAAATCCTCTGAAATCGTACAAAAGAACAAAGTTTGAATAAATTTGGACTTCAGATGTTCAAAAAGTGTTTCTATCATAAATGCAATAATATAATTTGAACCTGGAACATGTATGTGTGTCTCTCTGCTCTGGTTGGTGTTCCTCTGTTGGACTCTGCAGGTGATGTTGTTGCTGTGTCTCTTCTCCACAGTCACTCTGCTGCTGACAGTATAGAGGTCATCAGGACCTCTGAGGGTCTCTGTAGGTCCAGCAGAGAGGAGGTTTCCCTCACCGTCCAACCACAGCAGCTCAGGCTCTGGATACCAGCCTGCAGACTCACACTGTAACACCACTCCTCCTCTGTTTTTGTCAATCCCTGATAAACTGATGACAGGTGAGGTGGTAGCATCTGATGCTGAGCAAAAGAAAAAATGAAATTTAAAAATCAAGGGGCATTAATGATATTATAAGATTCAAAAATATATGTGTGTACCTGTAAAGCTAATAGAGTTATGAATTTCTAAGTTTGGTCACTTACAAAGAAATGAACTGTCTCAAATTTTTATGTCAAGCCTTAATTTTAAACAAGGACAAAAGACCATCAACCAAAACCCCAGAAAAAAGATGTTACAGGATCAATTTCTTCCAATTCAACCTCTCCATCACCATGAACAAGAACAAAGAGCTCTCAAATGATCCCAGGGACAAGACTATACAATCAAGACCATCAACATGAAGCTACTTACCAACAACTAGCTTGACTAAAGCTTCTTTTTCCAAATCTGGAATATAGCATCTGTATGTCCCTGTATCAGTAAATTTCACTTTGGAGATTTTCAGTGAAATATTTCCATACTTGAGTTCATCAACAAACAATGACGTCCTTCCTTTGAAAGAAGGATTTTTTAATTTTTCGAGTTCCTGACTGCCACGTGAAACGTAGACAAATCTAGGGTCAAGTAAAGATCTTGTCCACTCCAGTGTCTTTGTAGAAATATCGGATGCAGGTTCCAGATGACATGGCAAAATTACATCATCACCAGCTCTTGCCACCAGTGCCTGAGATGGACCAATCAACTGAGGCTGACCTGAAAACAAGTAATCATAATTCTTAAATAAGAAATGGCCAGAAGGGATTGTTTTTAGTATTATCTCACAATATTTTTTTAAATTACTGAACCTAAAGGTGTGATGTGGAGACTCGATGCATGTAAACTGTAAACTTTTATGTTCACCCCAAGTTGTTATTACCCTTTAAGAGACAATTCACCTCAAACTGTCATGTATTTATGTCTACACTAAATTGGTGCTAGCAGAGGCCAACAGCATCACATGGCCTCTACCAGTGGATCATGGAGGATGAGTGAAGAGCATGAATGGATTCTAAATATCACAATCACTATGAATTTGTAATGGGCTAAAATTGTTTCAGCAATTCCCTGCAAGATGTATCTGTGCAGTCAGCTATGTCTCTAACAAGCATCTTCTCTGATTCTAAAACTGTTAAGATTATTGTTGGTGTCAGAGTACAGTGTATGTTGATGTATAATACTGTATACCTATCCTATTCAAATACCTCTGCTGACAGAAACTGAAAAGCTGTTCTGTATCCTGCCAGTGTGACTTATTAAACATGGATCTTAATGAAGGCATGTTTCAAGCACAAATATAAATAATTAAAATGTGTGCTTCAAATATGACAAAAAACAACAACAATATTTATTTATGCATGAATTACCATTACAGACATCCTTTAGGAGAATGATGAAGATCAGAACACTGAAAGCTTTGAGCAGTGGTTGAGGAAACAGTCCATTCTGCTGATGAGCCATCCTGCAGCTCTGAAAACAGACAGATAACTTTAACACAATAGAAACCACTGCTGACTGGAAAATTCTGTTTTGTGTTTCAGTAACATACGTTGTACAATTAGGACTAAATGAATTCCTGGGCAGAATTCTTCTAGTCAAGTCATCTAACTTGCATATCTACATAAATCATGATTTATTTATTTATTTTTTTGTAGCAGTACTTCACAGAGTGTAGATCATCCTATCTATACTGCCTTATGCAATTACAGTACTGTTACCTATTGTAAAGTTACAGATACATCTGGTTTATAGATTCACTTTTTTGACCTACATGAAAGCTTCAGAACAACTCACACTTGGACTATATTCTTCAAACCAAGTTTGACTCTAACGGTTTTAACAGTTTTTTAGACAGAAGCTACATGCCCCATTAATAACAACATTAAATTTAGAAGACAACACACCTGTTGACTGTCCTCTCTCTCTGCAACTCACTGAATTACTGTGAAAAACAAGTACAAATGATCAGTGATAGTTTCACTTTCACTGTCCTTGTGTAAGTGAACTTTGAGGCTGTTACTAAGTAACACATACATTTCATAAACACTGCAGGAGCAATAAAAAAACACTTTTAGTGAGGACTGTTTCTTTGTTATCTTATAAAGCTCATAAAGAGTTTGTGGTTGTTTGCTGTATTTTTGCTACAGGGAGCAGATTTTCTGATAAATCTCTTATAATCTTATAGAAATGTGAAAGTAAGAGTTAAACTGTAAAAAACAAAATAAAAGAAAGAAAGCTCGGACAGTGTTGTCCATTTGGTTTACCCCAGTACAGATTACTCAGAGAAAATCAAAAAAACAAAAAAACAGTTAGTGGAAGTAATGTACTGTGGAGGTGTGGTCCCTGGCTCAGCTGCAGGGGAGGCGTGGGTCACGTCTATAAACGCTTCACAGTGATAAAAACATATCAGTGTGTCGGGTCAAATTTTATATGTACCATGGTTCATTGTACCATGTGTCCACATTTGCTGGGTATGAGCTTGAAAAAGCTTTTACTTTTGTTAATTTATTTATTTATTTATTTTGCCTAACACTCAAAAATAAATATTGAACAGAAAACAATCCTGTAGAGAACTGCCAAATGATTACAGTTTTTTCTGATTGCTTAAGCACATTTTTTGTAACTATTGGCTATTTTTGCAAAATTCTACACACAAATAAGAAAACCTGTCACCCAATTATCAAAACATTGTAGTTCTCTTGCAAAAGCGAACACAGCTAGATTAACTCTTCACACCTTCGTAAAAATGGTGTTTTCGTATCAAACAGTACACACAAGCCATCATCTACTAAGCACACAATGCGCCAACTGCACACTCATGGTATGAATACAAAACACAACTGGCTTTTGCTTTCTCTGTGCACAAGCTAGGCCATGTCAGTTTGAGCTCATACTTTTGTCATAGGTCTGTAAACATGGACGGATCCAAACTTCAAGTACTGGTGTTTATTTACACACATCAAAACAAACACGAGTGTTTATTTCCAAGTGTAACATATGTGTTAAATACTTTTGAATTTCACCCAAAACACTTCTTTTTTTTAAATTACAGTTTTTTCTGAATGCTTAAACCCTAACTGTGATTCTTATAGCACAATTCCTAAAACTATTAATACTTATAGCAAAACCACTCACTGAGTTTGCAAATCTAAAAGCACAAACACTGCTTTGCACTCAGTTTGCAATTTTGTAACACACACTTTGCAAAACTGTAGGCACAATTCACTGCACAACACTCTTTTTGCAGAACTTTAAACACAACTCACTGCTTACACTCAATTACCAAATTTCCAACACACTCCTAGCAAAATTATACACATGTATGGCTATCATTAACACTATTTTGCCAACTGTCTGGCACACTTTCACTTGTGAAAACTTTTTTAGATAATTAGTTCACTTTGCAATCAGCCTAAGCACTATAATACAGGTAAGCTCTGTGTGTGGAGTACAATGGAGGGAGCAGGAAGAGTGAGAAGTAGAGGAGGCCGAGGAAGAGGACGTGGAGGTGAAGAAGTAGGATGAAGAGGACGACAAGGACAAGGAGGAGCAAGAGGAGGATGAGAAGGGGGGAGAGGAGGACGAGGAGGGGGGAGAGGAAGGGTAAGAAGAGTAAGAAATAGAATTGCTGATGACATCAGAGCTACAATAGTGGACCATGTAATCAACCGTGGAATGACCCTGAGGGAAGCTGGCCAACGGGTTCAGCCTAACTCGAGCCACTACTCTGTAGCAAGCATCATAAGGACATTTTGAAATGAGAATCGGTTAGTACAGTCACTTTGCACTAAGATTTATAGCACAACAATACCATAGATGTAAAAATACTGAAATTGTTACTTTACAGAATTGCTAGACGACCAGATGCTGGGGGCAGAGGAAGCATGTTCACTGCAGAACAAGAAACCCATATAGTCAATATGGCGATTGCAAATAATCCTATACTTGGAAATAAACACTTATGTTTGTTTTGATGTGTGTGAATAATAGTACTTGAAGTTAACTGACATAGCCTACCTTGTGCACAGAGAAAGCAAAAGCCAGATGTGTTTTTTATTCATACCATCAGTGTGCAGTTAGCGCATTGTGTGCTTAGTAGATGATGGCTTGTGTGTACTGTTTGATACGAAAACACCATTTTTACGAAGGTGTGAAGAGTTAATCTAGCTGTGTTCGTTTTTGCAAGAGAACTACAATGTTTTGATAATTGGGTGACAGGTTTTCTTATTTGTGTGTAGAGTTTTGCAAAAATAGCCAATAGTTACAAAAAATGTGCTTAAGCAATCAGAAAAAACTGTAAATATGTAATTTTGCTTCTCAATCTCCTACCTGTGTGATCTGAGTCTGTGTGCGTTCCTGTGTGTGTGTGCGCTGCGTGGTGACGTAGGCGCGCGCATGTGTGCCCGGTCACAGCTCCTTTCAGCATGGCCGGAGGTAAGTCACTGCCACGTTGCTCTCTGCTAATTAAAGGTTGTTCAGAGCCCAAGCTGCAATGTGAATACAGCCGAACTGCCGCGTTTTTGTTTGTCATTAAGAGACTCATTTGGGATAAGTTTTGTGGAGGGCGGAGTTCGCTAATATACGCTTTTGATGAGTTTTAGCCAAGAACGCAGCTGAAATGCTAGCATGCTAAGTTAGCCTGATCGCTAGCGGCTTGTGAGCGTATTCGCTGCAGTTTTTTTAACAGCGTGCACTCTTTCTTCCTTTGTCAGGAGAGGTGTACTGGCAGTCGCGTGACACACACAGAACAGACCCTTATTTCTGTGTTGCAGATGTGCAGTAAAGAGCCAAAGACCCAGTACTGTCTCCTGCCTCTTACTTTCACGCCAGAACACAACGCAAAGACGGGCGTAACACATGAACGGGTTACATTGGTGCCGTGACCCTTTGGATTCATCAAGCATCGACGTCATCTCGATCACCGTGGGGAGCTCTTCGCAATTGCCTTTGTTCCAAGTTGGTTGCTTTTCCTAACTTGTGTGGGACTGTTTGAATGAGCTTGGACATTTAATCTGCTCGATTCTCATCCTGAATAACATTAAGTGTTAGTTACGAATACTGTGTTTGCTTTTGTACAGTTGCACTATTTTGAATCTTGTTTCTTGTTATTGTGCTTTATTCAACATTATGGAGTCAGCATCTGGTTCAGAGGCAACTGGTGTTTCTGATGGGGAGGTTTCCTCTAATGTTGGTTTGGGGCGAGGGTGGTTTCTTGGGGATGGGGTTCAGACACCTAAAGTTGGTGTGTCATTTGCTCCCAAGTTTTGTTCCACTCGTCTCCAGGTTCCCCCCTGTGACATTCAGACCCCGCAGACAGCTGCCAATGCTGAGTTGAGTACACTCATCTCAGATTTGGCCAATCAGATTGGTCAGTCCATTGTAGCCCAGCTGCAAGGTGATAAGGGGACCAGTATGCCTACTGAAACCTCTAAGGCTGAGCAGGGACCCCCTGAGCTAAATTTGTCTGGGGTGAAACTTGTCTTGCAATCAGACGTCAAGGAGCCACCAGTTTTCAGGGGTGACGGCAGTGATAAATTCTCCATTCATGAATGGGTTGAAATGATGGATATGTACTTTGTAAAACGCAACACACCAACAGATCAGCGATCACGTGACATATTGGCTAGGTTGATGGGGAAGGCTAAGGATGTAGTGAGGGTCACCCTACGTCACAACCCCTCAATTGACCATGTCCAGGTTCCTGAATTGATATTCGACATTCTGAAACAACACTTTAGTGTATTGACTTACTCTTCTATGCCTATGGCTGACTTCTATAACACCAAACCATTACAACATGAGGGAGTGATGGAATATTGGATAAGGCTAAACAATGCTATTGACGTTGCTGACGAGTGCTTGCGTAGGCAGGGGCGTAATTTTGAGGATCCGGGGCGTGAGGTCTCGATGATGTTCATCAAATATTGCCCTGACCCCATCCTCTTGAACAGGCTCAGCATCAAAGCAGCTGAGGAGTGGACAACCACTGAGGTTCAAGAACGCATTGATAGCTTCCAGCGTGAACTCAGGGCACGCAGTCAGGGCAGTTTCCACACCTCGCAGAGGAAAGAGCTTAGCCACAACTGCTTTATTGTGCCTCAAGAAGCGATGGCATCACAGCCTGTGCAGGCCAGTGTCGCCTTGCAGTCTCAGCCTACAGCACCAGCCTCAAACCTCGCTTGTCAGCTTTCGCCCACAGCAGCTTGCTTCACTCCTGTTCTAGCTGATGTTTCGACAACCTGTCCTTCTGGGACAGCAGTGTCTTCTTGTCCGGTGCCTACGCCTACTCCTCAGTTCCAACAGTCACCAACATACCCTGTGACCACTCAGTCTAGTCAGCAGTCAGTTGGTTGCAAGCTTGGTTCGACTAACACCCAAGCTTTTGATGTGACTGGCATGCGTGCTTTGATCAGCCTCCTGGATCGCGTGATTGCATGTCAGAATGTGCAGACTGCAGCCCCTGCATCTGCACCTTCGCAGCGTTTTACCCGCGGGCCCTTTCTTAAGAAGAGTTGTCAGGTCTGTGGCAACACTGGTCATTCCACTCACATGCACTGCAGGAGAGAGAATCTCTGTCTTGCATGCTTTGCTCCTGGTCATTGGAAAAAGGACTGTCACAGTCGCCATGAGGGACGGGAGGCTGGCGCTGTCGCGAGGCAGAGTTGGCCTTCGGAAAACTGAATCACCCACACTTGGAGAGGGGCAGTGTGGGGAATGAACCTAATACCCTCAATCATGATGAATCGGATCTTGAATTTCTTTATGTCAACACCTGTTCAACAATGCCAGAGGGATACCGTGTCGTGGTTCAGGGACCAGCAGTAGTGCCTACATTTAGTGAATTGTTCTACACCCAAGTTGCAGTGAATGACAAGGTTAACTTGAGGGGCATGATGGATTCCGGGTCCATGGCTTGCACTATGAGTGAAGAGGCCGAGAAGTCACTAAGAGAGGCTGGAGCTCTTGTGAGTGGACCGCAGTCGGCCAAACATATTGTGCTGGTTGGCTGTGGTGGGAAGCAGACCCACCCAAAGTGCGTTTATGACTTGACACTTACTGTCCATGGTGTGAAATGCATTGTGCCAGTTTTGGTAGTGTCGGGCCAGCGTGATGAGCTCATCATTGGCTCCAATGTCCTCAAGTACCTGATGCGAGTTATGAAACATTCAGATGACTATTGGAAGCTTGTGTCTGTGGGGAGCAAGCACTCGCTTCTTGACTATGAGCACTTCTTGGACATGATGTCGTGCACCACCAGATGGAGGGGTGAGGAGGTTCCTGACAAAATTGGCACTGTGAAACTGTCTCGTGCTGTGACACTACTTCCACAGTGTGAGCATCTGGTATGGGGCAGGCTGCCCAGCAATGTGCCAGTCTCTCCAGGCAGCACGATTATCGTGGAACCTTGCACCTCTGGGTCTGGGCCGAGAGACATTCTTGTTGGCCGGGTGATCACATCCATGTGGGGTGATCGGTGGGTGCCATTGAAGATGACCAATCTCTCCTCAAAACCACTAACCTTGAAACGCAACTCGAGGGTTGCTGTTGTTTCATCTTGCCTTGCGGTGGAGGACCTTGATTTCCAGCAGGACTCCTGCAAGATGGCGAGTATGGCCCAGGTACCAGTCAGTGGGCCAGCCGCTACTGACGCAGACTTGAATGACAGGTTGTGCTCCCTAGGTTTGGGTGATCTTGACATTGACTCATGCCATGCCAGCTTACATTCAAAGAGAGAGCTTGTTGAGCTAATTGAGCAGTATGAGGACATCTTCTCTAGACACCCGCTTGACTGTGGCGAAGCTAAACGCTTTGTACATCGGATCCACCTGACTGATGAACGCCCATTCCGCATGCCTTACAGAAGAGTACCCCCTGCTCATTACCAACAACTAAGGCAGGTACTCACTGACATGGAGGAGAAAGGGATTATTCGCAAATCCATCAGCGAATATGCATCCCCCCTCGTCATGGTCTGGAAGAAGGATGGTGGATTGCGGATTTGTACGGACTTCAGGTGGTTGAATGCGCGAACTCTTAAGGATGCACACCCACTCCCTCACCAAGCAGATTGCCTTGCCGCGCTTGGGGGCAATGCCTTCTTCAGCACGATGGACTTAACCTCTGGGTTTTACAACATTCCAATGTGTGAGGAGGATAAGAAGTACACCGCTTTCACAACGCCTGTTGGCCTGTACGAATACAACCGGATGCCACAGGGGCTCTGCAATAGCCCAGCTTCATTTATGCGCATGATGCTGAACATCTTTGGTGACCTCAACTTCACCAGTCTGCTCTGCTACTTGGATGACCTCCTGGTCTTTGCTCCCACTGAAGAGGTAGCCCTGTGCCGGCTCCGAGCTGTTTTTCAAAGGTTGAGAGACAACAATCTCAAGCTGAGTCCAAAGAAGTGTCATCTGCTGCAGAAGTCAGTCAGGTTTCTTGGTCATGTCATCGACCAGACCGGAGTCGCTGTGGACCCAGCTAAGGTGGAAGTAATTTCCAAGATGCCAAAGGAGGCTCTAATGGAGAAGAATGCACTCCTTCTGTGAAAAGGATTAAGTCCTTTCTAGGAATGGTCTTCTTCTATCAGTGCTTCATTCCTGGTTGCTCAGCCATTGCCAAGCCTCTGTTTGCTCTGACGGCTGGCCAGAAGCGGAAGGGACGGACTAGTCAGGCTGGAAGGGGTGCTGGCATGTTCAGGAGGTTGACTGCTGCAGATTGGAGCCCTGCATGTGACAAGGCCTTTCATAAACTGAAGGACGACCTCCTTAACTGTGTCGTGTTGGCTCATCCTGACTTTTCAAGACCATTCATTTTGTCTGTGGATGCTTCTCTGGATGGACTGGGAGCGGTTTTATCACAATTGCCTGTCGACGGGGATAAGGCACGCCCTATTGCTTTCGCGAGCAAAGCGCTAAGCAGGTCACAGCAGAGATACCCAGCCCATCGCCTTGAGTTCATGGCCCTGAAGTGGAGCATCTCTGAAAAGTTCAGCCATTGGTTGAAGGGGCACAAGTTCACAGTGTGGACTGACAACAACCCGCTCGTTCATATATTGACCAAGCCCAAGCTGGACGCTTATGAACAAAGGTGGGTGGCCAAACTGTCATCCTACAACTTTGATTTGAGGTACATCCCAGGTCAAAAGAATGTTGTAGCAGATGCACTCAGTCGTGACCCCTTCACCCATTCTATTGGTGGGCGCTTGCTTCAGGAGCCCTACGCGCACTTGGTGCGGAATGCAGAAGGTGCGGCGGCTCATGAGGTGCAAGACGTTTTCAGGTTTGGTGTCCAAAATTTTCAGATTGCCCAACAACCTGTTCCAGCTCTGACCTCAGAAGATTCCTACAGTTCGTCGGAAGTCACGGCTACCTTGGTTCACCATGATTACTGGGAAACCGCTGTGGAGAATAGAGCTGCCTCCCTTCTCCACCTTGTTCAGCAGTTACAACCAGTTGGCAATGATGTACTGCCATCACTTACCTTACATGAGCTGGAGGACCACCAACTTCAAGATCCTATCATCTCCGCTGTCCTGCCACTCGTAGCCCGCAGAAGGCGCCCTTCCAGGCGTGAGAGACATGATATGGATTCCAGGGCACTGGCCTTATTGAAGCACTGGGAGAGGCTCAAGGTTTGGGATGGTATTCTCTACAGGGAGGCGAGAGACCCTGTGAGCAAGACAAAGAGACTCCAGTTGGTGTTGCCAGTGAATTTACGGGCGCAGGCCTTGAAAGGTGTCCACGATTTGGCAGGGCACCAGGGTCAAGTTCGGACCCTCCACCTAGCAAGGCAGCGTTTTTTCTGGCCCAATATGGAGAGGGATGTGAAGGAGCATGTTCGGTGCTGTGGAAGGTGCATACTTGCCAAGACTCCAGAACCTGCAGCACGAGCCCCATTAGAGAGCATTAAGACCTCTGCTCCCATGGAGCTCATCTGCATTGACTTTTGGTCAGCAGAGGACAAAAAGAAGCGCTCTGTTGATGTGCTTGTGGCGACTGACCACTTCACGAAAATGGCCTTTGCTTTCCCGTGCAAGAATCAGACTGCCAAGCAGGTTGCCAGAAAGTTATGGGACTGTGTTTTTTGTGTATATGGTTTCCCTGAGCGTATTCACTCAGACCAAGGTCCCAGCTTTGAAAGTGAATTATTTTCTGAGCTTCTGCAGATTTCGGGCGTTGCCAAGTCTCACACTACTGCTTATCACCCTATGGGCAATGGTGGCACGGAGCGGTTCAACCGCACACTTGGCAACATGCTGCGAGCTCTCCCTCTCAGAGCCAAACAGGAATGGCCGCAGCAGATTCAGACATTGACCTTTGCTTACAATGCAACTGTTCATGAGACTACTGGATATCCCCCATTCTACTTGATGTTCGGCCGTGTCCCACGACTACCGGTCGACGTTATGTTCAAGTCTGTTTTGCATGATCCTATTGTGGTGGACTTTAACAGCTACTCCAAGCTTCTTCTGTCATACTTGTCTGAGGCTGCCAAGATCGCCCAGGGGCACACCAGTAATGAGCAGGAGCATCAGGCTCGTCAATACAATAAGAAAATCAAAGGTGTGTCTCTGAATGTTGGGGATCGCGTCCTGCTTGCCAATAAAGGCGAGCGGGGCAAGAAGAAACTTGCAGACAAGTGGGAGCCTCAGGTTTATACTGTTGTGGAGAGGCATCCCAGGACCCACATTTACAGGATCAGTGACTCTTCAGGCCAGAGTAAGGTTGTACACAGAAACCTTCTGTTGGACGTGAGCTTCCTTCCTGTTCAGGATTCATTGGGAAGTCAGTCCCTGGACGTTTTCTCCAGTGAAGGGGATCTCAGTGCTTGTGGGGATCTGGAGGACTCTGGCAGTCTAGAGACAGAGTCTACTGCAGCAAGGACTTCCTTGTGGGTCCTTTCGGATTTGAGCCATGGGGTGGATGTGGATTCTGTGGCAGGAGAGCGTGCCTCACAGTCCACGGATCGTCAGCACGGTTCATGTGACGGTGCGGATGTGGACAATGCCTTACCTGACTCTCAGACTTGCACAACGCACACTTCAGCAAGCCCTTCTGGTCAGGCCCAGCACTTTGCTCTTCCTACTCCGGTTGACTGTTCCGCTTCCTTTGATTTGACACAGTCTGGCACAGTTTCTGCACCAGGTGCCTGTCATGGGGACGCTGTTGTTCCGCAGACTGTTCCTGTTTCTGGCTCAGACATGAATCAGACCTCTGGTCAGCCGTATACTGGGCAGCCATCCAACTTGCCAAGACATGACCCTGACCATGCCAATGTTCGAGGCAGAGTGGTTACAAGAGCAGGTCGGGTGGTAAAGTCAGTCAACAGGCTGATAGAAAACATGGTCCAGAAGCCTATTGCATGGGGCCTGTTACCGCCACGGGAGGCTCGGCCTCTGACATAGACTGTTTTTTGGTCATCCCATTGCGTATTATGAATGTGTTGTATTTACTTGAGGCATCATGACACCCGCCCTGTGTGTCTTTAATGGGACCACGTTTGATGAGGTGTAGGCTGCACCTTTGTGTTCTGAAAGGGTTGGAGGCCTGATCAACCTATCCAACTTCTTTTAATCCATTTACGGATAGTTTTTTAACTGAACTATGGGATAAGATCCTTGGGTTGCCTGGTCCGGAGGTGATGGTAGTTCAGCATTGTTGTGCCTCTTGGTATTGCAGTACCATTCAGATGTGTAGTGATTTTGGTGAAATTCAGGGGGGGTGAATGTAACATATGTGTTAAATACTTTTGAATTTCACCCAAAACACTTCTTTTTTTTAAATTAAATATGTAATTTTGCTTCTCAATCTCCTACCTGTGTGATCTGAGTCTGTGTGCGTTCCTGTGTGTGTGTGCGCTGCGTGGTGACGTAGGCGCGCGCATGTGTGCCCGGTCACAGCTCCTTTCAGCATGGCCGGAGGTAAGTCACTGCCACGTTGCTCTCTGCTAATTAAAGGTTGTTCAGAGCCCAAGCTGCAATGTGAATACAGCCGAACTGCCGCGTTTTTGTTTGTCATTAAGAGACTCATTTGGGATAAGTTTTGTGGAGGGCGGAGTTCGCTAATATACGCTTTTGATGAGTTTTAGCCAAGAACGCAGCTGAAATGCTAGCATGCTAAGTTAGCCTGATCGCTAGCGGCTTGTGAGCGTATTCGCTGCAGTTTTTTTAACAGCGTGCACGCTTTCTTCCTTTGTCAGGAGAGGTGTACTGGCAGTCACGTGACACACACAGAACAGACCCTTATTTCTGTGTTGCAGGTATGGAGATGTTCTTATGTTTTGGAGATGCAGTCTTTCATTCATTGTTTTTATAAGTACAGTGTTGTATTGCCTGTTAGATGGCGGTTATTAATATAATTGTACTGAAGTATAATGTTTGAATTATAAGTACCAGAATATTGGGTCCTGGTTATTGAATTGTATTTATCTGACTGTTTATTTGTTTTTGAATTATTTTGTTTATTGTTCTTATAAGTTGTTTTTAATGATTTTTCAGTGACATATTATTTATTTTGTGCTTTTTATTTTTGAGAGCTTAAGTCAATGTTTTAAAACAATTTGTTGTATTTGATTTATTATATTGTAGTGTTAATGAAGCTGCGGGCACAGCTCCTTTCAGCATGGCCGGAGGAGAGGTGTACTGGCAGTCGCGTGACACACACAGAACAGACCCTTATTTCTGTGTTGCAGATGTGCAGTAAAGAGCCAAAGACCCAGTACTGTCTCCTGCCTCTTACTTTCACGCCAGAACACAACGCAAAGACGGGCGTAACACATGAACGGGTTACACAAGTATAGGATTATTTGCAATCGCCATGTTGACTATATGGGTTTCTTGGTCTGCAGTGAACATGCGTCCTCTGCCCCCAGCATCTGGTCATCTAGCAATTCTGTAAAGTAACAATTTCAGTATTTTTACATCTATGGTATTGTTGTGTTTCTCATTAGCATATGGCAGTGCTACAAATCTTAGTGCAAAGTGACTGTACTAACTGATTCTCATTTCAAAATGTCCTTATGATGCTTGCTACAGAGTAGCGGCTCGAGTTAGGCTGAACCCGTCGGCCAGCTTCCCTCAGGGTCATTCCACGGTTGATTACATGGTCCACTATTGTAGCTCTGATGTCATCAGCAATTCTATTTCTTACTCTTCTAACCCTTCCTCTCCCCCCTCCTCGTCCTCTCCCCCCTCCTCGTCCTCTCCCCCCTCCTCGTCCTCCTCTTGTTCCTCCTTGTCCTTGTCGTCCTCTTCATCCTACTTCTTCACCTCCACGTCCTCTTCCTCGGCCTCCTCTACTTCTCACTCTTCCTGCTCCCTCAATTGTACTCCACACACAGAGCTTACCTGTATTATAGTGCTTGGGCTGATTGCAAAGTGAACTAATTATCTAAAAAAGTTTTTACATGTGACAGTGTGCCAGACAGTTGGCAAAATAGTGTAAATAATAGCCATAAATGTGTATAGTTTTGCTAGGAGTGTGTTGATCATTTGGAAATTGAGTGTAAAGCAGTGAGTTGTGTTTACAGTTCTGCAAAAAGAGTGCTGTGCAGTGGATTGTAGCTACAGGTTTGCAAAGTGTGTGTTACAAAATGGCAAACTGAGTGCAAAGCAGTGTTTGTGCTTTTAGTTTTGCAAACTCAGTGAGTGGTTTTGCTATAAGTATTAATAGTTTTAGAAATTGTGCTATAAGAATCACAGTTAGTGTTTAAGCATTCAGAAAAAACTGTAAAATGCTTTATTTTAGGATTATGCAGTTCTGTTATTCCAACTTACAGTTTTTCTCAAATGCTAAAACACAAAAGCCAGTCCTCTAAACCAAATGACCAGTTATCTAAACACATTTACTAAATCTAGCCATCATTTACCAATATCATAAACACATGTCACATGAAGACACAATTGAGAGAACACAATCCTCCTTTGTCATAAATCTAAACACATCTTTCCTTGCTAAAACACAAGTTGCAAAAGAACTCTGCTCATATTCTCAAATGAAAGCTCATGTGATGCAACTTGCTTGCCACAGTCAGCAATATTTGACCACAATGAACACACCTGGCGTCATTCATTACACACAACGACTCAAAATTGAAGACACCTGTTGCTAATGCTATGACCACATGTATAAAAGCTAGTTCAGAGTGCACAGTATGCTGAAGGTTCCACCCACACTCACTCACTCACTCACTCACTCACTCAGGATGAAGGCAGAGTCAGGGGAAGAGGAATTTGATGCAGAGGAAGGAGAAGAGCTGGCCCTGGAAGAAGAGGAGCAGGCCAACGAGGAAGAGGAGTTCAAATGAGAGGAGGAAGAGGAGGAGGCCAACATGGGAGAGGAGAAGGTCCAGGAGGGAGAGCAAGACAACCTCGCACCATCATTACGGATGAGATGCGAGCAACAGTCATTGACCATGTCATTGTCCATGGCATGACAATGGCTGAAGCAGGACTAAGAGTCCGTCCAAACCTGAGTAGGTTCACCGTGGCCACCATTATCAGGGCATTCAGACAACACAACAGGTATTGTACTCTATTGCTTTCTTTGTCACAATACAGTTTTACAAACCTGTGAAAGTAGTCTATTGGTTTCAAATCAGTTGTGACTGTATTGTAACACATGTCAATTGACAACACATGTTTCTTTCTGTAGAGTTGAAAGAATGCCACATAGAGGTGGGAGGGTTGCCATATTTACAGCGGCACAAACCCTCATTGTGGATATGGTTCGTCGGAACAACCTCATCAGACTCCGGGAGATCAGAGACAAAGTCATTGCCGATAATGTCAACTTTATGCGCAACACAAAGACCTACGTTACGAGTATGTGCAAGTAAGTATACATCCATGTTCACAGTACAGTTAGTGGACATGCCAGGATATTACAGTTGGACACGATGGCCAGGATTAATGAGTACCTCTTCCTGGATGAGGCTGGCTTCAACCTGCAGAAACGAAGGCAAAGAGGCCATAACATCATTGGCCAAAGAGCCATCACTGAGGTCCCTGGCCAATGGAGGGGGGGGGGTAATATTACCCTTTGTGTGCACAAGAGAGAACCTCCTAAGGGCATCCCAGCGGAGGCCTTCCAAGGATGGATTCGCCATTCCAAGGCGTTTTCCCCGCGGTGCCTGGCAAGAGACAATATAGCCTGCGATGTGGATGAGGTGATGTGGCCTGATGCAGCTCAGCGACATGATGCCGCACAGTGATTGTGGTGTGAATAACTTAAATAAAAAAACTTCACACCCTAATCATGTTTTCAGGAGTACTGTTGTGTGCAATAGATTCTGTTTTTGCATTGAGGTGTGTTACAGTAGTGTATGTACATGCAGGATTTTCTATAGATTTATACTCTTCATATGAAACTCACAAATCTAAATGCCTAATCCTCTGCAGAGATCTACGACGATCCGTTACTGTATGGTTTCTAAAAATATCCATTGGCAGTTATGAAACACAACCTTCTCACAAATTGAGCATTGTGTTTTCAACTGTTTTGCTGTAGTGTGTAATGATGTGTATAGTGTTTACATTTTTGGAAGCTTCGAGCGGCTCTTTTGGTGTGAAAGTTTGAGTTTTGCAGTGGGAAGGTGTGGTTTTGTTTATGTACCTTTAGAAAAGGGTGTTGTGTTTAGACATTGGGGAACATGGTGGAAACATTTGAAGTGTTTTAGCATTTGAGAAAAACTGTAATGTAGCTGAGTTGGACCAACTTGGACTAATTGATGAATTACAGGTTTTTTTTTTTCCTGAATTGCTAAAACATTTCCTAAAATCTCATCTCTTAGTCTCAAAACACTAAACACAAAGTGTAAAATTAAAGCTACACTCACATAACCTTTAACTTGTCTTGCAAAACCAAATTTGACCCAAAACTATTAACTTTACTCAAAATCAACCACTAGTCCCAAAAACCACACAAAAGCAGCCAATGTGCAAACACCACTGTGTTAAGGTCACAGGGGCACTGGAGCATATCCTAGCTATTACAGGGTGAGAGGCAGCGTACACCCTGGATAGGTTACCAGTCTATTGCAGGGCTAACACAGAGATACAGACAACCATTCACATCTACGGGCAATTTGGAATTACCAATTAGCCTAACCCCACTACCAGCTTGTCTTTGAACTGAGGGAGGAAGCCGGGGAGAATCCAGAGAGAACCCACGCAAACTTGAGTAAGAAAAATTTGAAAAAAATTTTAGAAGGATTTTGATTAATCTGTTAACATCTTGTGTGTCTAATTTTTAGGTGAAGCTACTCTTGTGACTCCTAACAGGCTCCAACACTTTCTGTCATGAATCGCTGTCCGGCAGGCAGGAGTTGGTCCCAAAATGCAGGCACTCAGGCACGAGGTTTAAACACAAAGAACTCAGCTTTATTTGCTGGCAGGAGAGAGTCATACAAAAGCAAACTAAACTAAACTCGCAGTGAGACAACAGGGAGAGCCACAAAGCATGAGGGACAACACGACACTGGCTCAGAGAAACACAAGGTTTAAATACACTGGGAAGTAACGAGGGGAATGAGACACAGAAGGAGGGCACAACTGGGAGAAATCAGGACTGACGAGACAAGGAAAGCAGGACACATTCACATAAGACACGGACCTTCAAAGTAAAAAAGGAAGTATGACACAGAGACGCGAACTTGACAAGGTGGAGACAGAAACTAAGAAACACAGAGACATAAACCATAAGGCAGAGGACTCTAAGAACTGAAAGACACAGAGGGGAAACCCAAACATGCAGACACACTTACACAGAACAGAGGGGACTATTGTGTATTGTGTTGTACATTTCATTGTTTGTCTTTAACGCTACCTGTTCTAACCTGTCTTCCCAATATTATGTTTGTGTAATGTATGTATAGTTGGAAGGGGTCCAATTTCGCTGCAGGCAACTGCAAGTGACAAACATAGGCTTCATCATTATCACAGAATGTGACAATGATTTGTCATTTAGACTTTTTTTTTTTAGAATATATATATTTTTTCAAAAGGTTTAACCATGCAGCATCAATTCAAGTTAATCTCTACAAAATCTAATTCAGCATAAAGAAAATAAAATGTTTACTAATCGTGAAATATCATATGAGCATAAAAGTCACACACACACACACACAAAGACGTATCCTCTCCCAAACACACACATACATCACATATTTAAAGCTTGGATATTCCAATTTCAAATGGATACATATTTCATGTGTTCAGTTGTTTTTATCTTTTGTTGGTGACATTTTCAGTTTTTGTGCAGTTTGCATTATAAATGTGCTCATTGATGAATCAGATGTTGATTTAATTTGTTCCACACACACATCCATACAAATCACTCTTGCGGCTCACTGGTGGTCACATGGCTCCATAATATAAGTGGCAAAAAGACAAGAACTTTGCATTAGCTTACAATGGCAAAATGGTTGAATCTATTGGAAAAGTAAAAATCATTACTTTTCTTCAAAGTGAAATGGTGACGTTACAGAATGAATGGTTTTATACTACAAGATTATTACAAGAGAGATTAAAAAAATGTGGTTTCAATGGAAGTGAATTTTTGTGTGGAGAGGCACAACACAAAAAATAATAATGCGAACAAATCAATTTTGTTTCTTTTCTTTGACATGTCCAAGAATCTAATCACCCCCAATGCCCCATCCTCATCCTTTTTATTAGATGGAAAAGTAGTTTTTTTGTGAGTTTTTTCAATACATAATTGATCATTCAAATGTTTAAACTGGCATTCAAAGGCTTAAAAGCCTGAAAATAATTTAATGTTTGATCATTTTAAAAAGTGTTCAATTTGATTAAGTGATTTATGAAAAAGGCAGATTTTGCACGTGTAGATTTTGGTACACAGAGGTGTTGAAATACTGCCAAAATACATCAGCAGAGTGTGGATGGCATGTAAGAGTAAAAGACACTGGATTAAAAAAAATGGACTAAAAAGAAGATTTCCAACAAAATCCATGTCACAAGCTATAACACAGCCAACATGATCACAATGTTTTTTATTAAAAGGTCCTTAGGAGGGCATGTGGGTTTTAACAGTGGAGTCAATAACATTCACACCCCTGTGGTTCACTCACAACAGTAAGATTCCTGATATTGTGCTAATGCCTTACTATCACACTCCCACAACTGATCGTGGATGACATGCCACCTTCAGTATAACCGGTTTTGTTTGTTTTTTCCAGCATGAACCACAAGTCTTTGAGCTAGTGCTCCCTTTCCTTGAGCTGCTACTATATTTTCCTTTGAAAGTAGAAAAGTGATCTCTCTAGCTTTGACAAAGTGCAGAACAAACATGATGACTGTAAAGCTTAAAATCAACCAAACACCTCCAGACTTTCAAGATTTTTTCTGAGGAGGAAACTGACTCTGCCCTCAAACAGTTGAAAAGTTAACTGAGGATTGTCACAGTTCAACACAGACAGGTGCAAACTCAGTTTAATCTATGTAAATCCAGAAAATGTGCTTCATCTTCAGTTGTTTCAGACAGCTGGGCTCCAGAGTTTGTATCAAACAGTCATTTTCAAAGAAGAAACCGAAACAATTCATGTGAGTTGACTCCACTCACTCTGTAAACAGCAGACCAATCAGCAGCAGTCTGTGGGTATGTGGCTGTCTTTACAGAAAGAAAATCTGAGAAACCTGCTGCTGTAGTCAGCTCTGTGTTTTATCTCTATTTGGCAAATACGTTAAAGAAAAGCACAAAGACTCAGCCAAGACTGGAGGTGACCCATCAAACACTCACCAGGAACACAGATCAGCTTAGACTATGATCTTTTATTTGAAAATTAACTTGCTCAGTATCAGTGTAACTTAAGCACATGACTAAAACTGAAAGCTCAGAGTTTCTTTTAAGTCACCTTGATGAGACAAAGTCCTGCTTTGAGTGCAGGTCTCTGCACGACTCCAAGAACAGTTCTTTACAAACATAAACACAGCTTTTCTCACACTTTGCTGCTACATTTGGAGCTTTGTGGGAGCTTTTAACAACTGACAGACATGTGTCATCTTGTATGTGCTCACAGTTTGACAGCAAAACAACAGTCTGACTTTATTCAGAGTTTATTCAGGAAGATGTTGAAAAAAAACAATTTGTTTTGCTATAAGGTTCTTTCTTGTTTGTTCTCTGACTAAAAACTAAAGAAAAGCAAAACAAACAAAAAAGAAATCACATAAACAAATAAAGGCAAAGGCTTACCACAGAAAAAGACCCAGACTCCGACACTGATCCGAACTGTCAAAGTGAAACGAGTTGCTGGAGCGGAGCAGGAAACAAAAACTGAGGCAATGATTAACGAGTCACTGCAAACCAGACACTCCGGTCAGACCAGTTTCTAACGTTCATTGCCTTACATTCCTCACACTTGGTATTTATCAGCTAAACACTGAGCATGATGAACACACGGACGGTTGACCTTGATTGCATACTGCATCAGATCACATGTAAACCAAAGAGGAGTTCAAAATGGTTTCAGGAGTTTCTTATTACCTTCAACAAATAGCTCATGTTTTTGTTAGCATTTGCATTTCATTCTGTCTGCAAACACAACAACTCTAAAAGTTTTGAATGTATTCTGATAAAACTCTGTAGGCTGTAGAACAGGATCATGTTATAACAATCCATTAAAATCTAGCTTACATCTACCGAGGTCTTCAAGTTTATAACTTTATAACTCGTTAGTGGAAAATTGACAAAAAGCCTTAAAAGTTTGACCTCTGACCTCTCCCTAAGTTCAACAGATCAACCTGAAAGTCAGAGTAATGATATTGATAATGCTATATAAAGCCGATTATTTAAAACTATGTCATTGTTGGTATTGACAGCATGTAGGGAATAATACATGGGGATTGTGAATATCAGGTTACTTTGGGCCTCTGACCTCACAGACTGCCTTTCTCAGTCTGTGTCAGTGTACCTTGCCCCTGGATTCCCTCCCCAAATTCCCTGCTTTAGTGTGTGTCACTACCCGATCCATACCGGAAACCCGATCGGTACCCCGCATGCGCAAATGTTACGTCACTTCCTCTCTTTGCCAACATTGCGACATTCAATATATTTGAATGATACGGTTAGCGCCCAGTTAGCTCCTAGCATTTCTCAGCAGCTCTCCCTCCTTTTCGACTACCGGGACATTTAAACAATGGATAATCCGTATACAAACAAATTCATGCTTTTCTCCTCAACAGAGAGCGTTCCCCGATTGAATAACAGCGCCGTAAAATAATAAGAATGGCGCCTAATTACAGAGTTAATAATACAGACTTTGTAATATCTCACGTGAAGATTCATCAGCCAGATTAAGTGTTTACTGACAACTGACAGTGATAGCGGACATCATCATCACTATTCCAATCAATATTCTCCACACAGACAAGCATAAACACACTCGACTATCACTAAATCAAATTTAACACACGTTTGTAATGGGGCTAATTCAGTTTACAATAGGGTTCATTTGCTCGGTCAGCAGGTGGCAGTATCCTCGTACACTGAGTAAACTGCCATTAAACGAACAGAAGAAGAAGAAAACCCCTGCACATGCACGGTACGGATCGGGTAGCGACAGTGCGGTCTGACTTTGCACATGCGCAGTAAGGATCGGGGATCCTGATCCGTAACTATTTATCTTTTTATTTTTCGTTTTTGTCTACATTATAATAAATATATTATATAGCATTATAAATGCTTCATTATTGGAAACATTTTAAGAGATACTTATTATTCTTAACATCTTAACAGATACTCTGACCCGTAACTATCGTAAAACGCTTCGACCGGAAGTAGACACCTTTCGCGCATGTGGGGTACCGATCGGGTTTCCAGTACGGATCGGGTAGCGACAAAGTGTTCTTGCTCATTGTGTTTTGCCTTTATTCAGAGATCAAAGCCACAGAGCTTTTCACTGTATACCCTCCTTTGAACCTCGTCCCTGAATCATAGTCACATTACATCAAAGTGTAAATACCCAGTGTGTAATTTCTGTTTCGCTTTATTTACATAATCCTTTCATTTTGTCCTTGTATATAGCACAGTGGTTAGTATTCTCAGTGGCGGTCCTAGCCTGTTAGGCGCCCTGGGCGAACACCCCCTGTGGCGCCCCCCTTCCCCCCCCCCCCCCCACACACACACATATGAAGAGGGAGAGAGTATGCATAGTATGCAAACGGCTACTAAACAGACATCATACTTCGTCATACAATGTGAACAGGACAAATCAACAATTGACACTGAGTAATTAATATTATATTATTGTATATATTGTTTGGAGTTTAGTCTGTTACTGTTACTATTTTTACCATTTCTTCTTGGAGGAACTGTAACCCACATAATTTCCTTAGGGATTAATAAAGTATTCTGATTCTGATTCTGATTGTTTCAGGATGACCTGCCATTATCCAATGACACATCTGCTTACCTGGATCTTTTGCTCGTTTCTCCTTGTAGGAGTGATAATTAAATGTATTGAATTTTAATGATCTCAGTCCCCGGCCTCTAGCGACTGTGGAAGTCGCTACACTCCTCTTCTTTTCTCTTTTTTTAAACTTTAAAAACGGGTTGTGTGTGAGACTTTAAATAAACAAAATATAAAATATACATTTTAAATTGTTATTGATCCCTTCACCCCGAGTCCTAAAGTGTATATTTATTTGTTTTACTCTTAAATATTTATTGTTTGTTTACTTGCACTGCTGTAACTGGAGCCTCGTCGTCTCGTCTCTCTATATACTGGACTGTATGCAGCGGAGATGACAATAAAGTTTACTTTGACTTCAGCAGCAAGCAGGCGCACCGAGTGCTCTCGCGCTCACTTTTTGCGTATAGAATTTTGAAAAAACATCGGTGCAAATTATAAGTCTGTATCATAATGTCTGGTGTTTTCGTGTTTGCTGTTTGTTTTTATTTTGTTTTATTTTACGAGTTGGTAATTTTTGCTGCTCCAGCCAGCCAGAGAATCCCCCACCGCCCCGCCCTCTCCTCCCTGTGCCGCAAGCAGCAGGCGCACCTCGCAAACGGAGGCGCCCTTACTCCCATGGGCGATAGAAAACCTATGCCATTCCCAGTATGCGCTGGCTGATGTCGGGGCAGCATGAGTATGAGCAATTTTTTTTTTACCGATTCCCGTGATGCCGCCCCCCACCACGATGCCGCCCCGGGCAACCGCCCGTGTCGCCCGTATCTAAAACTGCTACTGAGTATTCTAGTGTTGTATTTCCCCACTTGTTGTATTTAGTCCTTGCCTCACTCGCACAAGCATTGTACTGAGATCTCACTTTCACTATTAAATCACTGTCACAGATTACTTTGGTCTGTGTTGTGTCTGCTCCACGAGCCCAGCCTCTGTCTGAAGGCTTGCACCTTAACAGCCATATCATAACTGCTTTAAGTCATACAGAATAGATATCAGAGCCTTAAACAGACTGACCTCTGCTAAAAAAACGCATAAATAATACAAACACATAAGATATTTATAAAATATGATATAAAAACTATAGATCAACTTACCTGAAAATAAATCATATAAACAATTACAGCAATATGATGCAACAAACACAGCAGTACTACTAATCCAAAATACTCAAAGCTTCATAGAACTGAAACAAACATTTATTTTTAGCTCCATTCTGCTGCTGATACATACTTTAGGTTTCTGAACATTAAACTTGTTTCTGCCTGTCATAGAGTGTAACTTGAAGGCCCTGAGTGTTTTCACTGAAAACACTGGAATGATAAAATTATTTGAACATTACCTAATAAGACTGATTCAGGACAGACAATTAGTTATTTTAAACTTTTCTAGCAGTCCTTCACAAACAGGGAACAGTCTGTCTATTCTCTCCATCTGTCAGCTGCTGCTGGCTCTTCCTCCTCCTCTTCCTCACACACTGCTGAGTTTGTCCTGGTGGATCATCAGGGGTGCAAAGCCTCACAGATGATGTGCAGCAGTGGGTCCCTCAGTCTGTCCTCACTCTGGACACTTGCAGTTGTCACACATGGAAATCAAATGTGTGATAAGCTGCAGGATTCAAACACAAGTGTAACTTATAAATACATGTTCATACTTTTATTCCACAATCAGAGAGAAAGAAACAGAGAGAGAGTGCAGGACAGACAGACAGGTGACAGTCTCAGGTGTATACACTGCTACAAACAGGAGGATTTAGTGTTTGTGTTATTACGAGTGCTAAACAAGAAGAGTTCCCAGATGGTACAGTGGACACAAGTTTAACTTCTATAATTAAAGCACCTATCTTGTAGTTTAACAGGTGAACCACCAGCTCGACAAAACAAATGTTAGAGTCCGTTCGGCTCGACACCACCGAACAGAGGCAGCAAAATAACAGATCAAATTAACAGTGCAGTTAATCCTGCTTGTGCCGTGATATTTGGGGCTGAAAACCAGGCAGCACTCAAAGCCTATAGTCATTTTAGCTTGTTCTGTTTGTGGACACAGAGATTTGTGCTCTGTGTTTTATTATTAATGTATTTTGTGTATTTCTGTTTTATATTACTGTGAAGCACTTTGTGGTTTTTATCCTGTGAAAAGTGCTATATAAATAAATTGATTTGATATATAACTTACTTTATTTATCCATAAAAAAGTTACAATCTCTGTAAGATTATAGGCCTGTCATGATTTGGCTGTGTGGCAGGCAGGAAGTGGACCCAAACGCAAGCTCACAGAGGCAGGAATAAACTCAAAACACAGCTTTATTGCTGGAGGGAAACGACGAAACAAACTGATAAGAAACTACACTGGGAAGCAATACACTAGCACACAGAGAAACATACGGCCATGAATGAGGGAGAATGCGACATAAATGCACAGAGGTTTAACAAGGGAGGTGGGAGCACACGGGGAACACAGCTGACACAGATAATCGTAACAAGACAGGGCAGGAACAACACAACATGACGCATACTGACGGGAGACTGTCAAAGTAAAACAGGAAGTACGCAGAGGCGCAGACAGGAGGAGAGAGGGAGCACGGGGAGAGCACAGACATAATGGGCTGGGGAAAACATGGAATAAAACACGAGGGGAAACGAGGGCTCACAGATACACAGAGGGGCACACAGGGGGTAAAAGTCACAAGGGGAAGTCAAATAAAGAACAAAATACAAAAATACATGAAACTAAGAATCCTGGGCCAACATGGCCCAGGATCATGACATGAATAAGAAAACATTACTCATTAATGTTTAAATAAATAATAAAGATAAATCTCACTATAGTTTTCAAGTCACTTAACAGTTTAACAACATTTACAAGTATATTATATATGTACATGTGTTTTAGTTATTTTTTCTCATTATTTTTTGTTATTAGCTACTTCTATAATGGATGACATATAAATAGGAGAGTGATCCTCTTGCCAGGCAGCTAATCACCACAGTTATAAAATTCTGCAGCCAGGCACTAGTGAACTGCTTTATTAAACTCTGTCCTCATATAACCTGAAAACATGACAATGTTTACTGGTCAGAAGTAAAGGCTGGTGCCTGACCAGGCACAGCCTGAAAAAGGGATATGGGCCCACCGTCATGTAGGCCCAGAGGTCAGGAAGTGGTTAGGTGCAATGTGTGCTGGACAGCGAGTGACTGGGAGATGGAATTTCACCTTTCTGGCTGTAAAGGAGACTAAGCAAGTGCGTGAAGCCAACACAGTTGATTTAAAAGGCTACAATTGTCTGTTTTTTATTCGTTCATTTATTTTTTAATATATATTTATATATTTGTCATATATATATAATCAGTGTTGGGAAGGTCACTTTTACTTTTAATACATTTTAAAAGTAACCTTACCAACACTGACATTATGACTAAACAAACTGCACAGGAACAGGAAACCTGCCCTCCCCCAGTGATATTCTTCAGTTGTATTTTAGTCTGTTACTCAGTCAGTCAGCAGCAAGACAACATGGTGACTACAAGTCTCTGCTTCAGACTATGTGAGTAATTGTTCTTGGGTTTCTTTTTTTATATTTTCAGATTTACTGTATATATGTCTGTACATTAAATCATTTATGGCTTTCCTGTGCTGATCTAGTAATACTTGAAGTTATTCTGCTGGGGACACATGTTCAAAATAGCTTGACCCAAAAATGGGGTAAGTAAGTTAGAGACGTTAATAAAATAAATAATCTTTTTTTTTTTACTTTTTGGGGGGTGAGTAGGTTGGGATTGACTTAAACATTTTATAAGTCTGTTTATGATGTTTATTAAAATCATTTTAGATTTAATCATCTTTCACTAACACATTTTATAAGAATTTTGATTAATCTGCTAAATATTAATCTTGTGATGTTTCTAATTTTCAGGTGCAGCTACTCTTCGTGTGTCTCCTAACAGACTCCAACACTTTCAATATGAGTCTTTATCTTTTGATTGTGAGAGCCCTGATGGTCCTATTGAACTGAGAGGAGTCAGAACCAGTGAGGAACTGTTAGAACATTTTAGTCCAGCGTGTAACAGTAAAAGAACTTCCTCTTCATGCACAATTTCTCAAACTTATGTAACAGACAGTGCAGAGTACTGGTGTGAGGTTAAAGGGGGTCAGAGAAGCAACAGTGTCAACATTACCATAACTGGTAAGTTCATCATATTTGTGAAATTAGTAGATAGTTTTATTTTAAAATTAGATGAGATCTCTTATCAACTTCTTCTTGTATGGGTCAGAATGTATTTGTCAATTGCCTTAAAAAAAAAAAAAGACAAAAAAACAAACGTTTTGCTTTTTTGTTCAGATGGTTCTGTGATCCTAGAGAGTCCAGTTTTCCCTGTTTTTGAGGGAAACAATGTGACTCTGCGCTGCATAAGCAAGACAACTCACACCAACCAAAGTGCAAATTTCTACAAAGACGATGGCCTCATAGACCGGAGCCCTTCTGACAACATGGAAATTAACAGTGTTTCCAGGTCTGATGAAGGACGATACAAGTGCAGCATTTCTGGTGTTGGAACATCACCAGAAAGTTGGCTTCATGTCAGATGTAAGGCTAAAACTATATTTAGTTATTTCTATGGCTGGACTTCATAGAGAGAGAAATGTGACTCTAACAATTAGATTTCTGTTCTTTTGGTCTTTATGAAAATGTTTATGATATAAAAATCACATTGAAACTTTTTTTGTTTAAGTAGAAAAAAATACACATGCAATTATATTTATAAAGTTGTGCCTATGCAGCATATTCTTCAGGAGAGACCCCAGATGAGACAGATGACCCCAGTTACAATCCTGTCTTATTCCTGCTGTGGACTGTGTTGCCTATTTTAGTGATAATATTGATGCTGCTGGTAGTCGGATTTCTTAATACTCGCAAACATCAAGGTAATTCAGTTTTTTTAGTTTGATTAATTTCTAAGAATAGTCTTCTATTCCCTGTTCATTTTTTTTTCTAATGCTGGGTTTTTCTTTCTATTCATTAGTTTCCTCAAAGACATCATCAGTAGCATCAAACTCAGATGAAGACCATCCAGGAGGTGAGAGGAAAAATAATTATGACAATTGTATTACACTATTTCATGCTTGTCACCAATTTTATGGCCTTCTATCTTTTTATCAATCAAATTTGTTAACCAGTCCAAGTCAATGTCACAGTGGGACTGGACGACTTTTGTCTTAATCAGTATAAATCGATTAAAAGTGTATTGCTTGTTTGAGAGACTGAATGATTCAATTTCCAGTAAGTTGAGATATAAGAAAATTAAAATAAAAGCTAAACGTGAAGTGTGGTATTTTTATGTGACATATGCTGCACAGAACGGTTATTTTTGTGTCTGCTCAGTATGTCGTATGTGGGTTTTTTGTTTTAGACACTGCTGATGCTTTGATAATTTAAAACTGTCTTAGGTCAAACCACAGCACAAAGTCAGAAAAAGAAAAGCGTGAGGGCTACCAAAGAACAGCTTTAGAGTATATATATATATATATATATATATATATATATATATATATATATATATGTATATATATATATATATATATATATATTCTAATACATACATGCATAATAACTTCTCTTGCCTTCAGATGATTCTTCCCCTTCAGACGATATCTCAGAACAACCTGTTTACACCACTGTGATCATAAACAGGACAGAACAAACTCAAGAACGTGGTTCGTTTGTTATGAACATTTGGTTATTTTATTGCATTTCTTTCTTTATTTCCTGCCTTTTATAAACTTATGCCAGCACAGTTAAGGCACATTGCACAAATATTTACAGTGATCTTATATTAAAAAAATTAATGCTTGCTTCCTTAAAGAAAACATGTATTCTTATTATCAATGCAGAATCAGGATTATCACGCTCCACACTGCCCCCGAGTCCCCCAGCAGTTGAAGAGTCGAGTTCTCCAGAGACGGTCATTTATTCACCCATCCAGACAGTAAGACTATTTTTGCCTACAGTGAGCTACATTTTAGAATTTACAAAATAATATTTTTAATGTAAATACATATTTAATTTTATTACCGTAAACCATCTTTTATGGTCCCGTTTAGTTTATGTGATTTGCTCTGGTATTATTATTAGACCCAAGTTATATACTTTTTTTTATTCCACCTACTAACACTTAAGGAAAAAAGTTAACTTAATGTGACAAAGTGATCAAAGAAGTTAATAAAAAATAAAATTAAAAGATTACACAGGTTCAAAGATGCATGACTGAGGAAAATGGCCTCCAATACTAATATATTTTTAGTTGCATTTGTTAAAATAAAAACTAAAACAATAAAAACTGACTGTGGCACAGCCTATTCTGCAACAGTGTCCTAAATTAAATAAAGCCACCATATACTGAACTGGACTTACCAGTAGCTGAGGACCACAAAATAAGAACACACATAATCACACATAAAAACCAAATCTACACCCTGTGCTGTACAACACAGGAGGGGTGGGAAAACAACCCACCACCGAAGGTCCCACAACTACTGCTGTGTCCTCAGTTCACTGCAATAAAAACAAAACAAGAACAACAACGACAAAAAAACACAGTAAAAGTCATAAAAACCTAAAAGAACACTGATATATATTTCAACATTTAATACAAACACACACACAGACACACACACATTTAAAAACAAAATTAAAACATACGCAGGCCTAGTAACTGGCACCACACGAGTGAACTGTGGCATGTACCGGTTATAGTTGTTGTGATATTTGATCGTAGCATACCCCAAAAAGGAATTCTGCGCAGCTCTCTGTGGCATGTGAACTACTCTTTCAATGACTTCAGAATGCTCTTAAAAAGAAAATCGTGTTACCACAGGACAGTTGCAGTTCATATCGAAAGTACAGAACCTGACAGGCATACCATGTCAATTTTAAGCTGCTCTGATGTTACCTTTTAAAGTAATGGCCCTTCAATTAAAGTGCAACATGAATAATCTGACTAGCAGTGCTACAGAAAGTGAGAGCATGAGAGAGCAATGGACAGTAGCCCATCTGGCTACATTAAGTTAAAAAAAGAGCCTGAACATCAGGGCAACGTCCTGTAAAAATTAAGTGTTATATAATAGTGTTTTTTTCCTGTCTTACAGGCCACAATGAGCAAACTTCAAACAGCTGAATAGTAGACTACAAAAAGGAGGTAAACCTGTCATGGTTCCTGGGTCGTTGACTGAGTGCTTTGAGTTTATTTCTCTTCATTCCCACTTAAGCGTTTTCTTAATTATTTCCTGTGTTCTTGAAATTCTAGTTCTAAGTTTATGGTAATGATGTGGTCCTTGAGTTTTAGTTAATATTTATTTGTGCCTTGCGGTCCCTGTTGTTGTGATCTTGTGCTTTATAAATAAATTGAATTAAATTAAATTTCTTTCTTTTAGTATTCTGATTTTGGCGATTTGTTTTTGTCTTTTGTTATTTTTTCCCAGACTCTTCCATGTTTCCTGTGTGCAGCTAAATTAGGTGTTCTCATGTTATGATATGCCATGTCTTATTTTGCCAGTCTCTCTGCTTCCCCAGCTGTGTCTCTCTCCCTGATTACCTCGTGTGTATATTTAAGCACTCAGTTTTCCTCAGTTCCCTGTTGTGTTCTCCCACATATATTTTTTGTTATTATTATCTATTGCTCTGTTTTGTGATTTTGTTTTTGCACTTTTGGCTCAAGCCTAGCTTTGTTTTATATTCTCCTGTGAGTTCCAGTAATAAAACTGTCTTCTCGAGTTTACCCTTTGTCACTGCAGTCCTGCATATTGGGTTTAAAATCTGCCTGTCACACAGTGTATCCTGACAAAACCCACTTAAAGCCATACTTGATATGTAAAGGAGATTTTAAAAAATTGCTTTGTTAAAATTGTAACATTTTAACAATTTTTATGTTTTTTTTTTAGTAGAGTGTCTATGCACATTGTCATCCAATGTCAATTTTATTTAAATCAAAGCTCTCACATGTTATAAACGTGTAATTACATGTTGCTTATCTTTGCATGGTTATGCTCCTGTGTCTTTCTACTAAAACAAAGTTAACGTAAAATTAAGTCATTACAATTAGGTCTTAAAAAGTAAGCAGTAACACAACTTTCACATTTTGTCTCTGTAGCTACACTGAAAAAAATGAAATTGGGTGGTTGTTACATTTTCAAAAGTCTAACTTGTAATTTGAACAAAAATAATTCCATGCTTCTATAGTGAAAGTAATTAAATCATGTAGGATCTGCATGAAATTCAACAACTTAATTTGTTCTTGTTGAGATAACATGATGGGATCTAGTAAGAGTGGTAAGTTGCCTGGACTCACAAAATTCACAAGATCACATGGGATTACAAGGGGTAATGGGAAAGTGCTTGGAGTGGGGTTTGGTGTGCAAATAAAGAATATGTTTGGTTTTTTTTGTTTGTTATTGAAATTAAAAAACCAAAAATAAAAATTGTTGAGAAAAAAAACTAATATTTGATTTATTTTCAAATTGCATTTCACAAGTTTTGAAACTTTTGAAATGCTCATTTTTAGTAGATTTACTACATCACAGAAACATGTAAGAAATAATCAAAATGGGAAGTGGTGAAGTCTAGCGAACACAAAATTTGTCACACATTTAAATCCTTTGCTGCCACTTGAAGTTAAATAATGCATAATTCATTTTCATATTTTGTTTTAAAAAGAAAAAGAAACAAAAACAAGAATAAACTTGGTCTGTTCATGGGAAGTGTGGCTCAGCTGTGGGGGAGGAGTGCAGCAGTGTGGGCAGAGACCTGACCTGGAGAAGAGCTGGAGCAACATATGGAGCCAAACTGAGCGATCAGCTCTTAAAGTGAAACCCAGGAATCTGTGAGTGCAAGGATCACACTAATGTTTCTCAGGTTTTATTGCTTACCTGGTATTTAGATTTTTTTGAAATGTATGAATTATTTTGTGCTCAATACAGACATGTGGATTCTCCATTAGCCCTGAATGTCACCCTCACCCCTCACTTTCTCCGCCTTTCACTAATTGTCACGATCTAATAAAGGCACAAACTTTAAATGAAATTCAAAGAAAGCTGATGCTCCATTGTCTAAAATCTGCCTAAACTTCAGAATACCAGCAGCTAGCATCAAAATATTTCATATATTTTTATTAGTAGTAGTAGTATGTGAAAAGACATTAGTATGAGTGTTTGAATATGAAAACAATACTAAGGGATTCAGAGGAATATTTATTTCATAAACATGATACAATTAAAATAATGATTCTGAAAAGAATTAAAAAAAAAAAAAAAAGAACACTCACACACACACAAAACCTTTCGGCACACCATAGAGATGGTGTGTGGGTGTTGTTGTTGGTCCATGAGACCTATGGAGCACAACACATTTCTAACATACAAAGACCTGAAGTTGCACTAAGGGTTAAAAACAATGAAAAGTGTCCACTGCAGCCACTGTCTGCTGTGTTTTTAAAATTTTGTTGTGTATTTCATTCTTCTTTTATTCCCGGTGAACTCAGCACTCGATATACACCTTGCTGCACTTTGGAAACACAAGATCACATTTATGTAGTTTAAATGCCTACACAAAAGATCACAAAAGAGGTATTATTGAGGAGGTCCAACAGCAGGTAACTCATGTTTCAACTGATCAGATTGTTCCACTGGATGTCCATTCTGACACAAGACCTAACCTAACTATGGACCCAATAACTGCAACCGTACACTGAATATACAAAAAACAAAAGAAAAAAAACAAAACGATGGGAAGAGGCGTGAGTTTCTCAAAATGGGCTCATTGAGTCAGCACGGATAAGATCTTGGAGAGGCTACGGCTGCTGTGAATACTCAGAATAAGATCTCTGACTGCAGACTGGATACATCTCGGAAGGGCTAGCCCGGAATAACATCTCTGGGCGCAAATTGGATGACATCTCGGGGAGGCACACTGCCGTGAGTTCTCAGAAATTGGCTCCTTGAGCACAAGAAATGACAACATCACAGAACGCAAGTAACGCAAGTTTACTTAGCCTGGCAGGGCGAAGGACACTGTCTCAGCTGAACTATGGACATGCACACACATACATATACTGATACTGATAAGCACTCACCGACGCATCACCCTCCCTACCCTGGATCCAACGCCACCTCCAACGCTTACCTCCCCTCTGATGTGGACATCGGGTCAGTTGGAGGCGCAGTCGAAAGTTTGCAGCGGTCCCAGATCAGATGTACACACTGGAACTCTTTCCCATGTTGCTGTCTGTGTTTATTGTGCTATGGTGTGTTGATATCTGTGCATTCCTGTTTTATCCTTCTGTGTTACACATTTCAATGTTTTTCTTCCTTGCTACCTAGCCTGACCTGTCTCCCCAATGTGATGTTTGTGTATTGTATGTACGGTCGGCAAGGTCTGTCATCTCGGTTGTGGGCAAAAGACCTGCAACTGACAAATAAAGGCTATCTCATCTCATCTCAAAAAACAATAATTTTTTCTCTCTTTAAATATCTGTAATTTAGCCTTTTGTCCTTCTACTGTTTTTTTTTTACACTGTAAATAAGAAAAAGTTGAGAAAACTTAAAATTTCAAGGCAACATGATGCAAGAGATTTTTGAATTTTCTCAACTTTTGGAACTGTTGTTGACTTAACTAAGATTTACAAGTTCTGCCAACTTGGTTCTTCTTGTTCACCTAATTAGGATAATCCTGGAACTCTAACGAAGAAATTCTGGTTTCAATGCCATGTTTTTCTGCCTATCCAAATAAGGATATTCTTGTTGAGTAATCATACAATTCTTACTTCAGTGAGTTGAAAATGTACTTATATAAACAAAGGAAAATGTATGCTGTTATTATACTTGAAAAAACACTCAAATAGATATAGAATAAAACAGCACAATTCAATGTTATCTAAAAGCTTATTTATTTTGTTCAACAGTGCTTTCAGTACATTTCAGAATGTCATGGGCAGTAGGGTGAATTTCTGTTAAAAAAAAAAAAAAGAAAGAAAGAAAGAATGAAAAATAAATAACAAACAAACAAAAACGTGTTGCCAGTTTCTTTTGGGTGCTTTGAGCACCCCAGCAGAGACGTTAAAATTCCAGTCCAGAACCAAAAAAGAAAAGTGTCCAGCAACTTAATAATTCACGCACACACACCCTGACCGTCTTGTAAAAGCTGAACATAACTATTTCACCTTAAATAGGGTAATGCCACAAACGATTGCCTATGTACCCAGATATTGACATTTTACATGGGCTTACTATGATGAACTATGGAAGTTAAAAGTTATTAGAAATGTTACCATCAATGAAGAGGAAACTAACAGGTAAAACACCAGTTCTATGCTTCATGTGAAGTGGAAAACACTATAACAAATCTTTTAAAATACTACAAGACAAATTTTCACCACATATTCTCAACAATACAGATTCATCTGACTAAAACTTACATTTCGAATAATGATACATCCACTTAACCTTCATATTGTCCGACCAGGTCAAAATAAGATGGCCTCAATTGCTTCAAAGGTATAACTCATCTGCTTTGGATAATCAATGTTGAGGGCATACAGAAGGCCAAAGAGGTATGCCAAGACAGTAGAGAGGTCTGGAATGTTATGTAGCACGATGTCCCTTTCCAACACAACTGCATGTTCTCGCACAAACGTATCGGCATCTTGTAGGATGGCAACTGATGCACCGTTCAACACTGGTTCCAAAATGTCAGTGTCCTGAAGAAAAGTAAAATATGAATTATTGAAAGCTAAGAAAAACTAAAGACAAAACAAATTTCTAAAGATTTAACTTTAACCTCTATACCATGCTGGTCATTTGACTTATAGAGGTTTTAAGAAGAAAAAGCTTATTTTCCTTTAATTGATGCCACCTTGTGAGTTTTGTACAAAAATATTTTCTGCTATGGAACACCCACTAACAATGCCCAGCTGCTGCCCAGCAGAAAAAAAAGGAGTGAGAGTTATGACAACTGCAATCCCCACTATAAAATTATCTGGACTGCACTGAGGAAGTGTACATTTCCATTTTGGATTAACTCATCCTTTAAAAACATCTCATAGCAATTAGTTTTACTTGCATTACTTTTTTGTACTTACTAAGCACTTCAGGAAAACCTCTGTTGCATCCTCTCTGAGGAAAATGGGCTGGCCTCTCAGTGCCGGTGGGACACAATGTCAGATGCCTAAAGAGTATTCAGTGGAAAACAAGAATTTCAATTAGTGTAGTAACATGGTGTACTATACACAATGCAAAATCAGAACTCTCATAGTAATGAAAATAAAGCACAGGTCAGACCCAGCAACACGCCACAAAAACAACAACACCATGTTAACATTTTTACTTTCTATTTACAAATTAAATAGAAATACTGCCAAATAAGAACAAAGCAATGACTGATGACATTAATTTTTACTGACTGATGTGTTTTGTTTGAAGCCAACATCTTTTTCAGTTTCTGTTAAGAGAAAAGTATACTCTCTTCTAAAAATGTCAGATAAAGAAGCACTTCACTCACCTGTTCATCAAGTTTATCCAGGAGGTCTTCCATCTCCTCACAAAGAGCTCCCTTCTTAGACCGGTACAGTTTCAGCAGGCCAGGCACAAATTTGTCAAGGGATGCATTAAAGGTCCCCAGGAGGTCTTTGCTTGTGATCCGATGAAATTTTTCAGATATCTAAACAAGACATTCACCAAAATATTGTCATTTATTCAGCACAGAAAATTCCTGGGTAGCTGTCTTGGACAGTCTGCACCATGTTATATGCCTGACTGTGTTATCAACAGCAAAACCTACTTCAAAAATCTCTCATGAATACGTATTTTGCACAGGAATAGAAATACCCTCCACAAAACCCAGTATCAATATGCAAATACATATTATGTTCTAAGTTGCACCAAAATCTGTGACCAATCAGATTCTGTGACCTGCCTTAGTATTCTTTCCCTAACCATCTCAGTCTATAGAAGTCCTATTTCTAGCACTAAAAGAAAAGAAAAGAAAAAAAAAACATGCTAAGTCAAAATTATGAGATTGCCTTTCTGTTTCACAATTTCGATTTAGCATGGGGACTCTTTTCTTGAAAGAAATTTCTTTACACATTTTCTGTGTAAAGAAAAGTTCAGGGTAAGGATTTCAATGTAACACTGGCAAGGGTCTTGACTGGAATAGTAGCACAATATAATAAAGTTGGCCAACCCCAGCAAATACTGTACTACTTCAATATAGTCAATCTAGTATAAATCATGCCCAATTTGAATAATAATTAAATTATAAATAAATTAGGACAGTCTTACCTCCTCAGAGGAAAACAGCGCAGGTCATCTCTCCTGGACACACACACTGGACACCATAGGCTGACACTCCACGACCTCTATCCACCTGAGAGAAAATGTTTGCAACAATGAAACATTTCAATATAATGTAGAAAAAAAACGAGAAAAAAAAAGAGTTACGGATCGGACTCCCTGATCCTTACTGCGCATGCGCAAAGTCGGACCGTACAGATCGCGTCTAGCCGTGGAATTGTACATAAAATCAATACTCCACCAACAAGAAGACTCTCAAAACAATACAATACTTTCCACAGCTTTGAAGGATGGGTCAGGTGTATCCTTCGTGGCCCACCCTATACCAGAATTCATAGCGCGGCCCAGCCGATTCTAGTTTCCAACAATGGCGGCAGCCACTTAGTTTTAATATTACTCTTATTACCCTTTCTGGTTCACAAAGTAAACTTTTAAGATATTTTCAGGCGAGAATGTAGCTGTGTAAATTTCAAATATCTGCTCAGTTTATTAAGACAACACATATTTGCAAATCCGTTTGGCTCAACACCACCGAAAAGAGGCAGCAATATAACTTAGCTAACATTAACAGTGCAATGAATCCTGCTTGTGCCGTGATATTCAGGACTGCAAACCGAGCAGCATCACTGACTTTCAGCCTGTTGTGTTTGTGGATATATGACTGACTTTAATTATCCACAAAATCATCACATTCTCTGTAAGATTAAGGTCGACTATTGAACGGCGTATAAAGTAAAGACTTTAAAACAAAGTAAACGCTGAAGGTACAAACATCGCTAATGTCACATAACTTTGCCGGCATGTGGCCAACAGTAATGTTTTAATGTTCCTCATTATTATACATTTGCACATAAATAAGTGACATAATATTCAGAACTTACTTTTGAAAGTTTACTCTTTGGCCGCTCTGCTTCCACTTCGTTGAAGTGTCTCCCAGTCCCAGTGCACTTGTTAGCATGTTTTGGTTCGTGCAACTGGTCCGTCCGGTTATTGTGTCCCCAGAAACATTTCTGTTGTCTTTTTTCCTATTTCCGTTGTGTTGTGTGTGCTTTTGCAGCGTTTTTCTTTTTGCAGCATTTTTCTTTTTGGAAGTGCTTTCTGAAGTTGCAGTCCGTTTGGCCTCTCAGGGCCACCGTAGGATGCAGCCTAGGCGCTTGTAGAAAATCCCAATAATAGATCTCGTTAGCTTACCTGCTAGGGCAAATGGTCAGCAGCTCCCGCACCTGTCCAAAAAATGGTCAAATAATACAGTCCAACTTCAGACCAGGTAAAATCCGTAATGGTCGAAAAATTGTAATTTTCATCCAACTTTGGCGACGTTTGTTCAAATTTTCTTAGCAGGTTTTCAGTCCAGAAGACATTGACAAACCACAATCACACAGCTCAGGTCTGCTCAGGTTCATTTGGTCCAGTTCAAACTTGTTCAGCCCACCTGTGCCAGTCATCTACGGGGTTTCCCACTGGTTCCCAACTTGACTCAAAAAATCTACTCAAAAGTTGATAATCTTTGTTATGCTCTCTAGAAAATCTTAGTTAGGACAACAATGAAAGAAATTTGTTGGGCAGACGAGCTTTTTTAGGTTGTAAATGGAAAGTTTTATTTCTAAGTCAGTTTAATTTGAAAACTTTAATCAAATCAACAATTACTAGTTATCGTTTTTACAGTGTGGCCTTCTGTTGGTCCCTTTTTGAAATTAAAATTGAACAAGAAGGAAATGCCAAAACTTAGTGTGAAATATTATAACTCTCATCAGAGTCTCAGTGAAAACATTGATGCTTTGTTAAGGTAAAGAATAATTAATCAGCGACTTACTCATCAGGTGTTTCCTCTTTCTACGTACAAGAAAAACAACTGATAAAATTAACAGCATGATGCAAAGAGCCAAACTAACAGGCGAAGTGTCTGTGAATGAGGGAGCACTGGATGGGATGTTAAAGAAATCCTCTGAAATCATAAAAAACTATATTTCAATAAAACTGGAGTTCAGATATTCAAAGTCTTTCTATCATAAATGTAAAAATATAAGTTGAACCTGGAACATGTATGTGTGTCTCTCTGCTCTGGTTGGTGTTCCTCTGTTGGACTCTGCAGGTGATGTTGTTGCTGTGTCTCTTCTCCACAGTCACTCTGCTGCTGACAGTATAGAGGTCATCAGGACCTCTGAGGGTCTCTGTAGGTCCAGCAGAGAGGAGATTTCCCTCACCGTCCAACCACAGCAGCTCAGGCTCTGGATACCAGCCTGCAGACTCACACTGTAACACCACTCCTCCTCTGTTTTTGTCAGTCCCTGATAAACTGATGACAGGTGAGGTGACAGCATCGGATGCTGAGCAAAAAGAAAAGTTTAGAAAAGGTGTTAGTGGGTGGGAAAAAAAACCCTTCCATTATGGGCAGTAATTCACAATTACAAAATTACTATTATTATTGCAAAATTCTGATGTGTTTGATTTTTTTCTCTTTGTGAAGTTAATAAATAAACATTTCTGGGATAAAATCTTTCCTCGTCCTACACAAATATTAATTTTCACTGTAACTAAATCCACTACACCATGAACATGTGACGTGTATCTACTTACCAACCACAAGTTTAACAAAAGATTTTTTCTCCATTAAAGGAATGCTGCATTCATATGTTCCTTCATCAGAGAGTTTTACTCTGGAGAGTTTCAGTGAAATGTTTCCACGCTTCAGCTCATTGATGAACAGTGATGCTCTTCCCCTGTATGAAGGATTTCTTGTAGTCACCAGATCCTGACCGGATCGCCACACATGGACAAATCTTGGGTTCAAGTCAGATCTTGTCCACTCCAATATCTCAGCTGTCACATCCTCTGCAGGCTCCACGTGACATGGTAAAATAACATCATCATCAACTAATGCAACTACTGGTTGATGTGGACCAACCACCTGAGACTCTGCTGTAGAGAGGAGGAAAAAGAAAGAAAGAAAGAAAGAAAAATAGTTTATTAATTTCTGCAGCAGGAGTGAATGCATATATCAAACTTAAAGATGACACTCAGCATAGAGCATTATCTGTCTGTATTTTTTTTTTAATCTTGGTTACCATAAAAATGTCAAAAACTGATGTTTCACTAAAGAATTAAATTTAAAAAATGCAGCCAGGAAACAAATAAAAGCACCAAAGTACAAATTACTATTTGAACCAAATGTAACAAATTTGCACCATTTTGTAATAACTGTATGGTTTTTATACAGTTTTACTGCACAAAAAAAAGTGAGAACATTTGCATCAATGATAATAAAAAATATTACACATGTAACATCAAACTTACCTTTATTTAAGTGTATTAGAAGATGGAAAACCAAAATACTGAAGACTTTGACTGGAGAAAGGGAGAGGGCATCTATCTGTGGAAGCATCCTCCTCTGAAAATACATCAGAGATACAAGTGTGGCCACAAAAGTTCATTAATATAATAATAATTTGTTCATTTCATATCTAAAATCAACTTATTCAAGACTAAACACATATTTTAGATGTTATTTCAGTATTTTAAGTACCTTCATGAGGTCATCAACATGACTTTCACTTAACATGTTATTGCTCCCCAGTAACTCCAGAGTTAAAGCAACAGACATAAAGTTGTTGATTAAAGCAAACCCATTACTTTACATTAGTCCCAAATTGCAGCCTAGAGAATAACCTTTGATCAGTGCTATCTCTGTTCTTGAAATGACCCCTGTATGACTTTTCATAGATACTGTACTGAGTTATTCAATAGAATAACTTTGCTCACACCTCTACAGTATACTTTAACTATAAAAACTTTATTTTCTGCTCTCCAGTCAAATATCTAAAATCTCTGCGATTAATTTATAAAATATTTAATTACATTTACAAAGATTTATTTATGACAGTGAAATAAATTATACTATAGTCAGACTTTATATCTAGACATCAGAAAAGCATGTAGAACGTAAACACACTAAATAAACAATTTGAAAGAGACTTACCTGTGGAAAGTTGTGTGAGATTACAAGGTGAAGTCTAAAAATTATTAACCTGCGGCCTGAACTTACTTTGGCTTATGAACTGCAGATCCCTCATATAAGCTCAGAGTTATGAAAAAATAGGCTCTTAAGATTCAAAGTTCTTGTTAATCAAAGTATAATGCTGGAAAAATATTAATTTATCAGGTTAACACTCATTGTTGAATCTGGTTAGATCAGGTATGCACTGTGTCAAATGCTGAACTTTGAGCCTGTTATAAAATAACTGATCTGAAACCATATCTGTCTTTACGGTGTTCAAAAAGGGGGAAGTGTTCACATGTTATGTGTTATCTCAGCTATCATACTGAAGGTGGCAGTACAGGACTGATATTTGAACACACACTGATAAGCTACTCAGTGTTGTTTTAAATGATCCATTATCCATTTCAGTGTCACAGGGGTGGTGGAGCCTTTCCCAGCTGTTACAGTGTGAGCAGGGGTGCCACCAGGGATCTGGGGCCCTGTGAAAACAATATGAATTTGGGCCCCCAGAACTTTGACACTGCAATCCATGCCACCCCTAAAAATATAAGGCTGCAGACATGGATCAATATTCTGCTAAGAGAAAATTATTGATTTTGTGTAAGATTGATGAAATATGTGCCACCGTTTACATTTTATTAGATTTTTTTAAAATAATATTAAGTATTGGCAAATATAACAATAGTTTGTATATCAGTTTTCAAACAAAGTTTAGTCAACTAAAATGTGTCTCTGCCCTGAGACCTAGTGGAGCTCAAAGACAGAGCTAATATAGTTTAAAATAGTTTTTTTATTCGGGTGTCAGTGGGGCTGGTTCTGTGTCAGGAGTGGGGAGATGGGAGTGGGACAGCTAAGCCTGAGCAAGAGGTTTGATCTGTTTGACCTGGCAGCAGATCAGTGATTCAGTATACATACAGTACACATACAAAGGGTCTGCCTGCACCAATTACATGTTTGCTGAAATAACACAAACACATTGTTTTCTATTAGAAGTGAAGTGAACTATCTAATACTAGCAAAGTCAAGCAGTTTCTTTTATGTGGACCTCACTACGAGTTTAATTTCCACCTGTCTGTCTTTCTTTTTTAAACTTAAAACTCCAGTTTTAACAGACATCCTACCATCTTACTGCTCAGCACATACTAGCAGCGCTGCACATGGACCAAAACAATGAAATAAGGAGGTGGAGGCGGGGTCAGAGTGACTGGATTCATTGTTTGCTGTAAAAAACAAAACAAAACTAATGGTAGGAAACAAAAACCTTTCTAAGCACCTTGTGAAGCAAAATAAAAAAGATTAATTGACTGTTCTCCTGTTTTTTAGATCCCAGTCACAGGCCTTAGACTAATCATCACTCAGTATTTGAATACAAACAAGGCTGAAAAACTGTTTAATGTGTCATATAGGAAACAACTAATCACATGTAATAAAAACAATAGAGAATGTGGTTTACAGAGACTTCACATGTGACACATTTATAAATCATTTATTATACTTTGAATACATATAGATGATGCACTCTCAATTGCCGATGTTGTGACTGGACTGTTTTTTATGTAGTACTTTTTTACTCTAACTGAGCGCTCATAGCTCTTTTTACTACAAACCTTATTGATACAATCACACACACTCATTCATAGAGCACTAGGTGTTTAAGCAGTTTAACATTCACTCACACTCTGGTGGATTCATTTGGGCAATGTGGGGTTTAATATCCATCTTAAGGACTCTTTGAGATGCAGACTGGAGTAGTAGAGCTCAGAAACTGTAAAATCTTTATGTTAATGCTTATGTAATGTTATGTTAATACAATATTAATCTTAAACTGCTGTTTAATCTGCAGATTGAATTAAACGGATGAGATAATCACTCAAAACTAAAACAAAGACAGCCTATCCCAGCTGTCATAGGGCGAGAGGCGGGGTACACCCTAGACAGGACACCAGTCTGTTGCAGGGCCAACGCACAGGAACAGACAACCATTCGCATTCACATTCACACCTATGGGCAATTTAGATTGTTTAGTGTCAAAAGATATATTCTAAAGACACTTCTTCAGCTGAGAGTCAGAGAGTAGAAACACACACGCTGCAGTTTTTACTTGCAAGGCCAGTCACAGAGGGCTCGCACCCGAGAGTGTGGCTCAAGGACTCGCACTCTGCCACTGCCCTGGTCTTTATTTATATACAAGGGTAATACAATAGTGAATACCTCTGTTCATAGACAGAGGAATGCTGGTGTGTATGTAGGTGCATGCGTGTGTGTGTGTGTGTGTGTGTGTGTGTGTGTGTGTGATTCTGAAGGACGCGGCCCGTCTTCTTGTTAGGGAGTGAAAATATGAGTATTCAGCTCCTATTATTGCTGTGGGAAGAAACTGATAGAACACAACAAGTCTTGTGGTGAACAACAGTCTAAGCCATCAAAAGGTCATCATGCAGTATTCTATCATATGCAGACTTATATGATTAAAAGTTTATACTGACTACTAAGTACAATTCTACATTGACATTCAGTTAACCTCTGGTATTCACATTGGAAACTTATTTAATTACATCTGTGAAGGTTCTCAGTCATCCAGATCATCGTAGTCAAAGGAGCTTGCAAAGAAAAGCGTCTGGACTTCTTTAAGTTACTTGAAGACGTTTCACCTCTCATCCGAGAGGCTTCTTCAGTTCTAAGATCAAATGGTGGAGAGTCCCAGATATAAACCTAGTGGGAGTTTCCCCCCACAGAGGGACAAAAGGACCCCCTGATGATCCTCTAATCGCCTGAGCCAAGGTGTGGAACTGGGTGTGGGCAGTGGCGGTCCTAGCCTGTTAGGTGCCCTGGGCGAACAACCCCTCTGGCGCCCCCACCCCCCACCCCACACACACACACACACACACACACACACACACATATGAAGAGGGAGAGAGTATGCATAGTATGCAAACGGCTACTAAACAGACATCATACTTCGTCATACAATGAGAACAGGACAAATCAACAATTGACACTGAATAATTAATATTATATTATTGTATATATTGTTTGGAGTTTAGTCTGTTACTGTTACTATTTTTACCATTTCTTCTTGGAGGAACTGTAACCCACATAATTTCCTTAGGGATTAATAAAGTAGTCTGATTCTTGATGTTTTAGGATACATGACCTGCCATTATCCAATGACACATCTGCTTACCTGTGTCTTTTGCTCGTTCCTCCTTGTAGGAGCCATAATTAAATGTATTGAATTTTAAGGATCACTGGGTTTTTATTTGTTTGGTTGCTATGGTGATGTGTAACGGGAGTCACGTGGGTGCTAGCGGTGACATTAAGAGGGCGTTGTCAGTCTGTCTTTCACTGGTTTGATTTTGACAGAGAGGAGGGCTGGGTAGACGTAGTTTTTGTTGACCGCAGCACAACGAGTTTCCCCTTGTTGCATTAGAGCCTGTGATGTTTTAAGAGTTTGAATCGCGAGCCGATAACATTGCTCTGTAAACTTTTCAAGCACTTTAATAAACAAGCAAGCAATTCCACCTCTCGCATTATTGCGTAAAGTTGACAACGCGTCAGGCAAATAGGCAGGCTCAGTCGCCTCTAGCGACTGTGGAAGTCGCTACACTCCTCTTCTTTTCTCTTTTTTTAGAGTTTAAAAACGGGTTGTGTGTGAGACTTTAAATAAACAAAATATAAAATATACATTTTAAATTGTTATTGATCCCTTTACCCCGAGTCCTAAAGTGTATATTTATTTTTTTTACTCTTAAATATTTATTGTTTGTTTACTTGCACTGCTGTAACTGGAGCCTCGTCGTCTCTTCTCTCTACTGGACTGTATGTAGCGGAGATGACAATAAAGTTTACTTTGACTTCAGCAGCAAGCAGGTGCACCGAGGGCTCTCGCGCTCACTTTTCGTGTACATATTTTGAAAAAACATCGGTGCAAATTATAAGTCTGTATCATGATGTCTGGTGTTTTCGTGTTTGTTGTTTGTTTTTATTTTTGTTTTATTTTGAGAGTTGGTAATTTTTGCTGCTCCAGCCAGCCAGAGAATCCCCCGTCGCCCCGCCCTCTCATCCCTGTGCCGCAAGCAGCAGGCGCACCTCGCAAACGGAGGGCGCCCTTACTCCCATGGGCGATCGGTGCCTATGCCATTCCCAATATGGGCTCGCATGATGTCGGGGCAGCATGTGTACAAGCAAATTTTTTTTTTACCGATGCCCGTGATGCCGCCCCCCACCACGATGCCGCCCCGGGCAACTGCCCGTGTCGCCCGTATCTAAAACCGCTACTGGGTGTGGGTCCCAATCAGCCAGAGTTTCGGGTGAGTTCATTGTGAAACCTGGCCCCACCTTATTATGCGAATTCCTGAGGTCAGATGGTCCAGGATGTGAGTGGGCGTTAAGGCGTCTGGGAAGGGATCTCAAAACTGGATTATAGATGGCAGAGAGTTGGTGTCGTAAACCACCGCCTCTGTTCAAAGATGGTCGCTCACAGTGGACATAGATGGCTTCTTTCACTCCTCTTTCAAACCATCTGTCCTCTCTGTCCAAAATGTGAACATTGGCATCCTCGAAAGAGTGTCCTTTATCCTTAAGATGCAGATGGACAGCTGAGTCTTGTCCTGTGGAGGTGACTCTTCTATGTTGTGCCATGCGCTTGTGAAGTGGCTGTTTGGTCTCTCCAATGTAGAGGTCTGGGCATTCCTCGCTGCACTGTACAGCATACACCACATTGTTAAGTCTGTGTTTTGGCGTTTTGTCTTTCGGGTAAACCAGTTTTTGTCTGAGTGTGTTGCTGGGTCTGAAGTACACCGGGATGTCATGCTTGGAGAAAACCCTCCTGAGTTTCTCTGATACACCGGCTACATAGGGGATGACAATGTTGTTGCGTCTGTCCTTCTTATCCTCCCTCGCTGGTGTCTGATCTTCTTTTCTGTGCCTCTTTGCTGACTTTAAAAACGCCCATTTAGGATAGCCGCACATTTTGAGTGCTTCCTTTACATGTGTGTGTTCCTTCTTTTTTCCTTCAGGCTTAGAGGGAACATGTTCTGCCCGGTGGTGTAGGGTCCTAATTACTCCAAGTTTGTGTTCCAGAGGGTGATGGGAGTCAAACAGGAGGTACTGGTCCGTGTGTGTGGGCTTCCAGTAAACTTCGATGTTGAGGTTGCCATTCTCTTCAATGTGCACAGCGCAGTCCAGGAAAGGCAAACAGTCATCCTTTGTGTCTTCCCTGGTGAACTTGATGCTTTTATCCACAGCATTAATGTGCGCAGTGAAGGATTCCACTTCATGTGTCTTGATTTTGACCCAGGTGTCGTCTACATATCTGTACCAGTGGCTGGGTACTCTTCCTTTGAAAGAGCCAAGAGCCTTCCTTTCCACTTCCTCCATGTAAAGGTTGGCTACAATAGGTGACACGGGGGAGCCCATGGCACAGCCATGTTTTTGTCTGTAATAGCCTTCGTTGTATTTGAAATATGTAGTGGTGAGGCAGAGGTCTAACAGTGTGCAAATCTGATCGGGTGTGAAGTTGGTCCTGTCCTCCAAGGAGCTGTCTTCTTCTAGTCGTTTACATGGAGGGAAACCTGTTGGCAGAGATCAGTTAGTGTTCTTCTTTTGTGTAAATACAATTCATCACATCTGTAAAAACTACAGTCAGTAAACTTGTAAGACAGTTTTAAAGTGTTTGTCCCAACACTCTCAGCTGCCCTGTAATATTAGTTTGGTTTCTATAGAGCAAAGTATAAAGTTCAGTGACTATGAGAGTAAAGGTTTATTTTAGGACTTCATCAGATTCATGCTGTTAGAATGATGAGGAAATAAAAGAAATAAAGTAACACAGACAGGCTGCTCAGAAGTTTATTCTGACAAAAAAAAAAAGAACCAAGCCTGTGTGAAACTCAAGGCACCTTGCTAAATCCCACAGAGTATGAGGAAGTAACAACAGTAAGTATGGAGATAAGAAACAAACCAAACAGAGCAGAATTCTTAAAATAATGTCCAACCATCCTTCTTCTGATTATCTGGGGCTGCAGGGTAAACAATGATTTAAAAATCTAAGTAGATGGCTAAGTTGCTATGGCTAAAGAAATAAATCTTTAGCAAATAAACCAAAGGACATCTAAAGTGAGTGTAAGGTGATGAATGTAAGGATTCCCAATCATGCTTCAGTAAGAAATATACCCATGATACACATGTAGTAACCTGTTATATAGAACATGTAGAAAAGAGAGATAATAGTGGGTGATTGATTTGACAAAGATTTACCTCAGTTTTCTCCTCCTCGAGCTGCTTTACCAACTGAAAGACAGAAGAGAGATAAAAACAAAGCTCACAGCTATGAAAAGGAATTGAAAGATGTTTTTTGGAGGAAAAAAATCATTTTTGTAAAGAAATTCCAGATTTGCACTATATTCACCACAATTCACTAAAGCTCCAGTTACAGCTTCACTTATACTTAAATATAACTGGCCTGATGTAAAAAAAACAAAAACTCCAGAGAAACATTTACATTTCCATGTAACTCCTCCCAACAACAGTTTAAACTCTTGTCTGTTTATAATTTCTCTGTTTTATTACAGCAGAGTTAATGGTTTAGTTTCTCACGATTGTTTTCATGCATGCTTCAAGTTGTAATTTCAGTATCAGTATCTGTACCATATAAAAAGAGATGACAGGGAAATATCACAGTAACCTGTTATGTTGGAAACCTTTTGGTTGAGCTTGGAAAAAGATATTTAACCCAGAGAGTAACTGGGGGTTATATTACACCTGAATATAGCATAAAATATTGCTGCTCACAGTTTGTGAACATCTGCTCTGCCCCCTCATAGCAGCTCTCAGTCTGTAAACCTGACCCCACGAAGAAAAATGAAACAGGTGACAGTGTCAAACTTTAGCTGTTAGTCAGGTGAACCACCTGACTAACAGCTTAAAGTGCTCTGCAAACCTTAACGCTAACAGGTGGATTTTCCTGTTTTATAATTGAAGAACCACTGACTGCTTCAGAGACGGACAGTGAATGTGGACAGTAGATCCTTGTTTTTCTTAACATAAGTCTCATTGCTGCAGCGACGGGCAGTACGAAAGTCCCCCGTTAGTCTGATTATTAGTTAGGTTCTTTCACTAGTTAGCTAACACAAACTAATGTCTATTAGCACCAACCAACCAAACAAACCGGTAATATTGTAATATTGTACTCGTGCAAGATGGATCTACACATGGTCTAACAAACTATAAGTGAGAACACCTATTTCTTAACTCCAGCATCGCAAACGGAGTTAAATCTTCTTAAACACTGTCTGCAGTTTTCGAGAGGATGGCTCCATAGTTTAATATTTCATGTCTACATTAAAGTCAGAGTTTTCTGTGTCACAGAAGTTTCTCTCTTTTTACCTGGTTAATCACTGTGGTAACCTGTGCTGATCACATAAACAGCAGCAGGTTATGATCTGAGATTTGGTTTAAAATCAGCTGAAAGCCTCTGATTGTTTAATTTGCAGTATCTTGTAAGTTTCCTTACAAATCTCTTCTCGCCAAATACATTTTAAATGTGCGAGCTGTTAAACTGTACCTTACTAAAACTACTGAATGCTCAGTGTGCATCCAATAATTGTGTGATGCAAAACAACATATAAATACTGCTGAGTCTCTTTTACACTACAGCAATTAGAAGTCACACAGCAAGAATATCTGTTCAGTCAAATTAAATTCACTTTGATGTGTGAGCAACGTCTCCTCTATCAGACTGTGGGGCAGTGACCTTTATTGTTTAAATGGATCCAGTTTAAAGATTCATAAACCTAATGTGCAGTCGTCACCTTAGACAAAAACACTGAGAGTGCGCTCAGAGATAAAACGATGAACTGGAATTAAAATGTTTATTTTCTGTATGCTAAATATCCAAGTCAATGACTTTCAGCATTTGTCTTTTTTTGAAACATTTTTGCATTTTTTTATGTTTAGAAGAAAATTCAGCAGGATTATAACAGAGAGATGAAATCCCTGATTTCTGGACTTTAGTTTTTTCAGGGTTTCTCCTGCTAGAGCTGATTGTATAAGTCTTAATACTTTTCCTTTAACAGCAGGTGAGAGGACACGTGACTGGAGACGTGCTCTTTTATAAGACATGATACAACAATACAATCACAAACTTCACTAAAGAAAAAAAAATCTGTATAAAATAAATTAAAACATGTGTTATGTAAATATAAAGTGGTTGATGATGTTTTTAAGTTTCAAGTTTGAAAACAGTGAGAACAAACTTGAGCTTCACTAACAGTTATTTGGTGTCTGAGGTTTGTTCTCATGTGTGATTGTAACCTGAACACGTAGAAAACAGAGATAATAGCAGGTGATTGATTTGGGTGACAAAGATTTACCTCATTGAGATTTTTCTCAGTTTTTGTCTTCTCCTCCTTCAGCTGCTTTACAAACTAAAGGACAGAAGAGAGATGAAGAAAAAGATCACAGCTATGAACTTAAATATGTTTTTGTGCTGGAAAATTAATGTTTGTGAAGAAATTCCAAATTTGGATTTTATACAAAGAGATAAAAGAGAGATGACAGCAGCAAACAGCTTTGGGTGAAAAGATTTACCTCTTTGAGTTTTCTGTCAGTTTCCTCATTTCTCCTCTTCTCAGCCTGGAGCATCTTTTCCAAATAGCAGAGGAGAGAAATGAAAACATCAGTATATTTTTAATGGAAATATTCTTCTAATTACTTTTGCAATATCCTAATTTATTTAGATTAGTTTATTTCTTAATGTAGTAAAACAGCTGTCATTCTTATATAGATCACCAGTCAAAGGTTAAAACGTGTTATTTTTAAGTGTTTAACTGACATTTAATGAGCTCCTTGATTATTATTAACACATGCTCTTTTTTGTCTGTCTTAGTTAGTTAGTTAGTTAGTTAGTTTTGGATGGATGGATATTTATGGGTTTGTTGGTTGATGAAGCTGATGCTAATTATAGAATCATTTTTCTCTGACTGACTGACATTAAACAACATGGAAAAAAGTCTCATGCTTTGACATTTCGTGAGCGCTTTCTGTCATTTTTCAGGCCTGCTTATAGAAAAATATGACTAAAACAACTCATGTATTTGAATTTCAACAAAAGTTGTTTAATTAAAAACTTCCCATTGATCAATTTTCTTACACTGATCCAATTTACATTAATCAATTCATTAATCAATGACTTTATTTAAATATGAGTACTGGGGCTAACACTACTGTGCTATGGGGTATTTTTGAACTTGTGTTTCTTTTTTCTCAAAAAGTCAAAAATTAGCAGGTTGGTCACATCAAACAAATCATATCAGCATCACAATTTCCACTAACGACTTCACATTAAGCAGAAAGTCACAGAGGGACATAATGAGCGTGCAGGTCTATGATCATTGGTATAGCAGCCATCACATACGTCCATGTTTATCTGTCTTCTGAGCAACGCTTTCAGATTGAGTCTTCACTATTGGGGTTGGCACAACTCCGCTCTGTGTACTTTGAATTCAGTTTATGAACTTGAATCACAACAAATAATGGTCCCATTTAGTTTGACATCTGATAGCACATTTCTTATTACTGTCAACATTTATAGAATAATTATGAATTTCAATATAACCACAACTTTTATAAGGATACTGTAGCATCTCTTACATGAAATGAACATCTGCAATAGTCTTACTCTTGTGTTTATCTTTTCACACACAGTTAATCCAATCAAACGTAACAATAAAATAATAAAAATAAACTTCCTCTTGTGTCTACTCGTTTCTGTCAACCTATGACAGCAGCACCATCACACAAAGCAAAGGAATCCTGCATGTAAGTGAAACAACACTGCTTTTTGTCTGAATGAAAAGCTGGAACAGAGCGGATCCTCTACATCAGACAGAACGGGTCTGGACCCAGTGTTGAGATTTCTCTGTAAAGTTGAGACTGATCAGTCAGGATTTAAACCGAAACGGGACAATTCAAGCGTTTTATCTCTTTAATTAATTTTTCTGAAGTTAAGCACTTAATCTAAAGTTTTCATATTTATATGATGAGAATTTCAGCAGGCACACATACATATATGTTCAGTTTTATGTTGTGTCACCAAAAACTGTTTTTGAATTATTTGTTAAAAGGTTTTGAAATGCACAATCATATGAAAACATCTGGGAACCTCTCTCCCTGCATAAAAATTCACTCTTCATTCAACAAAAAGATAACAGTGGCATGCATTACATTTCCTCCTCGTTTTCTACATCTGAGTACTGTGGGGTTTCACAAACATCTATTTTTTAGTGAAGCAGTATTTAGACGTACAGAATGGAGTTAGTTGTAAAAGCTGGCTGTGCAATAATTTGGGTATCGTTGTAATTTTACTGATTTGAATGCATGGAACTGTTCAATACTGATTGCAACACTAAATCAGTTGGATTAGCTTGTTAAGCCTTGAACTTCATAGGCAAGCATGTCCAATCATAAGAAAATGTATTTAAGGTGGAAACTTTCAAGTTGTGCTTCTCTTTGACACTGAACAGTGACAGCATTGGATCCTCAAAGTAATTCTCAAAAAATCTGAAAACAAAGATGTCAGTACTGTGGTTCAGGGGAAGGCTGCAAAAACACCTCTCAGAGGTTTAAACTCAGTTTCATCTATAAGGACAGTAATCAGGAAATAGAAGAGCACAGGCACAGCTGTGGCTGAACTCAGGTCAGGCCAAGAAAATTACAGGAGCTGCATATGCAGCGCACTGTGAGAATGAATCACCTCCAAAACCCTGCAGAGCATCTTGCTGCAGATGTGTATTTGTACAGATGTATGGGAGGATAATGAAAAGAAGGCCTTTCTGCACAAACAGAATCACTTGTTTTATAAAAGCTCATTTAGATGAGACAGATTGACACTGTGCTGTGGAAGAATAACACCACATTCCCCTGACATGGATGTCATTGAAAATTTGTGGGATGATTTGAAGCAGGATGTTGATGCTTTTTTGCTTTTTTGTATGGAAGAAGGATCAAACATGCCTTCATCTAGGATCCAGACACTCATCAAAGGCTATCCGAGGTGTCTTGAATTATATTTGCAAATGAAGCTCAATTAAGTGTTGATGCAATATCTCTGTTGGGGCTCCTAAATTTATGCACCGTCTAACTTTGTTATACTTGTTGAAATTTTGTTGTTGTAATTGTTGTAATACAATGTTCTGATACACATTATCTGTAAATATAATAAACTGTCACTGTTGAAATGATACCGTTTCCATAATGACAGATCAGCCAACAATATACCAAAATCCAAAAACTGAACAGAGGTTTCCTTTTATCTATGACTGTGTGTTTACACTAAATAATGAGACATTATGATCATCTGGATCTTTGCATCAAGACGTTTTCTCTAACTGGACTCTCTAAATTTCACTTTAATAATAATAATAATAAATCAGTGTGTGGTGGGATATTGTTAATTTATATTGTACAGTTTGATGTAAATACTGACACTAACTGTATATGTTCTGAATGACAATAATGTGGCTATTCTGTATTACCAAGAGAGCTGAGTCAGCAAATTCTGATTGTTTATAAAGGAAACACAAACCTCCCAATTTCTGGACTCCAGCTGATTCATCAGTTTCTCTGCTGTTTTTTTGTCCTGCTGGAGCTGATCGATGATTTTACTATCTGTCTCACCCTGGAGCTGAAATGTTACATGAAGAAAGAGCAGAAAAAAGAAATTTTCATGTTTAAGACACAATATTAATAACACAATAAGAGTTCAATTAAAGTTGGAAATAAAATCTGTATTATGTAAATATGAGCTGGATAATATAAATTAATATTTGTAAATAACACTAAGGAAATATCGTAAGTTTCAATTTAGAGTCTCTAAAACTAAAACTTACGTTTACTTCCATTACTAATATTATGCAGACACACAGCCCATTGTTCATCAGTTCTGCTGATTTTTTAATTAATTATATAAATCTACTGTTTATAAGGTTGGGAAACCTGCAGTCAGCTGAAACTGAATAAGTTACTTGGATGAGTGACAAAATGTTTCTCCCACTGAAAACGCTACGTCCAGATGAACAGAATCAACCTTTTGGGATTATGCATGCACACTGTTTTTTTCTTACATTCTTACATGTATATATCTGGGATTTTTTTTATAATTGAGATGCTAAGATTTAGATTTATTGATTCATTTATACTGTACAGTCTGATGGTGAGTAAATATTGATGTGTGCAATTATTATATTCATAAAGAGAGTTGGGTCAGTAAATTCAAAGTGTTTATAATGGAAACATAAACCTCCTGATTCTTCTTCTCCAGCTGCTTCAGTTTCTCTGCTGTTTCTTTCACCTCCTGAAGCTGATAGATGATGTCAGTATTCTGCTTCCACTGCAGGAGAAATGTTACATGAAGAAAGAGCAGAAGGAAGAAATGTTCATGTTTAAGACACAATAATGAAACACAACCAGAGTCACATTAAAGCTGCATTATGTAAATATAAGGGAGCTGATGTAGCATGATGCTAACAACATTAAGTGTTGTGGGATGATGTCAACAATCTTGCAGTGGTAGGATTTCAAAGCTGTGTTTGGTTAATGACACACAAACTGCTGCTGGACAAAACTGCAGGAATATAAGTGCACAGCTCTGTGATCATTGGGAGGATGACAGCATCACATACGTCCATGTTTACCTCTGTCTGCTGAGAGATGCTTTCACTGACCTTTGATTCCAGTGCAGGAAATATTTCCATCAGCTTCTGAATGATTTCATCCTTCTCCCTCTCAGATTTGATCATCTGTCAGAAAGACAGACAGATGTTGTTTCTGCAGCGCTTTGTTTATAAAAGTGACAAAATTATCGAAGCTTCACACTGTGAGCAACATTGTGTCCTCTTACTTTAATGATACAGACTGTACATGTTTTATTTATTATTTGTCTTAAAAATGCTAACTTTCTGCTTGTATATAATCGCCAAACACCCCTCGTTAAAAGATCTTCTTATTTAAAACCTGTTTATCGCAGTCGTGGATATCAGGGAACCTTCTCCCCACAATTCCTGTCAGGAGTTCCAGCTTGTCTCTGTTTGAGGGGGTAGGGACTAATAAGTGTATATTTCTGCCTACTCCTTTTCAAACAAATGAATGGAATGATATTTTGTAATGATTGTGAATGCACATGTTTGAAATAAAAAAATGAACTGAACTGTACTTCAACTGAGAGGGCGTCGTAGATGCCATGTAAAATGCATTGGCTTATTAGTGAAAATGAAGGCTACCTTGGCATGATTTGCAAAAACACTTCATGCTATCCCGACTGGATTCGATTACTGGTGTTCTCTGTAAATGGCTTACACCTCTTGTTGGGTTTACTACAATAACCCCACGCCAGCATCCTCCCCTTCCTCACAGGGTGAAGTAAACCCTCAGAACCTACGGCTGATAGGTCAGGCATCCACATCAGCCGCTAAGCCACTGGTACCACTAAGTCTCGTTAATGCTTGATTGCTAGCAAAAAAAACTTAAAAGTTTTGTTAAAAATAAATTCTTAAGGACTTCTTCACTAATCAGGAACTGGATCAAAGCTTGTGAGAGCCGCTGAGTCCAGCTGTTTTACTGAACTTTTACCTTCAGACTGTGAATATCTTAACATGTCGACGATAAGTAGGCGTGGTGGTGGAGTGGCTGCTGTTTTTAGGAAGAAGCTCACCTGCAAATAACTCTTAAGTGACTCTTAATAAAGTTTTGAACTTCTGATGTTGCAGCTGTATACACACCTTCAAAATATCACAAGGATTTTATTCTACACTTTTCAACCTTTTTAGCTGCTATCGTGCCAACAATAATTGGAACAATTTTCTATTACTTAAAAAAAAAATCAATCAGATAAAAAACTGCAAGAAAACTGCAGTTCTGACATCTTAAGGATTTTTAACAGCAGTCTTAGTTCAGGTGTTGTGGCAGCCTGTTTTAAACAAGCTGTTGTAAAGCCTGTACTTAAAAATCTCCATTCCTCTGTCCTCGCAAATTTCAGGCCTATTTCAAAGCTTCCTTTCCTATGAAGAATTTGGGAAAGATTGTATTTGTTCAGCTGCAATCTTTTGTAAATGGACGATGTGCTCTTGAGAGGTTTCAGTCTGGTTTAAATTCTCTTCACAGCACTGAAACTGCACTTTTAAAAGTTCTTAATGATCTTTTATTAGCCACTGACTCTCATTTTAACCCGAGAGTCATTTTAACCTGCACAGTATTTAGCCGTTTATTAAATCACATTAAACCATACAAAGATCACTACTCTCCTCAGTGACAACAATACCTACGAAGCCTTAAAGCGAGACCCCACAAGCAGCTACAAAAAGAAAGTTATAGCTTGCCTTCAAGACTTGGAAAAGGACAAAATCATTGACCGCCTTACTTATCACTGCCTTTACCCAGGGGATGCCATACCCTGCATTTACGGACTTCCAAAAATCCACAAGGAAGCTGTCCCACTCAGACCCATAGTCAGTAGCATAAACTCAGCCACTTATAACATTGCAAAACACCTTGCTACCATCGTTGCTCCTCTCGTGGGGAACACCCCACACCACATCAAGAACTCCACCGATTTCACTGACAAGGTCCAGAAACTTACCCTGGATCCAGATGAAACCATAGTGTCCTTTGATGTAGTCTCTCTCTTCACTTGCATACCCACCACGGAGGCAGTGGAGACTGTCAGAAAACGACTACAAGAAGACAACTCCTTGGAGGACAGGACCAACTTCACACCCGATCAGATTTGCACACTGTTAGACCTCTGCCTCACCACCACATATTTCAAATACAACGAAGGCTATTACAGACAAAAACATGGCTGTGCCATGGGCTCCCCCGTGTCACCTATTGTAGCCAACCTTTACATGGAGGAAGTGGAAAGGAAGGCTCTTGGCTCTTTCAAAGGAAGAGTACCCAGCCACTGGTACAGATATGTAGACGACACCTGGGTCAAAATCAAGACACAAGAAGTGGAATCCTTCACTGCGCACATCAACGCTGTGGATAAAAACATCAAGTTCACCAGGGAAGACACAAAGGATGACTGTTTGCCTTTCCTGGACTGCGCTGTGCACATTGAAGAGAATGGCAACCTCAACATCGAAGTTTACCGGAAGCCCACACACACAGACCAGTACCTCCTCTTTGACTCCCATCACCCTCTGGAACACAAACTTGGAGTAATTAGGACCCTACACCACCGGGCAGAACATGTTCCCTCTAAGCCTGAAGGGAAAAAGAAGGAACACACACATGTAAAGGAAGCACTCAAAACGTGCGGCTATCCTAAATGGGCGTTTTTAAAGTCAGCAAAGAGGCACAGAAAAGAAGATCAGACACCAGCGAGGGAGGATAAGAAGGACAGGCGCAACAACATTGTCATCCCCTATGTAGCCGGTGTATCAGAGAAACTCAGGAGGGTTTTCTCCAAGCATGACATCCCGGTATACTTCAGACCCAGCAACACACTCAGACAAAAACTGGTTCACCCGAAAGACAAAACGCCAAAACACAGACTTAACAATGTGGTGTATGCCGTACAGTGCAGCGAGGAATGCTCAGACCTCTACATCGGAGAGACCAAACAGCCACTTCACAAGCGCATGGCACAACACAGAAGAGCGACCTCCACAGGACAAGATTCAGCTGTCCATCTGCATCTTAAGGATAAAGGACACTCTTTCGAGGATGCCAATGTTCACATTTTGGACAGAGAGGACAGATGGTTTGAAAGAGGAGTGAAAGAAGCCATCTATGTCCACTGTGAGCGACCATCTTTGAACAGAGGCGGTGGTTTACGACACCAACTCTCTGCCATCTATAATCCAGTTTTGAGATCCCTTCCCAGACGCCTTAACGCCCACTCACATCCTGGACCATCTGACCTCAGGAATTCGCATGATAAGGTGGGGCCAGGTTTCACAATGAACCCACCTGAAACTCTGGCTGATTGGGACCCACACCCAGTTCCACACCTTGGCTCAGGCGATTAGAGGATCATCAGGGGGTCCTTTTGTCCCTCTGTGGGGGGACACTCCCACTAGGGTTATATCTGGGACTCTCCACCATTTGACCTTAGAACTGAAGAAGCTTCTCGGATGAGAGGTGAAACGTCTTCAAGTAACTTAAAGAAGTCCAGACGCTTTTCTTTGCAAGCTCCTTTGACTACGATGACCTGGATGACTGAGAACCTTCACAGACATAAATCACATGCCAAAAATTTTGGGGTTGTATTTGACAGTAATTTCACCTTTGAAAACAGATCAGCTCAGTTGTACAGCAGCCTTTTTTCAAACTTAGGCTTTTATCTAAGGTGAGATCATTTTTATCTTTTAAAAACTTTGAAAGGACAATCCATGCTTTTGTTACATCCCAGCTGGACTACTGTAACTCCTTAAATGTTTGAGTTAACCAGGCCTGCCATGCAAGATTGCAGTTCGTTCAAATGCTGCAGCTCGTCTTCTAACACGAACTAAAAGACTTGATCATATTTCCCCGGTGCTTGCCTTCACTTCAAAATTAATTTTAAATTTGATTGTTAACTTACAAAGCCCTGAAGGGACAGGCTCTCAGGTATTTGTCTGACCACCTTCTAGGTCTTTTAGATCAGATGATCTTTTGCTTTTAGCCATACAAAGGTCAAAGCTGGTTCACAGAGGTGATTGAGCGTTTGTGGTCGTATCTCCTAAACTGTGGAATAATCAACGCCTACACATCAGACAGACTCCTACTGTCAATCTTTTAAATCTTATCTTAAAATACATTTGTATTCACTGGCTTTTAATACAGTATGAGAATTATTTGGTATTTGATGTTTGGTACTAATATTATTTAAGTTATTTTACTAGTTATTTTGTATTTTTGTAAAGCACTTTGATCAACATTGCTTTTGTAATGAAATGTGCTATAGAAATAGATAAATGATAAAATGTAAAGAATCTAAATTATGTAAAGTCACAAACTCATAAAAACTAAACTCAACCAAAACTGCTGAGGGTTGGTGCTACTCTGCTTCAGCTCATGAACTGTAATCGGAGCAATAAATCAAAACACAGACATTTTTATTATTGCTGTCAATATAAGGTTAATAGAATAATGATGAATTTAAACATAACACAGCTCTTACAGGATACTGTATCTTTACTGAAACGAATGTGCAATATTCTCACTCTTTTCTTTGTCTCTTCACACACAGTTAATCACATCAAACGTAACAATAAACAGAAGCTTTAAATCTCACCTCCACTTGGTGCTATTTGATCAGGTGTGAGATAACATCAATATTTAATGTGAAATAAACTCAAATTTCAACAACACAAAATGCTGTCAGTTTAAGTAAAATCTACATTAGACCAAATATTAAGTTTTGATAGATTCTACATATCAAAGTTAGAAAACATTTTCTACTTTACTGAGGAGTTGATTGTACAGTGTTTCATCCTCCTTCATCAACATCTAAACATCACTGTACAGGGAGGAAGATGACTGTTTATTTACTGAGATCAACAGCAGCATGTATAGCTTCTAAATTCGTATTTAAAATATATTTTACACCTTTACATTTAGTTTTATTTATTTATTTAAATAGTTTGTTAGTGTGTAAATACTGATTTGGACTATTATTTTATTCATAAAGAGAGCTGAGTCAGCAAATTCAGATTATTTATAATGAAAAGACAAACCTGCTGATTTTTGGACTCCAGCTGAATCTTCAGGATCTCTGCTGCTTGTTCCAACTGCTGGAGCTGATGGATGGTTTCAGTTTTCTCCTCAGACTGCAGGTGAAATGTTACATGATGAAAGAGAAGAAGGAAGAAATGCTCTCTACTGAGATCAACAGGAGACTTTCCAGATTGAAATCTAAACTGGAAAACTGAAACTTGTTGCTTCTAACATGTGAATGACAATCAGATCAGGAACGATCCTTTTACACAGCAGTGAGTCTGCTCCTCTCCATCAGCCTATGACAGCAGCACCATCACACAAAGCCAACAAATCATGTATGTAAAGTGAAGCAGCAGCTTTAGTTTAATGAGAAGCTGAAACACAGCTGATCCTCTACATGATCATAAACACCAGAAGTGAAGTTTCTGCTTTGACTGTCATGGTCCTGAGTCAGTGACACAGTGGTTCCAGGTCTCTGGACTTTATAATGTTTGAATATTCTGTGTTGGTTTCATTTATATTATGCTTTAAGTGTGTTTAGGTTAGAATAATCCCTCCCTCTGTGTTCCCCGTCCTCTTGTGTCTAGTTCTGTTTGTTATTTGTGTCTCAGTCTTGTCTCCATGCTTATTTGCCTTTCTGGTCCCCAGTCATGTCTCTCCATCTCATTTGCACTCAGTCTGTCTCAGTGTGTGTTTCTCATGTTTCTCATTTTATTTCAGTCTCCTGTCCTGTGTGCATCATGTCCAGCTGTGTTCCCCGGGTGCCTCCTCTCTGCCCTGATGTCCTCTTGTGTATATGATGTCTGTGTCTCCGTCTATTTGGTGTTGTGAGCTCTGTCTAGCTGTGTGTCTTGTCTGTTTAGAAAGTGTCTGTAGTAGTATTTCAAAGAGTTAGTTCCCAGTTAATGTTCACGTCACCTGTTTTCTGGGAATTTAGCAATAAAACTATTTCCAGCACAGTTTTGCCTGAGAGTCAACAACTCTGCCTCCCACAGAAAATTTACCATGACATTGACTGAGGTCTGGTTGTAGACTGCTTCAAGATCATGTATGGATGATATATTTAGACCCTTAGATTTAGATTTGTTTATTTTTTGTTTATATTTTATTCTATTCATGAATAGAAAAATGTAAAACCAAACCTCATGAGTTTGGGGCTCCAGCTGCTTCTTCAGGTCTTCTGCTCTTTGTTTCACCTGCTGGAGCTGTTTGATGATATCAGTGTTCTTCTTCCACTGCAGGTGAAATGTTACATGAAGAAAGAGCAGAAACGCTCATGTTTAGGAAACTCTAATGTGACCAGAGTCACATTAAAGCTGTATTGTGTAAATATAAGGGAGCTGATGTAGCATGATGTTGACAACATTAAGTGTTTTTTATTTATTTTCTACTTATATATAAGAAACCCCATTAGCTTCCACAACAGTGATTGCTGGTCTCGTGCACAATGCATAAAAATCAAAAACCCTCTTACAGTCTTTACAATAATTAAAAACTGTGCAAATAGATTTTTTTTTTTTTTTAATTAGGAATAGTAGCTAGTTCTCTAATTGCATAAAGCAGTTTATTCCTCTTAAAATATGCTCTCAATATAATGATTTTTTTAAAAATTGCTTTTGGATCAAAGGAAAAAAAACTAAATTGCAGTTTGTTAAAAACCGCATAGCATGATTGTGTATTTCATACGATACTGCAGCTGAGCAGAGAAAAAATGTGGTGTGTTTAACAGTGTTGCTTTCTTTTTTCTGGACTAACTGAAGTCTGTTAAAGTCTGTCTTATTGATTGAACAATACTCAAGATGTTATAATGCTAATGCATTATAACATCTTTCATGATCAGAGAAGTGATATAGAAATAGCATTTCCTAACCACACCTGTCTCATTTTCTTAATGACAGAGTCTCTATGTTGAGACCATGAGGTGGTGATTTATAGTAACACCAATTAGTTTAATCTGGGTGACCTGTTCTTATACTGATCCAGCTATGGAGACAATCAGTTATGGACTGTTGACTAAACATAGTCTACTTCCAGTTAACATAGATTTAGATGGACTAGAATCATGTTATTTTTACTTATCCAGTAAAACACGTTCAGCAAATCTTCTTGTAATATGTTGGTCAATTCACTAGCTGAATAAAACATGGTGGAAACATCAAAGTACATTACAAGATGAGATTTGCCCAAGATGTGGCAGATCATTAATGAAAACTGAATAGAGAAGTGGACCGAGGCAGCTGCCTTGGGATGGACCACAGTTCATATCGCAGCTATCTGAGAAATAACCATTATAATAAACCTTTTTCCTTTTTCCAGACAAATAACTTTTCATCCAACACAGAGCAGCTGGTGACCAGTGTTGGGCAAGTTACTTTGAAAAAGTAATTAAGTATAGTTACTAGATTACTTCTACAAAAAAGCTGCTGCAGGCCAAAACTGCAGGAATATAAGTGCACAGGTCTGTGATCATTGGGAGGATGACAGCATCACATATGTCCATGTTTACCTCTGTCTGCTGAGAAATGCTTTCACTGACCTTTGATTCCAGTGTAGGGAATGTTTTCATCAGCTTCGTAACGATTTCATCCTTCTCCTTCTCAGATTTGATCATCTGTCAGAAATAAAGACAGACAGATGTTGATATTTCTGCAGTGCTTTGTTGATAAAAGTGACAAAATTATTGAAGCTTCACACTGTGAGCAACATGTTTTGTGGTGATCAGTGACGGACATTAGACTAACTGTAAAAATTGGATGCAGATGTTCGCACTAAACCAAAACAACCACCATCTTCCCTCATGCAGCTACCCCACTGGCGCCATCTTCCCCACTGGAGCCAGCTAGAGGCCTGCCAAGGTCACACTAATCTCCCCTGATAACAGCACTGCTGTTGGAACTCATTGTCCTCATCCTTGAAGGTCACCTGGGTCGACTGAAGACTGTTGACTTTCTCTTAACTAGGTGAAAGGACACTTTCTTCACATGTGACACCCTCTTTTTAAAGGGACCAAAGGAAAGTGGACAAGTGACTCAAAGGCTATTTGATGGATAGGTGTGGACAATTCCTCGGGTATGACATCATCAATTAAACAGATGAAAGGCCTGGACTGTCAATTTAACAGAACCCCCCCCCCCCCCCCCTTCCCCCCACCCCACCAGAACCAACCCCTAACTAAATATGCATCTATGTCATCATCTACTCTGATTTGATGAGAGACTTTTTCTATTTTTCTGTTCAGCATTCAGTGTTTTATCTTCTTTTACCCACTGTTACAGAAAATTTGTGTTTAATTTCATTTAACTTGAGTGTACTGTTGGTTTGTAGCTGTAAGTTTTTGAAACAAAGAATGAGTGAAGATTTAAGAAAAAATATAAACTGTTCATAATGAAGAGAAAAACTGTATCCACACAATTGCCATAAGGAGATGTTACTATTTATAAGTGCTTGTACCAACCCTGTTCATGCTGTACTCATCCCTTTGCAAAGGTTTAAACTTTCTTTTCATAAATCTCAGAAAATCAGTTTTAGGTTTAGAAGCTCAAATTATTTTCAACAGAGAGACGTTCTGTAAACACAGCTGGTTTGGGCTGATCGCCAGAGGGCAGATGCGTGTTAACAACATTGTGGGCAGCATAAGTGACGACTTACTGGGGATGAATTCACAGTAGACACTAGATGAGATTAAAGTGAACAATATGGGGAGCTTAAAGTCCTGCTCGTCACTTTTGTTTGCCTTCTATTTGCAAGGGAAAAACTATATTCATTGTGCAATGGGCCCAAACCAGGCCCCACGTTTTTCAACACTTCACTTAAAGAAAAGCTGTTAGCTTTCATTCCTCTGGAGGATTGACATTTTTGCATTTGTCAGTGATTTTGTGACCTGTCCTCCTTCTAAACACGGCTTCAAGATTGAAACTAAAGCGATACAAAATACCTCACTGAGGACAGTCACAGGGAAGGACTCTCCAAATTATATAATGGGCTTTGAGAAAAATCACTTTTCAGTGACACATGATCACATTAGATGGTAAGTCCCTCTCTCTAAAGACACAGACAAAGCTTTGGCTGACTTAAAACTGACACTACAGACTGCACCTACTTTAGGATGGCCCTATACTGATAAACCAGACAATGGACAAACAGGGTGGATTCTTTTTTTTTCCTTCTTTTTAAAAAATATTGCAGTAGCGTGGGTAGGGCTGCTACGATAGCAAGATAGCAGATAGATAGCAAAGAGTTTATTAAACTTCACCGAAACAATCTGCAAATTTCATTAAAATTTAATAAACTATCATCTTATCTTTATTTTTAGTTAGCACATACCTTAAACACTTAAAGCTGTAAGCTAATGATAGTTATATAAGAGCAGATGTTGTTGGTGCAATAAGCTGTACGTTTTACGTCCAATGGATGCATGATCTGATTAGTCGACTAATCGCAAAAATAATCAGTGACTAGTCGACTATCAAAATAATCATTTGTGGCAGCCCTAAGCGTGGGGAATGGCAAAGACCAGCCATTACCAGCCAGCCTCTACCTGCAAGCAGCAGCAGCTAAAAAGGCAGTTCTATCTTCATATGAGCTTGTGGGCCATTCAGCTGATCCTTGTAGAGCAGGGGTGGGGAGGCTCCAGGCCTCAAGCTGGTGTCCTGCAGGCTTTAGATGTGTCCTTGACCTATCACAGCCAATTTAAATGGTTAGATTATCTCCTCTGTTGCTGTATCCCAATCCAGCGACCGCGCACTCTGGAGTACGCATTTTGAGACCTATTACGTCACAGCAACTCGACGACGGCTGTCCCAATCCGAAGTGTATCCAAAGTGTATCCAAATGCGGTCTCCAAATGTGTTGTCAATTTCCCCAAATTTGAAGTGTGGTAGGGTGTGCACTTCGTGGTCCCATATATCCCATAATTCATAGCGCAGCGGTGGGTGTTGTAATTTTGCGGAAAAATATGTCTGAAGCGGAGCGGCCAAAGAGTAAACTTTCAAAAGTAAGTACTGAATATTATGTCACTTATTTATGTGCGAATGTTTAATAATGAAGAACATTAAAACATTACTGTTGGCCACATGTTGGCCACATGTTATGTGACATTAGTGATGTTTGTACTAACTTGCTTTTAAAGCCTTTAAAATATACGCTGTTCGATAGTTGACCTTAATCTGACAGAGAATGTGATGATTTTATGGATAATTAAAGTCAGTCATATATCCACAAACACAACAAGCTGAAAGTCAGCGATGCTGCTCGGTTTGCAGTCCTGAATATCACGGCACAAGCAGGATTCACTCCACTGTTAATGTTAGCTATGTTATATTGCTGCCTCTGTTCGGTGGTGTCGAGCCAAACGGACTTTAACATGTGTTTGAACGAGCTGACGGTTCACTTGTTAAGCTGAAAGAAGGATGCTTTAATCACAGGAGTCACACATGTGTCCACTGTACCATCTGGGAACTCTTCTTGTTTAGCACTCGTAATAACACAAACACTAAATCCTCCTTCTCTTGTGCTGTTTTGTAGCAGTGTAAACACCTGAGACCAATGTTCCTTCTAATCTGCGCATGTGCGCAATTGCGCACTGCTGGCACGGTCTCTGCGCACAGAAAATCTGCGTTGCGCACAAAACAAATCTAACCTGAATTGAAAGTAAAATTAATACTTTAACAATTCTGTTTTGCAGTGTTAGTCAGTAAGAAACTGGCTGCTCCTGTATGGGATTAGAACGATGCCACCTTATCCCATAGTCCAGCCAATAATTGATTGATTGATTGATTGACTGAATCTTTATTTTGAACATGTTAAAAAAGTACATCAACATAGAATTAAAAGAGACAAATAAACAAAGCAAAACAAAAAGAAAACGAGCAACCACAACTACAAATATCTTTTATGTTCAAAAAGGAGCAGGAGGAAGCATGAGCTTATTTAATCCCACCCCTTTTCCACTATCTAGTAAAATTATAGACTACCGAAATACCTCCTTGCAATCACATTATATGTCATGTGTATTTTTTTTTTTTTTTTTTTTAATATATATACATATATGTTTCTATCTATCCATACACACGTATATACACATACGCACATATACACATTTTCAATAACCCCATTAACACCTCAAAGGATACACAACCTACAAATATATATATATACCCATACCAACATACCCGTGCACCCGCACACACATGAAAATATTAGACAAGAACACCCTATCAAATCTCTACCTCCTCCCTGTACCCTGTAAAAACCATCTCCTTAAACTGCTTTTTAAACTGTGCCATGCTCGGACATTGCTTTATATCTTTACTTAGTCTGTTCCACAGCTTCACTCCACACACAGAGATGCAAAAACTTTTTAATGTTGTACGGATACGAGGATGTTTTAAATTTAATTCCCCCCTCAAATTGTATCCCCGTTCCCTTTTAGAAAACATTTTTAGAATATTGTCAGAAAGCAGGTTATTTATTGCTTTATATATAATTTGTGCAGTGAGAAAATGAACCAGATCTGTGAATTTGAGAATTTTTGATTTTAAGAATAGTGGATTTGTATGATCTCTGTAACCGGTTTTATGGATTATCCTTATGGCCCTTTTTTGTAATATAAAGATTGATGATAGCGAACATTTGTAAGTATTGCCCCACACCTCTGCACAGTAATTCAAATACGGTGCAATCAGGGAACAATAGAGAATGTGGAGTGATTTGTGGTCCAGAATGTGTTTTACTTTACTCAAGATTGAGACACTTCTTGAAATTTTGTTATGTATATGATTTATATGAGACTTCCAGTTTAATTTATCATCTATAATCACACCAAGAAACTTATGTTCAAGTACTCTTTCAATTTCCACACCATCTATATGAATCTGCACTTGTGCATTTCTAAGGGAATTCCCAAATAAGATTATTTTAGTTTTACTTAGATTTAGCGATAGTTTGTTCCTGTTAAACCATTTTTTAATTTTGCACATTTCTGATGTAATTGTATCCAGCAGCTCCTTTAGATTCCCCCCAGAACAAAAAATATTTGTGTCATCTGCAAATAATACTAATTTTAATATATCAGATGCCTTACAAATATCATTTATATAAATAATAAATAAATTTGGACCCAGTACAGAGCCTTGTGGAACACCACAAGCAATGTCCAAGCATGATGAAGAATGGACACCCAGCTTCACAAATTGTTTCCTGTCACTTAAATAATTTTTCACCCATTGCAGTACAACCCCCCTGATCCCGTACCGTTCCAGTTTATTAATTAATATGTCATGATTGATTGTGTCGAATGCTTTCTTGAGATCCAGAAATACTCCAGCTGCATACTGTTTCTGATCTATAGCATTCGTAATCTCCTCAATTGATTCGATTAATGCCAGAGATGTTGATCTTTTTGATCTGAATCCATATTGACTGTCAGAGAGTAATTTATATTTATCTAAGAATTTGTCTAATCGTCTATTAAACAGGTTTTCTAGGATTTTGGAGAATTGTGGTAGTAAAGAAACAGGCCTGTAGTTTGTGAAGTGGCGTCTATCCCCAGTTTTATACAGCGGCACAACTTTAGCTATTTTCATTTTGTTTGGCACTTTTCCCGTCTGAAATGATAAGTTGCAAATATATGTTAGAGGTCCTACAATTCCTTCAATGACCTTCTTGACAATTTTCATGTCAATATCATTACAATCAGTTGATGTTTTATATTTACACCTGTGTACAATGTCAATTATTTCTTTTTCCTCCACTGATGTGAGGAACATTGAGTTAGGGTTCCTATCAATCAGGTTTTCACTACAGTCTACTGATGGCAGTGACTCAGGAATTTGTTCTGCCAGTTTTGGTCCAATATTTACAAAATAATGATTAAAGCTGTTGACCTTATCAGCAGTGTTTTCCATAATATTGCCATTGTCGATAAAGTATTGAGGATAACTTTGCTGTCCAGAATTATTTTTAATGATACCATTTAAAACATCCCATATTCCCTTCATATTATGTTTATTGTTGTTCAATATTTTACTATAATACTCCTTTCTACATACACGTATAATATTGGTCAACTTATTTTTGTATTTTTTATATTTATTTTCAGCATCTTTTGTTCGTTGTTTTAGGAATTCCCTATAGAGTGTATTTTTCTTTTTACATGCATTTTGTAAACCCTTAGTGATCCATGGTCTGTCTGAATATTTGTGCTTTCTGTTGTATTTTATTGTTGGACAGTTTTTATCGTACAATTCCATGAATATTCTTAAAAATATGCCATATGCAATATCAATATCAGTTTCTTTGTACACATTGTCCCAGTCCTGATTTAATAGATCATTCTTAAGTGCATTCATAGTTTCTTCTGTCGTCTGTATCTCAGTTGTTCTTCATGCTGATTTTTCTTATAATTAGTGTCATAAACTGCAAAAACTGGTAGGTGATCACTGATGTCATTAATTAATATTCCGCTCATAATGTTGTTTTCCATATTGTTAGTGAAAATATTGTCAAGTAAGGTGGCACAATGTGGTGTAATTCTACTAGGCCTGGTTATTTTAGGATGTAAACTCAAACTGTACATAGTGTTTAGGAATTCGTCGGTCATTTTATGCTTTTTCGGATTCAACAGGTCAATATTAAAATCCCCACAGATAAACATAACTTTTTGATTTGTTGTAGAGAACATTTCCTCTATGAAGTCATTAAATACTTGAATACTAGAGCCAGGTGTTCTATATATACAGCTAATTATTACATTTTTCTCTTTTTCCTTAAAAATTGCAATTGTTATACATTCTAATAAATTATCAATTACAGTTGTCATGCTTTCTACCACCTTGTAATTTAGGTTTTTATCCACATACACAGCTACTCCCCCTCCACTCTTGTTCCTTCTATTTACAAAATTCACTTCATATCCCTCCAGTCCAAAGTCCAGTCCTTTCTCCGCATTGATCCATGTTTCAGAAATGGCAATAATTCCAAATGGATTTGACAACTCATTTAGATATTCCTTTATATTGTTGAAGTTGGCATACAGACGTCTGCTATTAAAATGGATTATTGATAATTTATTTTCCGTGTTGATGGTGTGCTTAAACTGTTCATCAGTGAAGTAGCAGCAGTTACTGCTGATGTTGTAGAAGAAGTTATTTTCCGGGTCTATATCCTTTTCTAAGTCTAGAACATTATGGTCTGTGTATCGAAATGTTTTCAGTTCAAGATTATCATAAAGAGAATTCCAATGAGTTATATTGATATTGTTGTCGGATGCAGATGAAGTTCTTTTGGACTGTGCCATGTGTTGTGATGTGTGTCACGTCACATGTGTATTCATACCTTCAGAGTAAGTTGAACCTCAGTATTTGTCCAGCTCCTCCATATTTCTGATGACCAACACTTTGGCTTGTTCCGGTGTTCCATTGAGTTTAATGAATACTTTGCAGTTGGTGGTCCATGTATTTTGAATTTTTCCCTGTTTCTTCAAGTAACGTGCCTTCCTGGCAATGTCCGCATTTCTTTTTATCAGATGTTCATTCATGAAGACATCGGATCCTTTCAGTTTCTTTCCTTGTTTTAACAGTGCTGTTTTGTGTTTTCTGTTTGCAAATCTCACAATGATGGCTGGTTTGTCACTGTCATTTTTTCGGGGTAGAGGGTGGCAAGCCTCAATGTTGTTATAATCCACTTCCACACCTTTGGACCGTAGAAAGGTAGCCACTTGATGCTCCGTGGAGTTGACATCTTCCTCTCCTGGCCCTCCTACATTGTCGGCGGCGACCGCCCGGGCGTATGACCGGGGTTTGATGCGAAGCGCCGTGATGATGACATCGTTCATCCGGGTGTACTGCTCCAAATCCGCCACTCTGTTCTCCAGGTACGCCAGCCGCCGATCCTTCTCGGCGTTCTGGATGCGGAGAGCCTTAACTTCCTCGACCAGGTCCAGGATGGCTTTCTGCTGCAGTTTGACAGTAGAAATCTCCTCTGTCATAAACTCCAGCGACTTCTTAATATCGTCACCTTCCTCGGCTGACAGAACGTTTTTCGGGCCCATGCTTGTAGCGTTGCCGTGACGACCGGCTAGCTAGTTGACGCTAGCGTCCTTCCTCTCTCTCACCGCTACGGTTCAAAAACGTCAAGTTGTGAGTTTTCGAGAGGTCGCAAATGACGAGCCACCACTTCTGGACGGTTTCCCACACACGCTCTCAAAGTTTAGTATCCGCGGAGAGCTGCCGTTTTCAGGAGATATGTTAAGTTTGTCAACGTTTCTGCTCAGAGAACCTGTTGCTGACAGCTCGGTGTCAGCAACAGCATATATACGAATGTGCGATTCACATTCGTATATATGCAGGTAATCAACGTCGTCGACAGGCTATGACAGCGTCCTTATGTGAGCAGGACCGACGGAACAATTGACGGAGAAAGTGTGGACTTTATAGCAGTTTTTAAATTGTGTTGATAGGCCACGTAAAACCAGAGTTATGATAAAAATATCTGCAATGTTTGGTTTTCTTGCTGAATACTATTGTTGTTTATATTTACTGCTGAAAGAAACGGTAAAAACGTTGTTTTATAAGAAAAAAGGCTTGAAAGCGCTCTCTGCCTGTGAGCAAAAACAAACTCCACTCCCCTCTCCCTTTCCCATTCGTCCAAAAAAGTACCATTCGACCAATCAAAAAATGATATGGCAACGTGGCATCTAGTTGTTTAGAAACGGGGGGAAGTTTTAGGAGTGACGGCGGTGTTTTGAGATGTGAGAGATTTGAGACGTTTAGCACAAATCTTGTGTAGTTAGTGTGTAGTGTAGTAAATAGTTTTGTTGTGTGTGTCAGAACAATGAGGTGACTGCTGAATGTTACAGGTGTTACAGGAGTGATACATCTCCTGTTGTCAGGCCTGCAGGTATCAGGCTGTTGTTCTCCTTTATCTCATAGTGGACAGAAATTAATTTTTGGAGTGGCACTAATAATTTGTGTGGCATCAAATCTGACGCAGAACAGCTGATTGATCTGTAAATAGTTTGAAATGTTTATTTAAAAATGCCTTGGCTGCATTTAAAAAAAATAGCTGCAAAAACTTTGTTGTTTACCAAACTGAGTTACTTTTTTTTGAAGAAGTAACTATATAATTAATTGCCCAACATTGGTCATTATATCCTGTATTTTGCAGACAGAGAGTTACAGGACTCTCTCCCAGACCACAGACTCCTAATACAAGTCAGAGCTTTATAAAAAGAAAAAAGTAAGTTGTTTTCAAAATTGGAGTTCAAGTTATTTTTACTTCCAATAGTGTTAACATACTACACAGCTCAATCACTAGATTTTTTTTTTTACATTTTCATTGTAAGTGGGCTAAAGCAGTTAATTAAAAGTATGTAAATGCTGTAATTTGATTATTTTAATAAACCATGCAACTTGGATGGATTAGATGCCGGCGTGACCACAGTGCACACGTCTGATGTCGCTCACAGTGGTCCACGGGATCGCTCAGGGAGATTGTGTGTTCACTCAGACACATGAAAAATTAGAGGGAATATTGCCTGAGACTGTCACCTGTCTGTCCTGCACTCTCTCTCTCTCTGTTTCTTTCTCTCTGATTGTGGAATAAAAGTATGAACATGTGTTTATAAGTTACACTTGCGTTTGAATCCTGCAGCTTATCACACATTTGATTTCCATGTGTGACAACTGCAAGTGTCCAGAGTGAGGACAGACTGAGGGACCCACTGCTGCACATCATCTGTGAGGCTTTGCAGCCCTGATGATCCACCAGGACAAACTCAGCAGTGTGTGAGGAAGAGGAGGAGGAAGAGCCAGCAGCAGCTGACAGATGGAGAGAATAGACAGACTGTTCCCTGTTTGTGAAGGACTGCTAGAAAAGTTTAGAATAACTAATTGTCTGTCCTGAATCAGTCTTATTAGGTGATGTTCAAATAATTTTATCATTCCAGTGTTTTCAGTGTGGGAGAAAGTACTCAGGGCCTTCAAGTTACACACTATGAAAGGCAGCAACAAGTTTAATATTCAGAAACCTAAAGTATGTATCAGCAGCAGCTGATACATACTTTAGGTTTAGGTTTTCGAACTGGACATACTCCAAAGCGTGCAGTCGCTGGATTGGGACACAGCCAACATGTCTTGTAGTTCTCCAGCATCCTGGTAAAGAAGTAATCATTTTATTCAGGTGTGTTGACCCAGGACAATAAATCTAAAATCTGCAGGACACCAGCTCTTGAGATCTGCAGTTCCCCACCCCTATTGTAGAGCAAAAACTATGTATTTACTAGCTGCATGTTGGTTATGATATAACACTGTATTATTGAAAAAAGTCATAGTTAAAAGGTTAAAAGTACTGTGCTTCACTATGCTTCTGTGCCTGCTTCAGTTTTCCGTGTTGGAAGCAGATTTTGAACCATATGACTTTATAGCCGCTTTTTCAACCAAACTGACCTACAGGACACACTGCTGGCTGAGTGGTGTTTTTATTTTTATCTGGATGGTTCAGCATCACCCAGACACCTGTCAAAGTCCAGGATATACAGCAGTCACAGAACATCTTAGCATTAGGCTCATTATTATCTCACTGTTCAGCTCAAGTTGCTGAGCTGGTAGCACTCTAGATAAGCACATGGGGTGATGCATGATTTTGCTGCATTATGGAAACAATCATTTTTAACTGATTCGGGGAAATCCACTGCACATCACTAACTTGTGGCTGCATGGCTAAATGCCTTATTACTCCCATAAACTACAGCTGATTGTAAAGGTGACGTTCATATTCTATTTCTTTAGTCAACTATAGCCTGGATGCAGTCGCAAAGTCTGCAATTAAAAAGAATGTGAAACAACAGCATTAACATCTAAACCACATCAGCTTCACCTCCTAACACAGATTTGCTGGCTGCTCAGAGCAAAGCTGCCCCAGAGGAGAACTGTGTGTGGAAAACCACAGGGAAGTATATAAGAGGTGACATCTCGAACTGCTCCAGTGACAAAACATATCTACACAGCCTTTGTTTTCCCTTTCTTTATTCTCCTCATTATGCTAAACTGACGCATAGGAAAGATCATGTATCAAAAGGAGGGATGGTACAATAAATACAGATACACAAGAAAATATTTACTCTAAACACCTTTTGTAATTCTTCTATGACTTGTGTAACTACCTATCCAGGCACAGTTATTAAAACTCTACAGGTAGCACAAACATGCTCACATAAACCTTTTGATCAACTACTAATGGATTTCATTGCACTAAAACCAAATGGAGATAAAAAGCATTGCTCCAGGTTATTGACATGTTCTCAGAATGGGTCAAAGTCGTCCCTTGTAGCTTGGCTGCTTCAGGCGTTTCCTTAAACTTGGAAAGAGACTTAAAGGCAGTTAAACTAATTTAACACACTAGGATTTATCCACAGGTTAAATCGTAGACAATATCCCATCTTTGAGGGTGACTCAAAGGTGTATATAGACACCATGGGTCTTTCTCAAGGGGTGACTGATAAGTATAAAGGAAACAATTAAATTGCCTCAGATTTATTGGGAATAGATTCATGGGAACTCTTTGGAGATGTGACAGACAAGCAACAAGTTATAGATGATATAAGCAGCAAAGATTCTAGCAGCCATCTGATGACCTGACAAAATTGAACAGCACCAAACTGTGTGTGTGTGTGTAGGTGTGTGTGGTGATACATGTTGAAACTTTAACCGTGACAATGGTGCTGCTGCTGATTGTTTTCCACATTAGAAACATTAGCTGATGGATTTAAAGATGAACTTTGATAAAGTTGTCTGACACAAAATGTTTTCCTTAATTGAACAACAATCTCTCATGAGTGAACAGCTTCCTTTAAATCAAGTTTTAAGTCTGTCTTTACAGTTAAACCGCTAATGGTAATTTATATTTCCAGTTTATGATGTGTTCACGTAAACTCTGCAATCTGTGAACTTTCTATTTTAATTTTTACTGTTATTAACAATGATTAAAAATACTCAAAATGGTAAAAATGTAAAGGGAAATTTGTGTTTCACCTGATTTAATCTCAGTTTGCCGTTGGTCTGTAGCTGTAACTTACTTGAACTAATAATCAGATTTGAAAACAAACTAACTGTAAACTGTGTTCAAGGTCATGACTCACTCTGTGTAAATAAATCTCAAAAAATCTGTTTGATTTATTTTTTCACAACACCCTCATCAAAAAGTATTTCTGTCCAGAGAAGTTTCTGCTGTGACTGATGTTTGGCTGTAAACTGTCTAAATGTGTTTAAACTCAAAGATCCAAAGATTCTGTGATTTCCTGCACTAATAATATGCATAAAGACTTTTTTATGTTCTTAAATAAATATAGCCTAGAATTCTTTTTCTACACATATTGTACGGTGTGATGGTGACAAAATACTTGTGTGCACTTTTATTCTATTTATAAAGAGAGTTGAGTCAACAAATTCACAATGTTTATGGAAACACAAACCTCACGACTTCTGGACTCCAGCTCAGCCTTCAGGTTCTCTGCTGCTTGTTTCACATCCTGGAGCTTTTTGCTGATGTCAGTATTCCAACTCCACTGCAGATGAAATGTTACATTTAAGAAACAATAATGAAACAAAACCAGAGTCACATTAAAGCTGCATTATGTAAATATAAGGGAGCTGATGTAGCATGATGCTAACAACATTAAGTGTTGTGGGATGATGTCAACAATCTTGCAGTGGTAGGATTTCAAAGTTGTGTTTGGTTAATGACACACAAACTGCTGCTGGACAAAACTGCAGGAATATAAGTGCACAGGTCTGTGATCATTGGGAGGATGACAGCATCACATATGTCCATGTTTAACTCTGTGTGCTGAGAGATGCTTTCACTGAGCTTTGATTCCAGTGTAAGAAATGTCTGCAACTTCTGAATGATTTCATCCAGCTCCATCTCAGATTTGATCGTCTGTCAGAAATAAAGACAGATGTTGATGTTTCTGCAGTGTTTTGCTTGTAAAAGTGACAAAATTATTGAAGCTTCACTGTGAGCAACATGTTTCCAACCTTTGTGTCCTCTTATTCAATCTGATTGGTGCAGTTATTTTAATGATTAATTTAATTACGGTCACAAACTCACTAAACTAAAGTCAATTTATTTATTAATTTATTTCTTCAGCACTTTCTTTAAATACAACAAATGAGGGTTGATGCTACTCTGCTCCAGGTTATGACCTTGAAAAATAATTGCAGACCCTGATGCCAGAAAAAAACCTTTATTATTTCTGTTAATTATAGAATAATTAAGGATTCAAACAGAACCACAGCTTTTACCAGGATACTTTAGTATACAGGTGAAAACAGATATTTACAAACACTTCATAAAAAAACTTTTTTCTTTACCGGCAAAGATCAAACTTTTTTGTTTTGTTTTAGATCAATAAATATTAACATATTTTTTGTATTTGTGTAATGTCAATATAAAGACAAAGAACACTGTTATGTTTTTCATTACTTTCATGCACTAAGTTTATTGTGTCTTTATCTAACAAGACTTCAGGAAAACAACTGTGGACTTCCACATGTGCGGCTCATCTATTGGTGCAATTTCCAGATAACTGAAGGTCCCACGTTCATCAGTTCAGACAATAATACACAAGTATGAAAACATGGGAACGTACAACCGTCATACTGCTCGGGAAGGTGGTCGAGCTGAAAGGTTACACTGGGAGGAGAAAGCCATTACTGCAAAACCATCATAAAAAAGTCAGACTACAGTTTGCAACATGGGGACAAAAATCTTAATATTTGGGGACATGTCCTGAGGTCTGACCAAACAAAATCTGAACTGTAATGATAAACTGTATATTCGAGGAAAAAGGAGGAAGCTTTGAAGCCTCAGAACATCATCCCAACTCTGAAGTGTAGGAGCGACAGCATCATGTTGTGGAGCTGTTTTTTGCTGCAGAAGGGACTGATGCATTTCACAAAATAGATGGCACGTACATGTTTAAGCAACATCTGAAGACATCAGCCACAACGTTGAAGCTTGGGTGCAAATTGGTCTTACGAATGGACAATAACAATAATAAGGTGTCAGAGTGGCCATCACAAAGCCCTGATCTCAGTCCCACAGAAAATTTGTGGGCAGCACTGAAAAGGTGAGTGACAGCAAGAAGGCCTACAAACCCGGCCCAGTTACACCAGTTCTGTCTCTCAGTGAGCCCAGATTCCAGAAAACTATTGAGAAAGTTTATGGAAGGAAATCTGAAACATTTGGCTGAAGTGAAACAGTTTGAGAGTAATTCTACTAAATACTAAGACGTGCATGTATATTTCTGACTCTGATGAAAATAATAAAAAACCCACAACAAATATCTCTCTCTATTCTGACATTTCACAAATACAAAAAATATGTTAACAAAAACGTTTACTCTGATTTGATGTTTGACAGTAAAGAAAAATGTTTTTTTTTTTTCTGAAGTGTGTGTAAATATCTGGTTTCAGCTGCATCTTTAATAAAATGAACATGTGCAAGATTTTCACTCTTGTCTTTATCTCTTCACACACAGTTAATCACATCAAACGTAACAATAAACAGAAGCTTTAAATCTCACTTCCACTCAGTGTTATTTGATCAGGTGTGTGATAATGTAATGTTTCATCCTCTTTTACCCTCATTGTGCTTTTGGTATGTGGCTAAAGTTTGTTAAACAAAGAATGAGATAAGGTTCTACATCCTGCTTCCTACAACTGAACAGATAAAGACTGTATCCACACGATGGCCATAAAGGAGCAACATGTTCTTATCCCAAAGCGTAACATATCGACACTGTGACAAATCGTCGGTACGTTACGCTTTCGCCCACCCAACATGTCTGTATGTTACACGTTTGAAAACATGAGAACCGTTTGGAATGAATCTACACATGTACATTTATTTTACTTTATCATCACTTTGAAAAACACTGTCTGACACGATTAAGGCTGTGGTTAGGGCTGGAATAAACAGCTGGATCGTGTCTTACCACCAGGAGCTTATCATAGGGACACTGAAGGTTTGTTGTAGAACCTTTCGCCTCAGGATGTGACAAAACGCTGGCATGTTACACGTTGGGAAAGAGAGCGGTCTCAAAGGAGATGTTATTATTTTGCTTCTTTGTCACTGCTTGTAAGAACCTTCTTCATGCTGTATTGATCCCTTTGCAAAGGTTTTAACTTTCTTTTAAAAAATCTCAGAAAATCACTTTGATTTATTTTTTCCACAACATCCAAAAAATCTCTGTACAGAGAAATTTCTTCTGTGACTGATGTTTGGCTGTAGACTGCCTGAACATGCAGATCTTAAACTGAGTGGGGAGGGTTAGGACAATGAGACCCTGAGATCCAGCACATATTCTTACATGTACACATCCTGGATTCTTTTTTATATTTCAGACCTTCAGATTTGGTGAGTAAATATTGATGTGCATTCTAGTCATGAAGAGTGTTGAGTCAGCACATTTTCAATGTTTACAACTGAAAGACAAACCTCGTGAGAATTCTTCTCCAACTGATTCTTCAGTGTCGCTGTTCTTTGTTTCAACTGATGGAGCTGCTGTTTGATGATTTCAGTAATCTTCTCTGACTGCAGCTGAAATGTTACATGAAGAAAGAGCAGAAGGAAGAAATGTTCATGTTTAAGACACAATAATGAAACACAACCAGAGTCACATTAAAGCTGCATTATGTAAATATAAGGGAGCTGATGTAGCATGATGTTAACAACATTAAGTGTTGTGGGATGATGTCAACAATCTTGCAGTGGTAGGATTTCAAAGTTGTGTTTGGTTAATGACACACAAACTGCTGCTGGACAAAACTGCAGGAATATAAGTGCACAGGTCTGTGATCATTGGGAGGATGACAGCATCACATATGTTCATGTTTACCTCTGTGTGCTGAGAGATGCTTTCACTGACCTTTGAGTCCAGTGCAGGAAATATTTCCATCAGCTTCTGAATGATTTCATCCTTCTCAGAGTTGATCATCTGTCAGAAATAAAGACAGACAGATGTTGTTTCTGCAGCGCTTTGTTGATAAAAGTGACAAAATTATTGAGGTTTCACACTGTGAGCAACATGTTTATGTATAGAAATACTTTAACAGTCAACAAATGAACAAAATAATTTTCCTTCCTTACTCTGCAACTGCAACAATGGAAGGCGAAACACATGTGTGTGATTACACAATGCATTCACACATTCATTCATAAAAAGTTAATAAATTAAGTTCTATATAGAAATAAGAGAATTAGAATTAATTAGACATTTGGTGTCAAATAAACAAAATTATATCTAAAGTTTCCTTCATAACTCTTTACAATACAGAGATAAAGAGAATTTTGTCAGCAAATTAAAATGTTTACAATGGAAGAACAAACCTCGTGACATTTGGACTTGAGCTGATTCTTCAGTTTCTCTGCTGCTTGTTTCTCCTTCTTGAGCTGATTAATGGTTTCAGTTTTCTTCTCCAACTGCAGGTGAAATGTTACATGAAGAAAGAGCAGAAGGAAGAAATGTTCATGTTTAAGACACAATAATGAAAACACAACCAGTCACATTAAAGCTTTAAATAACAGCTGAATTATGGAAATATAAGTTGGTTCATATAAAAAAGTAATGATGAAAAATTTAGTTAAATGTTTAATTTGAATTATCTAAATAATTTAATTAAATGAAGGCAAGGCAAGGCAAGTTTATTTGTATAGCACAATTCAACAACAAGGTGATTCAAAGTGCTTGAAAGGCCCAAAGGATATATTTGATTTTGAATGTAGTGTCCGAAAAATAAAAGTAAATTTTACTTAAACACACACACACACACACACACACACAAAATATAACATTGATAAAATCTGATTTATAAAACAAAACAACTATTGACAGTTTATTTATCTTTTACTTGAGTGCAGCTGGATTTCAGTGTCACTAAAAGGTTTTTGGTGTCTTGTGTTTGTTGGTAAAGTTTAACAGCATCAGTGTCAGAATTAAATGTAAAAACATAAAAGTATCTCCTTTACTTTTTCCTTTGTTTCTTCATTCCTCTTTTCCTCATCCTTGAGTTTATTTTCCAGCTGCAGACAGGATGAAGAAACATCACAGTTTTTAACACAGAAACAATATTGTTTTAGTACTTTATGCTTTTCTCTTATTTCTCTTTTCTCTTATGCACAAAGGATCTATTTATTTATTTATTTAGGAGAAAGACCTGATTGACTCTGGATAAAGATGCTACACTGGCAACACAAACGGAATTTGCAGTTCAACAAACTAAGTCCATAGAAAGAGCACTTCAGCGATACACCACTAAAACCACCTGATCTTCAACTGGTTACATACACAAAGAAAATAATTCCTGTGTTAGGCTGAACATCACCCTTTTAGGCAACACTGTTCTACCCCCATGTGCTGCTCTTACTGCTTCTGTGTTGTCTACAAACACATCACCTGCTTCTTGCATCCCTGCTGCCCGGATATTGTCTGTGTGCATAAAGTGAAACAACTCTGAAAAACAACTCTCATGCCTCCAAACGAGGCAAGATTTTCTTGTAAAACAAAGGGGGGCCTGGCAAAAAACATTTGGGAACCACTGCTGTAGACAAACACCAGGGTCCTCTCTGACGATGGCCGCCGCCCTCACATCTTATATACACACACAGACACAAAGATGTTCCACAACTCTTATATGTTGCCTCGCCTCACAGGCCTATACCTTCCCTTCAAGGAGAGACATTTACGACTGTTTTTCACTAAGCTGTTGCCTCCCTTCTTACACAGATGAGCAGGAGAGCCCCACTCTATCTATCTAACCCCCCCCACACGCCTGAATGTCTCTGACTTACTGCAGCAGCCGCTGTGTGTGTGTGTCTGTGTAGAACACATTTGATAGAGCATAAGACACGTTTGTGGAGCTAACCTAAGTGACAAAGTGATACAACTGTTACTAAAGTGATATGGTTAAAATATGTGATCAATACATAAAATAAAGAAATTTCCACCACATGACACAGAGAAACCTGTGTTTGCTTCCTGAAAACTGTCTGCAACAAAACAAACATGTTCAACTGTTGAAAAAGAAGCTCTTGCTGGTGTGTGTGCTGTAGAGAAAAGGAAAACATATTTGTGAGGCTGATGTTTCACTCTGCAGACAGACCACCAAGCTCTGACAACGCTGCTGAGCACCAAAGGGATTCATAGGGCGAGAATGAGTATCACCCGCTGGTCTGCTGTTATTTACCGCCCAGATTCTCTGAGTCATATAGCTGACTGTCTATCTCGTCTGCTTCTGCCTGTTTCTTCCCATCACACTTCAGATGCAGATCTTGAAATGGTAGCTCAAATTTCTGCTGCCACGTCATCACCTCCAGTTGCTGATTTTCACTCTGCCTCTTCGACTTGACCTTAACTGTTTGCTTTGCGCTCACAAATACAAAGTGTTTTGTCTGCATCACTTGCATCTTACTACAAAACCCATAATGAACTCTCAACTCTAAGTAATTATGTTCACAGATGCTCAAGACTCACTGCACCATGTTCAGTGAGACCTAAACTGATCGCACTAGAAAGTGAAAGTCACCAAAGGATTGTGAACACAAAGCAAAGATTAAGAGACCTCTACTGGTGGCATTGACTAACTACTACTCCAAATGACCTCAGCTTATTCAACTCCTCTCGTCTGTCTTTAGTTGTCACGGCAACCCAGAGAACATTGTAACAGATAATGGTGCACAGTTTAACTCTGAATTGTTCACCTCATTCCTCCATAATACAGGCATCTCTCACAGCAGAACATCTGTCTACAACCCAGCTGCAAATGGAGCAATTGAACAGTTTCATCGTGACCTCTGCACCTGCATCAGGACAGCAATCCAGCCGTCACAGCCATGGAAGGAGACTGTGATGGACTGACTTCAAGTTTACTGTATAACACTGAATGCGACCACTTCCCTCTCCCTATGAACACCTTCATGGCAGAAAGATGGGTAATAAACTGCACATACTCCCTTTGCCTTCTACTGTAAGAAATATCAGCTGAAGAGGCAACATTACACTGATGCTAAGCGTCATGAATGGAAGCCTTCTTTTCTACCAGTAGAGTGAGGATGAGGAAACCACATCATTCTGTTAAAGGACCCCAGATTTACTCCTCCTGACCTGGTAGTTAACTTAAGTTTTTGAGTTGAATAAATGAAGCAAGTATGTGTGACAACAACCCACACTGTCTCTGTACATTTTCGATAAACAACAACACCCTTCAATAACAGACAGTCTTCACCCTGATGAGAAAACACTGAATCTCAGAGTGACTGATGTCTGTAAAACTCTGAGGAGAGTGAGTGTATGAAAGGCAGCAGGACAACATTCAAGGACGAGCACTCAGAGAGTGTGCTGAGCAGCTAGCACACGTCCTTACAGACATTTTTAACACCTCGCTGGAGCAGACTGTTGTTCCATCATGTTTCAAATCTGTCACCATCACATGTTTTGATGACACCTGCCCTTTGCATTAACTCCCTTAATAATAATGAAGTCCTTGTAGAGTCCCTTCCATATCAGTCTTTGTACTGGCCAAACCGCTCCACAGAGCGATGTCCTCTGTTCGTTACCTGAGCTTTACAAGGACAGTTACGTATGAATGCTGTTTGTTGGTTGATCATCCCCCAGGAACTGGTGAGAAAACAGACACCTTCCCCAGGTATTAGCACCCCCATGTGTATCAGGCTGCTGGTCTTCCTCACTGACAAAACTCACTCAGGCTACGTCCACACTAATGCTGTTTTGTTTGAAAAAGCATCTTTTTCTCCCCGTTTTGGCCTCCCATCCACACTGACACAGCGGGGACAATGGCGTTGTCCCCAAGGAAAAACGCAGCATTTTGAAAACCCTCTCAAAACCTTCCTCCATCATCTCCACTTTATTCCCCCCCACCACCATTCTTCTGAGCGATGCTTTCACTGACCTTTGATTCCAGTGTAGGAAATGTTTGCATCAGCCTCTGAATGATTTCATCCAGCTCCGTCTCAGATTTGGACATCTGTCAGAAAGAAAGACAGACAGATGTTGATGTTTCAGCACTTTGTTGATAAAGTGACAAAATTGTTGAAGCTTCACACTGTGAGCAACATGTTTAAACACAGAAAAACTAAAATCACTTCATTTCTTAGACATTTTATTTAAATATGACTACTGCTGATTGCTGCTACTCTGTTCCAGCTTATGACCTTCAACCACACAAGTCTCATATACTCTAAAGTCTGAAAGCACATTTATTTTTGTTACTGTCTGTTTAAGGTTTGTAGAATAATAATAAACTTAAACAAAATCACAGCTTTAACAAGGATCCTGTATCTTTAATGAAATGAACCTGAGCAATATTCTCACTCTTGTCTTTGTCTCTTCACACACAGTTACAATTATACTTTTCACAAAGAGAGTTGAATCAGCAAAATCACAATGTTTATAACTGAAAGACAAACCTCTGGATTTTTGTTCTCCAGATGATTCTTCAGGTCCTCTGCTGCTTCTTTCACCTGCTTGAGCTGATTGATGATTTCAGTATTCTTCTCTAACTGCAGCTGAAATGTTACATGAAGAAAGAACAGAAGGAAAAAAAGTTCATGCTTCAGACACAATAATGAAACACAACCAGAATCACATTAAAGCTGTATGATGTAAATATAAGGGAGCTGGTGCAGCATGATGTTAACAACATTAAGTGTTGTGGGATGATGTCAACAATCTTGCAGTGGTAGGATTTCAAAGTTGTGTTTGGTTAATGACACACAAACTGCTGCTGGACAAAACTGCAGGAATATAAGTGCACAGGTCTGTGATCATTGGGAGGATGACAGCATCACATATGTCCATGTTTACCTCTGTCTGCTGAGAGATGCTTTCACTGACCTGTGATTCCAGTGTAAGAAATGTCTGCATCCGCTTCTGAATGAATTCAGCCTTCTCTAACTTAGAGTTGATCGTCTGTCAGAAAGAAAGACAGACAGATGTTGTTGTTTCTGCAGCGCTTTGTTGATAAAAGTGCCAAAATTACTGAAGCTTCACACTGTGAGCAACATGTTTCCAACAATTGTGTCCCCTTACACAGTCTGATTGGTGTGTTTTTTATTGATACAGACTAGGGCTGGGACGACGTGTCGACGTAATCGATTATGTTGACACGTAAAATACGTCACTGTAAAAAATGTGCGTCGATGTATCGTCACTTTCAAAACAGACATGGCGCAGCGAGTAGCAGCAACATGAGTGAGGCAGCCGCAGTCGACCTAAATCACTCCACCCGAACACGCAGTTCTACAGTATGGGGATATTTTAACAGAAAAAGAAGTGATTCAGTCATTTGCTGGCTGTATCTACCACATCAACACCATCTGAAAGGCTTTTTTCAGTTGCTGGAAACATTGTCACCAAAAACAGGGCAAGCCTGACTGCTGAGCATGTAGAAATGCTAACATTTCTCCACACCAATGCATAACTACTTCATGTGATGAACGTGATTGAACACACAGAAATAGGAGAGAAGGCAGCAAAATGGATATTTTGTTAACAAAGAGCACTTTTTTTGCAGAGAGCAAAGTGAATGTTAAGTTTTATTTGTTCAAAGACGCCATTGCTGCTGTTTATATTTTATTAATTTTTTGCTATGATTTCCTTTATTCATATTTGTTTTGCACAACATTTTATTTTTTGTTAAAAACAGAAGACTGTACTACAATTTTATTGTGGATTTTGTTTTTATTAAATCTCCAATCCATAACTACTTCATGTAATTAACATGATTGATGACTGAACTCACACACACACAGAGAAACGTGAGAAACGGCAACAAAATGGATTTTGTTTTGTGAATGAAGAGCACTTTTTTGCAGAAAGCAAAGTGAATGTTACATTTTGTTTAAAGACACCATTGCTGCTGTTTATTTTAAATGTTGTGTTAACTTTTCCTTAATTTTATATGTGTTTTTACATTCCATTTCTTGTTAAATGCTATCTGTAATATAAGATTGTACTACTACTACAACTTCATTTTGCAATTTTCTATTAAAAGGTGTTCAAATGAAGAAATGTGTGTTTTTCATTGAGATACATAAATTAGTAAATGTGAAATTGCTGTACAAGTCAAATAATGGGGAAATAATCGATAATCGAATCAAATCAAAATAGAATCGGACTGAAAAATTAATCGTTAGATTCATCGATTAGGAAAATAATCGTTTTGTCCAGCCCTAATACAGACTGTACAGAGTAAAATATAAATAAAGTAAATTATTTTAAATATAGTCACAAACACAAGAAAGCTATCCATCCATTCTCAGGGTACACCCTGGATAAGCTGCCAGTCTGCGCAGGGCTAACGCATAGACACAGACAACCATTGGCACCCACACTGTGGGAGGAAGCCGGAGTACCCAGAGAGAACCCACACAATCATGGTGGTTAGCACTGTTGCCGCACACCAAGAAGGTCCTCAGTTCAATTCCACCATCAGGCCTTTCTGTGTGGAGTTTGCATGTTCTCCCCCATGTTTGCGTGGATTCTCTCTCCAGGTACTCTGGCTTCTTCCCAGGTTAATTAGTAAATTGCCCATAGGTGAGTGTGAATGGTTGTCTGTGTCTATGTGTTAGCCTTGTGACAGACTGGCAACCTGTCCAGGGTGTACCCTGCCTCTCGTCCTATGACAGCTGGGATAGGCTCCAGCGCCCCCTGTAACCCTGGGAAGGATAAGCAGAAGAGATTGGATGGATGATACAATGATTACACATGAAAACTAAAGTCACAATACATTACAATACAGTTTTATTTATATAGCACATTTAAAAACCCGAAGGCACACCACAGTGCTTCACAGTAATATTGTCATGGACGAGGTTCCGGGGACTCGGGGTCCGTGAACAGAGTGGACCTTTATTATTATTATTATTATTATTATTGGATGTATGTTTGCTGCACTGTGCTCTTGTGTTCCATGCTGGCGTGTGTACGTGGGTGTGTCTGCGGGTGTGGCTGGAGGATGAAGGACAGCCACCTGTAGGCCTGATGGGTGTGGCCCTGCCAGCTGCTGGTCACGCCTAGGTTCCCACACACCTGCTTCTGATCAGGCTCGTCGGGGGAGCTACTTAACAGAGCGATGGAGCTGATGATGATCAACCATGTCAAAGGCTGAAGACAGATCCAATAAAACTAAAACGGCAGGATGACCAGAGTCAGCAAATACAAGAAGATCATTATAGACTCTTAGCAGGGCCGTTTCAGTGCTATGGTGTGGCTTAAAGCCAGACTGGTATTTGTCAGTAATATTATTTGCAACTAAGTAAGCCTGTATTTGGAGAAAGACAGCTTTCTCCAAAATTTTTGATAAAAAAGGGAAGTTTTGAGATTGGCCTATAATTTGCAGGGTCTTTCTGATCGAAATTACTTTTTTTTTTTTTCAGAATAGGGTGCACTACCGCATGTTTAAAAGCAGTCGGGACACAGCCCACTAACAATGATAAATTCATTAAAAATAAGATGTAAGACCCAGTTTCCTCAAAACCTTCCTTAATAAAACTGGAAGGAAGGATATCATGCACAGCATTTCAGTTTCTTAATTTTTCAATTATTCCCTTATGAGTGGGGAGTAATAGCAGCTCAAAGTGAGAAAAGGTGGACAAGCATCCTAAAACCGGAACAGAATTCAGCACAAGTGAGTGAGAGTGTGAAGCCTTCAGTAATAAAACTTTTCCAGTAAAAGGATTAAGAAATTGCTCACAGAGAGCCTTGGAGGCCGAGCTCGAAGAGTCCGGGATTTATCACTGAATTAAAAATTTTGAATAACATTCGAGGGTTGTGGCTATTAGTCTCAATAATATCTGATAGGAAAGCTGCTTTAGCTGCCTTTACGGAGTTCTGGTATTCCTACGTAGAATGTCATAGGATATCTGAAGCTTGTCTTTTTTCCACCTCCTTTCAGATTGACGGCAGACACGACATAAGGCTCGTATAGTGTCATTTAGCCATGGTTGATGAGAAGTTCTGGGACGTTTCATCTTTATAGGGGCCACAGTATCCAAGATGGAACAACAGGTGGATAACAGATAACATAGCGTTTCCAAAATCATCAACCAAAGGTGGTGTGAAACAGTTAGTATCCGTACAATCTGGATCAAAAAAGGCAGAGTTTAAAAAGGCTGTAATGAAGTCAGCCACAGTCTCAGAGGTAATGATACGTACAGGGCGATGACAGCCTTTAGAATTTAATTCAATAGCACGTAGCTCAACATCAAACATGACCAAAAAATTTTATTTCTTCAGCATTTTATTTGAATATAGTTACTGAAGATTTGCACTACTCTGCTCCAGCTTATGACCTGGAACCACCAAACAAATAAACAAAAATAATAGCAGACTCGTTACTGTCAGTTTAAGGTTTGTAGAATAATGATGAAGTTAAACATAGCCACAGCTTTTAAAGGATCCTGTATCTTTAATGAAATGAACATGTGCAATATTCTCACTATTGTCTTTGTCTCTTCACACACAGTTTATCACATCAAACGTAACAATAAGAAGAAGCTGTAAATCTCACTTCCACTTAGTGCTATTTGATCTTTAATATAATAGACATTTGTTGTGAAATAAACAAAATAATATCTAAAGTTTCCTTCATAACTCTTTACAATACAGAGATAAACAGAGCTGGGTCAGTAAATTCTGAATGTTTATAATGGAAAGACAAACCTCACGATTTTTGTCCTCCAGCTTCGTCTTCAGGTCATCTGCTGTTTCTTTCTCCTGCTGGAGCTGATTGATGATTTCAGTATTCATGTAAAATGTTACATGAAGAAAGAGCAGAAGGAAGAAATGTTCATATTTCAGACACAAAAAAAACAACCGGAGTGAAATTAAAGCTTGTTCATGTTTATGTTTAACAGACAATAATGATAACACAACCAGAGTCACATTAAAGCTGTAAATAAAAGCTGTATTATGTAAATATAACAGAATGATATATAAAAACGAATACATGAACAAGTATTTGTAAATAAATTCAGACCCTGGAGAGGTCACCGGTCTATCGCAGGGCTAACACTGTATGAAAGCCTCTGAGATTTTATGTTCCTAAAATATTGTTACGAGTGAGGTTATAGGAAATGACATATGCATAAGTTTGATGTGCTGCGCTGCTGCTCCAGAGGGAGAGAAAGTACTTCCGGGTCAGTTTTTTGTTATTACCTCATCGTGTAAGCTGTGTTCCTGTTTGCAATTCTTCACGGTGATGCTCCGAGTGTTAAGTTAATGTCTGAACGTAAGTTATCTTTAATATGTTTAGTTGCAAACTCAAGTTTTGCCGTGGCTTTGACTTTCTACCGAGTCATAGCAGCGCAATTTCACGTGGTGATTAAAGGCTTGTGCCGCCAACTGCTGCCATAGTGTAGTAATTTCATTCAGCCACACGATGGCGCCTTTAATGATGGTTATAGCCGGTGAATGTCTATGTTTGTAGTATGACATCAGCACTGTGTTTAATCTGAGTTCTCTGTATGTTTGAACCAAGTAATTTAATATTTACATAATTTGAGTTTATATATATATATATATATATATATATATATATATATATATATATCATGGACATATGCATAGATGGATGTGTAACTTTATCTTACTTTATATTTCGAGTTTATATTAGTTGAACCACTGTTGCTGTAATATATTTGGTCTAACAGTAACTTATTATTTACTACAGACTATTGGCAACACTGAGCTTTGAGGTGACAATAAACCAGCTGACTGTGACAGTTCAGCAAAGTGGAATCCTCTTGTCCTCTTTCCTGTGTTCTGCCCGACACACCCTCTTGTTAGCTGCTGAACCTAAACGAAGCCCTGACCTATTACCCCTCAATAAAGACAGAGACAGACAACTATCACATCTATGGGCAATTTAGAATCATCTGTTAACCTAACACCACTAACATGTCTTTGGACTGTGGTGAGAATCTGGAGAGAACCCGTGCAGACACGGGGAGAACATGCAAATCCAGTCAAGATGGGGGATTTGAACCCAAGACCTGCTTGCTTCTTGGAAATGGTGTTAACCACCATGCCACAGTGCCATGTGTAGGCAACTGCCTTAGATAACTGACTGTCTGGACTAGTCATTAAACAGCACTGGTTGAACAAAATCCTGCTCCTCACATACAAGGTCTTAAATAATCAGGCCCCATCTTATCTTAACGACCTTGTAGTACCATATCACCCTATTAGAGCACTTCGCTCTCGCTCTGCAGGCCTACTTGTTGTTCCTAGAGTATTTAAAAGTAGAATGGGAGGGAGAGCCTTCAGTTTTCAGGCCCCTCTTCTGTGGAACCAGCTTCCAGTTTGGATTCGGGAGACAGACACTATCTCTACTTTTAAGATTAGGCTTAAAACTTTCCTTTTTGCTAAAGCATATAGTTAGGGCTGGACCAGGTGACCCTGAATCCTCCCTTAGTTATGCTGCAATAGACGTAGGCTGCCGGGGGATTCCCATGATGCATTGAGTTTTTCCTTTCCAGTCACCTTTCTCTTTTTTTTTTTTTTTTTTTTTTTTTTTCTTGCCTGTCCCATTTGGTTCTTTAGCCGTCAGAATTGTTGTCTGAAGACCAACAAGGATACCCAATGGATTTATTTTGCCAAATGGATCATCATGGCATTGCCGTATTGGTCCATTTGATCGACCTTTGTTTTTATTATTTATTTTATTTTATTTTCAGTTGTTACAGACAGGACAGACATGAGTGAGGGATAGGAAAGGGAGAAAGAAAGAGGAAGGAAAAGAAAAACAGAAGGGGAGAGGGACACTGAGAAAGGGGGGAAAAAAAAATATCTCCGGGATCACCTGTTGAGAGAAAAAGAATAGAAAACAAGCAAAAAAAACCAAAACAAAGCAACATACTATACACAACACCATCGCATTAATCTAGCTAAGTGTAAACAGCAGTAAATACTAAATATTGAATGTTGTTGTGCAGCACGCAGGACAGACAGCGCACAATGTGCTTTGAAGTAGCAGCCAAGAAAGGTGTGATTTAAGTCTACGAACAGTGAACACCCGTGTGCACACCTGTGTGGATCGGCGCGCTTGTATTCAAATGGTTTCCCCATGTAATGGTCTGCAAGAGGATGTAGAGAGCCATAGCCCTGTCCCCCAGGGCATGAAGCAGGCATGGAGGAGATCCAGGCCCCAGACATCCAGAGGCCCCAGAGTGCAAGAGCCCAAGGAGGACCACCGGAGGGGCATCCGTGCCACCTTCATGGGAAGGGCTGAGGATCCCCAGACGAGGGGTCACCCAGTAGCCACCGGGCAGAAGCTAGAGGGGGCTGCACCGGCGTGCCTGCCGGCTCTGCCGGCAGCCAGCTGTGCCAGAGTGAACCGAGCCGCAGGCACAGAGGCCGGAGGCCCGAGGGCCCCCATGAGCCCCGGAAGAGGCCTGACTGAGCAGCAGGCGCCAGGCCCGACAAGTAGCCACCGGGAGTGAGCTGGCACATGACCTGAGCGCCCAGCCCCGGACACCAAGAACCAACAATGCACCGACCCCTGAGGGCATCAGTCACCGGCAGGGAGTGTGGTGAGGGGAGATAGTCCTCCACACTTGGAGAGCCTGGGAGTTCCCAGAGAGGTGGAGTCTAAGACCCGACCTGACATATAGACACAGACAAACAGGCACACACAGACACAGACATGCATTCCCACCCTCATGCACACATATACAAATACTCAGCACTCACCCAACGTAGGAATAAACGTAAATGGACATGTACACACAATCACACTCCCCAAACATACTCTATACCCCGGGTCCAGGTATCCTCGCCCCCAGAGAGGGAAACGGCACCCAGACCCAAGAGATGTTACCCTTCCCTCTGGGGTGGAGGCAAGCAGACCGCCCCAGGCTCCGCAGCAGCAGGGAGGCCAATCAGACAGCCAGCATCTCTTCCCAGCCCCCCCGCCCCGATGGCTAGTAGAGAACGGGGGTGTGTTAAGACCCCATACCTCCCTCCTCCCGCTCAAGTGTAGTGTTGCTGCGTGTTGCTCTAAAGTGTATTTAAAACAAGGGAGAGCATAGTGCTGCTGCCAGAGAGCAGCAGGTGTTAGCACGGCCCCTCCCGAGAACCCTCAATGTCTACATGGATTTAAAATTGAGAGGTGGGCACCGGCGCCAGAGGTAGGTTTGAATACACAGACCGTCTACTGGACGCTGTTAACGTGCCCACCCTCAAGGCCCTATGTATATATATATATATATATATGTCTGTGTTATGAGAGTGTAAGTAATGTGGATGTCTAAGTTGTGAGATAAAATTGAGGCACAGGTGGCCAGAAGAGGACAGAGGGGGGGGGGGGAATGTCTCCCCTGCACCCTGGTGACACACCCGCACCCCAAGGCCCTACTTGTGTGGGTGGGTGTGGTGGAGCGGGAAGAGGGAGGTAGCCGGGGATGGGGAGGAAAAGAAGGGAGGGGAGGGTGTCCCTCCCTAGGGCCAGCTCCCCCGCTGACCCCAGTAGGCACCCCCGTCCTCTGGTATCCACCAAGGCAAGGGAGCCCAGGCCCATCCAGACCGGGGCCTACGGCAGCAGCACCGCCAAGCCCCACAGGACCCGAGGCAGCCCACCCTACCCCACCGCCGAGGAAACTGTACCCACCCCAACATTCAATCATCTCCCAGACCCAGGTTAAGTTTATTCTCCACCTCTCCTATGTCTCTCCCCCACCTGCAGAGTGGACTCCTGCAAGGATGGAACAACCTCCCTGCCAGTTGAAGAGCCCCCCAGTTAGGCCGATGCACAAGAGGCCCCCTGCGCCAGGGCTCAGCCCCCGTGCACCCACCCGCCCACAACCTCGGCGACACACTGAAGAGGACCGAAGCCCCCAAGGCCCAGCCAGAGCCCCAGCACGGAGGCGAAGCACCTCCGAACCCCAAACCCCCACGCCCGCCCCGGATCCACTCAGGGGCAACCAGGCCACCAGGCCAGTAACCTACGTCCGCCAGCACAGACCATCCTCCAGCCCCGCTGCACGCGGCCACGAGGAGAACAACCTCTGAGAGCGACCAGAGCCACTAACCAGGTTATGAACACAACCCCCGGGTTAAGCCCTCAGGGATAACGTCTCTAGGGGTCCTCCAGGTGCCCTGAGCCCATCCCAACCTCCACATCAACCACAATAGCCAATGCGGGACCAAACCACGACCCCCTACCCCCGCTAGGTGATGAAGCCAATCAAAGGAGCCCAGAGGGATTGATCTAATGTGGTGGCAGAGGCTATATCGAGACTAATGTGATCTATTAGATAGTTTCTATATTGGCTAGAATTAAGATTATTTTTATTTTTCCAGTTCATGAGGACCGTTTTCTTGGCGATGCATAGGGCAGTAAAAACCATGTGGACTGTATTAGTTTCTGTAGTGACATCATCCAAATTTCCCAACAAGCATACTAAAGGGGAGGTTGGAATTTTACATTTCAGACACTTTGATAAGTCTTCACATATCTCGTGCCAAAACTTCTGCACTGGTGGACAGAACCAAAGAGCGTGGATGTAATTGTCTGGTGTATTGCCTTGACAGTGTGAGCAGTTGTTGGCGGATGTAAAGCCCATCTTGAATATTCGATGACCTGTATAGTGCACTCTATGTAGTATTTTGTATTGTATTAATTGCAGATTGGGATTTTTAATCAATTTAAAGGTTTTTAAGCAAATCTGAGACCAGACGTTTTGGTCTAAGCTGACTGATAAATCTGCTTCCCACTTTGCAATAGGAAGGGATATTGATTCATCTATTTTAGAAAGTGTTCTGTATATTTTAGATAATAATTTGGGGGATTTAAGAGTAAGAAATTGAACCACACTTGGTGGTGTTTGTAATTCAACTTGACTGAGGTTAAATTTCTTTTTTACTATGGATTTAATTTGTTGATATTCTAAAAATCTTTTCTTGTTGATCCCATATTGTGTAACTAGTCTGTCAAATGGAATAGATTCTGTTCCCTCTAATATATGTTCTAAGTATTTAATTCCTTTACAACTCCATTCTGGGAAATTAATCATATTATTGTTTTGTAATATGTCAGGGTTATTCCAGATAGGTGTACGTTTGCATGGGATTAATGAAGACTCCGTTATTTTTAGAAACTCCCCCCATGCTGTCAGAGAAAAGCTGATGTTGATGCTTTTAAAGCATTCATGTCTTTTGATGTTTGAACTAATAAATGGTAGGTCTGAAATCTCTAGATCATTGCATAGTGCCTGTTCAACATCTAGCCAGGGCTCATCTAAGAGGGTACATTTTAACCATTCTGAGATGAACTGAAGCCTGTTGGCTAAGAAGTATTGGTGAAAATTAGGCAGATCTAATCCTCCTCTATCCTTGGTTCTTTGTAGCGTTTTTAAGCTGATACGCGGAGGTTTATCTTTCCAAAGGAATTTAGAAATATGTGAATCCAGAGATCTGAACCAATCTTGTGGTGGTTTGTTAGGGATCATTAAAAATAAGTAATTTATTTTTGGCAAGATCATCATTTTTATAGTGGCGACCCTTCCCATGAGTGATATGGGTAGAGATTTCCATCTAGTCAGATCGCCTTCTACTTTCTTTAGAAGTGGGATGTGGTTTAATTTAATTAAGTCTGAAAGCTTAGGAGAAACATTAATACCTAAATATTTAATATTTCCAGATTGTAGTGGGGCAGAAGAAGAATTATGGAAGGAGCAGTTAATAGGAAGAACTGTAGATTTTGGCCAGTTAATTGAATAATCTGAAACTCTTGAAAACCAGTTTATTAGAGTAATTACCTCAGAGAGGTTGATTTGTGAGTTTTGCAGAAAAAGCAACACATCATCCGCATAGAGACTGATTTTATGTTCTACGTTCTTACATTTTATGCCCTTAATTGTTGTAGCCTGTCTAAATGCTGCTGCTAGAGGTTCGATAAAAATTGCAAAAAGTGAAGGGGAGAGTGGGCATCCCTGTCTGGTGCCCCTCAGGAGACAAAAGCTGGAGGATGTCTGGTCATTTGTTCTGATATGAGCTGTTGGGGAATTGTATAATATTCTTATCCAATTTATGAAAGAGTTTCCAAAACCAAATTTGTGTAAAGTTGCAAATAAAAATTTCCAGTTAACTCTGTCAAATGCTTTTTCTGCATCTAGAGATAATATTATGGTTTCAATGTTTTTATTGTATGAGTAGTCTATTAAATTAAGTAATCTACGAGTGTTTGTTGAGGAGTGCCGACCTTTTATGAAACCAGTTTGGTCAGGATGAATTAAGAGGGGGGTTATTTTCTCTAATCTCTTTGAGAGAGCTTTGCAGATTATTGTAAGGTCTACATTTATAAGGGATATTGGACGTCACCTTTCTCACTCACTATGTATTAATAGACTTCTCTGCATTGAATCATATCTGTTATTAATCTCTGTCTCTCTTCCACAGCATGTCTTTTATCCTGTCTTCCTTCTCTCACCCCAACCGGTCGCAGCAGATGGCCGCCCCTCCCTGAGCCTGGTTCTGCTGGAGGTTTCTTCCTGTTAAAAGGGAGTTTTTCCTTCCCACTGTCGCCAAAGTGTTTGCTCATAGGGGGTCATATGATTGTTGGGTTTTTCTCTGTATCTATGAAGCGCCTTGAGGCGACTTTTGTTGTGATTTGGCGCTATATAAATAAAATTGAATTGAATTGAATTGAATTGAATTGAATTGAATTGAACAGTCTCAGCAGTGTCTGCGCTTTGCATTTTGGATGAGGGGAGCACAACTTTCTCCTCCAGCATCTCCACTTTCTACTGAGGCAGCATCAAAGTGTGCTGAGAAGCTCTGTCTCCATCTGGTTTGACAGCTTCAAGGCCTAAGAGAGGAAATCACTGCAGAGAAGATCACCAGGACTTCTCCTCCATCCATCCAGGATGTTGAGCACAGATGCTGTCTCAGCAGAGTCCATAACATCATCAGAGACTCCGCCCACTCCCATCATGCACTGTTCTACCTGCTGCCCTCTGGAAAGAGGTTTAGCAGCATCAGGACCAGGACAGCCAGATGTTACAATAGTTTCATTCTCCAACCATCAGCACACCAACCACCCACCCTGACTGCCTCCCCCCTCCCCTCTGTCCCCCATGACTGTATATTTACAGCAGTGTCATTTCATGGCTGAACGAGGATTGTACACTTTTCTGCTGCTTTTGTTGATGTTCAATATATTTAAGATCCTGCGCAGCTTTTCCTTATTAATTTCCTTACTAATAAACTAAAATATTTCTTCTTTTTTATTCTTACATGGATCTTTCTTGCATTTTATACCTTTAGACATTAATTTTATTTATTTATTTTTATATTTGATGATGAGTAAATGCACTGGAATCTCATTCTTATGTGCATTAACTGTTCCGAATGACAATAAACTGGCGATGCCATTTAATTCTATTCTATAATCATGAATACTAAATGAAAAAAGGAAGATGACACATTTCTGCAAGCCAGTCCTTTCTTTGAATTTCAACGTGGATTATAAATTTGTTTAATATATAGAAACGGTTCCTTTTTTAGACATTTGTTACAAAATAAACAAAATAATCTCCTTCATAACTTTACAATACAGAGATAAAGAGACATTTAATAGGGACACACACACATGACAAATATATACCAAATAACAAATACGAACCTTTTCTTTAATGTCCTGCAGGTTCTTTTCAGCTTCCTCCCTCCTCTGTTGTTCCTCCTGAAGTTTTGACGTCCAAGTTATTGGCCACTAAGAGATGGCAGACAAAGTACAAATACTTTGTTACTGTACTTCAGTATAATTTTTCAGTATCTTTACTTGAGTATTTTTCTGAGATCCTTTTACTTGTCACATTTTTAAACAAATATCTGTACTTTTGACTAATTATATTTTCAGAACAGGCTTGTTACTTTTTTTTTTTTTACGCACTGCTGAGGCGTCATTATTTTATATCACTGTGAGCCTTCAAATATCAAACTGATTTGAGCCAAGAGATCTCGCATAAAAAGAGATGACATGTGCCAAAGTCAGAGGTTAAAGTGGACCCCTAGTGTGGCATCTCTTCGTCTGAGCATCTGCTTTTTCCTTGCCACACATTGACCTACTTTGATGGGATTCCCGATCGTGCTTCAGTAAGAAACTTAGTTATATTTGTGCTGTGATGTGCATGTAGCGGCCGTTATGTTGTAAAACAGCGCTGATGGCAGCAGCTGGTTGCACAGCTTGGTATACTCGGCCAGAGGAGGAAAAATCTGTTGGTTGGTCACGTGACTCAGAGTTGCTTCACACAGTGCTCATTTATAAAGTGCTTTAAAAACCCAAACGTTTGAGTGCAGCTAGGCAAAAAAACAAACAGCACAAATGTAGTCAAATAAACTGATTTTTAGTTTTACTGTAGTTATTTTCCTCTCAGTTCTCGATTCTCTCACTAGTTAGCTAATGTTAGAGAATTGTGGATCAATATGATTGTCATTGTGTAAGATGATTAGATCTTTAGCAGAGTGATTACATCTTTAGGATGAATGCTGACTTCTGTTTCCTACACATACACATATCACTGATCACATCACATCAAAGGCTGCAGGGGAGGCTGGCTCTTTGGAGTTGTCTGGGATCAGGTGAAGAGCTTGCAGCTCCAAGACCCTGGTCCAATCAGCTCCCCTTGCAAGTTAAAATGGATCGAGCTCTGTCTTGCTTTGTTCACGGGAATAAGTCTCTAAACCAGCGGGGCTGCAAAGCGCAGACCTAACAGCTAACAACATAAACTAATGTAAGTCTATCAGCCACAAACAACCAACCACATGACGTCATGTACCAAATTGACAGAAGATGGCGCTTTTTCTAACACAGGTCTCTGTACATCTACTTAAGTACAGAATATCTCTACTTTTGTCACCTCTGGTGCCATTATTAGGATGAAGATTTGTGTCAGTGTGTGGGATTGTCCTCTTAAGGTTTTTCTTGTTAAATGGTGATTATGGGAAAGTGAATTTTGGGGTTTGTTATGGAGTAATACAAAACTAATATAACACATAGTGTAATGGATTACTTACTCCAGGTAATAAATAATGTAACACATTTTTACCAAAACAGAGACTGTGGTGACATTACTGAAGTAGTAATCTGATAATGATAAATGAAAACACACTGATGTTTTCACATTGTTTCTGCTTCATTCCTTTAATATCAATAGAGAGTTCTTTCTACTCAACCTTAGTAAATGCCCATAATGCACATAATGTCTGTGTGGTAACTGTGCAGTTTTTTTCTTTTTTCTGCATTATTTCAGATAGTTTTATTTTTAAATTAGGATTAATATTTTATCTCATTTCTGAAATTTCTATGACTCATTTCTCATTTCTCAGTCTCATTTCTATAACTCTGTGGTGGCATCTGTCATTTTTTACAGTGTTGTATGTTGGAGCAGCAGTTTATCGGCAGCTGAGAGGAAGAGGCTGGATAAACTCATCAGGAAGGCCAGCTCTGTTCTGGGATGCACCCTGGACCCAGTACAGGTGGTGGGAGACAGAAGGACTCTGGCCAAAATAACATCTCTGATGGACAGAGTCTCCCACCCCATGCATGTAAATGTTGCTGAACTGCAGAGCTCCTTCAGTGACAGACTGCTGCATCCTCGATGCATGAAGGATCGTTTCCGCAGGTCCTGCCTCCCTGCAGCTGTCAGACTGTACAATCAGAACTGCTCCCAACAAACATAGATGTTTACATCAATGCTGTAACTGCAATAAGTTAATTAACTGATTCGCACTACAACCTGGTTTGCCTCTTACCTGTAATTATTTTTATTTAATTTAATAACTGTACAGTTCTCTCTGTTTTTAGTAACCGTTGTCCTTAATGTAAATATGTAAGAAAAATTGTGTATGTTTCTGTTCTGTGTCCTGTGTACTGTTTGTTTGTATATTTGTCTTTTTGGCTGCTGTTACAACCAAATTTCCCCTTGTGGGACAATTAAAGGATTATTCTATTTTACTCTATTCTATTCTATTCTAAAAACAATGAACATCTTGATATTTAACTTGTTCGTGTTTATCTACTCACACGTGAAGTCTTATTCTTAGTTTGGGGAGAAGAGCTGCTGGTATTTTGTTTCTTTCTCCCTCTCAGAGGAACTTCAGCACCTTCGTCAGTCTGATCCTCTGGGCTTCTGTTGTTCTCTTTTTGAAATAAAAATAAATGAGAAGGAATGAAAATGAAAACATTGATTTATAGTAGAGGTAGGAAAAATTTATCAGTGACTTACTGTGTTTCTTCATTCTACATAAAAGGACAGCAGCTGATGAAATTAACAGCATGATGCAAAGAGCCAAACTAACAGCCAAACCGGTGATGACAGAGGAAGAACTGGATGGGACCTCAAAGAAATCCTCTGAAATGGTAAAAAAAAACAAAAAAAAACTAGAAATCTGGACTTCATATGTTCAAAAAGTCTTTCTATCATAAATGCAATAATATAATTTGAACCTGGAACATGTATGTGTGTCTCTCTGCTCCGGCTGATTTTCTTCTGTTGGACTCTGCAGGTGATGTTGTTGCTGTGTCTCTTCTCCACACTCACTCTGCTGCTGACAGTATAGAGGTCATCAGAACCTCTGAGGGTCTCTGTAGGTCCAGCAGAGAGGAGGTTTCCCTCACCGTCCAACCACAGCAGCTCAGGCTCTGGATACCAGCCTGCAGACTCACACTGTAACACCACTCCTCCTCTGTTTTTGTCAGTCCCTGATAAACTGATGACAGGTGAGGTGGCAGCATCGGATGCTGAGCAAAAGAAAACATGAAATTTAAAAGTCAAGGGGCATTAATGAAATTACAAGATGCAAAAACATACTTGTGTACCTGTAAAGCTAATAGAGTTCTGAATTCATAAATTTGGTCACTTACAAAGAAATGAAGAGTCTAAAATTTTTATGTTAGCTTAATTTTAATGGCGAGAAACTATTAAACAAAAAATCCAGAACAAAAAAAATGTCTACAGAATCAGTTTATTTCATTCCGACCTCTCCATCATGGGCAAGAACAAAGAGCTCTCAAATGATACCAGGGACAAGACTGCACAACACAAGACCATCAACAAGAAGATACTTACCAACAACTAGCTCGACAAAGGCTTCTTTTTTCATCTCCGGAATAAAGCATTTGTATGTCCCTGTATCATCAAATTTCACTTTGGAGATTTTCAGTGAAATATTTCCATACTTGAGTTCATCAACAAACACTGACGTCCTTCCTTTGAAAGAAGGATTTTTTAGTGTTTCGATTTCCTGACTGGCGCGTGAAACGTAGACAAAGTTAGGGTCAAGCGAAGATCTTGTCCACTCCAGTGTCTTTGCAGAAACATCGTATGCAGGTTCCAGATGACATGGCAAAATTACATCATCACCAGCTCTTGCCACCAGAGCCTGAGATGGACCAATCAACTGAGGCTGACCTGAAAACAAGTAATCATAATTCTTAAATAAGAAATGGCCAAAAGGAGGGATTTTTTTTTAGCATTATCTCACAATATTGTTTTAAATTGCTATTGCTAATGTCGTGTCTCTAACAAGCATCTTCTCTGATTCTAAAACCATTAAGATTATTGTTAGTGTCAGAGTATAGTGTATATATATTATATATCTATCCTATTTAAATACCTCTGCTGACAGAAACTGAAATGTGTTGGTTCATAAAAATAAAACAGTTCTGTATCCTGCCAGTGTTGCTTTGACTTCTTAAAACATGGATCTTAATGAAGGCACATATAAATAATTAAAATGTGTGCTTGAAATATGATAAAAAAAACAACATTTATTTATGTATGAATTACCATTACAGACATCCTTTAGGGGAATGATGAAGATCAGAACAGTGAAAGCTTTGAGCAGTGGCTGAGGAAACAGTCCGTTCTGCTGATGAGCCATCCTGCAGCTCTCAAAACAAATAGAAAACATTAATACAATAGAAACCACTGCTGACTGGACAATTCTGATTTGTGTTTCAGTAAAATAAGCTGCACAATTAAGACCAAATAAATTCCTTGGAGGAATTCTTGTCTGTCACAAAAATTATGCTTTTTTTTTTTCGTTGCAGTACTTCACTGAGTGTGGATCATCCTATCTATACTGTCTTATGGAATTACAGTAGGTTCACCTACTGTAATGGCACAGATACATCTAGTTTATAGATTCACCTTTTCCACCCACATAAAAGCTTTAGAACAACTTAAACTTGGACTATATTCTTCAAACCCAGTTTGACTCCAAAGTTTTAACAGTTTTTTAGACAGAAGCTACACGTCACATTAATAATAACATTAAATTTAAAAGACAACATACCTGTTGACTGTGCTCTCTCTCTGCAACTTACTGAATGACTGTTAAAGAAAAACAAGTACAAATGATCAGTGATAGTTTCACTTACAGCGTGAACTTTGAGCCTGTTACTAAGTAACACTTAAGTTTCATAAACACTGCGGCAACAATAAAAAAAACACTGTTGGTGAGGACTGTTCCTTTGTTTCTGTTTATCTTATCAAGTTCATAAAGAATGTGTAGTTGTTTGGTGTATTTTATGCTGCACGGGGCAGATTTGTTGATATATCTCCTACAATCTTATAAAAATGTAAGTGAAAGTAAGAGTTAAACAGTGAAAAACAAAAGAAAGAAAGCTCTTGATGATGAAAAGGAAAAAATAAATAAATAAAAGAATGCTTGGACACTGCTTGCATAATGGACAGGTTTTTGACGGGGCTCCCACACAAACGCAAAGCAGGAGATGAAACATCACCAAATATGTTTCCAAACCAACCTTTCAAGCCAAAGACTAGAAAATATGGTGAAGCACATCTTCCCTTTGGCTTCACCTGCACAAGTGCCAAGGTAGGTCTCTGCAACAGAATTACTTTCCCCTGCGTCGGGAGCACGCGCTGGACTCTCCAAGTCACGGACAAACAGTATCCCACATTCTTGATTTTTAGTTCAAACACTTGTTGTAATAACTAACTACTCCTGACATTTTGGAGATGTTTGCTCTTTATACAGTAAAGTTACAGCGGGATACAAATAATATCAGGCTGATCCTGCCACGATTTGTTCCCCCTGTCTAAATCACGGACAAACAGTATCCAACAGTTGTTTATGTTTTTAACCTCTTAAGTCCCAACGCCCCCTGATACGGGGGCAAAAGGCAGGAGATTGGGTAGGCTTGGGGCTTAAGAGGTTACCCATTTTGCACAGAGAGGCTTTTTTTTTTTAAATGTATTGATAGCAATGTTGAAGATTATTACACAGGGAAAAAACAACTACATGTAAAATAATTACACGATGACGGCCTCTGCCTTTCTAAATGGAGGGACAGTAACTGCATGTGTATATGTAAGCAAGTAAAAACTGCAGATAGAGACAAAATACTGTTAATCTTACTATCTGCCATTGTAGAAATTCATCTCATGTAAACAATAACGTGGCGCACAGCGTGGCGTGAAAAAAGGCACATACCTTTGACGTTGCATAGCGAACTCTGTATTCCTCGTCCACACGTAAACGAAAAAACTGAGTTTTCAAAAATCTCCACCCTGGCAGAAAAATCTCAGGTTTTAGTGACCGAAAACGCCGTTCACGTGTGGACGAAAGGTGCAAACGCATGGAAAATTCTGTGTGTGTGTGTGTGTGTGTGTGTGGGGGGGGGGGGGGGGGGGGGGGGGGGGGGATTGTAAAGGAAGGGGGGCCTAACAAAAAAAGTTTGGGAACCACTGATCCAACCCATGGAAGTTCATTTCTAGAGTCTAGATAGCATAAAACTTGTTATGCACACCGTTATTTTCTCCAATTTATTGGATTCATAACAAATTTCACATAGCTGTCATTCCATGTGAGTTAGAGAAGTTAGAAAAACAATTTAATCAGAATTTTGATTCATCTGTTAAAGTCTTGTGATGTTTCTAATTTTCAGGTGCAGCTACTCTTCATGTGACTCCTAATAGACTCCAACACTTTCAATTCAAGTTGTTATCTTTTGATTGTGAGAGCCCTGATGGTTCTACTGAAGTAGTGATGCCTGAATCATGAACGAATCGTTCAATACTCGAGAATCACTTTACTGACTCATGAATCATGATTCACAAGCCCAACTGACTCACTGACTCATCCCTGTTGCTGTTAGCAGCAATATATCTAGCTTATAATTAAAATTGTGGAGAAAAACACAACATCCAGTATCTTAACAAACAGTATCTTTCTGCTCTGAACTGGAAGAAAAAACCCTGAGTAGAAGCTCTCATCAAGAAAATAGCTCCTCAGTTCACAGTAGCATCGCTCTGCTAACATGCTAACAGCACATTTGAGCTACTCACCCCCTCCTTTCCTGTGCTGAATCGTAAGCGTAAGTGAATCACTCACTCACTCACTCACTCACCCCCTCCCTCCTGGCTCACAGCTAGGGCTGGGTATCGTCACTGATTTCTAGAATCGATTCAATTCCGATTCACAAGGTCCCGAATCGATTCGATCCACGATTCGATTTAATTCGATTCGATTCACTTCGATTTGAATATGGGAAATTTTGACAGTCAGAAATATTATAATTCAGATCAGTACATTTATATATTTTTGTATCTATAAAAAGGAAGCTGACACACGCAAGACTTTATCAAAGGTGTAAGCATCACAGCAGATGCCTTTGTGTCAAAGTAGCTGAAGATAAAACACAGAAAAACATGAAGGTGATTTTCCTGGCCTGGGATTTTATAAAAATATTCTGCAGTACATCAAAAATGAAAGAAAACCATTAATCAACACATGAACGTTACCTCTGAAGTTACAGCGGTTTTATTAGAGACACGGCTGAGCGTTTTGCATTTTGCATAATTTTAAAAAGTTTAAATTTGTTCAGTATTGAACGGCAGAAATTAGGTTTTCTTTTCGGAAGTATATAAAACGAAAAAAAAAAACGTCGGCCGACAGCGCTGTAAACAACGATAGACTTGTGCGAGAGAAAGAGAGAGAGAAAAGAGAGGGGGGAGAGAGAGAGAGAGAGAGAGAGCTGTGCATGGTGGTCGAAGCAAAACAGTAAAAGTCAGAGTGAATTCATGACGATGTTTATGTGAAGCTAGTTTGGATCTTCTTTTGCTGCTGGTTCAGTCAATATTGTTTGGAGAGAGATCAAACTAACAGCTTTAGAATCAGCACAAAAAGGGCGTGAACACAAAGCGCGGACCCGCTGACAGATCAGAATCAGCAAGCTGTCGGCTTTCAGCCCCGACCGTGAGAAAGGCGACATCTAACTGACTCTGATCCGCGGGTCGCGCTGTGTGTTTAAGTCTTTGTGCAGAATCCGTGTTCCTGCTCTCATTTACTGTTTTAGCTGTTTGGTGGTTGTTGAAATTTTGTGAGATTTCACCTGAGATTCTGGCATTTCGGGCAAAATAAATTTATATTAAAAAATCGATTCAGGATTTTAATGAATCGATTTTACGTTATCCAAGCCAGAATCGATTTTAATCGATAAATCGATTATAAAAACCCACCCCTACTCACAGCTTCTTCTTCTTCTTGGTTTGTAACCAATGTTAAGGCGCATTACCGCCCCCTGGCTCACAGCTCAGTGGACATTTAGATGAGAAAATATATATTTGACACATTTAAGGAAAATACTAATAAAATAAAAAATAAACAAAATAAATGTTTATTAAGCAATTGTGATAGGAAATTGCTTAATTTTAGAAATGTTTTTGCTCTTTTTTGCTCTATAAAATAGCTGTTTTCTTTTAGAATCATTCATCTTAGCAGTAGGATTTACATGAAAAGAGATACAAATTAAGTTTGAGTGAAAATGTACATTTTTTGCACTCTCTGGTCAACTGACTCAGTGAATCAAATGACTCAAAAAACCCAATTCACTTTGGTGAGTGACTCATTAAAACTCGATTCAGTAAAAAGAATCAAATTTACCATCACTATACTGAACTGAGAGGAGAACCTCTGAGGAAAAGTTAAAACATTTTAGTCCAGCGTGTAACAGTAAAAGAAATTCCTCTTCATGCACAATTACTCAAACTTATCTAACAGACAGTGCAGAGTACTGGTGTGAGGTTAAAGAGGGTCAGAGAAGCAACAGTGTCAACATTACCATAACTGGTAAGTTCATCATATTTGTGAAATTAGTACATGGCTCACTCTAACCCCATTTACCCGCCCCTGTTGCTTGTCATGTGTTACGATGTGAACATTCATGTGTTTTTGTGCTGAGGAGTTTTTGTTTTCAGTTCTCTTACTGATCCCCTGCCAGGAGCTCAGTCTGAGTAGAGTTCTGTTTTTCTCCACTGCACTATTGTGTTGTACATTTTGTTGTTTTTCTTTAATGCTACCTGTTCTGACCTGTTATGATGTTATTTTTGTGCCACTATTCTGAGCTCACGTAAAAAAAAAAAAAACTGCAGGTGCAAGTGTTGCATTTTGAGAAGAGATTTATTTTGAGCGAAGAAAAGCTAAATTTGAGTGAACAAAATTCATTGCTGCGTCCAAAAAATGTATTTCAGTGTTTGCTATTATTCACACACACACACAACAGCAGCCCCTCTCGCTCAGTTGTTGTATTTGCGCTTGCTCGCAATGTGTTGCTCGCGCTCTCAACATTTCTGCCCGTGCGCGTTCAACTCTTTCTCTACACCGTTATATTTGTGCCACAAAACCAGCCAATCACAGACTTGGATGCAAAAAAAATCTGATTGGCTGTTTTGGTCTCCAATCAGCTTGAAATGACGAAATGCAATATCCCAGAATCCATTTCGTCCAAAACTCAAACGAGGAAGTGGCGGAGGAGCACAGAGTGGCGGAGTTTGAAATATTACTCTTTCTGGGTCACAAAATAAACTTTTAAGATATTTTCATATGAGAATGGTGCTGTGTAAACTTCAAATACCTGCTCGATTTATCAAGACATCACATATTTGCATAAGTGCTCTAACGTTTTCTGCGTTCTGAGTTTTGGACGAAATGGATTCTGGGATATTGCATTTTGTCATTTCGAGCTGATTGGAGACCAAAACAGCCAATCAGATTTTTTTGCATCCAAGTCTGTGATTGGCTGGTTTTGTGGCACAAATATAACGGTGTACAGAAAGAGTTGAGCGCGCACGGGCAGAAATGTTGAGAGCGCAAGCAACACATTGCGAGCAAGCGCAAGTGCAAAAACTGAGCGAGAAGGGCTGCTATTGTGTGTGTGTGTGGATAATAGCAAACACTGAAATACATTTTTTGCACGTGCGCTCAGAATAGTGGCACAAAAATAACGCCATAATCTGTCTCCCCAATGTGATGTTTGTGTAATGTATGTATGGTTGGAAGGGGTCCAATTTCACTGCAGGCAACTACAAGTTACAAATAGAGGCTCAATCATCATCATCACATAATGTAGTACAAAATTGATTTGTCATTTAGGCATTTTTAGAATATATATATTTTTGAAAAGGTTTAACCTTGCAGCATTTAAGTTTAATGTATCACAAGATCTAATTCAGTATAAAGTAAAATCTTTACTGATGGTGAAATATCATATAAGCAACATCACACACACTCCATTTATCTCTTTCTCCCAAATGCACACATACATCACATATTCAAAGCCTGGATATTTCAGTTTCAATTGTATACATATTTTATATGTTCTGTTGTGTTCACTGTGTTCATCATGTTGACGTTTTCAGTGTTGGCGCAGTTTGTATATTAAATGTGCTCATTGATGAATCAGATGTTGATGCGAAAATTGTTTCACTCACACATCCATATAAATCACTCTTGGGGCTCCCTGGTGGTCACATGGCTCCATAATATAATTGACAAAAACACAAGAATTGCACGCATTAGCCTACAATTACAAAATGGTTGAACCTGATGGATTAAAATAAAAATTTTCAAATATCACTACTTTTCTTAAAAAAAAAATGCTGACAATACAGACTCCATGGTTTTATACTACAAGAGTATTACAAGAGAGATGTGGTGTGTCGAAATGGTGCAAAATGCATCAGCAGATGATGGATGATATGTAAGAGTAAAAGACACTGGATTAAAAAAAAAGCAGATTGTTGCAGGCAATCTATAACACAATGATCGTGATATTAAAAAACCCTTAGACCCGAAGTGGGTGTAAGCATGAACTGTGAGGCTTTGGGCTAGTGCTCTCGCCCATTGAGCACTATTTTCTTTCCTTTGAACGCAGAAAAGTGAGCTCTATAGCTTTGTGTGACAAACTACAGAACAAACCCGATGAGTCTCAAACTTAAAATCAGTCAAACACCTCCAAATATTCATATACGAAAATTCTACAAACATGCTTTATCTTCAGTTGTTTCAAACAGCTGGGCTTCTGAGTTTGTATCAAGCAGTCATTTTCAGATGAGAAACCGAAACAATTCATGTGAGTTGACTCCACCCACTCTGTAACCAGCAGACTAATCAGCAGCTGTGTTTTATCTCTATTTGGCAAATATATTAAAGAAAAGCACAAAGGGTCAGCCAAGGCTGGAGGTGAAACTGATCAAACACTCACCAAGGAACACAGATCAGCTTAGACTATGACCTTTTATTTTAAAATGAACCTGCTCCATAGTGTAACTTAAGCACATAACTAAAACTGAAAGCTCATAGTTCCTTTAAGTCAGGTGCAGGTCTCTGATTCCAAGAACAGTTCTTTACAAACATCAATACAGCTTTTCTCACACTTTGCTGCTACATTTGGAGCTTTGTGGGAGCTTTTAACAACTGACAGACATTTGTTATCTTGTATGTGCTCACAATTTGACAGAGAAACAACAGTCTGACTTTATTCAGTAACATGTAGAAAATATCCCTTTGTTTTTTACTACAGTTTTAGTGTTTTGTTATAAGGTTCTTGTTTGTTTCTTCTCCGATTCAAAAACAAAACAAACAATAAAGAAACCAAATAAAGAAAAAGGCTTACCACAGACAAAGACCCCAGACTCCGACACAGTGATCCAAGCTATCGCTGTCAAAGTGGCTGGAGCCGAGCAGGAAACAAAAAGTGAGACAAGTATGAACGAGTCACTGCAAACCAGACACTTCGGTCGGATCACTTTCTAACATTCATCGGTCTATTTATCAGATAAACACTGAGCATGACAAACACAGAGACAGTTGACCTTGATTGCATACTGCATCAGATCAGTACAGACCATGTGTAAAAAAGAGGAGGAGCTAAAAATGGTTTCTGCAGTTTCTTATTACTTATTACTTTCAACAAGGAGCTCATGTTTTTGGTAGCATTTGTATTTCATCAAAGTACATCAAAGTGTAAATACCCACAGTGTGTAATTCCTGTATATATGTATATATATCTATCTATCTATCTATCTATCTATATATATATATATATAGTGTATTATATATGTGCATGTGTTTGAGTTATGTTTTTCTCTTTCTTTTGTTCTTAGCTCCTTCTATAATGGATTACATATAACTAAGAGGCTGTACCTTGATCCTGTTGCCAGGCAGCTGATCACCACAGTTATAAAATTCTGCAGCCAGGCAGCAGTGAGCTGCTTTATTAAACTCTGGCCTTTTATAACATGAAAACATGACAATGTTTACTGGTCAGTAGGGGGCCCCATAGGGCCTGTTCATGCTCACACTACCATATAATGCTTAATCTCATGTAAAGTTTCACCCCTTGCTCTTTTTCCATCGCCATCTCATTTGTCTTTGCTTTATTAATTGTAATAGTTTCTCCAGTGATCAAAACACTGAATTATCCAAACAACATGTTTGCCTTAGCTTTTCTTATTGCCGTGTTTTTAGATTCCTGTGAATAACAACAGCACCATACTTTCCTATTGTGGAAATTCTGCTGACATCTTCAGCTACAGAAACTGTGAAATTCTGCAAAATTCTCCCAATTTTCTGCATATTTTTTACTTGCAATTCAACATTTTGTCACAAAGCAGATGCTTTAATGCTAGTTATAGTACTTTGTGGTACCGAAATTTAAAAATAGGATTTTTAAAAACAATAATGTAAAATTTAAAATCCTTTGTGATCATCATGACATCAAGGTTTCACAAACAAGAGACAAGAGATAGGTTGCTTCTTGTCTGTAGAAGATGATGATATGCAAATGAAGCACATTTGAGGATATTGGAGACCATGAAGAAATTATTGAAGGGCCGTGTGCTCAAAGTTAAAAAGGGGCACATAGTATGGGCAGAAATCTGTGCCATCAGAAACTGAAATTGAATAAGTTAAATTTGAATTGCTCGGATTGAATTTGAATTGTAACTTGAATAAATGCTTTTAAAAACTGAATATGAATTAGCCTAATTTGAAATTCAATTTATTGGTTTGAAAATGATCATCACCAAATTGAAATTTAATTTTATATTTTGAAAATGAATTCATTTGCTTTGAAACTATATTTTATACTTTAAAAATTTAGCTCTCGAATAATTTCAGATTCACTTCTCACCAGTTTCAGTTCTACAATTCAGTTATTTGGGACTTACATCCGGTTCCGGTTCAAGCGCAGATTAATAGAACTACGTTTTACTAGCGGACCAAAAGTGTTACTGACGGGGATCTACAGCGTCTTGAGCTGGATTAAAACTTCAGAAGTCATTCGTCATGTCGAATGACCAGCAGATAAACTCTCAGGTTGGTAATAAATGTATTACATGTATAAGAACAAGCGTCATGTTAACAAATGATAGCCGTACAGTAACCTTCATGCTTATTGAGCTGTTAGCTAAAAACGCTAATTTAGCGTAGTTTGCCCTGGATTCAGCTTTGACAAACAAATATGATCGACTGTTTCTAGTAGAATTCCAAAGTTGTCATCTTGTACCCTCTCAGAGCCCTGTATGCTTGCAGAGACCCCTACAGTAGGGAAACATGCAAAACGGTGTCCAAACCTTTGTATTTTAGCTTTATTTATGTCTTACACAGCATCCCAACTCTTTAGCTAACTTAATAACTTAAGTAAATAGTTAGTCTAATTCATTAGTGCAGCAGGGGAAGGGGATGCCATAAGGCTTTATTAGACATTTGTAAGTGATGACAGAAACGTGCGACCTTTAGCTCCTCACTGACTCGTTTCTTAATTCTGGGGACAAATTGGCTGGGGTTTCACAACCTGTTGGGGCTGTGTGTGGGGATGCATTTATGACTTATAATGACATGTAGTGTCTGCACTATACTCATTGGTGACGGGAGTTGGTCCATCACTGACTCTGGTGAGGTGGAGACAGCAGGGCCTTCTTAGAAGGATCTGCCGCTTCCAGCGGTTCACTTCATAAGAGATTTCCCTGTAGAACAGTCTTGTGACAACACTCTATGCTCAACCTTTGACCAAGTTATGAAATGGTTATCAAAATGGTGCCACATATACATTTGGTGCAATTAGCAGGCAAGGAGCATTGGGCTGTAGACAGGGGAGCTGAAAAACTGCCAACACAAACATTGTGTTCAATACTACATTGACAAGCGTCGGTTCACTTTTCTGCTTCAGCATAATTCAAGCATAAATGTTTACGCAAATTTAAATAAGTGTGTAATTGTCCAAATTGTCAAAAACAAAATTAAAAAAAGACAATGAAGGAATTATTAAAATAATTTTATTTCACATTAACAATATTGCACACAAAAATGTGTATGCTGCAGACTGAATGAGAAACACAGCAAGGAGTTGTTAATTAATTTTGTTGATGCAATTGTTAGGTGGTTTCCTAATTACTCCATAAACAGTACAATAAAACAGGTAACAACTGCTAACATGAGAAATGACAGGAGGATGCTTTGATAAATTGTTAGTAAGTATTTATTTTCTGTAATAGCTAAAACAATCACGGTAGACTCACTTTTAATGAGCACTTTCAGATTACCTTGCCAAAAAGGAGTATAACAAAACAATAACCAAGCATTCATCAGTCTAAGGAGCTTGTAAAGAAAAGCGTCTGGACTTTCTTGAAAACATTTCACCTCTTATTCGAGAAGCTTCATCAGTTCTAAAAGTTTGAGGCAGGTAAAATTAATGAGTACTCACGTTACTTAAAATATCTTAATCTAAGAAGATTGAAGACAACATACTGAAAATTATGTTGTACAACAAATGCTTAAAGCTGTATAGGATATCTATGATGTCTATCTATGCTTTCTATGAAAGCAACAAAGTAGGGAAAATGTGTTTGTTTGTCAGTGTTCTTGTCTTTGTCTTTGTTTTGTCTACAGAAACAAACAACCTCCGGTAAACCAGAAGTGAGTGCTGGAGCACAGAAGAAAAGAGAAGTAGTAACCATGTGTCTATTCAATAGAGTGCCACACCCTGTGTGCAAAAGAGGGTATTACAATATCTTTTAAAGAAGAGTGAGTTAGTGCCAACTAGTGGTAGGATTGAAATACAGTGGCTTGCAAAATCATTCGGCCCCTTGAACTTTTCCACATTTTGTCACATTACAGCCACAAACATGAATCAATTTTATTGGAATTCCACGTGAAAGACCAACACAAAGTGGTGTACACGTGAGAAGTGGAACGAAAATCATACATGATTCCAAACATTTTTTACAAATAAATAACTGAATAATAATAATAATAATAATAATAATAATAATAATAATAATAATAATGATACATTTTATTTATAGGTGCCTTTCAGACCCTCAAGGTCACCTTACAGTAGCACGTAAACAACACCATAAAACATAAGAAAAATGTATATATAGCAAACATGGTAGATAAAATTTAGACATAAACAGTCATAAAAGTATAAAAGCAAATATAAAAACTGAGCAAGGTAAAACTGGTCTAAGACAGATCAGGTGTATGCAATTCTAAACAGATGGGTTTTGAGTAGTGATTTAAAAGTGGTGAGACAGTGTGTGTTCCGTAGAGCAAGTGGAAGTGCATTCCAAAGTCTCGGGGCAGAACAACTTTGCCATTAAGTTTAAGAAAGTTGTGAGTAAACCAGACCTTGATTTCACTTAAACAGTCAGAAATGGATGTGGGTGGGAGAGTAGCTGTGGGTTTGGAGGATAGGTAGAGCTGGGTGTCATCTGCATAGCAGTGAAACTGGATGTTATGCTTCCTAAAAATATTACCTAGGGGTAGGAGATAGATGATAAAAAGTAAAGGACCCAGGACAGAGCCTTGGGGTACACCGGAATTAACTGGATTAGATACTGATCTGTGAGGGAGTAATTGAACAAACTGTGAGCAGCCAGAGAGATAAGAAGTAAACCAGGCGAGTACTGTACCATTGATGCCAATAGATGCTAATCTGTGAAGGAGGATGCGGTGGGAGATATTCTCCTTGACCTTACAGCAGCTTTCGATACTGAGGATGGATATAAGGCCAGAATTAGCTGCAAGCAAAAGATCATTGGTGATTTTTACTAGGGCTGTTTCTGTACTGTGACATGAACGGAAGACAGACTGAAACTGTTCATACAAGTTATTTCCAATGAGATGATGATGAACCTGTGCAGCCACTATCTTTTCAAGAATTTTTGCTAGGAAAGGGAGATTTGAAATTGGCCTGAAATTATTTAGATTGGAGGGATCTGAACCATTCTTTTTCAGTATTGGAGTTATTATTGCAGTTTTAAGAGAAGAAGGAACAGAACCAGATATAAGAGAGGAGTGTACGATATTAGCAATCAATGGGGCAAGAGACGGGAATGAGAGTTTAACAAGATTTGTTGGCAGTGGATCACGTTTACATGATGATGAAGGTCAAGGTCAAGGTAGGTCAAGGTAACTTTATTTATACCCATTGGCAAGGTAAATTTGCTTTACAGAAAAAATGACAGCATTTGGCATCCCTTTAAAAACACACATACCTATTAAAGATATAAACCTCACTGTGGCACATATATAGTAATTTTAATATTTCGAATCAAAAACAGTTCTTATTTAATTCAGTGACAGCAACAGGGACAAAGCTATTTTTATAACGCTTTGTCGCGCATCTCGGAAATAGAAACCTCCTTCCTGAGGGAAGAAGCTGAAATTCACCCCTTAGAGGATGGGAACCATTTTTAAGGATTGATAAAGCCATCCTCTGTACCTGCTTAGAGTACAGGGAGGCTAAACAAGACTGTGGCTCACCTATCAGACGACTGGACCATCTCACTATCCGATTTAGAGAGTTTTTCTCTGTGACAGAGGTCTGACCAAACCATGCCACCAAACAAAAGGATAAAATAGACTCAATAAAAGAACAATAAAACAAAGTTAAAATTTTTTGGTCAATGTGGAAATGAGCAAGTTTCCTAATACAATAAAGGTGCTGGTGACCCTTTTTACAAACTGATTTGCAATTTTGATCAAAGTTCAGTTTTTCATTGATTCTGGTCCCAAGATATTTATATGATTGTACTTGCTCTATTTTCTGACCTTTAATTAAAGCGACTGCGTGCCCATTTTGTTGTTTCCTAAAATCAATCGCCATATCTTTTGTTTTAGATATGTTCAATTGGAGATAAGACTCCTCACACCACTGAACAAAGTCATCAATGACTGGACCATGGTTAGTTTCACCCTCTTTCAGTAAGCAGACAATAACAGAGTCATCTGCATATTTAATAATGACCCTGTTTTCATGTCTGCTCTGACACATATTTGTATAGAGAATGAATAATAAGGGCGATAAGATGCACCCTTGAGGAGAACCTGTGGAGGAAAACACTGGGTCAGACAGAATCCCATTTATTCTCACTCTTTGTGACCTGTCAGTTAAAAAATCTAAAATCCAGCCCACCAGGTTTTTCCTGATTTCAAACTGTTCTAAAAATCTTTTAATTAAAATATGGGGCTGTATTGTATTAAAAGCTGAAGAAAAATCAATGAAAAGAAGTCTTGCAAAAGTCCCTTTACTCTCTACATGTTTAAGAATCAGATTTAGTAAAGTCAAAAGTGCATCCACCACTCCTCTGTTGGACCTATATGCAAACTGCATTGGATCCAGCTGATGTTCAGTCTCTTTCATAATCACATTTCTGATGATTTTTTCAAAGACTTTTATTACAACTGAAGTGAGGGCAACAGGCCTGAAGTCATTTAGAATTTTTGGACGACTAGATTTAGGGACAGGAACCACGACTGCTTCTTTCCAAAGAGAGGGCACATCTTGTGTTTGCAAGGATTTATTAAAAATAACCTGAAATATAGGACTGAGTTCGTCAGCACAAGATTTAATTAGGCGGCCACTAATATTATCAGGACCCTGGCTCTTGTTCACATTAACTGTATGAAAGGCCTTTTTGACATCACTGAGTTCAATGATAAAGTGCTGAGTATCTCTCAGTTTCTGTTTCAGTTCCAAAATATCCTCGCTAAAATCAGAAGAACTAAAACGAGCATAAAACATATTTAAAGCATTTGCAAAATCTCTGTCTGAATTAAAACCATCTAAAATGACCTGACTACTGCTCTGGGGATTTTGAAACCCTGCTATGGTTTTCATACAAGTCCAGGCAGACCCAAAATTTTTTGCAGCAAATTTGCTTTCAAGAAGGTTTTTGTAGCTCTGTTTTGCTTTCAAGATCTCGATTTTCAGTTCCTTGGTGGCTGTCTGAAAATCAGTAACAGTCCCCTCTTTAAAGGTCTGTCTCTTTTTCCTTAAACAGGATTTGACGCTTTTAGTGACCCATGGCTTATTGTTAGCGTAGACTTTAACGCACTTACGGGGTATAATCATATCTTTACAAAATACTGCATAAGAGCTAGTAACATCCACCAAAGCGTCGAGATCATCTCCACAAGACTGAATAAAAACTTCCCAATCTGTACACTTAAAACATTCCTGCAAGGTAAGCACAGATTCTTCTGACCATATGTCAACATCCTTAGTCTTTGTCTTCTCTCGTTTTAAGACAGTTTTATAGATGGGCAGAAGATGCACACAGTTATGGTCAGAAGATCCCAGAGGAGGAAGTGGGAGGGATTTATAAGCATTCTTCACCGATCCGTAACAAAGGTCCAACATTTTATCCCGTCTGGTAGGACAGGATACATATTGATACAGATTGCCCAAAGTTGATTTAAGAGAGACATGGTTAAAGTCCCCCATTATAAAGTTTGGAGCGTCAGGAGAGAGCGCCTGCAGCTTCTGCACTACGTCTGAGATGATGCTGCAGGTGGAGGCGGGGTGAGCCCTCGGGTGAATGTAAACTACGGTAATAAAAAGTTGTGGAAACTCACGAGGGAGATAAAAAGCATGCAGTGACACGGATAAAAGTTCAACATCTGGTGTACAAATACACTCTCTAACAGTCACAGCGCTACAGTAACGTTTGTTCACATACAAACATACTCCCCCTCCTTGAGATTTCCCTGTTACCCGTGCATCCCGATCCCGGCGAAAGGGAGCTCCAAAACCGTCAATTGAAAAATCGGCGTCCTGATCCAGCTCCGTCAGCCATGTCTCGGAAAAAGCCATTACACAGCTGTCCCTGAAGTCTTTCTGGAACCTGACGTTTCCCTGGAGTTCATCCAGCTTGTTCCTAAGAGACTGAACATTTCCAAGGATAACAGACGGCAGGGGAAACCAACTGACCTGTTGTCTCCTCAGACGCAATTTAACACCTCCACGTCTCCCTCGTTTCCTCTTCTCACTCGTTCTGTTAGAGTCTTTATGTATAAAATCCAGTATACATGAGGTGAGGTCCTTACCATCAGGTCCTTACCAAGGTAAGTTGTAACAGTTCATCGCGGGAGTAAACAATCCTCAGCTGACTCACGGCCTCGCCCACATCATTGGAAGCAATCCAGCACAGTAGAAATCCAACCACAATGAAGAAAAAAGAATCCATGACGTTCTCACTGTTGTGGAGCGTCACTTTGTAAGAAAACTGTCACTTCCTTCAACCAAAACACATGCCAGCGATAGAAACGATAAGAACTTAAAAACTTAGGATGCCAAGCTCTCACTCACTGCCGGTCGCTGCGTGCGCATGCGCCCAAAAACAGAAAGCTATCTTCCATAATTACTAACTTAAAGTTGAGTTATTGTGGGAAGTTCAAAAGTGGGGTGTGCGTAATTATTCAGCCCCCTAAGTCAATACTTTGTAGAACCACCTTTTGCTGCAATTACAGCTGCCAGTCATATAGGGTATGTCTCTACCAGCTTTGCACATCTAGAGACTGAAATTCTTGCCCATTCTTCTTTGCAAAACAGCTCCAGCTCAGTCAGATTAGATAGACAGTGTTTGTGAACAGCAGTTTTCAGATCTTGCCACAGATTCTCGATTGGATTTAGATCTGGACTTTGACTGGGCCATTCTAACACATGGACATGTTTTGTTCTAAACCATTCCATTGTTGCCCTGGCTTTATGTTTAGGGTCGTAGTCCTGCTGGAAGGTGAACCTCCGCCCCAGTCTCAAGTCTTTTGCAGACTCCAAGAGGTTTTCTTCCAAGATTGCCCTGTATTTGGCCCCATCCATCTTCCCCTCAACTCTGACCAGCTTCCCTGTCCCTGCTGAAGAGAAGCACCCCCAGAGCATGATGCTGCCACCACCATATTTGACAGTGGGGATGGTGTGTTCAGAGTGATGTGCAGTGTTAGTTTTCCGCCACACATAGCGTTTTGCATTTTGGTCTCATCTGACCAGAGCACCTTCTTCCACGTTTGCTGTGTCCCCCACATGGCTTGTGGCAAACTGCAAATGGCAAATCTTATGGTTTTCTGTTAACAATGGCTTTCTTCTTGCCACTCTTCCATAAAGGCCAACTTTGTGCAGTGCACGACTAACAGTTGTCCTATGGACAGATTCCCCCACCTGAGCTGTAGATCTCTGCAGCTCGTCCAGAGTCACCATGGGCCTCTTGGCTGCATTTCTGATCAGCACTCTCCTTGTTCGGCCTGTGAGTTTAGGTGGACGGCCTTGTCTTGGTAGGTTTACAGTTGTGCCATACTCCTTCCATTTCTGAATGATTGCTTGAACAGTGCTCTGTGGGATGTTCAAGGCTTAGGAAATCTTTTTGTAGCCTGCTTTAAATTTCTCTCTAACTTTATCCCTGACCTGTCTGGTGTGTTCTTTGGACTTCATGGTGTTGTTGCTCCCAATATTCTCTTAGACAACCTCTGAGGCCGTCACAGAGCAGCTGTATTTGTACTGACATTAGATTACACACAGGTGCACTCTATTTAGTCATTAGCACTCATCAGGCAACTGACTGCACTCAGACCAAAGGGGGCTGAATAATTACGCACACCCCACTTTGCAGTTATTTATTTGTAAAAAAAATGTTTGGAATCATGTATGATTTTCATTCCACTTCTCACGTGTACACCACTTTGTATTGGTGTTGTGTCATGTTGTGGTTTAAACTCAGAACCTTCTTGCTTTGAGGCAACAGTGCTAACCACCACGCCATTGAGCAGTCTCTCCGTACTTTAAAAAAAATAGAGAAGCTATGATTTAGTGCTGTCAGCGTTAATCTTGTTAAAATGACGTCAATGTCATAACTGCATTAACGCAGCAAATCTCCGTTAGCAGGTTACTGCGGATCACCCCATGCGTGGGTCTGCACGGCCTCAACCCGTTAGCTTGGTTAGCTCATTAATGTGTCATTTTTAACGAGCTTAACACTGACAACACTACTATGATTACAAAGCTTGATACAGAATTATCTTTACTCTTTTGTCCTTGACAGGTTAGACCACAATAAATAGCAAAAGCATTTATGTGAAGTGTGTATTCATTTTTTGCTTTGTTATAACCCCACTGATTTTCCTACGGTTTTGAGATCTTGTGTGATTTTTTTTTTTTTTAATATTGCATGTCCAGGCAACTAATTAGACTTGTGCAAATGTAATAACCACCCCAATTTATTTATTTTTTTCAAGTGATCTAGATGAACAGGTCCAGGAATGGTGGACCTCCTTTACAGCTGAATTCTGTCAGACTCATATATGTTGAAGCATTATGACTAAATCAACTGCACAGGAACAGGAAACCTGCCCTCCCCCAATGATATTCTTCAGTTGTATTTTAGTCTGCTACTCAGTCAGTCAGCATTAAGACAACATGATGATTACAACTCCCTGTTTCAGACTATGTGAGTAATTGTTGTTAGGTTTATTTTTATATTTTATATTTACTGTATATATGTCTGTACATCATATAATTTATGGCTTTCCTGTGCTGATCTAGTAATGCTTGAAGTTATTCTGCTGGGGACACATGTTCGAAATGGCGTTACCCAAAAAATGGGTGAGTACGTTAGAGACGTTAATAAAATAAATAATCTTTTTTCACTTTTTGGGGGGTGAGTAAGTTGGGATTGACTTAAACATTCAAGTCTGTTTATGATGTTTATTAAAATCCTTTTAAGTTTAATCATCTGTCACTAACACATTTTATAAGAATTTTGATTATTCTGTTTACTATTAATCTTGTGATGTTTCTAATTTTCAGGTGCAGCTACTCTTCGTGTGTCTCCTAACAGACTCCAACACTTTCAATTCAAGTCTTTATCTTTTGTTTGTGAGAGCCCTGATGGTTCTGCTGAACTGAGAGGAATCAAAACCTCTGAGGAAAAGTTAGAATCTTTTAGTCCATTATGTAATAATAAAGGAAATTCCTCTTCATGCACAATTACTCAAACTTATGTAACAGACAGTGCAGAGTACTGGTGTGAGGTTAAAGGGGGTCAGAGAAGCAACAGTGTCAACATTACCATAACTGGTAAGTTCATCATATTTGTGAAATTAGTAGATAGTTTTATTTTAAAATTAGGTGAGATTTATTGTCCACTTTGTCTTGTATGGTACATAATGTATTTGTCATTTAACATTTTGCTTTATCTTCAGATGGTTCTGTGATCCTACAGAGTCCAGTTTTCCCTGTTTTTGAGGGACACAATGTGACTCTCTGCTGCATAAGCAAGACAACTCACACCAACCAAAGTGCAAATTTCTACAAAGATGATGTCCTCATAGACCGGAGCCCTTCTGACAACATGGAAATTAACAGTGTTTCCAGGTCTGATGAAGGACGATACAAGTGCAGCATTTCTGGTGTTGGAACATCACCAGAAAGCTGGCTTCATGTCAGATGTAAGACTAAAACTATATTTAGTTATTTCTGTGTCTGGGCTTCATAGAGAGAGAAATGTGACTCCAACAATTAGATTTCGGATTTTTTGGTCCTGATGAAAATGTTTATTTTATAACAATGGCGTTACATTTTTTATGTTTAAAGTCAGAAAAATTACAAATACAATGCTATTTATAAACTTGTACCATTGCAGCATATTCTTCAGGAGAGACCCTGTCTGATGACTTCAATTCCACTCCTGACTTATTCCTGCTGTGGATTGCGTTGCCTCTTTTAGTGATAATATTGACACTGCTGGTAGTCGGATTTCTTAATACTTGCAAACACAGAGGTAATTCAGTTTTTTTTCAGTTTACATAATTTCTAAGAATAATCTTCTGTTTCCAATTTAATTTTTTTCTAATGCTGTTTTTTTTTTCTATTCATTAGTTTCCTCAAAGACATCAACAGCAGCATCAAACTCAGATGAAGACCATCCAGGAGGTGAGGGAGAAATAATTATCACAATTGTATTACACTATTTCATGCTTGTCACCAATTTTATGGCCTTCTATCTATTTATCAAATTTGTTAACCAGTCCAAGTCAAGGTCGCAGTGGGACTGGATGACTTTTGTCTTAATCAATTTAAATCGATTAAAAGTGTATCGCATGTTTGAGAGACTGAATGATACAATTTCTAGTAAGTTTATATATAACAAAATTTAAATGAAAGCTTAAAGTGAAGTGTGGTATTTTTACATGGCATATGCTGCACCGAGGGATTCTTTTTGTGTCTGCTCAGTATGTCGTATGTGGGTTTTTTGTTTTAGACACTGCTGATGCTTTGATAATTGAAAACTGTCTTAGGTCAAACCACAGCACAAAGCCAGAAAAAGAGAAGCGTGAGGGCTACCAAAGAACAGCTTTATTGTATAAACGTATATATATTCTAATACATATATGCATAATAACTTCTCTTGCCTACAGATGATTCTTACCCTTCAGACGATATCTCAGAACAACCTGTTTACACCACTGTGATCATAAACAAGACAGAACAAACTCAAGAACGTGGTTCGTTTGTTATGAACATGTGGTTATTTTATTGGATTTTTTTCTTTATTTCCTTCCTTTTATGAATTTATGCCAGAACAGTTAAGTCACATTTCACAAATATTTACAGATATCTTATATTAAAAAAATTAATGCTTGCTTCCTTAAAGAAAACATGTATTCTTATTATCAATGCAGAATCAGGATTATCACGCTCCACACTGCCCCCGAGTCCCCCAGCAGTTGAAGAGTCAAGTTCTCCAGAGACGGTCATTTATTCACCCATCCAAACAGTAAGACTATTTTTGCCTACAGTGAGCTACATTTTAGAATTTACAAAATAATATTTTTAATGTAAATACATATTAAATTTTATTACTGTAAACCATATTTTATGGTCCCCTTAAGTTTCTGTAATTTGCTCTGGTATTATCATTAGACCCAAGTTATATAGTTTTTGTTTATTCCACGTTAACTTAATGTGATGAAGTGCTCAAAGAAGTTAAAAATAAAATAAAAAGATTATGCAGGTTATACGATGCATGACTGAGGAAGATGGCCTCCAATACTAATATATCTTTAATGGCATTTGTTAAAATAAAAATTAAAACAATAAAACAATAAAAACTTACCGTGGCACAGCCTATTCTGTAACAGTGTCCTAAATTAAATAAAGCCACCATATATTGAACTGGACTTACCAGTAGCTGAGGACCACAAAAGAAGAAAATCACACGTAAAAACCAAATCTACACCCTGTGCTGTACAACACAGGAGGTGTGGACAACAATCCACCACCGAAGGTCCCACAGCTACTGTTGTGTCCTCAGTTCACTGCAATAAAAACAAAACAAAAAACATAAAGGTTCACAAAAACCTAAAAGTACACTGATATATCTTTCAACATTTAATGCAAAGACACACGCGCGCGCGCACACACACATTTAAAACAGAATAAAAACATACACAGGCCTAGTAACTTGAACCACACGAGTAAACTGTGGCCTGTACAAGTTATAGTTGTTGTGATATTTGATCGTAGTACCCCAAAAAGGAATTCCGTACAGCTCTCTGTGGCATGTGGAGCAAGTCAGCTGGGCAGGTACAAATATCATCATAAACAACCAGCAAAGCACGCAGACAAAGGAACACTCCAGCCCAGCTACGTGGGCACAAGTGTAAACAATATCACAAAATAAAACTGTATATAAAGCGAGGCGAGACGAGACAAAACAAGACAAGGCAGCCGTTCCTTCAAGGATGAGCCCAAAGCAGCAGCTGCTGCAGGCATTTGCTTCAGGTTGACTGGGCAGAAACAATCACCACTGACCACTGAGCAGAGGCTATAACAGACAGCAAGCAAGTCCTGGAAATAACAAATGCATTTAGCACTTAGCTTTCTCTAATTTGGAGTCAATGAAAAATAATGCTAAATACTGAAACTGCCCCTCTCCTCAACGGCTGGAGTTAAATAAATCAGCCACTCTACAGACAGGACCACAAATACGCACTGGTGTCAAGCCAGCCTCCACTTTGTTTTGCATTCCCTGTCCCAACCACAAGAGACTCGAAACCTGATTTCAAAACGAAAGCTCTCAAAACCTGATTTCAAGGTAAAGACCAACTTCAAGTAATTGTAGCTTCAACATTAACCCTGATTTCAAAATAAAAGGCTTCAAACCTGTTTTCAAAATAAAAGCCCACTGAATGAATTTAACAGACATGTTTAGTACATAATAACAAATATTATTTAATCTTGTTGACACACACTAATGCTAGATCCAAATGACACACCCTTGTACTTTAGCGGTGCCCTGTCAATATCTTCGTTTGGATTTCAAAGTAAGTTTATATCGACAGTATACAACCTCACGGGGACATCATGTCATGTCTGTCACATTTTCTCTTCCAAAACAAAAGCCCTTTGAAATTGCCGCTATATGAACTACTTTCAGTGACTTCAGAATGCTCTTAAAAGGAAAATTGTGTTTTCACAGGATAATTGCAGTTCATATCAAAAGTATACAACCTGACAGGTATACCATGTCAATATCAAGTCAGTCTGATTTATTTTGTCTTCCAAAATAAAAACCCTTTGAAATTGCCCATATATAACTTTCAATGACTTGAGCCACAGTCGCCCCATGGCTCAGGTTAGTGGCTCAGCGCATCTGTAACCGGAAGGTCGTCGGTTCGATTCCCGGGCTCTCTGTCCTGGTCGTTGTGTCCTTGGGCAAGACACTTTATCCTACTGGTGTTGGCCAGAGGGGCCGATGGCACAATATGGCAGCCTTGCTTCTGTCAATCTGCCCCAGGGCAGCTGTGGCTACAACTGTAGCTTGCCTCCACCAGTGTGTGAATGTGAGAGTGAATGAATAGTGGTATTGTAAAGCACTTTGGGTGCCTTGAAAAGTTCTATATAAATCCAATCCATTATTATTATAACTGCAGTTTATATTGACAGTATAAAACCACACAAGGATTCAATGTCAATTTCAAGCTGCTCTGATGTCGCCTTTTAAAGTAATGGCCGTTTGCAGACCCCACCCTTTGATTAAAGTGCAACCTGACTAACCTGACTAGCATCCCTACAGAAAGTGAGAGCATGAAAGAGAAATGTACAGTAGCCCATCTGGCTACATTAAGTTAAAAAACGAGCGTGAACATCAGGGCAATATCCTGTAAAAGCTAAGTGTTATATTATAGTGGGTTTTTTTCTGTCTTACAGGCCACAATGAGCAAACGTCAAACACCTGAACAGTAAACTGCAGAAAGGAGGCAAACCTGTCATGGTTCCTGGGTCATTGACTGAGTACTTTGAGTTCATTTCTCTTCATTCCCACTTAAGAGTTTTCTTAATTATTTCCAGAGTTCTCAAAATTAGAGTTCTAAGGTTATGGTTATGATCTACTCCTTGAGTTTTAGTTAATGTTTATTTGTGCCTTGAGGCCATTGTTGTTGTGATCTTGCACTTTATAAATAAATTGAATTTAATTGTTTTTTTCTTTTAGTATTCTGATAATCTGGTGTTGTCTCTTGTTATATTTTCACACTCTCTTCTGTGTTTCCTGTGTGCAGCTAAATTAGGTGTTCGCATGTTATGATATGTCATGTCTTATTTTGCCAGTCTCTCTGCTTCCCCAGCTGTGTCTCTCTCCCTGATTACCTCGCGTGTATATTTAAGCACTCAGTTTTCCTCAGTTCCCTGTTGTGTTTTCCCACATATGACATTTTTTGTTATTATTATCTATTTCTGTGTATTGGGATTTTGTTTTTGCACTTTTGGCTCAAGTCCAGCTTTGTTATATATTTTCGTGTGAGTTCCAGTAATAAAACTGTCTTCTCGAGTTTACCCTTTGTCTCTGCAGTCCTGCATATTGGGTTTAAAATCTGCCTGTCACACAGTGTATCCTGACAAAACACACTTGAAGCCACACTTGATATGTGCAGAAGATTAAGAACATTTGCTTTGTTAAAATTGCAACTTTCTAATAATTGTTATAGTGTTTGTGTAGTGTCTATGCACACTATCATCCACTGTCAGCTTTATGTAAATCAAAGCTTTCACATGTTATAATGTTATATTGCTTTCTACTAAAACAAAGTTAATGCAAAATTAAGAAATTATAATTTGGTCTGAAACAGTACTGACAGTAACGCAACTTTGGCATTTTGTGTCTATAGCTATCAAGGTGGTGGAAAATAAAGAGCTGTATTTTATGTTTGTTTATGTTAATATTCAATAGTTAAGCATACTTAACTTAACATACTTAAATCCCTTCAAATGTGGGATAATGACATATGACATGTAAAATTTTTGGTTTAACTCGATGTCATTTTATCACAGTTTAACACTCTTTGAATCTGACTTTACTTTTGGTATCAGACTTTTTTTTGTCTCTGTTGTTATCTGCAAGTAATCTATTGTCTATTGTCGTGGAAATTTTAACAATAACCCTCAACACACGCAGTGAGCGTTTTGAAGTGTGTTTAACAAACACATTACAATGTGGGGAGAGCATCCCAGACAAACACTCGGATCATCATGGCCAGGCTTTTATACACAGACAAAGACATTCCACAACTCTTATATGTTGGCCCAGCTCAGGGGATATACCTGCAGCCCCATCCTTAGCCCCTCCTTCCTCACAGAGAGAATTATGACCTTGTCACCTGAAGATTTACATCCCTGATAAGCAGAAGGAGTCTCACTATCTGTTTAACGTATCATGTGAACTTAAAATGGCCCCACTGTGTGTGTAGAACTCACGTGATAGAGCATAAGGCCCAATTGTAGTGCACATGCATACAACTAAGTGAGAAAGTGATATTACTACTACTAATGTGATATGGTTAAAATATGTGATTAATACACGAGAAAAGAAAGATGTAGGATATGAGGTAACTATTAACAACTAAGGATGTAAGGTTTCATTAATATATAATCATCACATGTATTTTTAATTAAGCATTATAAAACAGTACAACTGAGTTAAAGGAAAGTAAGAATATGCCCATTTCAAGGTTGGACACCATATGCAATACATTTAAATACTGATTTATTATTATTAGTACTAGCATTAGTAGAAGTAGTCATATATGCTATGACTTGTTTTGTTTAAGAGCTGAATAATACAGCCTGTGTCAGCAGTATCATAATTTGTTCTTAGAGTATTCTGAACAATACAGAATACTATTTTGGTACAAAGTATGACAGATACCGTTGTGACAAAATCTTTCGTTTTGCTGGTTTACGTGTTTTAGTTATGTTCCATTCAAAACTAAATTTTAATTTATTTTCCAATAAAAGTTTTGAAACTTGTGAAATGCTCATGATTAGTATTTTTACTAAAATTTGTCACGCATGTAAATCCTTTACTGCCACTTGAAGTTAGATAATGCAACTTTCATCTTAATCATTTTTATAAAAAGAAAAAAGTAACAAAAACAAGAATAAACTTGTTTCTGGTTATGGGAAGTGTGGTTTGTGGCTCAACTGCAGGACAGGAGTGCAGCAGTGTGGGCAGAGAGCTGATCTGAAACACAGCTGGAGTGGCATATGGAGACAAACTGAGCAATCAGCTCTGAACATGCAAAAAACGTTAATAGAAAGTGAAACCCTGGACTCTGTGTGTGCCAGGATCCCACTAATATTTCTCAGGTTTTAGCGTAGCTTACCTGGTATTTAGATTTTTAAAAATGTATTTATTATTTTTAGTTTGATTGAAGTTTTTGTGCTGAATACAGAGGTGTGGATTCTCCATCAGCTGAATGCCCCCCCCCACACACACACACACACACACACACACACACACAATGACGACAACAAAGTTAAAAATAAATTTCATAGAAATCTGATGATGCATCGTCTAAAATCCGCCTTAAACTCCAGAATACCAGCAACTAACATCAAAATATTTCATGTATTTTTATTATTAGTTGTACTAGTAGGATGTGAAAAGACATTAGAATGAGTGTTTGAATATGAGGCTAAGACTAAAGGATTTAGAGGAATATTTAAATTTATTTTATAGAGCATTATTTTAAAGACCTGAAGTGACACTGCGGGCTGAAAACAACGAAAAGTGTACACTGAAGCCACTGTCTGCTGTGTTTGTAAAATTTTCTGTTTTTCATTTTTCTTTTATTTCCGGTGACCTCAGTACTCAGTGTTGGGGAGTAACGGAATACATGTACCGCAGCTACGTATTTAAAATACAAATTATAAGTAACTGTATTTGTCACAATCAGCAGGGCTGACTGTGTGTAGAGTGAAGGGTGGACCCAAATGCAGACGGAAACAAAATGTGAAACATGACTTGAATAACAGAAAACGAGTCGTTTATTGAGGCTGGCAAAATAACTGTAAACAAAAGGCAAAATGCAAGTCTAAGAATAAACTAAACTGGGTGAGCTAAATTAACTAAAAACCTACAAGAGGAACATGGACTTGACATGGGGAAACTTGACACAACTTCTTGGCTTGCAAACAAAGCAGACGATCTGACAATGACACACTGAAAACAGAGGACTTAAATACACAGGAGGTGATTAGGGGAAGTGGGAACACATGGAGGAACAGCTGACTGACATGAGCCTAATGACAGGACAGGACAGGGGAAGTGAAACTAAATACAATGGACAAAGAACACACGACTCCTTCAAAATAAAACAGGAAACACTGAAACTAGACATGACAACACAAGCTTAACAGACCTAACACGTGATGAACGATACAAGAACTCAAACATAGAAACCAAGGAAACAATAAATAATAACTGCCTTTCCTTAACTAAAGCTAAATAGGAATGACACAAACTAATCACAAATCTAAAATGAGACAAATACAAAATGAACTCAGAGCGCTGGGTCAGAGACCCAGCCTGTGACAGTATTCCGTTACAGTTACTGTTTAAAAGGGTGGTATTCAGTTACTTTGTTGAAATAAATGGATCACACGGAGGTCTTTTCCTGTATCATATGCTAGTCTATGCCCTCTCTATTTTTGGTAATTCCACACCGGTGGAAACCCAAACAAAACACCCATTAAGAGGCTCTAATGCCTGTATCTCAATCTCGTGGCCCATGTCACCTCTATTTGCAGCCCGCATAACAGGGCTGGACTGGGACAAAAAATCAGCCCGGGCATTTTGACTAGAGACCGGCCCACCAGGTATTATATGAAAAACCATAAAGCCTTTGAATGAAAACAAACATCGTTGTCACAATGATGTACACTGTCTTGTTGGTACATATGTATCAATCTAATAAACTTAAACCTACACCATCCTCCCTATTCTGGTATTCTAAACAGTACTTAGCCAAAACCCAAAGACTGCTTGGTTGAGTTAACTTCCTGAACTATCTACAACATATGATGGAAACCTGAAATTAAGACAGAGAAGACTGTCATTTATTAAAAATAATAAATGACAGATTTAGATATATTTTCATAAACCATTCATTTGCCACATCAATAAACAGCATGGCAGGGCAAAATATTTTTTCTAACATGGCAACCTTTAAAAAGTGAAAGGAGACAGAAAGACAGGTGAGAAAGAATAAAACTCAATTGACTTTTTGATGGCATTTTGCACAAAGTACTAGTACAGCATCTAGAAAATGTGGGAAAATACTGGCATCATATACAGTACTTTCTTCTGAAGAAATTATGTTGGGACTCTGAAAAAAAACTTACTATGTACAATAATGGATTTCTATAAATTTGACATCAGATGAAAACTTTGGTTGTAAGATTCGGATAATTATTTGTTAAAAGCTAGAAATTTTAAATGAGAATAAGAAAGAAAAGTATTTCTTTGTGCCCCCCTTTCCCAGTTAATGCCCTACCTGGCCCCCCTGGCAAAACTTTGCTAGACCCGCCCCTGCACAGTTACCAGCTGTCAGCTACTTAGAAAAGGATCCTGGTGTTATTTGTCTCTCAGAAACAGTTCATAGCTTTCCTTCAACCCATTCATGTCACCTAAAAGATAAACCTGTTTGTCCATCACCTGTTCAGCTCTGATGATTCAGTAAGGACATCTCCTGGTTTCATCTTCATGTTTCCCTCTCACCACATATACAAACCATATCATGACCAGCAGCTTTTACAGCTGTGGCTCCAACAAACATCAGCTGATACTAGAAATTAATATTAAATAAATTCTAACAACAGCTTATCAAGTTTAAAGGCGCTTCTGCTGTTTAACGCAACCTCCGCTAGTTTCCTCTTTCTGGCGCAAAGCGGGAGATAAACAAACAAGAGAGATGGGACTTGCGGCAGAAACGCCGATCAGCTGATCATTGATCAGTTTCATGATTGAAGTAGCAGCAGGAGAGGGAGGGGGGAGAATGAGAGAAGAAGAGGCAGCTGAATAACTGAATAACACAGAATAACTCCAGCTTTGTGTCTTTTTTTTATTGTAGCTGAAGTACAGGACAAATCGCGTTTATTTTCAGCTCAATACGAAACGCGTAATATTAACTCTGAATACGAGAGGATTCAGTTTTTTACAGGACGGTAGGCAACTCTACTAACTAACCATATGAATAAAATAAAGTTTACCAGTAACATCATAGCACCCACCCAACTGTATAGAAAGTCCGTCATGCTAGCTAGTACACAGTACGAGTTATTGTAACTGACTGTAAAAAGTTAGCACAACGAAAATAAACTACACCTAAACTTGGTTTATATCTGACCCAGATAGACTGCAGGTCATAACTCCCAACACATTCTCACTCCCAACTCATCAAATGTGTGACGCATGGTCAGGCTCCCTCTGCTTCACTTATCGACGCGCAGGGTCTCGACCCCTCGCGTCGAGAATTGACGTGCAGGGTCCTCTCATTGAATACTATAGAGCTCCCTAAACGTTGCTTATTGACGACAAGAGATTGCCATGGAAGAGCCTGTTGTCTGTATATTTATATATTTCCAAAATCTCATTGTAGTGACGTATACAGAACACAATAAATTATGTAATGTAAACAACTACCTGAGAAACAGCAGATACAGCAGATAAATTAATTATAGGCTATTACTTTTGTATCGTTTATTGCATTTATAGAGAGTTTGGAGAGGATCACTGTTGGATTTTGCACTTCGCTTTGTGTTTTGAGACTGTTTTGGGGCACTGTAAATAAACGCACTGTTTGCTTCGCATCCAGAGCTCTGCGACTGGGTCTGTATGGGTAATTTAGTCCTTTCAAACAAGCCAGAATTTTTTATCCTATTTTGAATTGTATTGTCATGACTCTGAACATCTAAAGCAGTGAAAATATCTGTGTTTGGTCAAATTTTATAGCTAGTTGAGTTCATTAGGTCCCTATCTGAAAGGAATGTTTCTCAGTTCAACTTTTTGTCTTTCTTTAACCTACTAAAATAGCTATCTTTTATTACTTTTTCAGGTCTACCTAAGAGTTTACTGTCTTTACATTTTCTGCAAACTATGGTTAAACTAGTTAAACTGGTGATATTACTTCTACATTCAAAAGGTCTTGTGCTACACAATTTGTAGTGGAAACCAAAACAGCACATCAATTTTAAATGCAGTTATCATGGTAAATGGCCTGCATTTGTATAGCGCTTTACTCAGTCCCTAAGGACCCCAAAGCGCTTTACACTACATTCAGTCATTCACCCATTTGCAATGGCAAGCTACATTATAGCCACAGCCACCCTGGGGCGCACTGACAGAGGCGAGGCTGCCGGACACTGGCGCCACCGGGCCCTCTGACCACCACCAGTAGGCAAACATGGGGTTAGTATCTTGCCCAAGGATATTTGGCATGCAGCCAGGAGGCAGCCTGGGATTGAACCACTGACCTTTTGATTAGTGGCTGACCTGCTCTGCCACCTGAGCTACAGCCACCCAAAGAATATCCAAATGCATATTTGCCAGTGTGTGGTTTGCGGTTCAGCTGCAGGGGAGGGGTAGAGGAGTGGGTTCAGGGGACAGTGCGAAGGAAGGCTGGCTGACACAGTTGATAGCCATTACTCTAGCCTAGCGTTCACTATTTCAGTAGCCACTGAAACGAGGAAATGACAGACAGGCAGGGAACACAGCTGACTCTAATCAGACAAGACTGGAAGGAAGCAAAACAGCAAACATGAACATAGAACCAAAAACACTAAACACAACACAAGGAACAGAAGGGAGGCACAGAGAACACCAAAACACTGGATATTAATAAACACAAAACATAAAAACACAGAGTCCACAGATTCCAGACCATGACAGTTTTCTCCTGGCAATCCTTCCAAACAAGCCAGAATTTTTTTTTATCCTATTTTGAACTGTATATATTATCATGAATCTGAAGATTTAACACAGAGCAAAAGAAGAGGAAAACTATCAAAACAGTCATGTTTGGTAATATAGATGGATTTGTTCAAATACGCAGGTCAGGGCACTACTAAGAATGAAAGTTAAAATGTCTGTGTTTAGTCAAATTTTATTGGTTGTTGAGCTCAAAATGTCCCTATCTAAGAGTTCATAGCCATTACTCTAGCCACACTTTCCCTATTTCAGTGGCTGCTGGGATTTGGAGAAGAGAGGAGTAGTGGAGGCAGCTGCAGGTGAGGAATGCTGGACTGCAGAAGGGGAGCTGAAAAGCTGCCCACATAAACACTCCAAGAAGTAAGCACGCTGCAAATAAAAAACACTTTTGTAAAGGACTGCCAAGCATCTGGTCATGTCCTGCTACAGTGGTGTTGGTATCCAAGCTCAGCATGATGATCTGCCTAGTGCAGTCAGTGGAGGCACTGGCTCACATGGTAGCAATGCACCAGGAGCAGGCAGCTGTGCATCACGAGGAGCTAGAGAAACTGCTGGACTAGTCCGAGATGGTCTATCTATCTATCTATTGTTGGGAAATCAGTTTTACCCCGGTTCTTTTCATTCCTCGGGCCTCCAGAGATGCACCGGACTCAGTAGTCATTTTCACAAAAACTTTATTCATCTTTACTCATCTTTATTTATCCTCATTTAAGCATGCATTCTTCTAGAAGGGAAGACTTGCCAGGCCGGTGTCCCTCTGCAAAATCTTCACTCCTTTATCTGTGAAACACAGTTTTGTAGAAGCGACCCCATCATAAAACCCCCACGGTGTGCTGCAAACTCTGTATCTGTGTCTATGTGAGTGCACGTGAGTGAGTGTGCGTGTGGATGTGTGTGTGTAACAGTTAAAGCACTATGTGCGTATATCTCTATGTACGTGCCTTCCTGAGGGTCATAAAAGTCCATCTCCCTTCCAAACCAAAGTTATTTAGTTACAAACTTTGAGACTCCCACCCAGGCATGCCCTAAGGAATTTCCACTCAACATTAATCTCTTTGTCTCACTTTCACAGTTCAAACTAGGGGAGGGTCTCCTAGAAATCTACTCCTAAATTCATGACACACTCAGGCCTTTATTACATCGAGGGCAGTGTCAGTGTCTCTACAATAATTCTACATTCGAACACATTTCTAAACTCTAAAATAGGCTACGCATATCTTCACTATCTATCTATCTATCTATATGGTACAAGTAATGGGCAAGAATTGCTGATATTGCTACTTTCTATTTCTTACATTTTGACAAACTGCAGACAAAGGTCCAGCTGCTGTATTAATAAGAAAGAGAGCTAACAGTGATAGAGAGATAAAGAAGACAAGACAGGAGAGGAAGAAGAGATGTTAGACAGGTAAGGACCATTTAGTGGTGTGTGATAAACCCAAAAGGGGTACCCAAAAAAGAAGCACAGAGAACCACAGTTCCAGATAATGTGTTGTTTACGAGATTAAAAGCTCATTAGACACAGGTTAAATGTGAGCATAAAAGTAATGAAGAGTAATGAGAAGGACTTTAGGAATAGTTGCAGGATTTTTATGTTATGTAAATTGCCCAAACACAGTGTTCATGCCAGATATGCGCTACCCGTTAAAGGGGGTGACAAACCAGGAGTAAACTTTTTAAAGAGCAATCGGGTTAACTCTATAGAGGGTGTTTGACTCAAGACTGACAAAAGTAATGTAAGACCTTTTACCAGGAAAACTAATTATATCGGTTTTTAGTTAAAAGTAGTTATTGAGGGAGTCAGTTAATTAGGTTGACTAATAGAAATACGGTGACCTTTCTGGGGAAAGGTCAAAAGGGGGAAACTGCTAAGAAATATTATATATATATATATTATATATATATATATATATATATATACATATATATTATATATATATATATATATACATACATATATATACATATATATATATTTAATGCTTATTGTCTGATTATATTGTTTTATGTATTTTAATATCAGAGGCCTTTAGAAACTGAGCTCAGAGGAGACAAGACTAGGTTAAGGGTGACAGGTTGCCCTGGCAACAGACCTCAGAAAGGGGAATTTATTGCAAGCTGCACAGGAAGTAAGACATAGAGAAATGAGGAACTGAGTAGAAGGAGTTAGTTTTTAATGAAACTGTGTGTGTCACATGTGATGTGTGTGACGTCTGAAGTACCAAAATAACACCATATGAGACACATGTTGAGCTTCGAATGTTAGAGATTCTGCAACTGGCTTTGGGCTGTGCAGGGGTCTCTCTTCCGGAAGATAATTAAATAAAGAATATATAAATGTTTTGACCACTCTGAGTCGGGTTTTCTCTGTTCTATCATCAAAGATCAAAGGGGATCAAAGAATCGGGTTTAATAAAAACAAACTGAGGTAGAATAACTGTGTTATTTAAAAGTTGCATATTAGTGCAGGATAAACAGGTTAGTTTGCTGCACTGTGATGGGTTTAAAGTAAAGAACAGCGTGTGATTGCTGCACAGTGTGCTCATGTTAGGTAACATAAAGGGCAGCAGAGACTAATATGATCATTAGCTGATCATGCTCAGATTAATTCACTGAATTCAAACTTCATATCATCTAGAAAAAAGAGAGCATGAAGAGTGCACTGTCATTTTGGATTAAATCAGCCAGGACAACTCATGAAACTTTTGCTGATCCGCCTGGACGTGACAAAAGAGCTGTCTTCTTGTAGTCGTTTTCTGACAGTCTCCACTGCCTCCGTGGTGGGTATGCAAGTGACGAGAGAAACTACATCAAAGGACACCATGGTTTCATCTGGATCCAGGTTTCTGGACCTTGTCGGTGAAGTCGGTGGAGTTCTTGATGTGGTGTGGGGTGTTCCCCACAAGAGGTGCAAGGATGGTAGCAAGGTGTTTTGCAATGTTATAAGTGGCTGAGTTTATGCTACTGACTATGGGTCTGAGTGGGACAGCTTCCTTGTGGATTTTAGGAAGTCTGTAAATGCAGGGTATGGCATCCCCGGGATAAAGACGGTGATAAGTAAGGTGGTCAATGATTTTTTTTTCCTTTTCACGGTCTTGAAGGCAAGCTATAACTTTCTTTTTGTAGCTGCTTGTGGGGTCTCGCTTTAAGGTTTCATAAGTATTGTTGTCACTGAGGAGAGTAGTGATCTTTGTATGGTAGTCTGTAGTGTTTAGGACCACGGTGCATCTTCCCTTATCAGCTGGTAAAACAGTGATGTTGTGGTCTTTGCTCAGGGAAGCGACGGCCTTCTTCTCCTGTATTGTGAGGTTGGACGGAGGGACTTTGGCACTGGAGAGGGTGGCTGAGACTTTCATAGTGATTTGCTCTGCTTCTGTCTGTGATAATTTATTAATCCGTATGGCAGATTCTGTGGCTGTGATGAGGTCCACTATGGGCAACTGTTGTGGAGAAGTGGCAAAATTGAGTCCTTTAGCTAAAACTCTCTTTTCAGGTTCAGTGAGATTCCGGTCTGAAAAGTTCTTCACTCATTTCTCCTGACTGTCTTCAGGTGTCTTTTCTCCTCTGAGTTGTGTGGGTTCAGAATGAGGAGTGTGTGTTTTTGAAAGCAAGGTCTGAAATTTCCTGCATTGTTTTTCTTTTCCTTTAGAGTGTTGGGCCCGCTGAGCCTTGTCCACAAACTTGTAAACCTCTTCTAAGATTGGAGACGGTAGAAGTGTTTCCAGTCCCTGCAGAGTCTGGCTGATGTTAATCTGGAGGGCATCTATATTGAAATGGACCTGTCTTATCCTTTCACTTAAAAGCTGATTTTGTGCTTTCTGTAGAATCAAGTCTGCTCTGTATCCTCTGACAGTGGATCCAAGGTGCAGGCTCTTAGGAACAACTCTGCTTTGTCTGCATCTTAGGTTGAAACTGAGGTGTTTCCTATAATCGGCTAGTTTCCTTGATTCCCTTTCATACTCCCGCACCAGTTGAAGGGTGTTCCTCCCAAAATGTACGGCAATATGTCTGTGAAGGTTCTCAGTCATCCAGGTCCTCGTGGTCAAAGGAGCTTGCAAAGAAAAGCATCTGGACTTCTTTGAGTTAGATCCAGTTTTAACTCAAAACTGGATCAATAATCCAGCTTTGAGTTCCCTCCCCAGACGCCTTAACGTCCACTCACATCCTGGGCCATCTGACCTCAGGAAATCGCATGATAAGGTGGGGCCAGGTTTCACAATGAGCTCACCCGAAACTCTGGCTGATTGGGACCCACACCCAGTTTCACACCTTGGCTCAGGTGATTAGAGGATCATCAGGGGGTCCTTTTGTCCGTCTTTGGGGGGATACGCACTGGGCTTAAATCTGGGACTCTGCCATTTGACCTTAGACCTTAGAATGAGAGGTGAAACATCTTCAAGTAACTTAAAGAAGTCCAGACGCTTTTCTTTGCAAGCTCCTTTGACCACCTCATGTGCTGTTCGTTCCTCCGTTCTCTACAATAAATCACCAGTCCTCACCTATCAGCGAGTCCTGCATTTGGGTTCTCTCTTCCTCATCTTCACACACAACAACCTGACATATGTTGTAGTTAAATGTTCAAGGTTTCCAGGATTTGCTCTAAATGAAGTTTCTCTGGATTGTGTCTTTCTGTTTGCGTATCTCAGCCACGTGCAAACTGATTTTTCCCTCTGTTCCTCTACTTTGGTTTTCCTGCCAGTCATTTTGACATTTACTTGCTAAGTATAAAGCAAAAGTTCTTCAGTGGCCATTTGAAAATTTGCATAGGTGTGTCTTTTCTCTAAGAATTTGTTTCTGCTTTACATTATTATGTTTTCCAGATCCATGTATCCCTTTGGTCTTTGCACTTTCTGTGTTCTAGTGACTGAAGCTCACTGTCAGCACCCTCCATCTCTACCCTCTTCCCTTCCCTCTTTCGTCTTTCTTCTGTGATTCTTCAAACTTCTTGCTTCCTGTTGTTGCGGATTCAAATATTGAGGATGGATACAAGAGGAAAACCAAAATAACAACACTGGTCCGGCCGAGTCAAGTCAAACGATGATTTAATGAACACACGCGTGGGAGATGGACACCATACAGCAGACAGCATCAGATCTCAAAATGGTGGAGCTTTGATCAAACTCTTATAGCCTCTAGTGGCCCCCACCTAATCATAAAAGCCTAAACATTCACATTCTTTCTCTCACACAGCGCCTAAGCTACAACCTTGGCTCCCTGTTTATCTGCTCCTGCTGAGATGGGGCAGAATGCTCTGTTCTCTTCTAGTCAGACAAATAAGGCGATGACTTTCTGTGAACAATATTTCTTATAACTCACAGTATAATGCATCATAAAACAATATCATTCATTCACAATAAATCAACAGTCTAATATAATGCAAATCAGTTTACCAAATGTAATAGTTATCACCTTCTTCTAATTCAGGAGCATAATGCAAACTAAAACTACATAATAATTCACAATCTTTAATTAGGGGTCTAACATGGCATAAAATATTATAATCCGACACTGTAATGAGCTGTTTTTTCTCCTTTTTTTCCAGACTCATCCTTCATATGCTTCGTTCTCTCCATGTAAATGCAAAAATACCTATTTTGGTGAAATTGTCAGAGAAAATAATCAATACCTTAATTAAAATTGTCTAATATGGTCTTAAGAATGATTATAGAAATTTAAAAAAGAAAAAAATATATTTTTGACAAGGTCAAAAGGGGGGACAAAAACCCTGACACAAATCTTTTTTTTGTCTTTTTTTTTTTTTTTTTACTATGCCTCCAGGATCAGAGGGCTTTTTTTGAACAAGTCTCAATCATGAGACTTGTTCATGATAAGTACACTGGAAATGTTACTCATGCTTAGTTACTGTAGTTAATGTAAATGCATACACAAACAAATAAAAATGCAGTATCAAAAAACAGGCATTATTTATAAGGAGGTCCAACAGCAGATAACACATGTAACACACTTTTTTTGTGATTTTTTGTCTTTTTTTTTTTTTTAAACATCTCCATGTTAGTCTTTCTACTGATTTTCTTTTTCTTTTTGGCAGGTGGACTCTTGTCTGCCTCCAGTTGCTCCACATTTTCCACCTGGTCAGTATTTTATCTTTCATCCACTCCACTAGCAGATGTTATCAACCTCTGTCCTTTATACTGCTGTTAAATTGGGATTGACTTTCCATGTCTGCATTTCCTTTTGCCATATTTAAAGTCGACTTATTTTAGTTTGTTCCTCCTCTGGCTCAAGGTGAGGTTTTGTTGTATGAGTCTTCGTCCTCAGTCAACTGTGTGGATACACATATAACACATAGTTAGTAAACACATCTAGACAAACTGTGCCTGAAATACTAGTTGTCATATATTTACCATTGCAGTAGTCATTATTTTCAATGTAAAGTTTGAAAAAATAAAATGAATAAATACAATAGCAGTATAAAAGCAGGTTACCACATAAAAAATATGGTTATTTTTACATCCCAGAAAACAAGGGGAAAGAATCATGAGAGTGATTTTGTGTTGCTTCTCTCATGCAGTCCTTTTTTGCAATGAGGAGAGTGCACAAAAAGCCCCTAGTGGAGAATGGAAACACTATCAATTGATCCCAGAAAAGGCTTACTAGCTGATTAGTAATGTACAGATTGCAGTTCTCTTAAATAAAATGACAACCATTAATGCAACATTAAAAATAACAATTTTTTAACAATTTAGTTACTGTCTCTACATTGTTTTTTTGTCAACTAATATGAATTAGTATTAACTATATACCTTTTTATTTTCAGTTGAGAACCTTTTTTTTATTGTCAACTCTTTTAGTATGGAATCAACCCATGAATGACAGCTGCATGGAGTCTATAAATACTGCCTAGGGCGTATAACAGTATCTTCCAATCTATCAAAGTTAGATGTGGCGTGTCATTAGTGTGACCCCATTAAACATAATATTTATTTACCAGGGTCAGACTAATTAATTTTAGTTTTACTCAAACTGTCAGAATATGTTAAATACTAAAAATATTGGCATTTTTTACATATTTGTTTAACAAATTTTAGAAAATTGAAATATCCCCATCTAATCAGTGTCACATTGGAATGAAAAGCCTGACATTCATAAATAATAGTGATGCAAAGATGTCAAAAACAAATCCTGACCTTCTGTGTCTTGAGTTTCTTCTGCATCATTTCCTATTTCTCCTTCTTCTGTGGACAGTTCTTGTTGTTCACTCTGATCTTCTGTTGTACTTTTTCCTGACTGATTTTTTTCCACTGAGGTGAGACCTTTGCCAGGCTTCTTTTGGTTTGTTGTACTGACTTCTGGATCTGAAGGCTGAGCACCGGCTTTTGAGTCGCTATCTTTCTCTGTGTTTTCCTTTGGGTTTTCTCCCTGACTTGTGTCTTTGTTAGCTGAATCTGCTGTTTCATTATTTGTAGTTTGTGTTTCATCTCCATTTGAATCCTTTTCCCCGTCCTCTGGAACACTTTTTGCATCACTTGATTTCCTCAACTGTTCTTCTTGTTGACCTCCTTCCATTGGACTCTGATCTGTTGTTTGAGTATTTCCTGACTGTTTTTCCTCAGTATTAAGCTGTGTTTTACTGCCTGACTGCTCTTGGTTTGTTGTAATGCCTTCTGGATCTGAAGGCTGAGCACCGGCTTTTGAGTCGCTATCTTTCTCCCTGTCATCCTTTGGCTCTTTTCCCTCTGATGGATCATTTTGACTTGTGTCTTTGTTATTTGAATCTGCTGTTTTATTATTTGTAGTTTGTGTTTCATCTCCATTTCCATCCTTCACGTGTTTTTCTGAATCCCTTTTTGTTTCTTTTCCTTCTCTGGGCTGTTCTTGTTGTTGATGATCAACACCTGTTAAAATCTGATCTGTTGTTGGATTATTTCCTGGCTGCTTTTCCTGAGTATTACTAACTGACTGGTCTTGGTTTGTTTCATTTGCTCCAGAATGTGAAGGCAGGGTTTTGTTTTCATCAGGTAGATCTTGTGTTTCATATCTATTCTCATGTTTGTTATTAATTGCTGGATTGATGATTTTCCCTCCTGTTTCTTCTTCTTGACCTTCACTCATTACAGTTGTTTTTTCTAACTGGCTTTCCTCAGAATCAGGCTTCTTTGCGGGTGTTTCTAATGCGTTTGCAGCAACATCACTACCAATCTGATTTTGGTTTGTCCCACTTTCTTGTGATGTGGGAGGATTTTTCTCACCATTTATATATATATTCACACAACTATTGCTGTGTTGGCATTTCATTTCTTTGCCCTCAGAATGAGTACTTTGTTTCCCTTCTTCTGCACTTGCACTCTGAGGTGCTGTTTCATCATTTATAGTTTGTGTTTTATTTTTGTTTTCATCAGTGCTGGTATCATTCTTTGCTTCTTGTCCTTGTTTAGGCTGATGTTCTTGTCCACTGTCATCCATCAGACTCTGATTTGGGATTTCATCCTTTCTGCTCTTGGTGTTATTCTCAAATTGCTCAGGTTGTGCTTGTCTCCCATTACCTGATTGGGCCTCATCATTTCTGTATAGATCATTTGCTGTCTCTCTTCCTGGTTGGTTATTATTTTGTTGTTTGCCACTTTTTGTTGTCTGAGGAATATTTTTGTTGGCAATATACTCCTTTTCCACCTCATTTTGACATGAAGATTCAGGTTCTGTACTGACATGTGCAGTGTCATTCACTTCAAACTTATCTTGCTTTGTCAGAGGTTCCTTTTCTGATTCTATAACTGGCGGGTATGATTTACCCATGCTTCCACTCTGTGATTCTCCATCATTAGAGCACTTTTTGGTCTCTGTGTGTAAGTACAGATGATAAAAGTTACAATTTTAAATACCTTATAAGAATTTATAGTATTATTAAAATAATAATAATAATAATAATAATAATAATAATAATATGTTTCTGACCAATTTGAAACTAACTTAAAATGTCTTCTAATATTAACAACATTTTAAAAAGTAAATAAAATATTTAAAATATTCATTTTAACAGTGAATTAAAAAAAAACTTTACAGGCATAAGTCAGATGAATATATAATGCAAACATACACACATCACATAATAACAGTAACATAACATGTGCATAATGATATGTTACTGGTATGATGTTTGTATTGGTTGGATTCAATTTTAAATAAATCTGCAACATACACCAGCATATGTAATGGATTTAACAGCTGCAGCTAGACTTAGACATGAACCATTGTTTGGAACACCAACATCAAACCTTTAATATTTTCAACACTGGTGGGAAACCAGTGATGCATTTTACCACAAAATGATGGTTTTCATAGACAAAAATAAATTGCTATGAACTTTGTTGTTTTTATCTGACAAGATAGGAAACAGTATATTGACAATATTATCTTAATCTTCTGCCATCAGTAGTGTTGAACTGTGGACTTTAGTTGTGATATATAAACATCATTGCCATAAGCATCGATACTGTCGTTATAGACCTAAACTTCAAGTAATTGTATAAAATGATGAAATTTGAACAGGAATATAACTTCCACTAAACAAAGAAAATTCATTATCGGTATCCATCAGTACATTGAGACCGGGACAACAGCATCAGTCAAAGGCCTTTAAAATAGATCAGAGTCTCACCCATATTGTATTTTCTCCACTTCCAAACAAGAAAAGCAACAAAAATAATAAACACTACTCCAGCAATCAAACCAGCAATGGTAGATCTAGCTGATAAAGCATCTGAAATGATAAAGTACATAAGATATGACAATTATTAATAAACAGACATAGGCTTTGTCAAGTTTGCTAGGTTGGAGCCTAAATATGGATCACATCATTAATAAAAAAAAAAACTTAACCTGGAACATGGATCTTGGCTTCTCTGTACTGGTTGTTTTGTTGGATTCTACAGGTGATATTGTTGCTGTGTCCTTTTTCCAGAGTCAGTCTGCTGCTGAGGACATAGAGGTCATCAGGACCTCTCAACATCTCTTTAGACCCAGCAGAGATGATCTTTCCCTTGTTCTCCAGCCAAAACACCTCCGGCTCTGGATACCAGCCTTTGGATTTACATTCTAGCACTCCAGGGCTGACCTCTGTTATTTCAATATCAGCTTCTAAAAACACATAAAACTGTGACATAAAATATAAACAGTAATCTAATTTTTAACTGTAGCAGCATATAGAGTTTGTCCACTTACCGACAACAAGTTCAACACTAAAATTTGCATTCAGTCCTGGAATGAAGCACCTGTATGTTCCTTCATCTGACAGTCTCACTTTGGTAATTTTCAGTGATACATCTCCTGTTTTCAGTTTCTCAGTGGACACTGACGTTCTGTTCTTGTAGGATGGGTTTTGGCCAACCAGATGATCTTCACCTGACCGCCACACGTGGACAAATCTGGGATTCAGGTCAGATCTTGACCACTCTACCATCTCATCCACGACATCCATAGGATGATCCAATTTGCATGGTAGGACGATGTCTTGAGTCTGACCAATTACTGCCAACATTCGATACTGATTGTTTGTCAGAGATTCACCTGTGAAGCAAATGTGTTTCATTCTTTTCTGTTTCTTCAATAACTTGAAGTCGGTTCAAAGAATAATTTTCTATATGACTTTACTAGTTTCTCACATTGTTGTAGAACTATTTGGCTCAGTGGGATTTGGTGGGATTTGACGCACAGGTGTTATAATGTCCAACCACAGAATTTTAGTCAGGATAAAGTCAGACCTTATCCTGACTAAAATTCAGTGGTTGGACATTATAACACTGACTGACCTAATTTATGCTAATGTCAGGTCATGTGGCTGCAAAACAAGCCCAAATCAACGCTCCACATTAGCTCTCCAAATCTCTGCTTTTGCAGAGTTAGTCATGCTTGTTGATGAATTAATTAAGTACATTTTATTAGCAGTGCCTGGGAGATAGTTGTTGTCTTAATTGTACTCTTAAGTGTATCTCCGCATTTTGGCATAGCTATTGTTGAATAAATAATAACAGTAGAAGATATTATGTTTTGACATTTTTTTGAGTTTGTTTTTACCTAATTTGTTAACATATGTAAATACTTAGAATTGAATGTGGGTGTAATATCTTTTTATCATGAAACGTGGATGAGTTGAAGAATAAAAATCTTTTCTGTCTGTATTATGGATGTTTAATCAGTTACTCGACCTGTCAAGAAAGCTGAGCTACAAGATGACAACTCTTCTGTAATGAGTGTCTTTACAAACTCAGCCTTAATGATGTTGTTGCCTAAGTCTAACTAAACAGTGAATGAAAACAAAACAAAACTTCCACAAAAACGCAACTTAAGTATGAATGTAATACAGAAGAAAGTGTGAAACTCATGTTTATCTGTCCTTCATATGAGTGACAACATAACTCCAATTCTGCTACCATCCATACTGTATAACACGAACCTGTTCACTATTTAAGACAGTAAAAATTCACTTAATTTAAAGTGAATAAAATAATTAAAATGTGTGGAATAATTATTAATGACGAATTACATAATAATATTCACAGCTGGATGAGAGAGAATAAAAGAAACAAAAACTACTACTTGTCTCACATTTGGGGATATCCGGCCGTTAAGTCTGCTGTCATTAGCCGTGTCTGGGCCTAAACTCCGCTGCAGGTCCATATATCAAACGATCACTATGGCATTACTGAGAGTTGAAAAACTGTAAAGTCTTTCATCTTTAATAAAATGATCAGCGTTCTGCTCTACCAGGTGTAACAATTGAGTTTAACATCCAGGCATCCATGAAAACGGAATTTATGATATTTAACGGAGTTAGAAGTTAGCAGGAAGTTAGCTCGCTAGCTTCTATCTAACTACAATATAGCATGTCCTGACTGCGGGGTTTTGGAAACAAATTAAAACGTACAGCTCTGTTATCACTTCCAACTTAAATGAAGACAGAAAACTAAACAGCAGTGACGTTTGTAGGGTTACTGAAGTTTGGCTAGCTGGTATATAATGATGTGCTACGGGACCGCTAGCGACACAGCTATGTTAGCATAATATAAACAAGCTAACTTTTTTTCCACTTGATAAAAGTTAACGTGAGTGTTCTCGGTGGTCAGGAACAAATGTAATCGCATGGCAGGATGCTGTAAAAGGACCAAACTTCAGCCAGGAGAACAACTGACATAATCCATCCACAATACAAGGTTAGTCATTCATATACTGCTGCATGGGCTGGGCTGTAGTTACATCCTAAGGTTTTAAAAACAGCTTAAATAAATGATTAGTGGTAATAAAAGCCGAGGGAGGTCAACAGTGATCACTGACTGTTTTAGGAGCTTTTTGAGATTAAATAGAAGAAAATACATAACATTAAACATGTTAACAACACAAAAGCCATATTAAACGCAGACTACTTTAGGCCCAGAAGTAGGATTCATCATGTCATCACTTAATGACTGGATTGGAAAATGTAACGATGGTAAACTATTAGGAAGATTTGGAAAAGTAATAAATGGCCGTCAAAGGAGCTTGCAAAGAAAAGCGTCTGGACTTCTTTAAGTTACTTGAAGACGTTTCACCTCTCATCCGAGAAGCTTCTTCAGTTCTAAGGTCAAATGGTGGGGAGTCCCAGATACAAACCTAGTGGGAGTGTCCCCCCACAGAGGGACAAAAGGACCTCCTGATGATCCTCTAATCGCCTGAGCCAAGGTGTGGAACTGGGTGTGGGTCCCAATCAGCCAGAGTTTCGGGTGAGTTTATTGTGAAACTTGGCCCCACCTTATCATGCGAATTCCTGAGGTCAGATGGCCCAGGATGTGAGTGGGCGTTAAGGCGTCTGGGAAGGGATCTCAAAACTGGATTATAGATGGCAGAGAGTTGGTGTTGTAAACCACCGCCTCTGTTCAAAGATGGTCGCTCACAGTGGACATAGATGGCTTCTTTCACTCCTCTTTCAAACCATCTGTCCTCTCTGTCCAAAATGTGAACATTGGCATCCTCGAAAGAGTGTCCTTTATCCTTAAGATGCAGATGGACAGACTTAACAATGTGGTGTATGCTGTACAGTGCAGCGAGGAATGCCCAGACCTCTACATTGGAGAGACCAAACAGCCACTTCACAAGCGCATGGCACAACATAGAAGAGCCACTTCCACAGGACAAGATTCAGCTGTCCATCTGCATCTTAAGGATAAAGGACACTCTTTCGAGGATGCCAATGTTCACATTTTGGACAGAGAGGACGGATGGTTTGAAAGAGGAGTGAAAGAAGCCATCTATGTCCACTGTAAGCGACCATCTTTGAACAGAGGCGGTGGTTTACGACATCAACTGTCTGCCATCTATAATCCAGTTTTGAGATCCCTTCCCAGACGCCTTAACGCCCACTCACACCCTGGGCCATCTGACCTCAGGAATTCGCATGATAAGGTGGGGCCAGGTTCCACAATGAACTCACCCGAAACTCTGGCTGATTGGGACCCACACCCAGTTTCACACCTTGGCTCATGCGATTAGAGGATCATCAGGGGGTCCTTTTGTCCCTCTGTGGGGGGATACTCCCACTAGGTTTATATCTGGGACTCTCCACCATTTGACCTTAGAACTGAAGAAGCTTCTCGGATGAGAGGTGAAACGTCTTCAAGTAACTTAAAGAAGTCCAGACGCTTTTCTTTGCAAGCTCCTTTGACTACGATGACCTGGATGACTGAGAACCATCACAGACATAATAAATGGCCGTTATTTTATTAGGTTACACACGTGAAAAACTCCCCAAAAAACAACTTAGTCATAAACTTGGACACTTCTCTCTTATACAGGACCTTTTTAACCTTAACATGTTATAGAATATGACTAATCTAAAGGGACACTTTCACTTTCATTCTTAGTAGTGTACTGACCTGTTTATTTGAACAATGGCGCCGCCAACTATTGTTAAACTGTAACCGTTGAATTATTTCAACATTTGAAAGACCTTGAGCTAAAATACATTTTGTGATGTTCTTAGCACATCTGGTTGCAATTTCAAATGCAGTGTTGTCATTCAAAGAGAATCCAAACACATAATTTAAACATAAAATAAATTTTAATTACCTGCATTGATCTGTGTCAGTTGAAGAATGATAACAGAGTGGAAAAACACTGTAGTCCATACACTGAGTCGAGATTTAGAGGATCGTCTGTCCTTGTGTTGAGGCATTGTGTGCTGCAAAAAAATTCAAATACAGTACAGTTGTAAGACATTGTCTTTTACACTGGAAATGAAATTATGGTGAGAAAAGTTGAGGATATCTTACTGTTGGCTTACTTTTCAATCAGCAAGTTCAAAGTCAAGTCCTTAAATCAAATAACCTGTCCTGCACCTGCTCGATCTGTCTTATCTCTCAGTCTATTAAAATCTACTCTGTGCAAAAACAAACCACACCTGTTGTCTGATATAAAATGTTGTTCAGGGACTGACTTCAGGCATGTACACTGTTCTGAACTAGATACATAGTGTCACATATGAGTTAAGAATACATTACTCATTAATGATCAAGTTTACACTAAAGATAAATCTTACTGTACTGTAGTTATTCCTTGTTTTTAGCTCCTTCTATAATGGGTTACATATAAATAAAAGGCTGTACTTTGACCCAGTTGCCAGGTAACTGATTACCGCGATTATAAAGCACCTGTGAGGCAGTGATATGAGCTGAAAGTGAATTGTTGTGTCGAGAGACACTACACAAAAAATAATAATGCAATCAAATCAACATTGTTTAGATTTTTGTACACAAAGGTGTCGAAATGATGCAAAATGCAGTCCTGAGGAGGGCATGAGGGTTTTAACAGTGGAGTAAACAGTAGTCACACCCCTGTGGTTCACTCACAACAGTAACATTCCTGACATTGTACTAATGCCTGACTATCACACTCACCACAACTCATCAAAGTGATATGTTATTGTCAGGATAACCGGTTTTGTTTTTGTTTTTTCAGCATGAACCAGGAGTCTAGTGCTGCTACAATATTTTCCTTTGAAAGTAAAAAAGTAAGCTCTCTAGCTTTGATTGACAGAGTGCAGAACAAACCTGATGACTCCAAAGCTTAAAATCAACCAAACACCTCCAAACATTCAGGACTTTTTCTGAGGAGGAAACTGTCTCTGCCCCCAAACAGCTGAAAAGTCGTGTTAACTGATGATTGTCACAATTCAACACAGACAGGTGCAAACTCAGTTTAATTCAACAAATGTGCTTAATCTTCAGTCGTTTCCGACAGCTGAGCTTCTGAGTTTGTATCAAGCAGTCATTTTCAAAGAAGAAACTGAAACAATTCATGTGAGTTGACTCCACCCACTCAGTAAACAGCAGACCAATCAGCAGCAGTCTGTGGGTATGTGGCTGTCTTTACAGAAAGAAAATCTGAGAAACCTGCTGCTGCAGTCAGCTCTGTGTTTTATCTCTATTTGGCAAATACATTAAAGAAAAGCACAAAGGCTCAGCCAAGGCTGGAGGTGACCCATTAAACACTCACCAGGAACACATAAGCTTAGACTATGACCTTTTATTTTGAAATTAACCTGCTCTCACACTTTTAACAACTGGCAATCATTTGTCATCTTATATGTGCTCACAGTTTGACAGAGAAAAAACAGTCTGACTTTATTCAGAGTTTCTTCAGTAACATGTAGAAAAAAAATCCCTTTATTTTTTTTTACCACATTTTTAGCGTTTTGTTATAAAGTTCTTATTTCTTTGTTCTCTGACTCAAAAACAAACCCAAAACAAAAACAAACAAATAAACACAAAGACTTACCACAGCTAAAGACCCCAGACTCCGACACAGTGATCCAAACTGTTACTGTCAAAGTGAAACAAGTCGCTGGAAGCTGAAACAGTTTGCCCCCAGTTTAACATATTCACTGTTCTATATTTATTATTGTGACGCTCTTGCAACAGTCTTCATTAAACTTACTCAATAAAGTCTGCTCAACACAAGAAGTAAAGTGGCCTGAACAGGAAGAGGTAGACCTCAGCTGTGTATTTAGATTTAATGTTGCTTGATACTCTCAGTGAGAAAGAAGAATGGAGGTCATAGCACTCTGTAGTAGACTCTGTGAGTACAGCATTTGCCTCATGCCATTTACTTACATATAAAATCTTTTTTTATATATTTTATTCAGTAGTCTGTTCCTGTTCTACCCCAACATGTTTTATTTTACAGAAAGTATTAGTTGTCTTAATACATTTAATCTGTTGGGTAGTTATGCAAATAATTTAAATGTAATGTTTACTTTTTAGCACTCGTATATTTGCACAAGTAATGAACTGTTATATGTTGATATCAGTATAATGGAGATGTAAATGTTGATCTCTTGCACAAAAAGATGAGTAAACATGCCTTCATACTGACTGTAGCTCAAATCTGATTTAACTTATACATGTTGGTGTGAAAACAAACTGTTTCTGCAGGGTTGTTGCTGCTGATTGCAGATGTGCAGAAAAGTTATTCTAAGATCTCTTGTAAGTAGTATTTGTCCTTTATATTCTTATCATGTTTTCCAACCCCTCTGTCTAAATCCTTGTTTTCCACCACTCACCATGAATTAGCATGGGAATTACTTCTTGAATCTCTGGGAACTCAGTCGTTGTTTTATTGCATTGTTCTTCTTTCTCAGATTCACCTTTTTCTATCATTCCATCCAGACTGCAGCTCTTTGAATATGAGTCAGTCTCTTTTACCTGTGAAGGGTTTAACATTTCAGCAGGATGGAAAGTGAGGAACACTCAGCAAATCTTTTCAAAATGTTCCAATAGCACTGTGATGAAGACTTGTGGGATCAAATATGCTCTTGCTTCAGATAGTGGAAAATACTGGTGTGAGAGTGGAGCAGAGAGAAGCAACGCTGTCAGTATCACTGTTTCAGGTATGTTATTATCAGAATTAAAATCTGAAACGTGAAGGTTATAATGACTAAACCATTGTACATTTGTAACATTTCTAAATTTCTTTGCATTTTCAGCTGGTGCTGTGATACTGGAGAGTCCTGTCCATCCGGTGATGGAGGGAGATGCTGTTATTCTGCACTGTAGAAAGAAGGCAGACAAACAAGACTCAAATTTCACAGCTGATTTCTACAAAGATAGCTTCCTCATGGGTACCAGCTATGATGGAAAGTTAGAAATCCAAAATGTGTCAAAGTCTCATGAAGGATTTTATAAATGCAAAATACAGGGAGTTGGAGAATCACCAGAGAGCTGTCTGGCTATCAGAAAGAAATACAATGCAGAGGATGGTATGTAACATTTTTGTTGTTTTTTTGTTATAGTAATCCTGAGTCAGTAAATTCCAGCAATACTGACCAGCATAGACTTAAATTTAATAAAAAAGCCAGATAGTTGTTAAAAATTTAAAGTTAAGACAGCTTAAAGGGCTTATTTGGCAGATGTGAATGTTTCAGCAGTGCTGCCTGAACTTTGGAATTGAAACTAATTGCATATATCAATTATTAATGCACACCCTTGCCTGGCAGGCAGAGCAGGACTTTATTTTGACCGAGACACCATGCTGCCAACCACATGCAAAGACAAGTCTTGAAAGGAAGTGGGGCAGAAATTCCATATAAAGACACCAAGTTTAGTGGTACAGGCCAGGTACATAGAGAGTTGAGGGAGCCTGATTTAAATGCAAGCATGTCAGAGAAATTTAAGAAACTAGCAAAAACATAAAATGAGGAGCATCTGGCTGCAAAGCTGAGTGCACTGAGTTGAATAAAGTAATACCTGTTTTTTTTTTTTCTCCAGCCATTTTTCATTATTGAGGACAAAAGGCTTATTATTATTTCCTTATTGTGTAGAAAAAACAGTTATGTAACTCCTTTACCCCGACAGAAAGGGGAGTTTCACTGGTGTGGCCCAGTTAAGTAAAAAGTGGGGTATATGTGGAGCGCAAAGTAAAATGAGTTTGAAACCCTGAATGTATAACCTTAAAATCAATATTTGGCAGTAGAGTTTCTCTGTTTGAAAGGATTATATATATATATAACACCCAGCACGCCCCTGCGGGCGGTTTATCCTTCAAGCTCGGGTCCTCTACCAGAGGCCTGGGAGCTTGAGGGTCCTGCGCAGTATCTTAGCTGTTCCCAGGACTGCGCTCCTCTGGACAGAGATCTCCGATGTTATTCCCGGGATCTGCTGGAGCCACTCGCCTAGCTTGGGAGTCACCGCACCTAGTGCTCCGATTACCACGTGGACCACCGATACCTTCACCCTCCACATCCTCTCGAGCTCTTCTCTGAGCCGTTGGTATTTCTCCAGCTTCTCGTGTTCCTTCTTCCTGATATTGCTGTCATTCGGAACCGCTATATTGATCACTACGGCCGTCTTCTTCTGTTTGTCTACTACCACTATGTCCGGTTGGTTAGCCACCACCATTTTGTCCGTCTGTATCTGGAAGTCCCACAGGATCTTAGCTCGGTCATTCTCCACCACCCTTGGGGGCATTTCCCATTTTGACCTCGGGACTTCCAGGTTATACTCGGCACAGATGTTCCTGTACACTATGCCGGCCACTTGGTTATGGCGTTCCATGTATGCCTTGCCTGCTAGCATCTTGCACCCTGCTGTTATGTCCTGGATTGTCTCTGGGGCATCTTTACACAGCCTGCACCTGGGGTCTTGCCTGGTGTGATAGACCCCAGCCTCTATGGATCTTGTACTCAGAGCTTGTTCTTGTGCTGCCATGATTAGTGCCTCTGTGCTATCTTTCAGTCCAGCCACTGGTTGGATTTCTGGATATCAGCCACCTCCTCTATCTGCCGGTGGTACATACCGTGCAGGGGCCTGTCCCTCCATGATGGTTCCTCGTCTCCCTCCTCTTTCTTGGGTTTCTGCTGCCTGAGGTATTCACTGAGCACGCTGTCAGTTGGGGCCATCTTCGTGATGTATTCTTGGATGTTCGTTGTCTCATCCTGGACTGTGGTGCTGACACTCACCAGTCCCCGACCCCCTTCCTTCCGCTTAGCGTACAGCCTCAGGGTGCTGGACTTGGGGTGAAACCCTCCATGCATGGTAAGGAGCTTTCTTGTCTTTATGTCAGTGGCTTCTATCTCCTCCTTTGGCCAGCCTATTACCCCAGCAGGGTACCTGATCACAGGCAGGGCGTACGTGTTGATGGCCCGGATCTTGTTCTTACCGTTCAACTGACTCCTCAGGACTTGCCTGACCCTCTGCAGGTACTTGGTGGTTGCAGCTTTCCTAGCGGCCTCTTCATGGTTCCCATTCGCCTGCGGGATCCCCAGGTACTTGTAACTGTCCTCTATGTCTGCAATGTTGCCTTCTGGTAGTTCAATCCCCTCAGTTCTGACTACCTTCCCTCTCTTTGTTACCATCTGACTACACTTCTCCAGCCCGAACGACATTCCAATGTCATTGCTGTATAGCCTGGTAGTGTGGATCAGTGAATCGATGTCTCGTTCACTCTTGGCATACAGCTTGATGTCATCCATGTACAGGAGGTGGCTGACAACTGCTCCGTTCCGTAGTCGGTATCCGTAGCCGGTATCCGTAGCCAGTCTTGTTAATGATCTCACTGAGGGGGTTAAGGCCCATGCAGAACAGCAGTGGGGACAGAGCATCTCCTTGGTAGATCCCGCACTTGATGGTGACTTGTGCTATGGGCTTGGAGTTGGCCTCTAGTGTTGTACGCCACATCCCCATTGAGTTCCTGATGAAGGCTCTTAGGGTCCCATTGATCTTGTACAATTCTAGGCATTCCAGTATCCAGCTGTGGGGCATTGAGTCATAGGCCTTCTTGTAATCAATCCAGGCAGTGCACAGGTTGGTTAGTCTGGTCTTGCAGTCTCGGCTGACTGTTCTGTCTACCAGTAGCTGGTGTTTTGCGCCTCTGGTATTCTTGCCAATTCCTTTCTGTGTCCCGCTCATGTATTGACCCATGTGCCTGTTCATCTTAGCCGATATGATGCCTGACAGGAGCTTCCATGTAGTACTGAGGCAGGTTATTGGTCGGTAGTTGGAGGGGACTGGTCCCTTCTTGGGGTCCTTGGGGATCAGGACCGTCCGACCTTCGGTTAGCCATTCCGGGTGTCTCTCATCAACTATCAGCTGGTTCATATATATCCTGCACTCCAGACGCTCGTGGAGTGCAGGATATATATATATATATATTATAGTATTGATGAGAAAATGTGCACTGAACAATCACAGTCATTGTGGATGTGTTGACACAATATGTAGCCACATTTCTAAAGAACTGTCAAGTTTTGTAGTAAGTTACAGTTTAGGATTTCAGAAGGGTTTGTGGTTATGGCATACCTATGATGTTGTTCTAACAGACACATATTCATTATTTTGCTGTAACGAAACAAATTTCCCACCTGTGGGACTAATAAAGGTAATCTTATCTTATATATTATAATACAGTTATGTGGGTTCAAATTATTTTTTGTCAGTTGAAGGCGGAGCTGTGACCCTTAAGAATTCTGCTGATTCAGCGACTGAAGGTAAAGCTTTTAGGCTTTACTATCTTTATTAACTTTAGGCTATACTTTCTTTATTAACTTCATATCTGATATATTCTTTATAGGCAAGTTGGTCAATGCATGCATGTTGCAATGCATGAAAATACAGGAGGCCTCACATTTACATCTACAATGTTTTTTTCATATTTATCATCAAAGTTCCAATCCAATCCAACTTTATTTATATAGCACAAACAACACAGTTGACCAAAGTGTTTTCCAATAATAAAACCATACATTAAGCAGACAAAGAAAAACATAAAGAACAATAAAAGGCAATTTGACTTGCCACAGAGAAGAAAGACTAGTGTTGATGAACAGGACTTTTTTCCACCTCCACGATTGGATCAGTCACTGCAAAGTGCTCAGATCCTGTGATTGCAATACAAGCCCATAATTGCACCCCTCTATCTCAGTGCATGACAGCTGTTAAATGTGTTTGTTTTTGCCAACTCCAGTGTTGTGCATTATTGCAAGATACTTTCACTTTGGTCTTTCCACATGTTTTCTGGATTCCTTAGGTGCAATTTTACACAGCTAATCTATACTGCCATATACTTTTTAGACCGAAGAGGCTTTCTTCTGGCAACCCTTTCAAACAAGCCATAATTTTTCTAATTGCATTCTCGTGATCTTTAAGATTTAACATGCTAACTGAGGCCTGTAGTCTTTGAGATGTAGTTATTGGAATTTCTCTGACCATTACAAGGTCTGACCTTGGGGTGAATTTGCTCAGATGTTCACTCACAGGAAGATAATGGCATTGTATTAATATACATCTGAATGCTCTAGATTAACACACAATCAAAACTCCTTTTATAGAGTTGGCTACAGAGATCAACTAATCAAGGGAATTATCACCTGTCTGCTACTTACCTTATAATTCCTATGAAAGCAGTGACTGCGTACTTAGTTTTTCACAGGATTGCATAGTCTTCTCAATTGTTTTCTTTTTCCTTTGTAATATATGTATAGTTTATTGTAACAGTATTGTAAACATTAGTCAAATAGTTTGCTTTCCTGTTCTTGTCCAGTTTTCTAGCAGATCTATAATAACTTAAACCCCATCTGTAAAGAACGTCTTTGTTTCTGCATTTCCAGTATTAGCTGTATTTCCACTATCTCATGAAGAAATTCCTTCATCACACGTTTACTACACCCTGCTGTGGGTTGTTCTCACTGCTGTGTTGGCGCTGCAGTTTCTGGTGTTGGGACTTCTTTACTGGAAGATGAAGCTAGGTATAAAATGTTATGATTTATTTTTTAAACATATATGTAAAATACACAACATGTTGATAATGAAAATTCTCTTTAATGTTTTAGTGTTATTAAAGATCAAAATGAATGATCAAAACAAAGGGCAGTGTGGTGTTGCCCAGAATCTGAAGAGAGGTAGGGTCTGAGCCACTTTTTTTCCTCTTACTATTTTCATTATACATGTATACAGATACAAACATACACACATACATATATATTTAAAATCAATGGAAGTATGTGATGTAATGTTGGTATAAGCCAGTGGTATACATGTATACAGATACAAACATACACACATACATATATATTTAAAATCAATGGAAGTATGTGATGTAATGTTGGTATAAGCCAGTGGTTCCCAAAGTGTGGGGCACACCCCCTGGAGCACATTCTGGGCTGTCCAAATCACTGACAAACAGTATCCGACATTCTTGATTTTTATTTCAAACACTTCTTATAATGAAATTTTAGCAATGTTAGCTCTTTATACAGTAAAGGTACAGTGGGATACAGATAATATCAGGCAGAAACCGGATGCAATTTGTTCCCCTGCTTCAAGTCACTCAAGATTTTCTTGTAAAACAAGGGAGGCCTAGCAAAAAATCTTTGGGAAACAATGGTATAAGACATTATAGAAATATGCGAAAATGTACATGGAGCTTTCTTACATATTGAAAATCAAGTGGGGGGGAATTGGGAAATTTAAATATATTAAAACACTTAAAAAGTCCTTTTACCTTACCAAGGCACTATCTGTAATGACACAGAGAGCCTCCTTGCATGTCTTCATCCTTAAGAACACTTTACCTCCCTACCACACATCATTTACCAGCTTATCCATGAGGGCCCCGGATTACCAAAACTTAGCAGTTGTCAAAAACTATTGTTGGATTGTTGAGATTCAGTTTTAATTTTCTCTTCTATGCACACCTACATATCATATCACACATGACATAACATCACTGTAATATGGTCAGTAATTGCGTTGAGTGAGATAATTTGTAAATAAGAAGTAGTTGTTACAAGAAATGCTTTATAGCTGTTCTGCGTGTTCACATCATCTCTGGCATTTTCTTTTAGACACTGAAACTGCCGCTGATAATTTGAGCCTCGAGACAAACAAAGTCACAAACCCACAGACACAAAAAGGTAAGATGAGCTCTGTGAACGTGTTAGCCTGCAGTCTGAGGCTGCTGCTTGCGATATTTATACCTAAATAGAAATTTGCTGTTAAACCAAAATTGACATGTGGTAACAGCTAGATGATAAGTTAACTCTTAAAATGCTACTCTAGAATATATAATGTGTATATGCTACAATATATGTTCTGTTAGTTTCTTTTCCAGATAAAGATGAACCCTCGTTTCACACATTACACTCTACTTTCATTGACAACAATACTCTGCAGCCTATATATGGTGACTATTCATATTTTAATTCTTTACTACATTATACTGTATGAAGTATTTTACACACATTTTCTCACACAAGTTTGAAACATAAATTATGTGACTGTTATTAGGTGACTGTTATGAGAAATTGGCAAATACAATTCCTGTTGCTTCAGACAAACTATTTACCTGCAAGCAGTGTTGGGACTAACGCGTTATTAAGTAACGCGTTACAGTAACTACGTTATTATTGTGGTAACGAGCACGGTAACTAGTTATTATGCCAAAATCAGGAACGCGTTAGTCGTTACTGGGATTTAGATAGGGTCGTTACTCGTTACTTCGTGTGGTGGCTATCGCGGAGCTTCCACAGATTCAATAACATTAGCAAGTGGTGGAGGCCAGCAGGTGGAAGAGAAGGAAAAGAGACCCAAGGCGGCCGCCGGTGTTGTGCCAAAAAATGATTGTCTGCCAAAAACTGATTTCCGGTATTTGCCAAAAACTGATTGCTTGTATTTAAACTGCTATAAGTAACTTGTTGGGCTATAATATATGAAACATATGTCAAATGCATCGCTTATGGATGACATAAAGTCATCTTGAGCCACAAACAACATTCGTGTAACAAGGTAGAAGCCGCAATCATTTTTTGGCAGTGACTTTTATATAACCTTTATTTATGCAGTTAAAAAAAATCTCATTAACATTAAAAATGTCTTTTGTAAGGGCCAAGAGGACAGCAGAAATGGCAGCAAATATTACAATAGTTCTGTAAAAATATTTTAAGTGGGGATAAAGGACTGGTTATAATGTAAGTACAATAACACAGAGTTGTAAAGATACTTGAAAAACTGATATTTTTTTTAATTCTCTATATAACCCCTTTGTAAACCCTGCTCACCGAAGTGTATTTACGAACATACGTAAAGATATTACACAGAAAAAATACACAGAAACATTGGAAATCAGTTTTTGGCAGACAATCACTTTTTGGCACAACACCGGTCCAAGTGTGAACTGAACTTCAGGTAAGAAGTTATGACCTGCAGTCTATCTGGGTCAGATATAAACCAAGTTTAGGTGGAGTTTATTTTCGTTATTCTGACTTTTTCCGTACTGCGTACTAGCTAGCATGACGGAGTTTCTATACAGCTGGGTGGGTGCTATGAAGTTAACGATGTTAAACTTTATTTTGTTCATAAGTTATTAGAGTTGCCAACCGTCCCGTCTGGTATTCAGAGAAAATATTACTCATTTCTTATTGAGGTGAAAAGGAACAGTTTGTCCCGTAATTCGGCTACATTGAAAAAGGCACAAAGCTGGAGTTATTCTGTGTCTTTGCGGCACAGCTGCCTCTTCTTCTTTCATTCTCCCCCCTCCCTCTCCCGTTTCTACTTCAATCATGAAAACTGATCAATGATCAGCTGATCGGCTCTCTTGTTTGTTTATCGCCCACTTTGCGTCAGAAAGAGGAAACCAGCCGATGTCACGTTAAACAACAGCAGCACGTTTAAGCTTGATCAGCTGTTGTTAGAATTGATTTAATATTAATTCCTAGTATCAGCTGATGTTTGCTGGAGCCACAGCTGCAAAAAAGCTGCTGGTCATGATGTCGGTTTGTTTATCTGGTGAGAGGGAAACATGAAACCAGGAGATGTCCTTACTGAATCATCAGAGCTGAACAGGTGATGGAGAAACAGGTTTACCTTTTAGGTGACATAAATGAGTTGAAGGGAAGTTATGAACTGTTTCTGAGAGACAGATAACCCCAGGATCCTTTTTAGGTAGCTGACAGCTGGTAACTGTGCAGGAGCGGATCTAGCAAAGTTTTGCCAGGGGCGCCAGGTAGGGCATTAACAGGGAGAGGTGGGCACAAAGAAATACTTTTCTTTCTTATTCTCATTTAAAATGTCTAGCTTTTAAAAAATAATTATCTGAATCTTACAACAAACGATTGATGCATATATACCATCAAAACAGTGAACATCACTGTCACAACAGCGTTTGTTTTCATTCAAAAGCTTTATGATTTTTCCTATAATGGCTGGTCTTTAGTCAAAATGCCCGGGCCGATTTTTTTGTCCCCGTCCAGCTCTGTATGCAGCTCATCTGCAGTGTGGTGTTACCTACATCTTCCTATTCAGAAGGCAGAATTTCCGAGTTCTGAGTACAATCAAAGCACCACGACTGCAGTTTTTTGTGTTGGATTAAAAGGCGCACATGACGCTGTGACGTAGGCTAGAATCATGGCAGCAGTCAATGACGGTCCAGGCGTGCGATTTCTCTCGTGGAAATATGTATTATCTTTTCCTTTCTATTGGTAGGTGGCACAGTGCACTTGTGGCAAAGTTATGGAAGCAACGCATTAACAAGCGAATTCTGAGTAAAACCAAAGTTACTTTCCCTAGTAACTAGTTACTTTGAAAGTAACGAGTAACTTGAAGTAACTGAGTTACTTTTGATAGAAGTAACTAGTAATGTAACTAAGTTACTATTTTAAAGTAACTTACCCAACACTGCCTGCAAGCAACATCAACCTGCTTAAAAGCCTGTTTTTCACTTTTGTTCAGTGTTGGTTTCACTTGTCCTGATTTTTACATTTTTGCTTTTCAACCCTATATGAGCAGCACCTTGGCTTGTAGTTAGTGCTTCTGCCTCAGTGCAGGAGGATGTGCACCTTGATATCCACTTTATGCAGCTATGTAAAACAAATCCTACACTAATGCTGCATAAACTCCACAACAGTTTTCCTGATTAAGCCAAAACTTTATATATGAATATGCGTTTTAAAAATAGAATCTGGATTTTAGTGTAGAGATTGAAAAAATAACTTACTCTAATACTTAGCCTCGATAATAAAAAACTCAAGCGTTAAGCATCATATCAATGCTTAGCACAAAGAACATATTGTAGAGGTTTAAGTACCACAAGCCCTTTCCCATTAGAAATAAAAATGTTAAAAAAAAGACATCGGTGCGTTGGTGGTTCTTTGTGTCCGGGGGTGGGCGTCCGGGTGCACACCGGCTCACTCCTTGGCGGCTGCTTATCGGGGCCTGGAGCCTGGGGCTCGCTTGGGCCACTTCGGAGGTGGGGTGCCCCCGGCCTCTCGGCCTGGGGCTCGGTCACTCAGGCACAGCTGGCTGCCGGCGGAGCTCACGGGCACGTCGCTGCAACCCCCCCTGGCTTCTGCTCCGTGGCTGCTGGGTGACCCTTCATCTGGGACTCTCCTCAGCTCTTTCTGGGACAGTGGCACGGCTGCCCCTCTGTTGGTCTTCCTTGGTCTTTTGTGTTCTGGGGGCCTCTGGATGTCTGGGGTTTTGATCTCCTCCATACCTGCTTCATGCCCTGGAGGACGGGGCAGTGGCCCCCCCACACCCTCTAGCAGATCATTACATGAGGGAACCTTTTAAGAAAACAAGCGCGTCCATGCTCACAGGTGTACACACGGGTGATCACACACACAAACTACACCCTTTTTGGCTCCTACCTCAATGCACACTGTGCTGTCGATCTTACGTGCTGCACAATAATGTTTAATATTTAGTATTTACTGTCATATTCCCATATATCATTGTGATGTTGTTTATTGTATTACTCTCGTTTTCTTCTGCTTGTTTTCTTTTTTCTTTCTCAACAGGTGATCCAGGTGATCGATACATGTATTTTTTTTTTTTTTTTTTTTTTTTTTTTTTTTTTTTTTTTGCTTATTCTGTTTTTTGCCCTTCTCCCCCGTCCCTCTTCTCAACTGTTTTTCTTTCCCTCTTTCTTTCTCCCTTTTCTTTCCCCCAGTCAAGTCTGTCCCGTATTCAGCAAGTGAAAATAAAATAAAGAATAAAAAAAAAAAAAAAAAAAAAAAAAAAAAAAAAGAAATAAAAATGTTTCCATTGTCAACTACCAGTGACTGAAGTAAGCCTGTTCCCGTCAGGGAAGGGGGAAAAAACATGGTTCAAAAGTCTAAGGGGCTTGGAAAGAAAGGTGTTTCTTTAAGTTACTTGAAGACATTTCTGACACCCGTTTCCACACCTTGGCTCATGTGATTAGGCAGAGCATCACTAGGGGGTCATGACCCTCTTAGGGACACTCCAAATAGGGCTTAAACATCTGGGACTCTCCACTAATTGCTATCAGAACTGGAGAAGCTTCTTGGATGAGAGATGAAACGTCTTCAACAAACTTGAAGTAGTCCAGATGCTTTTCTTTCTTTTCTTTCCAAGCTTAGGCTACAATGACCTGGATGACTGAGAACCTTCACAAACATGGTTCAAATGTTAAAAGTGTATATAAAAATGTATGCATGTTCTAAATAATAGGAATCAAATATCAGTTTTATCCTACGTTTTGTAACATAATTTCAGTTTTTTAAATATTATATATACAAAGGTTTGTAATTTTGGTTATTTCCATAGATTCCGTAGATTCAGGAGAATGCAGCTTCATGGTGCAAGTTACTCTGGCAGATCCAGCTTTAACCCCTCAGGAATGCCAATATTCTGCAAATAAGTGGTGAAGTATGGGATTCTTTTGATATTTTGGCTGTTGTTTCTTTTTTAGTCCATTTCATGATTGTAAACCCAAAGAAGTCAGCAGAACTGATTAAGGCAAACAATTTCCTTTTTTTTTTTCTAAATTGATGAAAATGATGTGGTTCTGTTGGCTTCATCGTGTGCTAGCTTACAGCTTAGTATGGAATGGTTTTGCAGGCAAGTGTGAAGTGGTGGGAATGAGAATCAGCACCTCCAAATCTGAGGCCATGGTCCTCAGCCGGAAGAGGGTGGATTGCCCACTCTGGGTTAGGGATGAGTTCTTGCCCCAAGTGGAGGAGTTTAAGTATCTCTGGGTCTTGTTCACAAGTGATGAGAGAAGGGAGCAGGACATCGACAGAGGGATTGGTGCAGTGGCTGCAGTGATACAGACGCTGTACCGGTCTGTTGTGGTGAAAACAGAGCTGAGTGTTAAAGCAAAGCTCTCAGTTTACCAGTCGATCTACATCTCTACCCTCACCTGTGGGTTTTGACCGAAAGAATGAGATCACGGATATAAATGGCAGAAATGAGCTTCCTCTGAAGGGTGGCTAGATTCTCTCTCAGAGATAGGGTGAGTAGTTCAGCCATCCGACAGGGGCTCAGAGTAGAGCCGCTGCTCCTTCACATCGAAAGGAGCCAATTGAGGTGGTTCGGGCATATCCCACCAGGTGGAGGCCCCGGGGCAAACCCAGGACACACTGGAGAGATTATATCTCTCGGCTGGCCTGGGAATGCCTTGGTGTTCCTCCGGATAAGATGAAGGAGATGCCTGGGGAGAAGGAGGTCTGGGCTTCTCTGCTTAGGCTGCTTAAGTGGAAGAAGATCGATGGATAGATGGAGACAAATGTTGAAGGCTGTCAGCACTTCAGCATTTTAATTACATTTGACAATGTACCATCTGACTAAAAAACAGAAATTTTCATAATTAAATTTAAAAATATTCAGTAAATTGTACTTAAAGTTTTCATTGATATCCCCCATTTAAAGTTGACACAACTTAAAATGAATGAGTACAACAGAGTCACTTTTTTAGTATAGCAAAAATCAATGTTGCAATCATTTTTAAATAAACATCAAATTTGAAAAACTGAACAACATGTCATATGAAACGCCAAGCAAAAAAAAGTACTACTAAATTTAACAGCTTAAGTGCATTTCTTTCAGTTCAACAGTATTTTCTTGGCCTCTGCTAGTAACACACTATGCTGTTAATATTCAAATAATAAACTGATTATATGAACAAATAAATATTTTAAAAAATATATTAAATGCAAAGACAACATGTACTTTTAAATATCTGAATGGCATATTTGATGGATTATACTGTCAAACTCCAAAGTGAAATAAAACAAAAAGCAAAGAACAGATGGGTCAAAAGCATATTTGGAAGTAATTTGTCACATGAATCATGTCTTTGTCACCACCTACTGGTAGGAAACATAGTTGTTGAACACATGAATTTTGTACAACAAAACATGACTTAGTTCTGTTTTTGCTCTGGTTATTAAAAATACCAATCCTCTTTTCTCCCTCTTTACAGATCAGTGAAAGGAGTGTCAGCTCAATCAAGGAGACTGTGCAACCCATTTACTGTGCTGTTTCATTTGCTAAGATTGGGTCACATTTCTTAAATATTCATCTCGGGTTGCCTTTTCAGTCTGTGTATATTTGGAATAAGACGAGTTGAGTTAAATGTGAGTGAAATTTAAAAGAAATGCTTTACAACATATTTTTTAGCTTGGTTGTGTTATTGTCATGGTCCCTGCGGAGGCATAGAGTTTTGTGTGCGAGGGATACCCTGTGAGGAGTGAGGGGAGCGCAGCGTGTGTGGACATTTTGTATTTCCCTGACCCTGTGGATCCCTGGAACCCTTTTCCCCCCACGTATATATATGTATATATGGTGTGGATTAATAAAGCACTGTTGTGCGCCTGAGTCCGTCCTGCCTACCTTGACAGTTATAGTGAAAATATTGTGTTGTAATGCAAACAAATGAAATTCAAAAAAACGATGCAATAATTAATTATCATGTAGCCACAAGACTTCGTTTGATGTAATATAAATAAATGTGGAATCACTTAACAAATTTGTTGTCAGGATTTCTCATTTGTCATGATTTAATGTTGCAGTCTTTGCTTTGTTTCATGATTTCTACAAAAGAAAATTAAAATTAATTAACTTCTAAATTTCATTTCCAGATAGAAATTCTGTTTACATATTAAACCCCGTCTTTCTCTTGTGAAAAGAGATGTAATTAAATGATAATGAGGACATATTTTTTTAAAAAAAACGAATCTGTGAAAACACAGAACAATTATTTATGGCATAATGATAATTTTGTCTTCTTTTCACCATTTATGTGAAGCAATTATATTGCTCCTTTTAGAAAAAAAAGCTACTTGGGCCATGTAGGCTAATTGTGTCTGTTTGGTCATGTTAATGGTCTCAATCTCCTATACTGAACATAGTTACATCCACAATAAAAATCAAACAGTAGATTTTTTTGACTAACTGAAGTTAGATTTTCTGTTTCTCAAGTACACAAGCAAAAAATAATAAATTCATAATAAAATATAAAAATACAAGAAAAAATATTAGAAAAAAAATGAACGGCTGTAACTTTAAGAAATACTGGTAGGAGCAGTACTGCCCCTCAGCATCCTAGTGGATGCACCTATTGTGTTTCCAGTTCCATTTCACCAGGACTGGAACTCATCTGAGATTTTTAGTACATGCACCTATGATATGAATTTGTCTTTTTGTTCTCAAGATTCTTAGAAAACCTGACCTCTAAACTTGGCCTTGAGGTCAAGGTCATCAGGATTCAAAGTGGTTTAAGACTTTTAGTAGCCAAAAAAAGTTTAAAAAAAAAAGGGTTTAGAACAGTTGTTTGTTTATTTCATAATTAATTTCTGACATGTATATAATATATGTTTAAAAGCCTTTCCTCTCTGGATAATTAGAGGGGAACAGCAACTGTTAGAAATAAGTTTTTAATAAAGTTTCTTTTCAATATTGATTGCAGTGTATACTCATAATAGAATTAATATACTCCTCAATAAAAGGATACAAGCATTATGAAGTGTTAACTAAGAGAGACAGAAAGAGTTGAGTGTTGAAGTTAAATTGCTAAACGCTCACAGAACACAATTTCAGATAGGCCAGGCTGCTTAGCCTTGGGTGTATAATAACAGGATGCTCTAGTCAACAATAAATAGAGACTTTATTGTGTCAGTCAAAGCTGACTTTAACATGAAAATAAACATCTCTGGTAACAACTTTAAGAGAGTGTTTTTCTCACACAGGACAAGATCCCTGATTGGAGGTTTATGACCGCTGCCATGCAGAAGGACTTTGAGGAGTACAAATCATGGAGCGCTAAGTCTAAACCAGTTTCTTTATTGCAGTTTTATTTTGTTGTATTTATCCGCGACACCTTAAAGGCCGGTCTTTGAAAATATTGTCAGGCATAAACCGGTCTGTGGTGCAAAAAAGGTTGGGGACCGCTGATCTTATCCATAAGGGTCACCTCTTCACCCTCACATGGAATGTCTGAGGTTGAAGCAGAGAAGTTAGAAGATTAATGATGCCATTGTGGGTTTTTTTTTTTCCATCCAAGAGAGTTTGCTTTCAATCTTCTAATATAAAATAAAACACAATATAAAACACAGCATTTAAAAAAAAACAATTAAAATTTTATTTAAGTAATTGTAATTGTAAGTAATAATGAGTAAATTTGTGGCAATTGGAGCCAGGTGGGCACAATTTTCTCAGTTTTAATTGCTGTCAATGACAAATAAATAACAGATCCTTTATTCTTGTTTATTTGCTAGTGTGGGTTTTTAACTTTTTACCCCCCTAAGAGTGTATAGTTGAACCTTAAAAAAAAAAAAAAAAAAAAAGGAGCCACGTTCTGGATTTCCAAACACGGGTGAAAAAATTTGAAAAAAAAAGAGAGAGAAATTACCAGAATTAGCACAAAACCGTAGTGCATGATAACAGAATGAAAATGCTTCAATTTAAGTTAAAAGGTTACGAGAATAAAATGAGGAAATAAGAAAAAGCTCAGAAATGAGCAGAGCTGCTGTAACAGGCTGCCACACAAGGGGGCGCCGGAAATAACAAGACTGTTAGTGACTCAAACCTACATATGTGCCAAAATAGTCTGCACAGGAAGTATGACATACGTTATGTCTTTCTGTAGACCTGTGATGCTCGGTCAGTCAGGCTAGACAGCATGGAGATGAAAACATTTTTCACCTGTCTGCGTGAGTACTGAGTGTACCTATATTTATTCACCAATAATTCATCAATTAAATAATTTTTTTATTCTTAATATATATAGTTGTCATATATTATACATAAAAAAATGTATCAAAGAAGAATTGTTAGAGATTAAATGTTTACAACATGGGCAATAACTTTCTTTGTGCCTGGAATTATTTAAATTTCATAAAATGGGCTTAAAAAGTGTTTCTTTGGGCCATAATATACATGATAGTACAACAATATTACTATGTTAACACATATCTTTGGATCCAAGCATCAACAGCATGACTGATGTACTGCTCTCTTTTTCCTCCAGTCCTGAACATGTTCTTGCTTTTGACTGCACACTGTTCTCACAGTTACGCTTCAAAAACTGGTGAGAAGTTAAGTTTTACAAAAACAGATGCATATTTGAATTTTGCTGAACTACTTTGCAAGGCTAGTTATTTCTTACTGCTCTAAAGCCACAGTCAAACCCCCTATCATAGCTGAATATCTTTTATTATCACATGGTTAAAAATTAATTAAAATTTTCAAATAAAATAAATTTAGTTTATGGACATGTATTTTTTTTTTAAAATTCCAAATCATTTAATCATTAAAGTTTCTCAATAAAAAATGGGATCCACTGTTCAAAGTGTTTTAACACAAAATATATGTGTATGGTATGTATATATGCAACATGTATTCATGTATTCAATGTTTTGTGTACCCATAAAAAAGTGTCACTAAGTTCTTAAACTTAGGCCTTTCATCTGAAACGGGTAGTTCAAGAATGACTGTTGTTCAAGTGAAACTGCTAATTAGACATTTTATATCAGTAAGTGTATTGAGTGATCAAAAAAATGATGACATAAAAAAATAAAAAAATTTATAACCATATAAGAATTGTGGATAATTAAATAAAAACCTTAATTTCATATGCTCTTTTTTTCCTTTTTTCAGATCCAGATATTCTCACTGTCTTTCCAACCAGACTGCAGTTCTTTGAGTATGAGTCCATCTCTTTTAGCTGTGATGGTTTAAATCACCAGGCTAAATGGAGAGGGATAAGAAATATTGAAGATTTCATTCCAACATGTACAAATTACACAGTGATGCCAACAGTGAACTGCACCATAAATAATGCTTTTGAAACTGACACTGGAAAATACTGGTGTGAAGATGAAGAAGGATGGAAGAGCAATGCTCTCAGCATCACTGTCACTAGTAAGTTTACAGCGTTTAAATAATTTAATTTAAAAAGACCCACAATATATTCAAAAAAGGTGATGGAAGGATAAGGAATTCAGAAGTAAATCATCAAATAACCAACTCAATTGTGGCCAGCAAGTGATGATAAAGTGAAGGGCATATTAAAAACATTCCAATGCTTACTACAACAAGTACACATCTCCAAATGTTACATCTTGTAGGATAGCTTCATTGATTATTGAATACAGCTCCCCTTTGCCAAGTTTTACAACTTTATTGATAAATGCAGAGAAATTCAGAAAAGTTCTATCAAAATTTAACCGGAACCATAAATTGCTGGTTTGATCAGTTCATTCCCGTACAATAGTATTACATTCATAAGGTTTTTTTAAGTGTTACAACTGCAGAATTCCAAGACATTTCCTTTAAATATTCAATCTTCCACTTTGAGGCAGTGCTAAAAATGTACTTATTTTGAATAAATTATCCCAATGTTAAGTCAAATTGGATGTTTATTGAACTTAGTTTATTGCATTTATATATATTGTTTGAATGTTATTAGTAAAGTAAGCAGCGTCAATAATCACACTTTGTTATTGATGCTGCCCCAGCAACACATATTTGCTGTCTTGTCTGTGATAAATATTGTAAGTGTGATGCCAGTGCAAGAAGGCTTCTTGTGAGGTTTGTGAAGCAGATTAAATTAGACAGACTCTTAAAATACACAAATATTCTGCTTGTAAATGCTGTGAACCTTTTGAATAACATCTACAACAATTTATTAAACACTGTTTTTTCCATTGTACAATTAATAAGTTTGTATTTTGTTATAGCTCCTATTTTAGAACTTGTAGATAGTCTTTTTGTCACTCATGATAACTATCTCTGCTTCAATTTCTCTTTTTTTCTTTTTTCAGTTGGTTCTGTGATCCTGGAGAGTCCTGCTGTACCTGTAATGGTGGGGAAAACTATCAACCTGTACTGTAGAAAGAAGGGAGCTCTTCAAAACCAAATAGCTGATTTCTATAAAAATGACTTAAAAATTGGGACCAATTTTGGGAAAATGACCATCCACAAAGTTTCCAAAACTGATGAAGGGCTCTACAAGTGTACCATCTTGGAAGCTGGAGAATCACCAGAAAGCTGGTTGATTGTGATAAATAAGACTCTGGAAGAACAAAACCAACAAGGTAATACTCATTAATGTTCATCTTCTGTAGTCTAAACCCTCTTGTTAGGCCTTATCATTTCATGGTTCACATGCAGTAATTTCACTGAAAAAATTAACTAAAAAAATAAGAACAAAAACAGTTAATTGTTTTGTTTTGGGTTTGTTTTGTTTTTGCAAGGAACTATTTGATCCCAGGTGAGTCACAAATAGAAACATTTTAAAGTTACAGCAAATGAAACTGCCAATCAAGATTTCTGCAACGTTCTGATGTTTACCCTGAATTTAGAGAGAATTATTTTTTTACACTTAATCTTACCTATTTAACAAAAGAAAGCACAACCTTTACCATCTATAAAAATGCTGACTGCATCGAATTCCTAATCCAAATAAAAAATTATGGAAAATGTTATATTACATAATAGATACACTGATAATCTGCCTCTTTAAAGAGTTTCAGTGTGTTTAGTTTTGGTTTGTGCTGTGTCTCATAGTACCGTGTCACAGTTGTTAATTAAACAGCCATGTGATATAAATATTTTGTCAGTGTGACCTAAATAGAGGTCAGACTCTCACTCTCATGCATTTATATACAGTGAATAGCAAAAGAGTTCAAAAAAGTCAGAGCAGTTGGAAGGTTCAGTTTCCACAGGGCTTAAATCGAGACAATGTCAGTTTTCTCACAGAATCCAGAGTCAGTCTCACCACTTGATGTCTCAAACTCCAAATCTTGCACACAGGGACAGACTGGTGAATATAACTTCACAATAATTTCAAAAATCTGCAGCAGTAGTGCTTTAGAAACTGCTTTCAGGGTAACGATCCAGAAAAGCCTGAGCCACTGCTGCTTCATTATGAAGTTGCCAAATGAGATCATCAGGACAGGTGTTTGATCGCTACCAGGTGTCGGACTTTGAAACTCACACACCTGGTGAAAACTCCTTTGCATAGGTCTTCCATTAGGCCAGTGCATACACACACACACACACACACACACACACACACACAAATGGGGAAAATGGAGACACGGACTTGAAACAGAAGCAGAAGCCAAAAACAAAAAGAGAAGACTGAGGGAACAGGAAGAAAACTCATACAGGAAGAAGGCGTTGATGACTAGACTGAAGATCTCAAATAATATAGTACAGAACTAACAGGAACAGAAGAAAATCATACACAAGAAAATAAACATAAAACATATAATATAGACACAAGCCCTCTCCTCAAAATATAAACAATGTGTTGATAAGACCCAGTAAAAGACCCAGTGACTATGAAATATTCATAAACTCTACTTTAATCAGATATCACGGTGACCCTGGAGAGCCCTGCTCATCCTGTGATGGAGGGGGAAACTGTGGTTCTGAGCTGCCTAAACGAGACGTCTGCAAGCCTTCCAGCTGTCTTCTATAAAGATGGCCTCTTCATTGGGACCAGCTCTGTGGGAAACATGACCATCCACCAAGTCTACATGAGTCATGAAGGACTTTACAAGTGCACAATATCTGGAGTGGGAGAATCATCAGAGAAATGGCTGTCTGTTAGAGGTGACACATAAACATGATTCAAAATATCAAAATAAGGATTTTGTGTTTGATCGTTGTGTCTGTTTAACCATAAATAGCTATTTACAGTACTTATATTGAACTCTTGAGTTGTATTTTGTAATACTGTTGCTTTAAAACATCAGAGAAATTTGGATCAATTGTCTACACATTTGTTGTCTGTCATGGCCTACAGTTTAAGCTTTATTTTCTTAATAACTATATGATCCTATACATAAAATTAACCCTACCCCTGGGATTACAGTAAGAGAAGTTTAATGTGTCCCAGGAAGACAAAATGGTAAGAAGTAAAAGGAAAAACATGTAAATGAGTTTTTTTAATTGTGTGACATATGGTGATGTGGTGTCATTGCAGGGCTTCCCAGAGAGGCATGTTTTTGTCCGGACCAATTCTTTCACCTCCTCCTTTTGCGGGTCGTCCTAACTATTGTGATGGTAGCTCTGCTGATTCTGCTTGTGGGACTCCTTCACTGTGGGAAACTCGGACCAAAAAAGAACTCATAGATTGACGAATCAATCATAATCAACAAGAAATCACCATCAAGCACATAAACACTTTTATAAGTTTGGTTACCACAGTTTTACTGTTGTTCTTTTATTTTATTACATTTAATCTATTTTTGTTTAAAATATAATTGCATTGCATTTTGACAACGCGAGAGACTCAAAAATTATTTTATTTCTGCAACTACCTTAAAAAAGCAACAACAAAAACAGACTAACTTGAATATATGAGTGAATATGACTATGGCTGTTGATGTTTGCAAAGCAGAATAGATATACATGTGACTACAGAATGGTTATATTTTTAAAGGTGTGCACTGAGTTCTTGCAGCATGTGTTACCCAAGGTTTTATTTAGTGGCTGCAGCTCATCAAACGCAAACCGCAGAAGTAACAGACACACAAATGACCCTCCTAGACCTAACAAAATGTTTATAGAAAAAGAAAACTCTGTCTCGGTTGATTAATATAGCTTGAGAAAACTAAAAGAATACATATATATTATAGATATATATAATTACTAGTGCTGTCAATAGATTAAAAAAATGAACTAATTAATCACACAATATTCTGTAATTAATCGCGATTAATCGCAATCACTTGATCAATAGCCTGGTTGCAATTACATTTTTTTAACTTTATATTTAAGCTTGTAACTGACATTTATGCAATATAATGAAGTAAATGCAGAATAAACACAAAGGATGTTAAATGCTTAAATTCAAAAATAATTTGAATAGTTTTCTTTAGTCTTTTAACACAGGTTCTCTGTGTGAAATACAACTTAAAAAGAACTATATACACTAATATGTAAGAAGAGACTAATATATAATATATATTAGTGCTGTCAAACAATTCATATGTTTAATCAGATTCATCACAGGGTTACAGTGGATTCATTTTGATTAATCATGATTAAATATCATTCATTTTTATTCTATATTAATTGCTTTTCATTTTGCATAAGCAAACAGACTTGAGAAAAAAGAAAATATACGCACTTAACATGTTTATTGAACATCTTGAACATTCATGTTAACAAAAAACATTTATCCACTCTCTCTCTGTCACTCGAGGAAGCTAATGCTGGTTTGAATGAAATGATCAGTCTACCTATAGAGCTATCATTCATACATCAGCCAGAATACTGTAGATAGATATTCAAACCTAATGCAGTGGCTTCTGTGCTCTAATGACCATATATGCGATAAAATGCAGTATTCTTTGAATACTGCATTGAACGTGAAATAACTTGTTAATTACTTCCCAGTGATTTGCTTTGGTATGGCTGAGCTGTTAACATAGATTAAAAACACACTGATAACGTAAAGGATGTTTATTGAGGAAATAATGACAATGATGACCAGATGGAGTTTCCACTGTGATTTATAGATGTAGAAACTGTCGCACATCTGTCCTAGCCTATAATACATAGTCATAATGTTTTGAATCAAACACATATTTGGATGAATAAAAGAAAAAAATATTATTAAGTTATTTATTCTACATTGTGCACATCACGACTATTAAACAAAACTGTACAACTAACAAAAACAAAGTTAAAAAAGACACCAAAAGACCAATTAACTTCTCAAAACGATTATTTCCTTCTCTGAAATTTTACATTAAAAATCTCTTCATGGTTACCACTTAATATGTATGATGTGGTCTGTATCTTACTGGATATACTGCCTTTTCGTCCTTATGTATAGCAAATACCAAAGCACATTTAACTGCTTAAATATTTTTCTATATGTATTAGCAAGAAAATAAATCAAAACTCAAATAAACTGCTATTTAAGCATGCAGTCCACTGAGTGGTGGTTTTTACTTTCATAGTAAATTATATGGGAAAAAAAAAAAGGATTGAGCCACACCTCTTACTTTTTGAATTCATGTGTTTTCAATCCCATTGCCACAGATGTGTAAAATTTGCCTCATGAAGTATGTCAAGTAATGGGTTGGACGAAACAGCTCAGTGAATTTGACAGAGAAGATTTATGGATGTAGCAAAGGAGGATGTGCAGAAGGTTGGTGTGACAGAGGAGGATAGAAATAGATGGACACAGATGATCCACTCTGTCAACCCTAAATGGTGCAGCTGAAAGACGAAAGGTTCTGAAATAAACACACTATATGAAAGCATACTGTCACTGATTAATTCTCTTGTCTTCTCTTTTCCAACATCTTATGAGTCTCCATTTCTTCTTTTGGCTCTGCTTGTCTCAGTCTTGTTCCATCTGAACTACAGCATGCTTTGTCTGAATCCCTGTGCACAGAGAAAGGATATTTACTTTAGATTAGTCTTTACTTTAAAAAATAGTTACTTGTATGCTGTGGCATTTGAGCTGCTCCTCATTCTCCAGGTTTGCCTTTGAAAAATACCTTTGGTCTTCCTTTGTGATAAATGCTACTACAACAAAGTATATAAAATGAGTCATTTTGCAAGAGTAGCTTGAGGAGCTGACAGGAGCAATGGTTTATGACAAGAGGAAACAAAGGATTGTAAAGAGGAAGGCAGAAACCTCTTTCTTCCTGTATAAGAAAACAGGACATTTGGTGGTGTAATAAATTTGTCAGCCTCATTTTTTTTTACTTTACTGCTTGATGTTTTAGAAAAAATCTGTTTGGGTTGATAATACACAATCTGGTCATCCACAATGTTAAGACTCAAAAAAGACATCAGTATAATGCATTCAAATGTGATCCTAAGAAGACATGAAAAACATCTTTAATTGGCCAGTTTTGAGTGGACTGTTTTACTATTGTGTACTACTGCAGCATCATGCTGCTAATGTCTTTGAGATCCCAATCAGCATCAAGCGAATGAGCATTGACATTCTGAGATTTTCTTGATTTCACTTCACTGTAAATCAATCACTAAGCTGCAAGAGAAATTTTTTTTAAATTATTTTGCATACGACTTACTGATCTTTTTCCTTCTCTGTATCCAGCAAACAAAGATCACCAGAAGAATGCAGAAAAGGGAAATAACAAAGAGAGTGAGCAGACTGACACAAACTGCAGGATTTGGCGGGGCCGTGAAAAAATAATCTGAAACAATAAAACAGAAAATAATGAATCACATCCCAATAACAATCAACAGTTGTATATGTGTATTTGATTTCTTTTTTATATGACCTATATTTTTGCCAATATTTTAACCCTTTAAGACCTACCATAGAACCAAGTCCGCCAGAGCTTATATTATATTTTTACATGCTGTAGTGCAATTTTTGGGAGCATTTCAAGTTGATATACATCAATACAACCATTATAGCCCATATTTTAATAATATGTATGCATTAGGTGCATAGTAATTACATAAATTGCAAAAAAGTGCAATAAACTACAAAAAAATTGAAAATCGTTTTTGTTTTTTTAACATACATTTCTAATTAGAGAAATTTAAGAGGCTTATCCCTCAAAACTGTAAATACAAAAAAGTTGCACAAACTAGTTTCCCACCACAGGAAATTTATTTTGAGTGTCTTAATAGTTTTATTTTTTTTTTTAAATACACCAATTTTTATATACTGCAGGAAAAACAAAAATAAATATTATAATGCAAATTTGCAAAAAAAACCCAGCATGTGCATCAAAATAAACTATTTCCAGCAGTGCAATATGAGTCCTAAGCATCCCAGAAAACGACACAAAAAGTCATACAGTCAAACATAACTTTTAAAAACACCAGTATATGCTTGTATAGGCCCTGAAGGTAAAAAACTTCCGGTTTCAGGCAGGTAATGGAGGACATGCGAAAGTTCGCGCTGACGTCTATTCCAACTAGGCAGTGTTACGAACAGCTGATCGGATCGGCAAAGTGTGTTTCTGGAATATTATGTTTTTGTTGCTGCAAGTGCTTTTTATGCAATTTTTGCAAAGCTATATGTGGAAGGAAACCGTGACCTAGGACAAGCTGATGGCATAAGATGTAAATACAACTCCTTTGATTTCATATGCAAAAAAAAATATTGTGCTAGCTTATGTGGTTGCAGTGCTACCGGGATTTAAAAATAGTTACGCAAAACGGAGCGTGCCCGCTCCGACCGGCTTTAAGGGGTTAAACACACAAGGGCGTAAAGAAGGAATGGGAAACAAGAGGGAAATACAGCTGGGACTAATTAGACATAATGAGACAAGGGGAGGCAAAGCTAGATACATTGAGGCTATGTCCACGGGTATTTTTGAAAACAGATTTTTCTAAACTTTTGGGCCTTTCATCCACACATAAATGGCGTTTTGGGTCACTGAAAACTGAGATTTTTAAAAACCCATGCAACATCAAAGGTGTGTGTGCCTGTTTGACATCACACTCCATATAGAAAAGAAATAGGAAAAACTTAAAAGACTTGCATCAGCTTTAGCTTGCTTCATATAGTGAATCATATAAGGCTTATGTGATTTACTCATGAAAGTGGCCACTTTCATATATTGTTTTAGTAAGTATCCAAAACATACAAGTTTCATTTATAATTTTTCAAGGGATCTTATATCCGTTTTCATTCTTGTATGTTTTTCATACAAGTTTCACACAAGACAGATACAAACTTTATAAGATTTACATATATTCAATTCAATTCAATTCAATTTTATTTATATAGCGCCAAATCACAACAAAAGTCGCCTCAAGGCGCTTCATAGATACAGAGAAAAGCCCAACAATCATATGACCCCCTATGAGCAAGCACTTTGGCGACAGTGGGAAGGAAAAACTCCCTTTTAACAGGAAGAAACCTCCGGCAGAACCAGGCTCAGGGAGGGGCGGCCATCTGCTGCGACTGGTTGGGGTGAGAGAAGGAAGACAGGATGAAAGACATGCTGTGGAAGAGAGACAGAGATTAATAACAGATACGATTCAACACAGAGAGGTCTATTAACACATAGTGAGTGAGAAAGGTGACTGGAAAGGAAAAACTCAATGCATCATGGGAATCCCCCGGCAGCCTACATCTACTGCAGCATAACTAAGGGAGGATTCAGGGTCACCTGGTCCAGCCCTAACTATATGCTTTAGCAAAAAGGAAAGTTTTAAGCCTAATCTTAAAAGTAGAGATAGTGTCTGTCTCCCAAATCCAAACTGGAAGCTGGTTCCACAGAAGAGGGGCCTGAAAACTGAAGGCTCTCCCTCCCATTCTACTTTTAAATACTCTAGGAACAACAAGTAGGCCTGCAGAGTGGGAGCGAAGTGCTCTAATAGGGTGATATGGTACTACAAGGTCATTAAGATAAGATGGGGCCTGATTATTTAAGACCTTGTATGTGAGGAGCAGGATTTTGAATTCAATTCTGGATTTAACAGGAAGCCAATGAAGGGAAGCCAAAACAGGAGAAATATGCTCTCTCTTTCTAGTCCCTGTCAGTACTCTTGCTGCAGCATTTTGGATTAACTGAAGGCTTTTCAGTGAGTTTTTTGGACATCCTGATAATAATTGTTAGGTTTTGTATTGTTGATTGTCATTTATGCTTAGAAATATTTAACCATATATGCTTAGAGGTGTATAATTAATTGTGTAGTGATAGGATGTGTGATCTTTAGCAGGCTGCAAAGGCTTGGTGTGCATTCAGAGTGTTCTGGAATCCACACCTACATCCTGGGAGCATGGGAAGAGGTCGTACCTTGTTTTATTGTTTTATGGTAGGATAAACGTAGCTATATCTGTTTTCGTCTGAGTGCCTTTTGTTTAGATGAACTGCTGGACTTTCCAGACCAGTAGGTTTAGGGAAGTCATTTATGGGGTCACACTCTGACCCCACACACACACACACAGTATTCTGTATTCTTTGTTCACATGTTTACCTATGTAAGATGTTATATGTTAATGACCGTATGCATATTCATGTAACCACAATAAAAGGAGTGCTATGGGGAACCTGGCTGAGAGTCTGATGGAGGTCAAGTGGTGGAACGACACTTGGCTCCAGGCAGGTCTCCCTCATGCATGAGTAACATGAAGAACTTTGCCTACTTGGTGTTCAATGCTTTTGCTGTGTTTTTAAATTGTCTCGTTCCAGCGGTGGGCCTGTGCTAGACAGACCCAACATTAATTGGTCCTTCGGAGCCGGAGCCCTAGAATTGACATTCACCGAGGGGAAAAAGAGACACGCCGAAAGACGTCAGCCAGGACGTATAGAAGTTCCTGTAGTAAAGTCCCGAGACGTGAGAATTCGTCATCGGGCCGGTGGATTAGCTGTCTGTTTTTTCTCCTCGCTGGATGGTGATTAACGGGATTCGAGATTAATGCAAGAGCAACACCAAGTAAGTACTGTACAAAGAAGAGCGCTGTAGCTGCGCGGGTTCACGCGGGCCTGAGCCGTGCGGTTAATCGCAGGCTTATAAACAAAAGAGAGCGACGCCTATGCCGTGCGGTTTCACGCAGGCATAGGCGTGAAACCGCAGTCTCAGTGACTGCGCGGGTTCACGCGAGCACGGTCGCGCGGGTTCACGCGAGCACGGTCGCGCGGGTTTCACGCGGACCTGAGCCGTGCGGTTAATCGCAGGCTTATAAACAAAAGAGAGTGACGCCTATGCCGTGCGGTTTCACGCAGGCATAGGCGTGAAACCGCAGTCTCAGTGACTGCGTGGGTACACGCGAGTCCAGGAGCTCAACGGCCGTGCGGGTTCACGCAGGCTGGGGAAAGTTATAGGCCTATTTGTGTTGTTTGTGTACGTCTGTGTCAGTTGTTAAAAGTAATCTGCATTAAGCTTAGGGTTGCTCAAATTAAGTACAATGACATATGAGATGAAGTGATATAGGCAAATATTTTAACTAATTACGTGCATAGAGGCACTTGACCTGTTTGAAAGACTGTCGTCTTATTATGAGCCATTGTTGAGATATAGAGCACACCTGTGAAAACAACTAATATGCTGAACCCTGTATGAAGCAGCTGAAAACTACATGATGGAGAAGCTGAATTGAATATGAAAGTGCAAGTCTTTGCCACTGTGGGGCAAAGCACACAACCACTGTGTGAGGTTGCGTTGTGGTCTCTTCTGAGCTGATGATCAAGCTACACATTATCAGATCGAGATCTGGCTGAGAACTCATTAAAGAGAGGGAAACAGAACTATGATAACTGTGATAACTGGAATGTGCAGAGTTTCCGTGAGCAGTTTTCCTGCATCTTGACTCATGTGTATAGCGTGTTCATAGCATCAGCATCATGTTTTTGTTTATTTGTTTTGTTAGGTTGAAAATAATTAAATAAACTTGTGATCATATTTATGGATCACCATGGCACATGCCATTGGCCAAATGATTTATTTACGCAGATGAAAAAAGTGAGTGTTAATGTGTCTGACGTCACAGTGTTTTTGTGCGCTATGTAAAAGTAATTGCCTCTGATTGTGAGAGCGGTGATTCTGCAGGTCACCAGCTATTGAAAAAATAAAGAGTACAATAGAGACAAAATTTACATTGTAGATGAAAAATAATCATAGGAAAAAGGTTTTGTGTTTATCAGCCAAGAACAACTACTATCTCATTTTCTGCTTTTAAGAAAGGAGAGTTCACAAAAACAGAGAGAGAGAGAGTTGTGTGTGTTGATTAAGCAGTGATAATAATAATGAAAATGTTTTAGTTTGTCACTTTTAGATGAAAAGCAGACCTGAATCAATTTTCCACATGCAGCGGTTGGAAGAAAGTTATAGTTTAACATCATTAGAAACATTCAGGCCAAGTTTCTGGCTAACTTATTTACAGCACCATGTGTCTCTCAAACTCACAAGCGAGCTCTCACTCCTCCCTGAAGACAAGGAATGAAGCTCCAAAGAGCAATAACATGGCAGATAAAGAGACAGCAGCAAAGTCCTGAGCAAAGAGTCCCAGCAAGCAGCAGCAGTGTGGACAAACAGCATCAGAGAAGAAGAGCAAACTCATCATCCTGCCTGATTGGATGAATGGCACTGTGTTCCCAACAAGCTGCAACTTCACTGTGCATGTGACAAGAACTTTTGAGGAGAACTGAGGAGACTGTTGGAGTTTGACATTTGCCACCTTTGGAGTAAAATGGCAAGAAGAGACAGTGAAACACAGGACAAAAGCTGAAGAAGAACTGCCGGCTATTGGACTGTTGAAGTGGGAGAGGACAACAGAGTGAGAGGAGTGGTGAGAACACATAGGAATTTTGTTGTTTAATATGGGAAATCAAAATTTGGGTTAGCAAACCAGGGGGAAAGAAAACTGACTGCTTAAGTTGGAAAATTGTGAAGGAGTCTGAAACACTGCAAAAAAAGAAACATACAAAATCACACACACAAGCAGAACATGCATTAACCCTACTAACACAAACACAAGAGAGCTCATGAAGATTAGACAACATCTTAAGCATGTGAGTCTGTTTATCATCTTGTCCAAGTCACTTAGTGTGATGTAAAGACCAGTGGACTCATAGCACATTAGTTAAGAAATGATCAAATAATAGCAGAGAAGTGTGTAGGAAAGGCCGCTTTAAGAACATGCCCTGCTGGAGATGCAGCTCCACAGACATGCATTAAACCTGCCTAATAACACAAACACACATGCAATGAAAATTAGCTTGTTGTCTCTCATCAGTGTTAAAATAGTGTAAATTTAACAGACACTTGTTATCAAATACTGAATTTATCCAATGCAAAAAATTGACTCTCTAGGTTGCAGGACAACAGTTTAACTTTTGTGAAAAAAAAAAAAAAAGATTCTGGTTTGACCACCCAGTGATCAGATAATAAATTTAGTTGTTAATACAGTAAATTGGGAGATGCTTTCTGCTTGTTTGATGCAGCACAAGTAATTTACTGTATGAGGGAAATTCTATTTTTGTGATTACATTTTGAATATGCATTTCTGTTGTCCTGTCAACTTAGTGGGTTAATAGCTGATATGCAAATTAGTTGATCGTTCTTAGATTAAGGAAAGGTGATTGAATTCTTGCACGAGTGAATGAGATGTGTTAGAGTTTGTTGTGCATTGAGTGGAGGCTCTAAAACACGGAGTTTCCTGTTTTGATGTGCGAGTGAATCCTGTACTTAGATACACAACTCTGAATACGTCAGAACAAACGTCTTTTGTGAAATAGCTGATGACATGTCTCACGTTTTATGATGACGGGAAAAAAGGAAAACTGAATAATATGGATCTGTGGCCTAAATGAGTGAAGAGCACAGACCTGGGGATTAAACTCATAGCTAATAAGACATTAAGCTTATGTTGTGTGTTGTGCAGCTGATGGTTGGTTTGGAGTTAATCTAGCTGATGATTTTTCTTTTGTTGTGAAGTTGAGCCTGCCAATTAGTATGATGGTATGATAAACCATGCTAATGGTATGATTTACCCTCCTGAGATGAGGAGCTTGTGTCATGACGTAACAAGGCCTTTTTATTTTGATACTTTCACCGTGCACTGAAAGTTTTGTTCGATAATCTCTGTTTGAGCAGATCTGCACGATTAGAACAGAAAGCGCTGTACGATACGTCGTCAAGAAAATTGTTACAAGTGAGCTTCTCCACATTAAAATGGGCTCAGGAGAAAGTCACTTATCTGGGACAATTAGAGAGTAAGTTCCTGCCCAAAAAGGATTCAGCGAGGTAATCCGATCTAAAGTTCTTCTTTTTCTTTTTCAAATGACGTCATTTTGCTGAGAGTGGAAACGTAATGCGACGATAGGTTCCACTGTCAGCAAAGAAAGAAAGAATGAATGTATGAATGAATGAGTGAAAGAGAAAAAAAACTGATTGGTAAAAGCTGACAAAAGCTGACAAGACTTGACCACTACTCAAGGTTAACCTCCACCTAGACAGGACAAAGGGGTGGATGAATCTATGTGTGTTTCCTTTTACAGGAGCAGAATGATGACAGCAACATTCGAGGTTGCATACCGATTTAACTTTTAAGTGTCACTTTCTGTGTCTGTGCATCTACCAGGGGTGTTATTCACTACCTTGTGTTGCTCACAGAGGAAACTGTGAGAAAGAGTGTATACATCTGCGCAGCGCTAACATTTGCATTTTCTTTTCTACAGCATTACAGTTCTTCATGTGAATTTATCATGTGATTTATACCAGGACAGCTGGTTGATGTTTTTTCCTACTACAGGATTTCTGGGTTTATGTGTGAAGAAAACGGTGTTTATAGGTTATGAGTGGTGATGCTGTTACACTGTGTTTTGGGAAAATGTGAAGGTTACTTTGACAATGTGAATAACATGTGAGAAATTTCCTGTGTTGAAAAATAGTGTCACTTCTTTCCACAGCTATGGATGGTTAACTTTATGGTCCTTTTATAGCATCTCTGGAACCTGTCGACCTGCGTCTGACCACCGGGATGGTCAATGTGTATTGCTAATGTTTGTTTTTCTAAGAGTACATGTAGAGGATTCGGCAGAAGCGGACAAGTGACATGAGAAAAACAAATAAGTTTTTTGAGCTCCTAGTGATACATGAGTGGAGTGACTTTGCTTAAGGGAAGTCACCGATTACATTAATGTTAACTGAGTACATGGGATGATCCATGTCTGAGGCAAATTATGGAAATAATTGTAGTTTACTGATTTGAGAAAACCTGCACATGATACTTGTCTTGCTGATGTTGAATGCTTTATTACTCTTATGATACAATTATTTATAGGTGTGAAGTTTGATTTCACTTCCAGATCTTGTTTTCCAGGCCATGATGGTGTGTATGCAGGCTCCTGGCAGAGCCAGGTGTTAAGCAAACTTAATATGCAAAACACACTAACATCTTTTATTGCAGGATTGTAGGGCCGGGGTGGAGCTACTCCGGAGGAGACACCCTGATGTTGCCTGGGACGTGATCTAGCTAACCTTTTTCTTTAAGACAGGAATCTAGGTTTGATGAGTTGACTCATGGGAGTGTCCATGCGTCAAGAGGAGGGGTCCAGGATTAACATGAAACAATGTTTTCTATTATTGTTGCAGTGATTTGTGTGATTAACAGTTCATTTATGGGTATTTTAACCTATGCAAGTGGTGCATCCATGTTCACATGAGGCTTTGATGGCCTATAAGTGAAGTTCACTGAACTAAAGAATGTGGTTTGATGATTGTTGACATGCTCTCCAAATAGAAGCTTTTCCTCCTAGCAAGGAAATACAGGTGCAGCAGTCATCTCCTGAGAAATCTCCAGAGGCCCAGTGAGAAACAAGAACCATTCCAGGCATGGCTGACAGTCCAGGCAGTGGTTGAGGTCAAAGGTCGAGCTGTTTGGGCCCATCATGAGATCAGACTTTGGAGCCACAGCAAGGAACTGAAGCTGCGTTGGAATGAGCGCTGTGCCAAGGGGGCTTTCCAGAGGCCAACAGAGGAGATTGTGGACAACAGACGGGCACCTGAAGGATGAGGGGAGCGTGCCAAGCTCCATCAACAGCGCAGGGGGAGTCCGAGGATGGCATCATGATTCTGTGAAAAGCACATGAACCAGAAGCTATGGTGGTGATGACAGCAGTTTCCTATGAACATCACCTAATGCTGTGCCACTGTACTGTGCATACGATGACACTCTGAAGACTGCTGGGATCTTAACAGCAGTAAGATAACTGGACCCAGCACCCTTTCCACAGAGGGGTTTTTCTGCAGAGCATGGACAATGGAGGAGTCATAAGTATCCCCCTCGCAGGACGAAGGCCTGAAGTGAGGTGATGGGGGTTGATAGAGGCCATAAAACTAGAGTGCTGACAAGGCCTGCAGCTTTCAAGATAACTGAGACCCATGTTGACAAACAACAAAACCAACTGGTATGTTTGAATGTCTATTCTACATACATTTGGACTCTGGTCCTATGGACAATGATGGAAACAACTGGAAGAAATATTTATGACGCCCTGCAGAACTTAAACCACTCTGCAGAGAGACATGTGATTTGCACGCCCAGAGGAGCACCACCAAGCTGGGATGTTTTTGAAAATGTTACTTTCTTATTTTAACTATTAAATTAACAATTCATTTGTTTGCTCGTAGGATGCAGTTTGCCATTGGATGAGATCAATGAGGAATGGGATAACTGCTAATACATTTGTTAAACTGTGTACTTTTACAGTAATTTAGGGTGATTGACATATGCTGAGTATGAAAATGTTTGCATTGACACTGTCAGACATGAGGTGATCATAACTGGGAACTTTTCTAGCATAAAGGTCAAAAAGGGGGGAATGTTAGGTTTTGTATTGTTGATTGTCATTTATGCTTAGAAATATTTAACCATATATGCTTAGAGGTATATAATTAATTGTGTAGTGATAGGATGTGTGATCTTTAGCAGGCTGCAAAGGCTTGGTGTGCATTCAGAGTGTTCTGGAATCCACACCTACATCCTGGGAGCATGGGAAGAGGTCGTACCTTGTTTTATGGTAGGATAAACGTAGCTATATCTGTTTTCGTCTGAGTGCCTTTTGTTTAGATGAACTGCTGGACTTTCCAGACCAGTAGGTTTAGGGAAGTCATTTATGGGGTCACACTCTGACCCCACACACACACACACACACACACAGTATTCTGTATTCTTTGTTCACATGTTTACCTATGTAAGATGTTATATGTTAATGACCGTATGCATATTCATGTAACCACAATAAAAGGAGTGCTATGGGGAACCTGGCTGAGAGTCTGATGGAGGTCAAGTGGTGGAACGACACTTGGCTCCAGGCAGGTCTCCCTCATGCATGAGTAACATGAAGAACTTTGCCTACTTGGTGTTCAATGCTTTTGCTGTGTTTTTAAATTGTCTCGTTCCAGCGGTGGGCCTGTGCTAGACAGACCCAACAATAATGAATTGCAGTAGTCCAGCCTGGAAGTAATAAATGCATGAACTAGTTTTTCAGCGTCACTCTGAGACAGGATATTTCTAATTTTAGAGATGTTGCGCAAATGGAAGAACGCAGTCTTACATATTTGTTTAATATGTGCGTTGAAGGACATATCCTGGTCAAAAATGACTCCAAGGTTCCTCACAGTGTTACTGGAGGCCAAGGTAATGCCATCCAGAGTAAGAATCTGGTTAGATACCATATTTCTAAGCTTTTCAGCGCGAAGTACAATGACCTCAGTTTTATCTGAGTTAAGAAGCAGAAAGTTAGTGGCCATCCAAGTCTTTATGTCTTTAAGACATTCCTGCAGTTTAACTAATTGGTGTGTGTTATCTGGCTTCATGGACAGATAGAGCTGGGTGTCATCTGCATAGCAGTGAAAATGTATGCTATGTCTTCTAATGATGCTGCCTAGGGGAAGCATGTATAATGTAAACAGAATTGGTCCTAGCACTGAACCCTGTGGAACTCCATAATTAACCTCAGTGTGTGAAGAGGACTCTCCATTTACATGCACAAATTGGAGTCTATTAGATAGATATGATACAAACCACTGCAGTGCAATACCTGTAATACCTACAGCATGTTCTAATCGCTCTAATAGGATATTATGGTCAACAGTATCGAATGCTGCACTAAGGTCAAGAAGGACAAGCACAGAGATGAGTCCACTGTCAGAGGCCATAAGAAGATCATTTGTAACCTTCACTAAAGCTGTTTCTGTGCTGTGATGAACTCTGAAACCTGACTGAAACTCTTCAAATAAACCATTCCTCTGCAGATGATCTGTTAGCTGTTTGACAACTACTCTTTCAAGGATTTTTGATATGAAAGGAAGGTTGGAGATTGGCCTATAATTAGCTAAGACTGCTGGGTCTAGAGATGGCTTTTTGAGTAAAGGTTTAACTGCAGCCACCTTGAAGGCCTGTGGTACATAGCCGATTATTAGAGATAGGTTGATCATATATAAGATCGAAGAATTAATCAATGGCAGGACTTCTTTGAGCAGTTTTGTAGGAATGGGGTCTAAAAGACACGTTGATGGTTTGGAGGAAGTAATTATTGAAGTTAACTCAGAAAGATCGATTGGAAAAAAAGAGTCTAACTTAACATCAATGGAACTAAGAGTAGCTGTAGATAATATTACATCTGTGGGATGATTATTGGTAATTTTTTCTCTAATGATAAAAATTTTATTTGTGAAGAAGTTCATGAAGTCATCACTAGTTAACGTTAAAGGGATGGTTGGCTCAAAAGAGTATCTTTACATATATCTTGCATGTATTTGAAATTTGTTTCCAACTATTTTAATAATTGTTTTTTTATTATTAGTATTTATTTATTGTATCAACTCATTTGTTGCAGCCCTGAACGTAAGCATCTAGATGTTACCCTCACAATTAAAACATTTTATGATTGTTTGTTCTGCATATGTTTTATCAGTGGCTGATCAGCTGCAGTAAACCTGATTTGGATTGTATTACTTAACGCTACTTATTGAACATCTTGTATTAGGACGTGGTGTATTTGCCTCTGAACCAATTGAAAAGGGATCCTTTGTGGTCGAGTACCATGGGAAACATGAGCGGGACATGCGGCAGAAAAAGTACACAGAAAAGCAAACTGCTTTCCTATTTGATTTTAAATGGAAAAATAGCACATGGTGGTAAGTAAAGGCATATACAATATCAGTTGTTCTTTATAACATTATGTTTTTAGTGAACAAAACATATGTTCTTTTCTTTACTTTTAGCATTGATGCCTCCCGTGAAGACGACTCACTTGGCCGGCTGGTTAATGATGACCATGAGTACCCAAACTGCAAGAGGAAACAGCTGGCAGTCCAGGATAAACCTCATCTCTGCTTGTTTGCTATTGAAAATATCCAAGCGAAGAGTGAAATGACCTATGACTATGGAGAATCTATGTGGCCATGGCGAGCTCTGGTAAGTAAATCCTCTCCATAGATTTTGCAGTACAGGAAATGTTAAATATTAGTAGATGAAAAGAGAAATTATTCTAGTTATGAAGACCAGAGCTGGGTTTAGAGCATTTATTGACAGAATTTGATATTTTTCTCCTTTTACACATGCTTTTGTCCATTTAACCTGAAGCTAATCAGTTTACATGATTGGATTTCTGGGGAAATAGATGGCTTTACATCAGTGTTGGGTTTAGAGCTTTTATTGACAACAGCAGGAGAAGTTAGAAGTCAGGAACATGAACTCTACATGTGTTCAGTCGTCATGTCCTCATATTGTTTCAAGCTGTGAAGGACATGAGTGTGTTTCAGAATATGTCCTCATATGGTTGGACCAACAACAGTGTGTGTTACACTGTCCTCATATTTTTGGGTAGCAGAACTGTACAGTGTTAAGTTTCTATAGAATCTTGTATAAGGAACACAGATCCTTCTGTGAATAATGTTCACTAACGTATCTGTGACATATATGTGAACTCAATGCAGCCTTCCATCTCAGCAAATATAATTAATGATTGACAGGGTTCACAAATGAATTTTCACTCAAGATTTCATGTCAAAATGACATGACACAAAGTGTGTGATATGTACAGTGGGGCAAAAAAGTATTTAGTCAGCCACCGATTGTGCAAGTTCCCCCACTTAAAATGATGACAGAGGTCAGTAATTTGCACCAGAGGTACACTTCAACTGTGAGAGACAGAATGTGAAAAAAAAATTCATGAATTCACATGGTAGGATTTGTAAAGAATTTATTCTTAAATCAGGGTGGAAAATAAGTATTTGGTCACCTCAAACAAGGAAAATCCCTGGCTCTCACAGACCTGTAACGTCTTCTGTAAGAAGCTTTTCTGTCCCCCACTCGTTACCTGTATGAATGGCACCTGTTTGACCTCATCATCTGTATAAAAGACACCTGTCCACAGCCTCAACCAGTCAGACTCCAAACTCCGCCATGGCCAAGACCAAAGAGCTTTCGAAGGACACCAGGAAAAGTATTGTAGACCTGCACCAGACTGGGAAGAGTGAATCTACAATAGGCAAGCAGCTTGGTGTGAAAAAAATCAACTGTGGAAGCAATCATCAGAAAATGGAAGACATACAAGACCACTGATAATCTCCCTCGATCTGGGGCTCCACGCAAGATCTCATCCCGTGGGGTCAAAATGATCATGAGAACGGTGAGCAAAGATCCCAGAACCACACGGGGGGACCTGGTGAATGACCTGCAGAGAGCTAGGACCAAAGTAACAAAGGTCACCATCAGTAACACACTACAACAGCAGGGAATCAAATCCCGCAGTGCCAGACGTGTTCCGCTGCTGAAGCCAGTGCATGTCCAGGCCCGTCTGAAGTTTGCCAGAGAGCACATGGATTATACAGCAGAGGATTGGGAGAATGTCATGTGGTTAGATGAAACCAAAGTAGAACTTTTTGGTATAAACTCAACTCGTCGTGTTTGGAGGAAGAAGAATACTGAGTTGCATCCCAAGAACACCATACCTACTGTGAAGCATGGGGGTGGAAACATCATGCTATGGGGCTGTTTTTCTGCCAAGGGGACAGGACGACTGATCCGTGTTAAGGACAGAATTAATGGGGCCAAGTATCGTGAGATTTTGAGCCAAAACCTCCTTCCATCAGTGAGAACTTTGAAGATGAAACGAGGCTGGGTCTTCCAACATGACAATGATCCAAAACACACCGCCCGGGCAACAAAGGAGTGGCTCCGTAAGAAGCATTTGAAAGTCCTGGAGTGGCCTAGCCAGTCTCCAGACCTCAACCCCATAGAAAATCTGTGGCAGGAGTTGAAAGTCCGTGTTGCTCGGCGACAGCCCCAAAACATCACTGCTCTTGAGAAGATCTGCATGGAGGAATGGGCCAAAATACCAGCTACTGTGTGTGCAAACCTGGTAAAGACCTATAGTAAACGTTTGACCTCTGTTATTGCCAACAAAGGTTATGTTACAAAGTATTGAGTTGTATTTTTGTTATTGACCAAATACTTATTTTCCACCCTGATTTACGAATAAATTCTTTACAAATCCTACCATGTGAATTCATGGATTTTTTTTTTTTTTTCACATTCTGTCTCTCACAGTTGAAGTGTACCTCTGGTGCAAATTACTGACCTCTGTCATCATTTTAAGTGGGGGAACTTGCACAATCGGTGGCTGACTAAATACTTTTTTGCCCCACTGTATGTTAAATTATTCTCACTATTAAGTTACAATGCATTGTTTTATTTCTCAACCTACTATTAATTTGTTTTACAGTATACTGAATTGCATAATAATTTTGAGTTGCAGTATTCAAATGAATCATAATTACAAACATTGAATTTGTTACGTTTCATGTAAAGCCAGACAAAAATCTCGAGTTCTCACCTTTCACCAGACAGCTACCTCAGAGCAGGTAAGCCAGCTGCCTTTACAAAGATTCTTTTTCTCCATTTTCGTTCAGATCTCTACTGATGAATTCTCAGATTGTACGGATTATGAAGATAAAGACTATGTCCCAGATTCATGTGGCAGTTCCTCTGACACAAGTCTCCATAGTGTGGACATGAAAATCACAGAATCTGTGGTTGCCCAAAATATGTTAAATGGCATGGCGACGGCTTCAGGACACAGTGGGAAGATCACCAGTTCAGAGAAACCTACAACATTTAGTTCGTCACTGAGAAGTAGCAGTCACAGTACTTCGGTAACAAGCCTCAGTTTTGATTCATCAGGGGTCACATCACCTAAAAACAGCTCCATAAAAGTCCTACCTTTGCCAAACACGGAAAGACAAAGCAAGTACAACAAAAAGCAATACTGTCTATATTGTAAAAAGGCCATTGCTAAATTGGCAAGACACCTTGAATCTGCCCACGGTAATGTGCCGGAAGTTGCAAGCGCCTTCAGTTATGATAAAAGATCCCGCAAAAGAAGAGATTTATTGCACTCTATTAAGAAGAGGGGAAACTTTAACCATAATGCTACAGTGGCAACTTCTGGTGCTGGAGAAATGGTTGCTTGTTGAAGAACCACTACTGCAACAGGATCTGAGGACTACCGTCATTGCAAATTTTGTCAAGGACTATATGCAAGAAATTGCCTTTGGAGGCATGTGAGAAGGTGCCCTCAGAGGTTTAATGAGGAAGCTCCCTCTGGGCAAAGACAGATGCATCTGCAATTACCGAAACCTGATCAAGTTCATGAAGCTGTATGGAAGATTGCTTGTGAAATGAATCAGGATGACATTTCCTTGGTAGTAACGAGTGAAAGAGACATTCTTAGCCTTGGTGAGTCACTGTACAATGGCAGAAAACCAAATGAGAAAAGGAATGATTACATACGCCAAAAAATGAGAGAGATCGCAAGGTTATTGATAACCGCCAGAGCTATAACACCTTTGAAGAGCACAGAAGACCTTGTTATGCCTAGTAACTTTCCCCATGTCATACAAGCACTCAGAGCTGTTGCTGGTTATGAGGTGGAGAGCAACTCATATAAAACCCCATCCTTGGCTTTGAAATTGGGACAGAGTTTGGCTAAAGTTGCAAGCATTGTGCAGTGTAAAGCCATCATTGCAAATCGCTATGATGTTGCAGAGTCAGCCAAGCAGTTTGCCACTCTGTATGAAAAAAAGTGGTCAGAGTCCATTTCAGCTGCTGCATTGGGCACACTTCAACAAGCCAAATGGAATAAACCACAGATTTTGCCATTTACACAGGATGTGTCACTGCTGCATAAGTTTCTTGCTACTAAGTCTGCAATGTACATGAAGGACCTTGAGGAAAAACCCAACAGCACAACCTTCGGAAATCTTGTTCAAGTGACTTTGCTATTTAACAGAAAAAGGCAAGGAGAAGTTTCAAAAATGGAGCTCCAGGTTTTTACATCCCGGAATCGCACAGAGTTGAATCCTGACATTATGATCGGCCTAACTGAGTTTGAAAGGAAACTTGCAAAGCACTTTGACAGAGTTGAGATTTGTGGTAAAAGGTCAAGAATGGTACCTGTGCTTCTCACACCTGACATGGTCACTGCAATGGAGCTCCTCGCAAAAGCCAGAAGTGAGTGTCAAGTCCACACAGAGAATGTGTACTTGTTTGCACGCCAAGGTGTCCTTTCCCATTACAGAGGCTCTGACTGCTTTCGCAAGTATGCAAATAAATGTCGTGCAAAGTACCCAGAGGCCCTTACCTCAACAAGATTGCGGAAACAAGTTGCCACTTTGTCCACACCAAATACTAAATCTAAAAGAAAATGAAATGGATCAACTTGCCACTTTTCTCGGACACGACATCCATGTCCATCGAGAATTCTACCGGCTTCCAGAGAGTACCCTGCAGCTTGCAAAAGTTAGCAAACTATTAATTGCAATGGAGAAAGGAAAACTGTCTGACCTGCAGGGGAAAGGGCTGGATGACATCGCGATCAATCCTGATGGTGAATTCTTTTTTTTTTTTTGGAAACATAGTTAGCTTTGAATATAACATTCGTGAATGTTCAGCAGATTCTAATATAAATATTTTGTCTTGATTATTTTTCCCCAACAAGATGAAGGAGTTACAAGTGATGATGATTCCAGTGGAGAAACCATCACTGACCCTCAACAACACAAAGGTATCTTGACTTGCCCAGTGTGTGATAATATCTTTAGGTTATGAGACTGGAGACAGTTAATAGGTTCATGTCATGTTAGATGGGCTAAGGGACAGCAGTATATAAATTAGACAGAATGGTAGACACCATTCATTAATATGGTACTAAAAGATCTGGATACATTATATTGCTTATTTATGCATTTTGCCAGACTTCAAAGGCAAATAGTAAATATAAGGATTAGGAGGTCCACTTCTGTGAGATTAGGCACACAAGTTGAGAGGTAGTGCATGCAAGTAATGTGTTGCTAGGGACATGCCTGAGTATTGATGAGTATTATTAGTAGATTATGTTCACATGTAAAATATTCATATCAAATGTAAAAGTACATACTGCCCAATGCTGACTTTGCCTACAATGCAAACAAAAAAGCAAACAAACCTATTGCATGCATTAATTCTCATATTTCACTGTTACTTTTCAAAGGCTCAAGGACCAAGAATTCTGGGAACCAAAGCCACACACTTTACTCAACCACCCTGGACAATATGGAGGGCGCTTCTGCCTCAACCACCCTGGACAGCAAAAACATCAGCAACACTACACCAGGAAAGGGTAAAGGCACCCATATACAAAATGTTTTAAGTGAATATACTTGTTATCAATGGACATGTTTATTCTTTTCAGGCATGACACTATTAAGAGCTTTTATAATAATCCGTTTCATGTTCTTTGATTCCCAGCAGAACACAGCACTTCAAATGGTTTATCCCAAGCATCCTTGAAGGAGCATTAAGCAATATCTTTTCACTGCTAGGTGTGCTTTTGTGCACTGCCTGTAAACCAAACCAAAGTCTATGGCTGGAGATCAACACAGAGAGAGGGAGTGACTTCATGCTGTACTCCAGATGAAATTACACCTCTAATTCTTCACATAGCCATTTTTAATTCCTTCAACCTAAGTATGATGAATTGTGCTTATTGCTCCTTTAAAGTGCTCCAGTAGAAAGCAAGGTTTAAGAACATTTTGTATTCACATTATAAACTAGAATATTTTTTGTTTCCATTTATGACAGCTGGGAAGGCAAGGTGCAAGTGGACAAATGATGAAGTCAAGGCTGTTGAGCGGCACTTGGTTCATTTCATAACAAGCTGCAAAGTACCTGGCAAAAAGGAATGTGACTCCTGCATCCAAGCAGAGCCGGCAGCTCTGAAAGGCAGAGACTGGGTTGCCGTAAAGTATTACATCCACAACAGGATCATAACATTGAAAAGAAAGATGAATAAATAAAATTATAAAATGCAGGTTCAGGAATCCTGCATCAGTTAAAATTAACTTTATTTTCATTTTATTTTTTAAAATTTTTGACTTTATGTCTGTTGGGTTAGTAATGACTAAGTTATTCAGTCCTTTCTCCTGGTTTTTGCCATCATAAGTTCATACTCTGTTTTCAGTTTAAACAAGCAAGGGAGATAGTTTGTTACTCACAGTTATTTCAGTATTGCAGGTATTTGCATTGCGTTGTTTATACCCATAAATCTGTTTATTATGGGTGCATTTTGTAATTAAAAAAATAAGGCAGATAATGTTCCATGTTTTTATTCACATAAACAGTCACTGCAAAATTAATGCAATACAATATTAAGACTTAAAAAGTAGACTGACCACATTTTTGAGCTGTGTCTCTTTTTAAGTCTCTATACAGCTCAGATTTACTGTGTTGTATTAACACATGAATGTCTGATATTTCTGTCAGAAGTTACCCGATTGGTGAGCATTACTATTGTGCATCCATGCCTATTATACTGTAATCTCAAAAGGAGCCAAGCTGAAAATACAGACCCTACCCTTACCTGGTCCTTATAAGTCATGTATACTTGAAAATTATGTGTGTATCCATGGGCTTCACAATTCACCTAAACATGAAATATCAGTGTGTGATCTTATGGTACTCATAAGTCACATAAACCTGACAGTGTCCTCACAAGTAGCATTAAATTCAGGTTTGACCAAAATTTAACCCTAGCCAAAATCTCAACAGATGGGCGTGTTCCTGGAAGCATGGGTCAAACTTTGTGATTCCCATGCCTCTAGGACCTTTGGAAAGGCACGTTCCCATTTGTCTCATTTTTGTCATAGGTACTGATATATCACGAAAACACATATATGTGTGTGCGCGCGCGTGCGCGTGTGTGTGTGTGTGTGTGTGTGTGTGTGTGTGTGTGTGTGTGTGTGTGTGTGTGTGTGTGTGTGTGTGTGTGTGTGTGTGTGTTTTCAGAAAATTTTGACTTCTGACTTTTCCAGTTTGTTCCACCTAGTGTGGGCTGGATTTTTTTTCTTTAGCATTTTCTATATATTATTTTTGTTATGTGTGTGCGTCTTGTGAGCGCGTGTGTATTGGAGAATTTTGACCTTTCCAGTTTAATGGTCTGCGGCAACATTCCCTTCGAGAATGACGATGAGATTTACAGAGCCTGCCCCAGTTTCACCAGGCAGGTGTGTACAGGTGATCATCAGGTTCTCCTCGACTGGAGTTTCCTCCTTTAAAATGAATGTGGGGTTCAGGGTCACATGACCCTTTCCTCACCCCCCCCACCAGGATCCCAGTCTGATGTTGGTGTCTCTCCTTCCAGCTTGAGGACTGTCCCACTCTGGGGGAGATCCTGCTCACTATGCTCCCGTGGGAGAAGCATAGTCTCCCTTGAACAGATTTTTATAGATACCTGCAACTAAGGTCCTTCTTGAGAATACTCAAGAGCTGGGGAAACATTGCCAACCCCACATCAATTGAAGAATTTGTTTAAAGAAAAAAAAAAAAAAAAAAAAAAGGAAACAGAGACAAGAAGACTATTCATAAAATCTATAAAGCAGTCTCATCAATGAGTAAGCATAATTCCCCGGGGATGAGGGGAAGGTGGGAGGTAGAAATACATGGAAAAGATACCAGATGATAACTGGTGGGGAAATATGTACTGAAGCACACCAGACCACTAATTTAAACACATGGACAGAGTTTAAATGGAAATTATCACCAGATTCTACAGAACACCAGAAATAACTGCTAAGGGCCCAACACATCTGAGTTCATGCTGGAGCAACTGTGGGACACTCTGCCAACCAAACCCGTATATTTTGGCGCTGCCCTAAACTCTTGTGTATTCTAGAGGCAGATATTTGATGCTCTCAAAGAAGTTTTCAAAGTAAATATTCCACTACGTCCTACAGTAGCAGTATTGGGAAGGATTCCAGAACTTATTGATCACAAAGCCAAAACTTACCTGCTAAATATATTACTCACTGAAGCCTTAAAATGCATAACTATCAGATGGTTTAAACCACATATAATATATGGATCCAAAAAGTGTATTATGTCTATCTGATGGAACAAATTACATATTGACTGAGAAACTGTGGGGACTCATGCTAACCTATTCATAAAAAACATAACCTGGATCTAGCAGTTTTATCCAACTACAGACCAATTTCTAAATTGCCTTTTCTTTCTAAAGTCCTAGAGAAAGTTGTTCTTCTCCAGCTCCAGACCTTTCTAGATAAAAAATGGCATTAGTGAAGTATTTCAGTCTGGTTTTAAAATGGACCACAGCACTGAAACTGCTCTTTTAAAAGTTTTTAAATTACCTTTTAACTTTTACTGACTTGGGAGATTCTGCCATTTTAATACTATTAGACCTCAGTGCCGCCTTTGATACCATAGATCATAGGATTCTTATCTCTCGGCTTGAGCACTATGACAGAATCAAAGGGACTGCACTGGAGTGGTTTAAATCTTACCCATCTAACCGAAGTTTTTCAGTTAGATTGGGGGATGCATCATCCTCAAAACTCAAAAGCCTCACTTTCTTTTTGGGGTCCCGCAGGGGTCCATTCTTGGTCCCTATGGGTTCGATTTTTAAAAAACATGGCATCTCATTCCATTGTTATGCAGACGACTCAGATTTACCTGCCACTGAAACATAAATCTGTGAGTCCTCTGAAGGTTTTGCTGGATTGTTTGGAGGATGTTAAGGCATGGATGGCTTTAAACTTCCTTAACCTAAATTAACAGAAAACAGAGGTGATTGTGTTTGGTCCCTGTGACCACTGCAACTTTGGCACTTTAGAAATTTATAAAAAACCCTTTGCGAGGAACCTAGAAGTGATTTGACTCTAATCTAACGTTTGATAAACAGATTAATGCTGTAATCTTCGACTACTTGCTAAAGTAAAGCCATTTCTCAGTTTTAGAGACTTTGAGAGAGCCTTCATTTCATCTCTCCTCGACTACTGTAATAGTCTTTACTCTGGTGTTAGTCTGTCATCGGTTAGCAGTCTACAGCTGGTCCAAAATACATCACGGTTACTAACTGGCAAATGCAAGTGAGACCACATTACCCCCATACCGGAATCATTACACTGGCTGCCAGTTAGTTTCAGAATTAATTTTAAGATTTTATTATTTGTTTTTAAGGCATTGCACGGGTTAGCACCCTCATACCTTTCTGATCTTTTAAATTGGTACATTCCTGCAAGATCACTGAGGTCTGCGGATCAATTGCTCCTGGCTTTGCCGAGGTCCAGATTAAACCACAGAGGAGATCGGTGGAGCCTTTGCTGTGACTGCTCCTAAACTGTGGAATGAACTGCCCCTCCACATCAGGACCTCCCAAACATTGGACACTTAAAATCCGTCTGAAAACCCACTTTTATTCCTTGGCTTTTAAATCAGAATGAGTTTATTACTTTTATTTATCTTATTTCTCACTCAAATCTTCTAATTTTATGATTCGTTTTCTTAACTCTTATCATATCTCCCTATGTTTTTATTTCTTTTAATTATCTTAATTGTACAGCACCTTGGTCAACGGTTGTTGTTTTAAATGTGCTATATAAATAAATTTGACATCGACTTTGACTACTAAGGTGGCATTCCTAATTGTATTAGTAAGAGCTCTCTTTCTCAACTCAGACTTATTTATGGATGGCACGGAATAAGGAGACCAAAAAACCGCCTTATACGAGGTCAGAGTGCGCTTATGTATAATTTTCTTTTATATGCATGTATCCTAGCTTTCTGTAACTTTCTGTCCCTTGACATTCATACCTGCTGTGTGTAGTTCTGATACGACTATATGCTTGTACATATGGGCACAGTTGTATAGAAGCAGTGTGGGATGTATCACTGCTGAGTTAAACAAACAAATTAAAACAGCCCTTAGAACTATTCCTGTGATATTGATAAGTAGTTCACAGAGGTCCAAGGAAAGTGTGCAATAAATCCATTGCACTTTTACAATTTTTGTAAATCAGTAATTTGTACTCGTCCTCCTCAACATGGAAAACACTCGAAGAAAAGCATCATGCAGCTTTTAAGTTAAAGGCAATCAATCTGGTGGGGTTCAAGAAGGAAACCTAGTTGCTACACGTTGTCTTGACATAAATTAATCGATGGGGAGACAGTGGAGACGCCAGCGTGAAGAACTGAGTCAATGCAAAAAGACAACAAAAGCTTTCACAGGTAATCATAGCAGATAGCCCAACCAAGAAAACCTTCATGAAGACTGGGTGAACACTCAGAGAGAAGGTGGCTGTGATGTTACAGTGCAGATCAGACTGAAGGTTAAAGTAATTGCTACCGAAGTGAAAATTGAAGATTTTAGAGGTGGGCCATCATGGTGTTTTAGATATGAGACAAAAAGTCCTGTCCGTTGGGGCACGCACAACTTTGTGTCAGCCGCTCCCTCCCGACTACGAGGTTTTTTGCTAACTTCTGCACATTGACTCAAACAAAGATAGCGGAGAATTCCATCGGGCCAGATGATATCATAAATATGGATGAGTACCTTTGACGTTTGACCTGCCTCTCACTCAGACTGTTAATAAAAACTCGTCCATCACATTGAAAACAAGTGGCCATGAGAAACGCATTTTACTTGTCTGAGCCGCACACCATTCAGACTAAAGCTTCCACCAATGGTGATTTTTAAGTGGCAGACAATGTCAAAGGAAAAATACCCAAAAGAAATTGTGGTGATAAGTTAATAAGCAAGGCTGGATGATGGAGAGCCTAATGAAAGATTGGCTCAGAGAGTGTTACACCAAGCATCCTGACGGATTTCACGTGATTCATTTTATTTTGAAAGATCTCAACCGGACCTTTAGCTTTATTGTGAAAGGTTGGCGAAGCCACATGATTGTTGTTGCCAACGACAACGTATAAAAGCAGTTGCTTGCCTGTCCGTCGTGTGGTTGTTTTAAATGAGAAAGAGAACTTTAAGAAAATAATATAGTCACTACAGTGACCATCGAACCGATGAAAAACAATATTGCCGTAAACTGTTTATTTTGCATGAAACAAACTAATGTGAAATGATAGACGTTTTTATATCGTCATCCGATATATATTGTTATATCGAACAGCACTAATCGATCTCCACCGTAACAGCTGGTGACACAGATCTGAAGGCTAGACCGTCCCATTTCACAGCCTCGCACTTTTGGCCTTCTCAGTCTTAGCTATGTTTACACTGCAGGTCTTAATACTCAATTTCGATTTTTTTGTCTGCTTGTTCACACTTAAAATAAAATGTGACAGCAAACGCGCTGTAGTGTGAACCCTCAAAGCGGCCCGCATGCGCGTGGCGTCTGTCTTGTGTCAGTGACGTAAAAGACCGATTTAATGCGACATGACCATTCAAACTGCAGTTGCTTTCTAAAACATCAGATATGTATCGGATTCAGTACCGCATACGAAAGTGTCCCAGATCGGATTTGAGCCATTCACACGGTCATACCATGATCAGATATAGGTTGCATAGGGTCAAAAAAGTCGGATTTGATGCGCTTTTGCCTGCAGTGTGAACGTAGCCTTAGAAGCACCCGGCCCATGTAGACCAAAGGTCGGGCCCTTCGAAGGATGCGGCCTGGGAACTCAGACATAACTGATATTTAATGACAGTTCTCAACATAAATTATTGCTATATATTCCTAACTAAAATCACTTGCTTAAAATACCTTAGTATTTCAAGCATATTTACAGATATTATTGTATAGATATGCAAAAAGAAAGAAAAAGGTCTCTTCACAAATTTCTCTTCTTTTGTAGTCTAACAGCAACTTGTCTGATGATGTTCCACTTGAACCTACTTTTTTCTTTCTTAGAAAGGAAAGAATGGGCGAATCTAAAAAAAAGAGAGATCACAAAGAGGATACATGGGACTATAGTGGACCAGTCTTATTTCAGATGGACTGTGGACAGTGTTTCCATATTTTTCTTTTTCTTTCAAAAAGGCATAGAGTCAAGGCTTTAGACTGAAAAAGAAAGGGCCCTTTCTTCTAGTGTCTGGGTTATGCAGGTTCGAGGATTGTCCAGTCACTGTTGATGATGAGGAAGATCTGAAGGCGACAGTCAATTTCTAAGATCTGGAATGTGTGCACAACCACTACAAACTGAAAAGAAGATCAGTAAGAGCTGATAAGAGAGATCAGATTGGCTGTGAATTAGATAAACAATTACGTAGAGCCATGTATGTGGATAAAATGAGGAGTTGGAACTTCATTACTGCACCCTGATTGCGCAACATCATCATCCAATTTGCTCAAGTCTTGAGAATCATATCATTGGAAATACGAAAGAAAAGTCAGCTTCATCACAATGAGATTATTTGTCTCCAGGTAATGGTAGAAAACAAGAAAAACAACCCAAATGACGTATTACAAAAAGTGATGTTACACCCAAAAGGTGTTCTTTTATGGTTTTCAAGGAGCATTGAAATTTTTCAGAGCCGATGTCAGGAGGACACAGTTTATTTGGATGCTACAGGCAGTATCATCAAAAAAGGAAGGGTTCGCCTCCTTTCTATGTTTGTGAACTTATAGTAAGGAATCCACAGAAAACATGCTCTCCCCTACCAGTGGCTAAATATTAATGCGACCACATCACTGCCTCTGTCACATATTTTCTGGAGGCATTTATGACCGATGTTACAAGGGCCTTTGAGCACAAAGCCATGCATTCACCTGTAATGCTCATTTGTGATGGATCTCCCAACTCTTCATAGATGTCTTAGTCATATCATGAAGAATGTGTCATGAAATCAATATCCTTAGTATCCTTATTTTCCTATTATATTATTTTATGTACTTTAATAATGAAGGCTTGTAGAGCAAGGCCACTTGACTCACAAAGTGCTCAGCCAGACTGAAAAACAGGAAGTTTTAGTGCACAGGCATATTAATAGATAAGACACAGAAAAGAGGAACTTTGCTATATAAGCAATGTTTGAAACTGTGTGACGTGTAAAGTACCAAAATAAAACCTATATGAAGCACAGTTTATGATTCTAATGTTAAAGAGCTCTTGCAACTGGCGTTTGAGCTGTGCAGGGGTCTCTCTCTTCCGGAAGATGATTGAATAAAAGGAAATATAAATGTTTTAACACACTATGAGTCGGTTTTCTCTGTTCTGTCACGGGGACAAAAGAATTGGGGTTAATAAATGCCAAGGAGATTTGTAAAAAGTAGTAAGTATAATCCTGTTATTAGTGTTTGCGTGGGGTTTTTTTGGCTTGTGATATGTGACATGGCATCTCAGTTTTCAATTTGGGGAAACTTTTCGCATTATTATTATTACTGTTTTGGAAAAGCTTAAAGAAATTTCTTCTTAAACTAAACTACCACCTCACAATACACACTGTTGGACTCTTCACTACTGCGACTTCCTTAAAAGACCTCACTGACATGGTTCGGAGTGCTGCAGCTGTTTTTGCAAGTCCTTATATTGGTGAATGCTGAAAAACATTTTCACAACCTGCAGTTATGGAGGCAGACATCCATTGTTGATGTTCATGCTAGTCTTTTTTATTTGTTAACTAGAGAATCATGTTTACCTTATGGTTTAATACTCATTTTTCAAGCAAGTTTAATTTAAAATAAAAACTAAAAAAAAAAAAAAACCAGGCACAGATGCTCACATATTCTTTCTCTGTCAGAGCTGTTATGGAAGTCAGGAAAGGACCCAAAATGCAGACTCAAAATGGCAGTTTTATTGCTGGACACAAGAAAGAACTAAACTGGAATACAACCATAAACTAGGCAGGCAGAACACACAGACTTGTATAAGGGAGAGTGCAGCACTGACAAAGAGAAACATGGGGCTTAAATAAACTGAGGGATAATGAGGGAATGAGAGACAGAAGGAGAGCACAGCTGGGAGTAATTAGGCCAGATGAGACAAGAAAAACAAAACTACATACGCTGACATGAGACACGGACCTTCAAAGTAAAACAGAAAACACACCAACTGAAGACATGTAAACTTAACAGAGACCGGGGAGACAAAATATAGAGACATGAAACGTGGGACCGAAAGGCACAGAATAGACATGAGATGGAACATTTGACAAAACCTAAGAACTAAAACCTTAACAGCCATAGCTGAACCCTAGGATAATAATAATAACAACAACAATAATCAAAACAGCAAAAAGTACGCAGAACATAAACCATAATATAAAATAAAACCAAAATACAAGAGCTTAAAATGCTGGATCACAAATACCCAGAACCGTGACACTCTCTCTCTCACAGACACACACACAGCAAAACTTGCTTTGTTTTTGTGTACCAACGTCTGTTTTGTCCTTTTGGTGCTGGATATCATTTGAGTGTTTTGTTACAGATGCAGATACATATACCTCGTGTTTTTCCCAACACCCACATTATTGTCTTTTTTTTCCATGTGTCCCTTTTGTTTTTCCTTTTCCTCTACTTTCTTCTGATATCTTTCTAAAATTTGCTGATGGCTTGGCTGATTGTGACCTACATCTGTTTTCACACCTTGGCTCGTGTGATTAGGTAGAGGATCATTAGGGGGTCCATTGTCCCTCCTGGGGGGATACTCCCACAGAGCTTAAATCTGGGACTCTCCACCATTTGATCCTAGAACTGAAGAAGCTTCTCGGATGAGAGGTGAAAAGTCTTCAAGCAAATTAAAGAATAATTACACATTTTAAAAAAAAAAAAAAAAAGACAAGCCCTATCACTAATTTGTATACCTGGGTATGTAGTGTAGTGTTTTATTGTGAAATAAAATAAAAGTCAGCCACAATCAGGAATACATTAAAATTAGATTCTTAAAATTAAAATTAAAATTATATTCTAGTCTTCAGATTAGACTTATGGTTTCTATTTATGATAAGACCGCATTATACACCACAGAGACCTATAGGCCACAGCAGCACATTAACACACACACCCCCCAAAAAAAGTTATAGCAACTGTATGTTTATTTTCTGTGGGTAGTATTTTGTTGTTGTTCCTCTCAGATGTTTTGGGTCAGCTAAGGGGATCACGACCCCGGGAAGGTTCCTGCGCTGGAGGCAGCCACACCTGCTGCTCGTTATCTGCAGCAGATTACACTCACCAGGGGTTAAGAGTGTGGCTGAGCTGCAGTTAGCGCTGGATCCTTGAGTCAAAACTAATCAGTACAGCTGTGGATTATCATTGGTGTTGTCAAAGTAACTTCACTGATTTGGGATTGCCTTCGACATGTGTGTTCTGGTGTTTCACCAGGAATCCGGAGCGGAGTGTGTTTTTCACGGAGCTGAGCCACGGTGGGGAAGAGGTTTTTTTTTTTTTTTTACAAGCAGCCACTTATCTGTTCACCTTTTATGGACATTTGCACTGTGGGATTCTGCATTGTGTCTGGAAATGAATAACTCAACTGTATTGGGTGACTAAGTTCATCATGTTGCTGTCACAGTAGTGTGTATGAAGCCTGAAATGTATTTTGTTAGTACTATTATTAGTGATTTATTTTTTTTATTTTTTATTTTTTGGAGGGCGTTTTATAAGGCACAATTGCACTTTATGCTGTGGTCTAATCTATAGAAAGTTGTATACAGTCTGACGTATGCACGAATTGGCCTTCAAACAAGTATCTGCCTAATTTATTTTGATCCTGTATTTTAGTTTTTGACACAAGTAGCAACTGTGTTCATTGACAAAGCCACCAGCTACTATTCCAAAATTCAGTTCTGAGGATCAGGACATTCAATGACATTTAATGACCAAGTGGGTGAGTTGGACAGTATTTGAATTTCTGAAAAATGTGCATTAGTCTTTGAATATAACTGTTGTTTTTGCTTTGTTTGTATTTTTTGTGGGTTTTTTTAAAAATAGACACAATATGACACATGTCAAAGGTGGTATAATGAACAGTGCCTTGACACGACTAACGATGACTTTAAGAAAGCAAGGGATGAAGAGTGGAATTCTCCTGTGCTGTTAAACCACAGACGGATGTTTGCATCATAATCTCTGAAGATGTACTCTGTTGTCTCCAGCAACGTAATAATTTGAACAGCATAGTATGGTATAACGTTTTAACACTACTGCAAATTTCCGTGACATTTTCATTTACCCTATGTGCACCTTTAATGTTATCGTCACTGCACCTTTGGGACTTTAAAAATGTACTCTTCTGCTATTGAGCTGTTACTTTTTTTGGTTTTCCAAGTTAAGTGGAGTTACCGGTGTTAATATTAAAATTATTATATTTCATAACTGGAGAAATACAAGGAACAATTTTTGAAAACATTGTGTCTTTATTCTTTTAAGACAATGATACTATTTCAGTAAATTTTAATAACCAAAATAAGACTGACTTGAAATTGACATGATATCAGTGTTGTCATGGTCCCCGTGCCTTGCTGGCGACATGTTTTGTTTTTGTTTTCGCTCTATTCAATTCAATTTTATTTATATAGAATAGCCTTTATTGTCATTGTACAAGTACAACGAAATTGGAGTGCCACTCCCTTGGTGCAAAATGCTAAATAAATATAAATGTAAAATATAAAAAGTACAATAAAACAACTGTAGTACTCAGACAATAAATAAGTACAATATATACAGAATAGCAGCATAATATAATGATAGTATGAATAGCAGCATAGTATAGTGAAAATGGCAAGTATAGTTAAGCAGGTTTAATTGTTTTGTGCTTATTTACTAAGGTGATAGCTCTGGGAAAGAAGCTATCCCTGAATCTGTTTGTCCTGGTTTTATGTGACCTGTACCGTCGGCCTGACGGTAATAGTTCAAACAGTTGATTACTGGGGTGAGAGTAGTCCTTAATGATATAGTGCCAAATCACAACAACAGTTGCCTCAAGGCGCTTTATATTGTACAGTAGATCCTACAATAATAGATACAGAGAAAAACCCAACAAGCATATGACCCCTATGACCAAGCACTTTTAAAAGTAGAGATAGTGTCTGTCTCGGGAATCCAAACAGGCCCATATGGAAAAGATATATATAAATCTTATAAAGTTTGTATCTGTCTTGTGTGAAACTTGTATGAAAAGCATACAAGAGTGAAAACAGATATAAGATCTCTTGAAAAATTATATAAATGAAACTTGAATGTTTTGGATACTTACTAAAACAATATATGAAAGTAATGAAAAAAGTGGCCACTTTCATGGGTAAATCATATAAGCCTTATATGATTCACTATATGAAGTAGGCCACATCTTATGCAAGTCTTTTATATGTTTTTACTATTTCTTTTCCATATGGGGGAAACCGGTTCCATAGAAGAGGGGCCTGAAAACCGAAGGCTCTCCCTCCCATTCTACTTTCAAATAATCTAGGAACAACAAGTAGTTCTGCAGTGCGAGAGCGAAGTGCTCTAATAGGGTGATATGGTACTACAAGGTCATTAAGATAAGATGGGGCCTGATTATTTAAGACCTTGTATGTGAGGAGCAGGATTTTGAATTCAATTCTGGATTTAACAGGGAGCCAATGAAGGGAAGCCAATATATAAGAAATATGCTCTCTCTTTCTAGTCCCTGTCAGTACTCTTGCTGCAGCATTTTGGATTAGCTGAAGGCTTTTCAGCGAGTTTTTTGGACATCCTGATAATAATGAATTACAGTAGTCCAGCCTGGAAGTAATAAATGCATGAACTAGTTTTTCAGCATCACTCTGAGACAGGATATTTCTAATTTTAGAGATGTTGCACAAATGGAAGAAAGCAGTCTTACATATTTGTTTAATATGTGCGTTGAAGGACATGTCCTGGTCAAAAATGACTCCAAGGTTCCTCACAGTGTTACTGGAGGCCAAGGTAATGCCATCCAGAGTAAGAATCTGGTTAGATGCCATATTTCTAAGATTTTCAGGTCTGAGTACAATAATCTCAGTTTTATCTGAATTAAGAAGCAGAAAGTTAGCGGCCATCCAGGTCTTTATGTCTTTAAGACATTCCTGCAGTTTAACTAATTGGTGTGTGTTATATGGCTTCATGGACAGATAGAGTTGGGTGTCATCTGCATACAGTGTTGGGGAGTAACGGAATACATGTACCAGCGTTACGTATTTTAAAATACAAAATATGAGTAACTGTATTCTGTTACAATTTAAAAATGTGGATTGAAATAATGTGAATACACAGCGGCCTTTTCCTGTTTCATATGTTAAGCCTATGCTCTTTGTCTTTGGTAATTCCCCGCCGGTGGAAACCCAAACAAAACACACATTAAAAGGCTCTAATTCCTGTGTCTCAATCTCGTGCCCTATGTCACCTCTACTTACATACTAAGTAAGCTATTAAGACTCAACTGTACACTGTGTTCGTGTTTTCCTCTGAAACATTAAGTTCAGTTGGAGCAGACTTTCAACGCCTCTCTCTGTCTCTCACTAGCAAACTTAACCCAGACAACAAAGTAAAGCTAGTTTCGGCTACGAGCCCGACACAGAACTCGACATATTAGCCAGAGGTCCCTTTACTACGGTTCACAGCCGTGTACCAGTTTTATATACCCCCGGAATATTTTTCTATACGAGATCGCTACAAAAAGTGCAGCCTTACCCTACCCTACCGACTGTTACTCATTTTATATTAAGATTTAAAAATCTAGTTGGTATTGGTATGGCGAGTAACCTTCAGTAATAGTAATAAATCACACAGCAATAGTACATTCATGTAGTTGTAAAAAGCATGATAATATATTAAGTAATCCAAAGTATTCCGTTAGGTTACAAAATACGTTTTGGGCCATGTATTCTGTAATCTGTACTGAAATACATTTTAAAAGTAACCTTCCCAACACTGTCTCTCTCTCCTGTCTGCCGGGGCGGTGCTCATTACGGGCTCCCACCCCTGGCCCACGGACCTGCAGTCACCATGACACCTGCAGCTGATTCCAGCAGATTGAAGCACTATTTAAGATGGTGGACCTGTGCTATTCTTCTTCTTTCTTACACTTACCAAACAGACCCTATATAAGAGGAGGAGTGCTCAGCTCAGTCATTCGGGCCCTGAAACTCACAGGAGCAGCGTCTCTGGATTTCTGGCAACATCATCTCGGATAACACACACAACTTTTTTCTCTGCTGGGTTGAAAGACTGTATTTACAGTACAGGTAATATTTTTGCATATCCCTAACTGTTGCAAATTGCAATTTCCTGTTCTTTACTTACCCAATTTTAATGTTTTTTTACGTACCTAATTACACTGTTTTTGCGTTTCCTAGTTTGACAGTTTTTTTTTAAATTGCCTTATTTCACTTTTTTTTTTTACTTACCTGATTACACTTTCTGTTCTTTCCAGAACACAACAGCCATGGAGGTTGTTGGTGTGGAAAACATGAAGGGATTGGCGGACGCTTTCGTGAGATCACAAAGTGTTGAAGATTTACTCCTGGACCCTAACATTTTCATTCTGCTGCAGGTGACGACCGTTTAGGACCCCAGGAGACTACTGACAGCTGAGTTTGACTACGACGGAGAGGTGGTGGAACTAAAAGCCTTGGAAGGCCTGAGAATACCTTTTTCTAGGTTGAACATGGCACCCTTCAAGATGCACCAGCTGAAAAGCTCTTGGCATATGATCAAGAAACACTTTGACTGTAGTACCTTGTCTGTGGAGGCTTAAAGGTCTTGCACAAGGTAAGAGGCTTTGATTTTGCCAACCTGGACAGGGAATTCAAGTTAGAGGTAATAGTAATTCCCAAGTCCCTTGTGGTGGTAGACAGCCTTTCAAATGCCTGGCTACTTAACAAGGCACACGGTGGACCTTGTTAATGGCAGCTTAACAGAATTTGTTGAGATACTAAAAACCCTTCCACTGGAGGACCTGAGCAGACCCACGCTGCAGAAGACCGTGATACAAAACAAGGGGAGCATGAACATATTGCCGCAGGATCAAGCATTCGTGCTAAGCAAAGAGGAGCTCATTTGTTTTCCTTTTGATTTTTTTTGTTTTGTTTTGTTACACAACTGATATCATTTAAGGAGACCATATCAAATAATTAACGTGTATAATACTTATTACTTTTAAATGAATAAATGGTCAACTTATGAAATAATAAAATTGGGATAAATAAGCTTTATTTTTTTGCTTAATACACAAGCACAGCAGTGAACTAGCTGTAGCAGAAGCAATGAGTTTTCCTTTGAAATCAAAGGAGCGAAAACTAAATTTTGACTTCATTAGAAACAAGGGGAACCGTGCATAATATTGAGGTTCTGAAAGCTGGCTGTGGTACACTAATCCTAAGTCAGCAAACTCAGAAACCAGTGAAGGCAAATGATTACATTGCATAAACTGCCTGTTGGAGTCGAATTGTTAAATGTTTTCATTGTGTTACTTAAATTAGTAAGTTGTGGTTCAAACTGTATGATCAAAGACATTACTTTGTTTCTGACTCCCTCCCCAGCCAGTCTGTTGGTGGGGGAGGCTGTAGTGTTTTATTATCGGGACATCTATGTGAGGGTTCTGTTTTGTTGCTTGGTAAACTTCCTGCCTTTATGACCCTTTGGTGAGCAGGAGGTCACACAAACGCACCCACAAACACACACACTCTCACACATTAGTGATGAAATTTCCGGCTCTTTTTAGAGAACCGGCACTTTCCGTTCGGCTCACTAAAAAGAGCCGGCTCTTTTGGCTCCGAACCGGCTCTTCAGGTTGTTTTGTTGCTTTAATTAATTTATTATTAACAATAATATAAAATTCTACACAAAAGGAATTACTAATGTACAAAAAAAAGTTGTTTTATTTATATATGTTTATATATAAATATATGCGGTGGCCCCTAGAGACAAAACACGTACAAACTCCAAAACACATTTCTAGCATGAACTGAACTTCCAAAACAGAGCTACCTAGATCACTTAAATTACACAATTGAAAGCATGTGTGTATTGTTTATGTATTTATACACAAGCATTCAAATATAGTCAAATAATTTAAAAAAAATTCCATTTACCTGTTATTACCACACACCAAATCCGGTTGTTGGTACTTGCTGGCTTGTGTAGCCACTAGGTAACAAAAGCTCAACACTGCCCCTACTATCCTGGAGCACTTCTGTTGTCTTTTGTACGTGTTTTGGAGTTTTTACGTGTTTTGGAGTTTGTGTGTGCTTTGTCTGTAGGGGCCACCGTAAATATACTTTTATTTATCCACTCCACATAAAATGTAATAAATAAATCATATAATACAAAAATCAAAACTATTAAAATTTTCAGCTTTTTCCTTTTACAAATTTAAAGTGAAACAACACAAAACACTGCAAACCACAACACAATTAAATATAAATTAAAATATGAAAACAAAAAGAAGATGCATATTCTCTGTCATATGGACCTGCATGAATAAACTTTCTGAATCCTTTATCATCTGCAACTCAAAATAGTTGTGGATGATTACTATACCTTTCTAATGTGACGTTGTTGTCCCTGGCTCTTTCACTGTCTCTCCCTCCTGCTCTGTTCCTGTGCTACTGAGAGTAACTAACGCCCCTCCCCCCTCTTCGCAGCATAAAGCACAAGGCCCGCATGCTGAGTGAAGCGGAAAAAAAGTGCGAGAGAGAGGCTGAGAGAAAGGAAAAAAAAAAACCCACGGCACGCGATAAGGTGCCGGCTCGCGTCGTTCACGTCGAAGAGCTGGCTCTAAGAGCCATTTTGTTCGCGACCGACCCATCACTAATACAGAGGGATGCTTGCTTTCACCTTTTTAAAATCTGTTAATTAACATTTTTTTCTTTTTATTTATTTTAATAACTTATTTTATTGAATCATACTGTGGCGTGGGTGTGGTCTCTGGCCAGCTGCAGAGGAGGGGTGACGCAGTGAGCTCCCGGGGCGGCGCAGGGGCAGGGTGAACAGGTGTGCTGGGATCTGACAGTGATTGTGTCTCTTTATATGTTGGCAGTGACAGTCGGAGGAGGGGAGCGGACGTGACAGCAGAGAGAGAGCAGGAGTGTCTGTGTCCCAGTAAACAATGTGCCACAGTGTCGAATAAAAGTTCTGCTGTCATCATATTCGCTCCAGCGTATGTTTCTCGGGTCCAACATTACACATACATTTTGTAGTCAGACATTTTCTAATATAATTGGCCCCAGGCTGTCACTTTCACCCCCATCCTGCAAAAAACTGCCACGGTTGAATCTGCTCATGAGCACTCACACATTTCACCACAGAACTAAACAGTTATTTCTATTAGTCAAACTATGTTTGTCATTAATATATTGATTACATTTGTATTTTATTTATCTTGATTAAGAATAAAATGCTTAATTATTAGGAAATAGATGAAAGCTCTGTTTTAGAACTTTGATCACTTTTACTAACATAAGTCTGACTATTAAGAAATTTTAATATCTCTTAGCTGTGATGTGGAGGTGGCCATGGGGGACTTTAATCTTTTTCTACCCCAGGTCTCATGACAATACAGAGAGCATATTTTCTTCTTGCTTTCACAGTGTAATTCTTACTTTCAAAAGATTTAAAGGATCACAAAAATGTTTATACATTTTATCATAACAAAATCTCCTATGATAAAATACAGTCAAACTGCATTTCCTGTTTAAATGTATATAGTATAAATTTAAAGCAAACAAATAAAGAAACATTAGGCATCACATTGCAAAATGACAGCAAGAGAAAAAAAACAGCAAAATCTATGTTTTATTTGTCGTGTTACTCTGTCCTGCGCTGAGGAAGAAAAGCAAAAAAACGGGTTAGGGTGACAACTGAAGACACAACACGACAGTTTGTACATGTGACTTTAGCAATAAATATATTAAAGAAAAACTTACACACCTGTTCATTGTTTTTCACTTGTTTCTCTGACAGTTTCTTCTAAATCTCTTTCATTTTTTTGTTTCTCTCAAGTGTTTAATAATTTGTTCCTTGTCTTTTTCTAGCTTTCCCTTTCTTTCTGTCATTTGGATTATAATGTTCTCTGTTTCCTCCATTAGCTTTTCTGTCATCTTTAACAGTTCTTCATGTACTTCTGTTCTCTTTTCCAGGTCAGATTTTTTATCTACAAGCTTATGCATTTTTTTCTCTTTGTCAAAGAATGGGCTTTCTGTCTCTTTTTTCATGACCTCTTTCATCCCTGTCTTGTCCTCCTGCAGTAGTGTGTTGAGTTTTTCTCTCTGCTTCTTCAGAAATGTCTTCTGCTCCATCAGTTTTTCAATGGTTTGTCTGACATGTTTTAAGTCTTCCTCCTTGTTCTGCAACTCCTCTTCAAGTCTTTTCTTTTCCTCACGTTCTCTCTGTAATTTTTCCTCCATCTCTGTTTGATGTAGTTCATTTTCATCCTCATCATGTATGCTGATTTCTGTGTGAATAAAATTGCAGGAAAAAATTATTTGGAAAATAGGGACAACATATTAGTCATTTTTATGTGTTCACATGTGTTGACAGTATTAATTTACTATACCAATAATCAAATATAAATGGAAATAAACAGTTTGAAGCATTACTATAGAGACTGACACTATTACCAGTGTTACCACCCTACAACAATGTAGAGTCTAGAACAAAAGTTTTCTCTTGAGAAGGACTGACTTTCAGATGTATGTCAAAATTCAGTGAAAATAGATGTTCAGAAATCACTAATGATGGATATTTAAAATAACATTAGACGTACTGAAACTGCTACGTGTGAGTCATAGAGGTTTGGCCAAATTTATTCAAAATCACACACATTCATGCATATCTAATTTTCACATTTAATTTTCTTGCACTGCTTTGTTTATATGAGTAAATGAGTCAGAACATGACATTTTGGTCACAATTCCTATAACAAGGATAAAGCACAAAGTTTTAATTTATATTGTTGCTATAACTATAATTTACAGTGGGTGATTTCCTCAAATATTTTTACCTTTGCCCCCAAAATGTCTCAGTCACACTAGAGGAAAACAATAGCAAGGCAACTTCCTCGTGTGGAATTTCTACACATTCAGCAGGTGGTTGTGGCAACCAGTTGGTCTTCTAGAGGTTGAGGGTGTTCTATACTTCACTTCTGATCACAAGGCAGTTGCACAGGTTGCTAATGGGATGCAAACTGCCAACAAATAATCACAGTCTGACTTGAAGTCCAGTTACTCTCCGACAGACGGGCAACCACTTGCCAATAATTGACGCTTAGTTTATAAATGCAAACAGAGAGTCGAGATTTTGCAATCAATCTCAGTTAGTCTGCACTGATGAGACCAACTCTGCATGTCTTAACACATCTCTTTACAACACAGGACACAGGGTTATATTCCTTTATAAAAGTAAAGTTGCTGAGAGCCTCCAATTTTGCTAGTAAATTGCTGTAATTTCTGCAATCTCCATCCACTGTTTTCCCTCGAGCGCCTTTAACATAACTGTTTATGTGTTTGTGTAATTTTTACTTGAATCACGTTTGTACTTCTTAGCCCTTAATTTTAAAGGCAGTTACACTAAAACAAGACATTAAAAAGGCCTGATGATAATTTGACGTTGGGGTAAAAAGTACCATGTAGTTTGAACTTACTGGTTTTCTTTTGTCCACATTTCCATATTAGGATTACTACTGTCCCGACGCTTATTAAACAGACAGCCAAGTTGATGATAATGTGAACAGCAGTATTAGACTGGACCATAAAGAGATCACCTGTGAATACAAGGAGACAAAATGTTCTAGATTCTACTTTCTGTAACTGAAAATTAATGTGTGTGATATAAAAAAAAGGCATTTCTACCTGAAACATGGATGTGTGCCTCTTTGATTTGACTGATATTCTTCTGTTGAACTTTGCAGGTGAAGCTGTAGCTCTGTCCTTTCTCCACAGTCACTTTACTGCTGACTGTATAGAGGCCATCAGAACCTCTGACATTCTTTGTAGGTTCAACAGAAATTGGTTTTTCCTCACTGTACACCCACAACATCTGAGGCTCTGGATACCAGCCATTAGATTTACACTCTAACACCATTTCATTTTTGACATTGGTGAGTTCTATGACTGGTGAGGAAACTGAACCTGCAAAGAAAATAATGAAAGACAAAATATTGAAATGTAGTGGCCAAAATATATATCTAAAAAAAAGATTCTTAAAATAGTTACAGTTCGCCCAAATTTCTCTCTTATTGACCTTAACTCAAATTGTCCTTTTAAGCTTATAGAGAGGCACAATGCTATGTGACATCAACTGTGCCAATCTAACTGGTCAAAATTCTAATAATCTTACTTATTTATTCCATTTTCTCTTTTCAAAGTTCCTGTATATAGGCTGAAATTTACTTGTATCTATCCAAGTAGTTCTTGGTCAAATCAGCTTTCCTCTGGTTCATCTTGGTAAAAGGGCCTCCTTGGCTGAAGTGTTTTTCTCATGGGGCCAGATACCCCTCGGTTGGCAAAAAGCCCATTTAGTGGGTGCTCAAATCGCCTGTGATTCTAAGTACTTTTGTTTTTTGTTATGTATCTCTCTTATTTGTCCAGTTGTACTGCTTAATAACCCAGCTGCTCCATGCGCTACACTGGTCAGGTTGTGTGCCCTAATGGCCAGAAAACCAGAATGCCAGTGACTCTGTAGTCATTCCCTTGTCATGTTATGTCACTATGCTCAGTCCAAATATCTGTCCAAGAAGTATTTTCTAGCCAAAGTAAGAGCTATTTTGGTTACCCAGAATAAAACTCATGTGTCTCTGTGAATGATCCACTTTCTATTGTAGCTGACCCAAGTGTTCCTTTATCCCTCTTGTCATTCTGAGTGCCCTTTGACCCCCAATATCTATGTTGCTTAAAGTCTTTCTTCACATCTAAATTGCAAAGTGAAGAAATTAATCTAAATTAAATGAAACTTACCTACAGCAAGCGTCACCACAGTTTCTTCATTAAATTTAGGTACAAGGCATTTGTATGTTCCTGCATCAGAGAGTTGCACTGTGGAGAGTTTCAGTGAAACGTCTCCACACTGCAGTTTGTTGACAGAGATTGATGTTCTTCCTGTGTACAATGGATTCTGCTCAGTTAGAAGCTCCACACCCTCTCGCCTCACATAGACAGATCTAGGTTTGAGGTCAGTTCTGGACCAATCCACAGTCAGGTCAACAGCATCCACAGCAGGTTCCAGGTGGCATGGCAAGATGATGTCATCACCAATCATGGCCACTACTGGCTGAGTTGGACCAATCATTTGATGCTGACCTAACAAATTTAGGGACACATACAGTTCAGCAGTTTTGTAATTGTGAAGATCAGTCTGAGCAAACTGTGTAATTGATTTATTTAACAACATCAACATAAACTGGTGCTGTTACAGTGTGTGTTTTCATCTTCTGTGTAAGACTACAGGAAAGCACTATGAATTGTGGATTTTATAAATGTTTGTGTGCAACTTACCACCACAAGTTTGTGTTAGAAAAAGGAGGACGACAACAACATGATGCAAAACCAAGAGATGTTTATTCTTTATAGGTCTCATTCTAGATGTCTGCAACAAAAAAAGGGGAAGGGGGGGGGGGGGGGGGGCATAGCAACAGACACACCTTTTATATTAAGCCATTCTCTGATAGAAAAAAAATGAAACAGTGAAAGACTGATTTGTAGACTGTCATGGTAATATCACATTTGAAAAAAGTATTTATTTATGTTAAATTTATTTGTAATCATTTAGAAATGCGCTCCTTTCCACATTCCTCAGTAACAACAGAGATCAAGAACATTGCAGGAAATCTGGACATTCAATTGAAAGTCAAACTGGGAATTGTTGACTTTTTTTTCTTAGCTCTTGATGAGAGCTACCATGTCATCTGGACACAGCCCAGTTACTCATCTTTACGAAGTCATTATACTAAAAGCAAAATAACAAAAGCACTTTTTACTAAATCAAAGGTCTCCCTTTTTTTCTCCTTTGTGCAATATTTTAGCAGATGTGCAATTTTCATAGCCCTTCCACCCTTATTTATTTATTATTTATATTTGAGTGTACATAGTGTTTATGTATTCCTTTCTTCTTCTTTTGTATATTGTCTTTTATTTTCACACCCTGCGGTCTTGTTACATAATTTAATGGTGCAAGCAACTATACAATGACAACAAAAGTTCTACATCTAAGTCTGTGAAATTTAGCACAAAAGTAAGTTTTTGTTGATAAACAGTGATAAAACATTGGTGATTCTTTTCTGTCCCATTTTCATTGTCTGATTCCAACATCTACTCTTACCAGTAACTGCTTATAAAGAGATCAAAATAATAGAGCGATGAAAGTAGAGAGACAAGAGACACAAGTAACATTGAGTTCAGTATATCCATGAGGTCCTCCTCAACCATTAAGCTGTGTCTGTGCATAGGTCATGGTTTCTTTTGTCCTGTTTGCAATTAATAGACTTACTGTCTATAAAATGCTGATAGAAGATATAGATTTTATATAAAAATTGTAAACTCTGGAAGTAGCAACTAATAACAGCATGTAATCAAAAGTACACATTTCAAATATTTATGAATGTACAAGTATCCAGAAATAATAATTATGTTACTTTCGCTCCTTGACGCTTACAGCACTCTTTGTGCCTCTGTTAACTGTTAATGCTAATGGGATCAATGTGATTTTATGTATTATAAGCACCTACTAGAAAACTGAGGCTAAGTAATCTAAATAAATACAGAAGGAAAAGATTACAGTTTAGCTTTCTATGGTAAAAGTCTACATACCTGTCGAACTGCTCAAAACAGTCACCATAGCTCAAAGAAAGTAGGTTGTAATAAATCTATGTGCACTCTCAGCCCAACCCTCTGTTAAATAATAACACGTGTTGACTTTATAGTTCGTGATATCAAAGGTAAGTTCTTTTCATAAAGTGAGGACGGGTTGGAATTTTGTTAAACTTTCAATTTGATTCATTTGTTCATTTAAGTCAAAGCTGTGTTTTAACATGATGAATGTGCTTCAACATCCTACATGCTGTGAATTCCTTGTGTAGGAGTTGTGAACAAGGACATTATGTCCGTCAAAGGTGTCAAATATAACTCACTGTGTATAGTGCATACGGTTTTCTTGGTGTGTGTATTTAAGAACAGCACTTCAGTAATTGGATGACCCATTTCATCAAATGAAATGATAAGGGTGTAAAAAATTGTTACATGCTATATTTGCATTGGGTCTTTAAAATGTTTCTCTCTTCTGAGTGAAAGAGCTTCAGCTCTCTCACGGCATAACTGGCAATTTTAAATATTGGTGTGTGGTTTTTAAAGAGAAACACTGGAATATTTCTTTCTACACGTGCTGTCTGGTTACCTTTTAATGTGCTTGAATTTACCTCATTCAGTGGACAAGCCAGGTACATATACATACTAACAACAATTTTTCTTTTTGAACAACAGGCCATGTTTTGGCTTAAGCACCTCTTCAAACATACATCAAACACATCCCGCTAAGATGATCTTTTTCACCCCATTAAATGATCAGTGGGCATCATATTTACAGATTTACATACATGCTCTCTCGTACACGCCCAATTCCCCCAACCCCCACCAACACACACACACTATTGGGAAAATATATTTTCTAGCGCTTATTTGCCGTGTATTTTGTTTTATGCATTTAATAACAGGTCAGTATATTAAAGGCCACCTTTGAGTTATAAACTGTGTCATAGGTCATTAGATTGTTTAGCGAGACTGAAAATTGTGCAGAACAGGATGTACTCAGGATGTGTCATAGACTATTATGGGCCTCATATTAAGAACAACAGGAAACAGCAAGGAGAGAGGCAGTTAAGATAGATTTTTAAGTAATTGTAGAAGATCACCAAAAAAAGGAATCATATCTAGCTGTCACTAACTGTAACTGATGGATGATAAAGATACTCTGCTTACGCATGAAGAGATCCATTTATCTCTTTCTCCCAAACACGGACATACATCACATATTCAAAGCCTGGATGTTTCAGATTCAAATGTATACATATTTCATATGTTCTGTTGTGTTTATCTTTTGTTGAAGTTTTCTGTGTTGGTGCAGTTTGCATAATAAATGTGCTCATTGATGAATCAGATGTTGATCTAAAAATAGTTTCACACACACATCCATATAAATCATGCCCTGGTGATCACACGGCTCCAGAATATAAGTGGAAAAAAGGCAAGAATTTCATGCATTAGCCTACAATGGCAAAATGGTTGAATCTGATGGAAAACAGAAAAAATGTAAAATATCACTACTTTTCTTTTAAAAAATGCTGACATTACCAAATGCATGGTTTTACACTACAAGAGTATTTAAAGAGATATTTAAAAATGTGGTTTCAATGGAAATGAATGGGGCATTTTTGTGTCGAGAGAAACTAAACAAAAAAATAATAATCCAATCAAATCAATTTTGTTTCTGTTCTTTGACATGTCCAAGAATTTAATCACCCCCAATGTCTGCTGTACAGACTCCACTGATTCTTTTAAAAAACAGCTGAAGCCATTTTCATATAAAAACCTTTTCAACTAATTTGTTGTTTTTATGTTGCACGAATCAGCAGCAGTCTCCCACATAGCAAATTTGATATGGCACAGATCTGGCCCACACAATGTGCTTACACATGGCCCACATACCGCAAAGAATGACGGCCCTTTGGTGGCCCAGATCTGGTTTGCCACCTCTGGCAAACCAGATCTGTGGCAAAGATTCCTACTTGTTCTCTGACTCAAAAGAAAAACAAAACAAACAAAAAAGAAACCAAACAAACAAATAAACATAAAGACTTACCACAGATAAAGACCCTAGACTCAGACACAGTGATCCAAACTGATCCAAAGTGTTGCTGTCAAAGGTAAATGAGTCACTGGAGCCGAGCAGGAAACAAAAACTCAGACAAGTATCAACCAGTTACTGCAAAACAGACACTCCGGTTGGACCGGTTTCTAACGTTCATTGCTGCACATCCCTTTATGTTTATCAGATAAACACTGGGCATTACTAACACAGGGATGGCTTACCTTGATTGCATACGGCATCAGATCAGTTCAGATCATGTGTAAACCAAAGAGGAGCTCAAAATGGTTTTGTCATGGTGCTGGGTTGTTGACCCAGCGTTTTGTGTTTGGCATTATGTTTATTATTATTAGCTGATCTGATGTTTAATTGCTTCATGGTTATCTTTATTAGTATGTAGGTTTCATTGTCAGGGTTTCCAGTTCTAGGTTTATTTCCTGTGTCGTTACCCTGGTGCTTTGTTTGTCTCCCTGAGTTTGTGTTTGTGAATTTGGACCATGTGTATACATTGGTGTCTTATGTTTATTTGTTTCAGTGTATGAAGATGTCAGGGTACCTGATCTAATCATGGATAAATGTGATAATGACAGAAAAAACAACAAGAAAACAGGCACTTATTACATAATAGCTTGTTTTATACCATAGTGTGGTTGAAAATAGCAATAAGCATACTATTGTAATGAATGTAGGTATTAGAGTATAATGTACGTAGCATAATGTACAGTGGTGTGAAAAAGTTTTGGCCCCCATCCTGAATTCCTATTTTTTTGTATGTTTGTCACACTTAAATGTTTCAGATCATCAAACAAATTTAGACAAAGAAAATGTAATTAAACACAAAATGCAGTTTCTAAATAAAGGTGTTTAATATTAAGCTGGGAATCCAAACCTACATGCCCCCTGTGTGAAAAAGTGAACCACACACAGGCCTAATTACTGCCACACCTGTTCATGCCATGACATCATGTCGGTATCCAAGAAAATTCTGAAAGAAATGAGAAAAAAAGTAACTGGCATCAATCAGACTGGAAAAGCTTAAGCCACATCTAAATCTGTGGGACTACAACAAACCACAATGAGAGCCATTATAATGGCGAAAAAGTGCAGGCCTCACTTGCCTCAGTTACAGTCAGTGTTCATGACTCCACCATAAGAAATAAGACTGGGCAAAAATGTCCAAGATGAAAAGCACTGCTTAGCAAAATAAACTTATAGTCTTCTCTCAATTTTGCCAGAACTTTTGGACTCTGGAAAATACTCTTTGGACTGGCAAGACAAAAGTTAAACTCTTTAGAAAGTGTGTGTCCCATTACGCCTGGTATAAAAGTAACACAATATTTCAGAAAAGGCACATAATAACAGCAGTAAAATATGGTGGTGGCTGTGTGATGGCCTGGGGCTGTTTTGCTGTCTTAGGACCTGGAAGACTTGCTGTGATAAATTAAATTAATTAATTCTGGTGTCTACCAAAACATCCTGAAGGAGAATGTACAGCTAGATGTTCATGACCTCAAGCTTAAGCCCACTTGAAGATTCTGCAGCAGGATAATGATCAAAAACAAATGAGTAAGTCCTCTCTGAATGGATAATATATTTTTTCATTAATAATTCCAGTCACTGGTTTCACTATTACGTATTTCACATCTATCGCATCTATTTTTCAAGATGTCCTGAGGGTAATAAAGTGAACCGACGATGTTATATCTCTGTTCAAACATGAGTGTTACTTATACCAGAATAGACATGCGGCATTTGTAAATGCACTCACTGTGGTGAACTACTTATATTGCAATTTTAGTACAGATCCTTTTGAGATGAGTGAGAAACATTGTGTGGCAGGAACTTCATTCTACATTAAAAGGAAACTGAAAGCACATAACCACAGAAACTATAATAGCCATGTTTAAGCAAGCTGATTCGTTGTTTTGTTTTGATACAGGTGATATTCTGTGTCTGTCTGCTTAGTAATTACAGTGTATCTGTCTACATACTGCTTTAGTATTAAAGTGTATGTGGCTGATACATATAGTTTGTCATGTTCTTCTCTTATTTGTCAGTTTGTAAAAGGACAAATGAATCCGATCCAGAGAAAACAACATATGCTACTGTTGCTGAGATAATTTTCGCCTTACAGACTACAGCAACGGGACATTTGTAGACATCAAAGCAAGCCAAACAACATCACATTTTTGTTTGTTTTCCAGGTCATTGACAGCAGAAAAATGCATCTGAATACAGAAAAAGTTAAGACATAAATCTGAAGGTTTTTGAATTTTTTTCAAGTTTTATTGTTTTTTGGATGCATTACAATGTCCACCTTATACTGTTTCTTTTGGCTGTGTTGCAGTGCTACTGATTGTAAATCTAAGTCTTATTATTATTTCAGACATGACCATGTGACCCAGTTATGTATTTAGATTACATAAATCTTTGTTAATTAAACAAAATAGAAATACATATTTAAATGTTGGTTTTAATAATTGTTTTCAAATGCAGGCAAGAAGACTTTCAATCTAAATATTTGAGTTGTTAAATCACAAAACCTTATCTTTGAAAAGGAAGAAGTTATTAACTTTTTTCTTTTTGTTAAAAAAAATAGAATATCTATTGAGAGCATTTCAGACAATTGTTTTCCCATATGAGCTTCAGCTTAACACCAACAGGGCTTGTTTTAAAGGCAGCGGGTTATTATAGACTAAGAAGTTATACTGCAATGCTTTTTGTTTTAAGGGCTACTGCTGCTGTGGCTATAGCTAAAATTACCTGTAAATCTCCATTTGAACCGAAGCAGAGATGCAGTGTGACAGAGGGACTATACGGCCAAAACTATTCACTTATCATTGAATTCAGGTGTTCCAATCAGTTCCAAGGACCTAGGCATGCAGACTGTTTCTACAAACATTTTAGAAAGAATGGGTGCTTATACCAAAGTGGAAGCGATTGTGGTGGTGGGCGGATCGACCTAAATATCAATTGTATCGATGCCAAGTCGGCATCGGTATCAGATTGATACTAGCCTGGTGAGATCGATTCTTTACTTTAAGTTCTGCTCATTTGCAGTACTTTCGGCAAAGACGAAACGGCCAGGTTGCTGGACTCGCTGCTCCCGTGTCAGCGAAAAACAGGCACATTTTGCTCCTCCTCCCCCCTCTTGTCTTTAGGTGTTGCACTTTCACATGACATGACTTAGAGGCTTTGGGGGTTGTTAAGTTGCTTACATATTAATTATATTTTATATTTTACACCAGTTGTTTTTGTTGTTTAGAATTTTAATTGTAATTTTAGTATTATAGTTTCTCAACAGTACTTGTTTGTTTTAATCTGTTTACTGGTTTGCTTGCACTTTAAGATTTTTCTTAAAAAAAATAAAAAAAAATAAATAATAAAAACTTGATAACCAAACCACCACGGCAGACCTGATGGCATTTTCATGCTTTGCAGCATCATTTATTCTTACAATAATTACACGGTTGCTGTAACACTACATTCAATGGCTGCAGTTGCCAGCCCTACACATCACCACCACCAACAACACAAGAAGAGCACAGGTTTTAAGCTGGAGAGGTGTGATTGTAGATGCCGTGCAGGTGAGTCCATCTCACCTGCACCGTGCCCCGGACCAGTATGATAACATGGCATGTTATCATATTGAAGGCATCCACCAGAAGATGGGGGATAGACATAGAGGGTATAAGTTCTCAGGTTGGCTGTGGCACTTAAACAATGCTCACTTGAAGCTAAAAGGCAAAGAAAATAATTCCAACAAGACAGGATGGATCCATGCTTTATGCTGTTTGCTGCATGCCAACATTTGACCACGAGATCCATCAGACCAGGTGATATTTTTACAGTCTTTTTTTTTTTTTTTTTACAGTTATGGCAATTATGAGGAAGGACATGTTTGGCCCGTGTAGCTGTATCGCAAGATGAGTGACAGCAGAGGGCAGAAAAGGATGAGTTTCTTTGTTCACATAACTGTATGAGAAAGGAGAAAGAACTAATAAAGGATAACATTACTATTGTGTTTATGACTCATCTCAGTGTCAGCAAGTCTGACACAAATCTACAAATCTGAAAGATGGAGAGTCGGAGTCATCATAGCAGTAGTTCAATATAAAGAATATACTTTTGGTAGATTTAAGCTACTTAATATGTGTCAAAGTAAATGTGGATAATTAAATAAAATATAAATTAACCATAATGTCATTTATGACATATTAAAAACATTTTAGTGATCATATTTATAAAAATGACAAATATAATCTTGGTTGAAGACCGATTAGTAGACCGTCATGTGTAATTTTGATTCAATTATGACACAAAATAACTACTCCGACAGATACCTCATCATAGTATAAGTTTATTCAGCCAGAAGTTGGCAAAACAAACCTTTCCAAGAAGCTACGCTCACAGTACATTACACCAAGTAGAATCACTGAGCAAGGTAACTTGTCATTAAAAAAAAAAAAAAAAAAAATATATATATATATATATATATATATGGCTATACTTGTCCATAGTGTTCCATTTAGGTTTTGCCTGCTAGCGTCACACACACACATACACTTTGATTTACAACATTATGAATGAAATGTATTTGCAAGCAGCCCCCCCCCTTTGACAGGTTGTGTGTGAGACCTCAGCGCAGCCGCAAGCAGGCTCACCGAGGGCCCTCGCGCTCACTTTTTGCATATTCAAATTTAAATTCAATTTTTTTTTTGTCAAACACACAACCATACACAGTACGACATGTGGTGAAATGCTTATTGCTGTGCAATGCCCGACGATTAAATGACAGTAAGAACTGGCAATAAGATTTACAGATTTACTGATTACTACAAAATTTACAGATTTTAACATAGAAATTTACAGTAAAAAGAAGTGCACGATGTATTGGACCATATTACTGGAGATGAGCCCTTCTTTGTAGACAGTGGTGCGCGATCTAAGAGCATCGCGGATGTTTTTATCCACCCACGGCTTCTGGTTGTGAAACATTCGGATGATGATTCGGATAGGTCTTTCCACTGTGTCATCCGCTAGTTTCCTGATAAATCCCACAACCGCTTCAGTAAACATGTGTAAGTCATCAGAGCTGCGCTTAAACATGTCCCAGTCTGCGTCATCTAGTGTGTCCCGCCTCATCTTGCCCCACCCCTCTCCTCCCTGTGAGTGAAGGAGCAGGTGCACCTCGCAAAAGGAGGGTGCTCTTAACCCCCGGAAATGGGCAATAGAAAACCAATCAGCACCCATGCAATCACAAAAATGCTCTGGCATGATGTCAGGGCAGCATGGGTGTGTGCGAGCAACTTTTTTTTTGCCAATGACCATGATGCCACCCTCACCACGATGCCGCCCTGGGAAACAGTCCATGTCGCCCATATCAAAAACTGCCACTCCCTTCAATGATGGTTCCTCTTCTTGTTCCCCTTCTTGGGTTTCTGTTGCCTGAGGTATTCACTAAGTGCACATCAGTTGTGGCCGTTTTCTTTATGTACTCATGGATCTTGGTTGTTTCATCCTGGATAGAGGTTCTGACACTCACTACTCTGTAGCCTCCTTCCTTCCGCTTAGCATAAAGTCTCAGGGTGCTGGATTAAAGTGAACCCTCCATGCATAGTAAGGAGTCTTGTCTTGATGTCAGTGGCCTCCCATATATATATATATATATTACTGAACATTTGATAAAATGTTAAGTGTGTGGTGGATGCTGAATACATCACTTCAAAAACCCTAAACTGCTATTGTAGTTGATAATGACACAAAAACGCACTCTAGTTTGGATTAGCTGGATCGTTTAGATATTTAAGTAGGGGTGGCAGAACATCAGCTCTTTGTAAGCATCTGCACAGAGAGCTAGTCAAGAACCCAGCTGAATGAATGCTGACCCCAGGCCAGTAGCCAGACCCTGAACTTCAAAAGGTAAAAAACAGATTATCAGTTAAACTGCTAGGTTTCTACCTGTTTGTGTTTCTAAAGTAGAATCACTGTACGATTGCTTTGAAATCTCTTTGTGCTGTTTTTTATCATTGTGTTGTGTTGTCAGTTTTGGGTTCATACCTAGATACTACAAGCCACAAGACTACTGGAGCAATGTCCATTGGATAAAATAGAAAAAAAGCTGAAATATTTGGCAATAATACACAGCTCTATGTTTTGCATATCAGCATATCAGTTTTGCAACTTTGTATATCAGCGCAAACACCTCATACAGACTATCAAGCATGGTGATGACACTCCTCATCATAGAGTCAAGTGTGAGGCCGTCACGCCGATAAGTAAAGCATGGCTGAATTTGGGTCATGCAGTAGGACAAGGACACCAGTAACTCTACAAAATAAAAACCTTAAACAAGCTATGCATAAAGAAATTCTCACGAACCTGAATGAAGTGAAGCAATGTTGCAAAGAAAGGTGGGCCAAGACTCTTCCAAAACAATGCAAGACATGGATAATGTCATTCAGAAAACAATTACTTCATGCTATTGCTGGTAAAAACGGTTCTAACTACTGAATCATGACGTACATGAAGGTACCAACCTGTGCACTGGCTGGATTTACTACAATAAAGCCTATAACTCCTGGAATGCATAGAACTGTACAAGAGCAACAGGACGCTAAGATTTGAAATTGAATAGGAACAAAACTTCTTTATTATTATTTCTCAGTTGTTTGTCTGTTAAATATATTTTTGCATAGACATACATGGTTTTAATTTACTGTCCATAACTGCCTTCATGTGAAAGCTACAGAGTCATCAGGGTCTGTTTTGAAGATGTAGTGGTTTAGTCTTCCTGTTCACACAACTGAAAACACTGTTTACAAGAACTGATGCAGTTTATAAGAAGACACTATAAGGTTAGCGCTAACCACTGAGTGTGTATTTTCATTTAGTCTGTCTAAAGTGTTTGCTTTAGTTCATAAAAGAAAATTTAAGCACGGTGTGTCAATTTTGAAGCAATATAATTACTGAGACGTGATGCAATCACTGATATACAATTCACATGATATTACGATAAGACAAGATAATATAAGCTTGTCATTGTTAGCACAAGAATACAGTTATTCTACTTGAATAAAAGAGTAATAATAAAATATCTTCTATGCTGTATTATGACCCAGGTCACGATTTTGTCTATTGATTTCGCTCCTCCACACCTGATGGTGGCGATGTTTATTTTCTCTGCTTTTGTGACACCGGACCACTTCTTACAGTATTCTGTAACGCCATATGGGTTATGAAATGCTGCAGCCAATGTCCTAAGGCTGATGAATAGAGTACTCTCTGGTGTCAGCAACTGCAAAGTATACTCAGATAATATTATAGTTTATTCATCAACGTGGTCAGAGCACATGGACACTTTGCAGGAATTCTTCACCAGGTTAGAGAGTGCATGTTTGACTTTAAATCGTATAAAATGTGAGTCTGGCAAAGCTGTGGTCAACTGTCTAGGAAAACAAGTAGGTCAAGAGCAAGTGTGCCATTTGGTACAGGAAAATCCAAAATGGCTTGAACCCTGGCCTTCGGTTTCTGGGTATGTGTGGCTACTACCCTGCTTTCTGCAAGTTAGGCTTTGTTGGTTGTTCCTTTAGCTGATTTGTCAAGTTCTGCCGACACTTTTGTGTGGACTTCTGGATGTCAGGAGTCATTTGAATCAGCCAAAGCTCAGCTGTGCAGTGCTCCAGTGGTGGCTGCTGCTGATTTTGCTTGTGCTTTCAAGCACTTCTCCGGGAGGTTTCTCACCCAGTGTGCTGCTTTTCAAAGAAATTCAATACACATCAAAATAATTGCAGCACAAATGAAAAAGAAACCTTAGTGTTACTTTTAGCACTGCAACATTTCCTGTCTCCCATGCGCAATAACATCAGGGCCTCATGCATTGGTCCATATTGCTGCAAGATTTTAACCTTGATATTTATCATCATATAATCGTAGAGGGGCTGATAATATTGTGTCAGATGTGCTATGCCATGTAGGAATTTAGGCCGAGCATTTCTTCAGGGGTAGAAATGCTTGATTTTAAATCGGGGGTGTTATGACCCAGGTCATAATTTTGTTTATTGTTTTCACTCCTGATGGTTGCATTGTTAATTTTCTCTCTCTCTCTCTTCTTTTTTTTTCCTCATGAAAGTTCCAGGTGGAGGCTGGCCATCGGTTGAATGAAACTCCCTGTAAATTAGGACCAGTGTAGCTCCGCCTACTTCGTGCAGAGTTATGTACTGTGTGTGATGAAGTTCCTGTATCTAGAAGAACTAGATTAGTTATTTTTCTATGTATTGTAAATATTGTAAATACACTCTTTTGTTGATTGATCTGGTAGCTGTTTTGGTAGGAAGCCTAAGGCTTTTAAAACCTATTCTCCTGTTTAGGTTAGGGAGACAAATGAGAGGCCTGTATTATTTTTTGGATTTTCACAAAAGTAAAGTTGGTTCGGTTTCCTTTCTTGAATTTTTTGTTTGTTGTTTTGGCCGTGCCCAGCCTGATGTTTCCTACCTCCAAAGATAAATAAAATATTCAGTTGCTGTAACCATATATGTTTTTGTAATAGAGAAGACTTTTACAAACCTTCTATAGAAAATAAGTTTATTTAGATAAAAAAAATCATTATAAGTATCTAGCATATTAATACAAATGCATTTTTCCCAATAAGAATGTGTCTTGAATCTAAATCTCATTCAAAGAAAATGAGATTTAGAGATAGAATGACAGACCACTTATAATAACTTAACCACCTGAAATTCCTCATTTTCCATTTTCTCACCAAAAGTGTTCTCTCAGTCCGATTGCTTGCTGACAGTTTTGCTCGGCTCCAGTGGCGTGTCCAGCGGGGTGTTCTGCCTAACCAGACTGGCCACCCCAGGTGCCACCCCGAAGCTAAAACAATAAAATTCAATCAAATATCAAATGTACGATTATGTTTTACAGTGAAGCTCAGATATCCGAGTGTAAGTGAATGCATCATCGGCTTCTGCAGTATGAGCATCACGTTAGCAAAGGAAGGAGAGCCAAGCACCAAACACGGCACAGCAGAAAACAATTTTTCGGCAAAAGAAAATGAGGAGAGAATAAATGTCCCGGTAAGTAATATTAAGTTTGTTGAGTTTAGGAAACTTCGGTGAAATTAGAATACCAAGGAAAAAATAACACTTAAAGAATTATTGCAACCTTCGAGTATTTCAGACAGTATGCTACTGGGGGGAGCTAGCATAAGAGTTATGAGTTATAAGATATAATCCAAGTCGTAACATCGCTGTATGGAGCTGCAGATTTGGTTGCAGGTTAACATAGCTGGACCCATAGCTGGACTGGCCATCGGGCATACCGGGCATTTGCCCAGTGGGCTGATGACTTATTTCTTTTTTTTTTTTTTGTAACGGTGATAGGTGGTGGATGCGCCAGATGCTGGCCGATGTGTAAAAATAACTCAGTTGTTTGGTGGTGGCTATGGCGGAGCTTCCACAGAGGCCAGCAGGTGGATGAGGGAAAGGGGAGGCAGGAGGAGGAGAGCCCCGAGGCAGCTGCCGGTCCGAGTGTCAGGTGAACTGAACTTCAGGTAAGAAGTTATGACCTGCAGTCTATCTGGGTCAGATATAAACCAAGTTTCGGTGGAGTTTATTTTCGTTGTGCTGACTTTTTACAGTCAGTTACAATAACTTGTACTGTGTACTAGCTAGTATAACGGAGTTTCTATACAGCTGGGTGGGTGCTATAATGTTACTGATAGTGAACTTTATTTTATTCATAAGGTTAGTTAGTAGAGTTGCCAACTCCTTAAAAAATGGAATGGTCCCTCGTTCAGAGAAAATTACGCGTTTCATATTGAGCTGAGAAGGGACGCAGTTTGTCCCGGACTTTAGATAGAATAGAAAAAGACACAAAGCTGGATTTATTCTGTCGTTACGCTGCACAGCTGCCTCTTCTCCTCCCATTCTCTCCCCCTCCCTCTCCTGTTCCTACTTCAACCATGAAACTGATCAATGATCAGCTGATCGGCTTTTCTCTCTCGTTTGTTTATCGCCCACTTTGCGCCAGAAAGAGGAAACCAGCGGATGTCGCGCTAAACAACAGCAGCACGTTTAAGCTTGATCAGCTGTTGTTAGAATTTATTAAATATTACTTTCTAGTATCAGCTGATGTTTGCTGGAGCCACAACTGTAAAAGCTGCTGGTCATGATATCAGTTTGGTTATCTGGTGAGAGGGAAACATGAAGATGAAACCAGGAGACGTCCTTACTGATGCATCAGAGCTGAACAGGTGATGGAGAAACAGGTTTACCTTTTAGGTGACATGAATGAGTTGAAGGGAAGTTATGAACTATTTCTAAGAGACAAATAACACCAGGATCCTTTTCTAAGTAGCTGACAGCTGGTAACTGTGCAGGGGCGGGTCTAGCAAAGTTTTGCCAGGGGGCCAGGTAGGGCATTAACAGGGAGAGGGGGGCACAAAGATATACTTTTCTTTCTTATTGTCATTTAAAATATCTAGCTTTTATTAAATAATTATCTGCATCTTGCGTCAGATAAAAACTTTGTTTATCTGATGCAAGATTCAGATAAACTTTGTTTGTTTTTATCTGACAGAGATAAAAGATAAAAACAAAGTTTTTATCTGTTTGTTAACCCTTTAAGACCTACCATAGAACCAAGTCCGCCTGAGCTTATATTATATTTTTACATGCTGTAGTGCCATTTTTGGAAGCATTTCAAGTTGATATACATCAATACAACCATTATAGCCCAATTTTTAATGATATGTATGCATTAAGTGCATAGTAATTACATAAATTGCAAAAAAGTGCAATAAACTACTTTTTTTTTTTTGTTTTTGTTTTTTTAACATATATTTCTAGTTAGAGAAATTTAAGAGGCTTATCCACCAGGTATTAAAGCCATGAAGCCTTTGAATGAAAACGAACGCTGTTGTGACAGTGATGTGCACCGTCTTGTTGGTATATGTATGATTTCTATTCACTATACAGGGGCGATCGTGGCTTAAGAGTTGGGTGTTCGCCTTGTAATCGGAAGGTTGCCGGTTCGAGCCCCGGCTCGGACAGTCCTGGTCGTTGTGTCCTTGGGCAAGACACTTCACCTACCGCCTACTGGTGTTGGCCAGAGGGGCCGATGGCGCGTTATGGCAGCCTGGCTTCTGTCAGTCTGCCCCAGGGCAGCTGTGGCTACAACTGTAGCTTGCCTCCACCAGTGTGTGAATGGGTGGATGACTGGGTGTGTAAAGCGCTTTGGGGTCCCTAGGGGGGACTAGTAAAAGCGCTATACAAATACAGGCCATTTACCATTTACCATTTTACGTCAGAAAAAACAAAGTTTTTACCTGGTGGGCCGGTCACTAGTCAAAATGCCCGGGCCGATTTTTTGTCCCAGTCCAGCCCTGCAGGTTAATACTGGCAGTGTCACCATGCCAGCTGACTGTATTTCATCATCAGCCAGTGTTGTTCTTGTTTGTAGAATGTTTTTTTTAACATTATCTGCCAATTACATCTGCCACCCTTCTCCAAATCTGTGCCCCTACCTGGTCCCCAACAAAAATTTTCTAGACACGCCACTGCTCGGCTTAACTACATGGAAGGTAAACCTTTTATTGAGAACTAAATACATTATGAAATCAACATCAGATTGTTTCTTCTTTATTCAGAATGATGTGTTACTTGGACACTTGGATAATGTCATTTGGACTGGAGAACTGTAGTCAGATTAACAAACAGTTAACAAATAGAGTTAAGGTAGTCAGGACTGAGGGAACTGCATTAACAGAATGTAAAATAGCAAACACTGAGGATAGCTAAAATTCACTTAGGAATCTCATACGCCAATGGGAACCATGAAGAGACCACTAGGATAAAATGTGATTTTAAAGGGCAGGGGCTATCAATTTTGGCTGCATGTTATAACTGTCTCTCTCTTGCTCAAAATTAATCTGTTTTTACATTTGTCTTCCCAGTAGACTGTGTTGACATCATACGTTGTCGCAGGTTTTATTATACAGTTGCTTTATTTAATAGTGGACTCGACTGAAGGTTTCCACTTAAATATGAGAATAGTCTTTACCTCCTAATTGTTACAGTAACACAACATTTACAAAAGTATATAAAAAAGTGTTAGTTAAATAAAAGATCAAGGCTTAATTATAACACACATTCTAAAATTAACTACATGTTACATAGCTTAGTTAAAATTGTTTGGAATTGCATCATGTAAAGGTGCCACCAGCTTACATGTTACGAGACCACTAGAGGTCTAGCTGCAAAAATACTAAGACTAACAGGACTAATAATATAGTAATACTCCTACTTTCCATTATGCCAGCAGCCAGTTTTTAAAAGCTCATACCTAACACTCTCATACCTTAGTCTATCATACTTTTTTAAACACAAAGTTGTTGGAATATCATACATATCTGCCCTTTATCGACTGAAATAAGGCTCAAAATCTGTGACCCAAATAACAAAGTTTTAGGCGAAGATAATAAAACAGGGTCCCTTTGTGACACAGCCTCAGCTGAAGTTTATTTTTGCATTAGTGGTATCCATCAGTCACACAGTAGGAGGCGGGTCTAACCTACATTTTTTTGTTATATTTCAGTCTAATTTTAATACAGTCACTAGCGAGACACCATGGAGCTCACAGCTCTTTGCAAGAAACTATGTGAGTACTTTTGTCTTCTTGTAAAATGTAGTAATTTATCCTCCCTTTCTGAATTCCTAATTTGATAATGACATGTTGTTTGATGGAGTTATTTGCTGAAAAAACTTAAAATTTAAAAAAATCTAAGACCCTTTTATGTTTTCTTCATCTCTACAGTGACAGCGTTTTTGGTGTTGGTGGTTTCACAAATTCAACATAAGTATGCACAGGACATGTGTAAGTTATTATCAACTTAAAAGCAAAGCAAAATGCAGACATAAAAGCAGAAAGAAAGAAAGAAAGAAAGAAAGAACGTCACTAACATATTATTATTCAGCAGTAACCAAGATTTTTTAGGGCCTACATATATTTCAAAATATCACTATATTGTCAAACTCATTTCTTTTTATTTTATTATCATTGTTATTTTTACATTTCAAATACAGCTTTTGCTCAGATTGTTCCCACTGGACTTCAGCTCTTTGAATATAGCTCCCTCTCAATTAACTGTGAGGGTTTTACTCCTGAAACTGGATGGACTGTAAAGAGGAGACGAAAGGGAGAAGTCAGTGCATGTGTCAGTAACTGGCTGACAACAACTGCGTCTGTCTGCGCCATCAAACCTGTTTATCTCACAGACAGCGGAGAATACTGGTGCGAGAATGGAGGCGAGAGGAGCAACACTGTCAACATCACAGTCACTGGTAATATGCATTTTCATAAAAAACATTCACTCAAGTAACACATGAGCTTTAAACTATGTATATCACCTGCAATAAAGTGAAACTGAGATGTCACAAATAGTTGTGTGTTACAAAAAGTTAGTCAGAGGTAAATTAAAGCTTAGATAAGTTAGAGTAAAACCCAAACAAACGAGAAAAAAAGGTGCTCTATCCAGTCACTTTTTCAGGTTTACTTTGCTACTACTGGGTTAGACCTCTTTTCCTTTCAGAGCTGCCTTAATTCTTGACGCCATAGATTTCAAAAAGGTGCTAGAAACATTTTTTAGAGATTTTGGTCTATATTCAATTCATTTTATTCAATTCAATTGAGTTAAATTTTATCATCAAGTCACAACTACAATTGTCTCAAGGTGTTTTATAATGTAAGGTAAAGACCCTACAATAATATGTCTATATTGACATGATGAAATACATCGTCACACAGTTGCAGTGGATGTGTTTCATGTGCATGTGAATCTCCCTTCTGCAACAAGGGGCTCCACTGAATTTTTGTTCACAGAACCAATATAAGATGCTTTGTGAGAAGGTGTGTTGTCATGTTTGATGGATTCACCATACACTAATACAAAATGTGTGCAAAGAAAATATTCCCCACACTATTATACTGCGAGCAGCATGCAAAACTGCTGACACAAGGCAGGATAGATCCCTGCATCTAGATATTACAGCAGAAATCCAGATTCATCAGATCAGGTCTAATTTTGGCGAGCCTGTGTAAATTGTTGTCTCACTTTCTTCTTCTTAGCTGACAGGATTGGCCTCCAGAGAGGCTTCTCTTGCTCTGTAGCCCATCTGCTTCAAGGTTCAGTGTGTATTCAGAGATGGTCTTTTGCACAGTTTAATTAAACAAAGTAAGTATTTGAATTACTTTTGTTTTCTTATCCACTTGAATCAGCCTGGCCATTCTCCTCTGACCTCTGGCATCAACAAGGTATTTCTACCCAGGGAGCTGATGCTTATTGCATATTTTCTCTTTTTTTGATCCATCTCCAGAAACCCTAGAGATGATTGTGTTGGCGACGGTCATGAGCCAAAGCATAATCAAGCTCATTTAAATCACCTTTTTTCTCCCATTCTGATGCTCATTATCCAGTGCCTATACACCAAGTTGCTGTCTTGTGATTGACTGATGAGACATTTGCTTTAATAATGACAAAATTAAACAAAGTGACAACATTTTGTCAAAGCAGCTGACTCTCAGTAATGTCTGTTGATATTTTAGCTGGAGCTGTGATCCTGGAAAGTCCTGCTGTTCCTGTGAAGGAGGGAGAAGTCGTGACTTTTACCTGTAGAAGTACCATGGCCCCTTCTGCCCACATAGCAGATTTCTTCAAAGATGACCGACACATCAACAGCAGCTCCACAGGCAAGATGACCATTACTAGAGTTTCTGAGTCTGACGAAGGGCTTTATAAGTGCAATATCTCAGAGTTTGGGGAATCTCCAGAGAGCTGGCTGGCAGTCCGAGGTGAGACGTGAAGATTTTTTTACTTTTAGGCTCAATTAAAAAAAAAAAATGAGAAAAAAACCTGAAAAGTCACAGCAAAAATATAAGACAGTAAAACTGAAAAAAGTCATTCTCAAACACCAAATATTAAAATAAAAATAACAAACTGTAATTATGAAAAACAATTCAGATTTAAATCTATCTCTCTATTGTTTCTAGATTTTTCTAAATTTTACAGTTCTTGCAATGCTGTTAAATAGTGTTTTATTAATTTTAAAATGTAAGATGTGAACATCTCTCTTGATTATGTATCAACTGTATGTTTTAAAATTTAAAAATTAAACAGCTTAAGTAAAATATTTAGTGCCTATTCAAATGCTTCTCTTTCCATCTGCTATTTGTTCGGTTTTGTAACTCTAAGAAGTGTAAATTAGGCATGTGTTGTTTTTTGTCTTTCTTTCAGCCTTTCAAAGAGGCACTCAAAATGCTCAAAGCTACTCACAGAACTCTTGCCGTTACCTGGTAGTACGGACTATTTTCACTGTAATCATGGTAGTTCTGCTGCTGCTCATCGTGGGACTTCTTTACCGTGGAAATATATGAGTTACAAAGAACTGACTCAAACTCACTTCACCAAACAAACAATCGTTACTGGGGTTTCATTTCATACCAAAATAGAAATATTCTATTAAGGCTTATTTTTTTCTCTAATGTTCTCTAAAATATAAGGTTGTGCTTTCATAATTTCCGATATAGCCTGAGGTATTTTATTTTGTCTGATCTTAGACAAGCACAACATGTGACAGCTTTTACTATATATAATAAATAGTAAGAAGTTTCACAGTGTCTGTTCAGTTACCACTTGCAGAAATGATCAAACAGTCAAGTGAAATCGACCACAGGTTAACAATCCATTAAAAAAAAAAACCTGTAGTGGTGGAGTGTAGTCTGTAGCTCAGCTGCAGGGGAGGGGTGGTATAGTGGGTTGAGGGCTAGTGCCAGGGAGGCTGGCTGGTGCTATTATCAGTAGTTATCTAGTCATGCCTCCCCTATTTCTACAACAGTAGTGTGCTGGGACCAGAGAGAGAAGAACTGAGCTGGTGTCACTGCAAAGTGTTATTATGCAGTAAGGAAAGAAAGTGTGAAATAAAGAGTCTGCACAGCAACAGAAATTTTCTAGATGGGGCCCTCAATATCTTGTTACAGATGGGCTTTATAATTTTAGACGCTCTACATAGCTATACATATGAGATGAATTAAGATAATTCTTTCAGCAAAAAGTATTTTTGAAAATAGTTTGGAAAATCTTATTACTTTAAAATATTATCAAAATCTGCTACAACTGTTTGAGGGTGAAAGGAGGAAGACAAGACAAAAGATATGCTGTGGAAGAGCCAGAGATTACATTAATGACAAATAATAATTAAATGCAGAATGGTGTATAAAAACATGGTGAGTGAAAAAAAAAAACAGATAAGGGAAGAAGAAACAGTGCATCATGGGAAGCCCCTAGCATCCCAGGCATAAGTAACAGGTTCAGGGTCATCTGATCCAGCCCTAAATATATACTTAGGGCTGGATCATTCGTTTTTTTGTCTTTTTTTTTTTGTTCCTGCAATTCTCAGACATCAAATAAAGATTTCACTGGAATTATTACACCATAAATCGGTTCCAGCATTTTTTTTGTCTGCAGTTATAAATTCTTCCGTGAAAGTATTATTTTCTCTTTAGATTTCAAAAGTGAAAATAAACCAATAATTGTATGCTGCAGAATAACCACATCAAATCATCTTAATAAGCCAACTCCATAATACAGGTATTTATTCACTTACGAACATAAAATTTTTTTTCATTATCTAAAAAAATAGTAAATATATGATTTACTATTTTTTTTAAATAGCAAATATATGAGGCAACATGGTAGTTGCCGCACAGCAGGAAGGTCAATTCCACCTTCCACCATCAGGCCAGGGTTTTTCTGTGTGGAGTTTGCATGTTCTCCCTGGGTACACCGGCTTCCTCCCACAGACCAAAGATATGTTAGTGGGGATAGGTTAATTGATCAATCTAAATTGCCCATAGGTGTGAATATGAGTGTGAATGGTTGTCTGTCTCTGTGTGTTAGCCCTGCGACAGACTGGCGACCTTTCCAGGGTGTACCCTGCCTCTCGCCCTATAACAGCTGGGATAGGCTCCAGCGCCCCCCCCCCCCCCTCCCCACCCGTGACCCTGAAAGGGATAAGCAGAAGCGAGTGGATGGATGGATAGTAAATATATGATATTTCAGCAACTGCAATTCCACCAGAGTATCGCCAGCATATTTATGACTTTAGTAATGTTGGGAAGAAACTGCTGACCTTGTTGTCCTGTATATCAGCTGGAAGATGTGCTTGTATTATAAGTAGAGTTTAATGTACGCTTGAGTATAAAATAAATAATGGTAAACATGATGTGAGCAAAAAAGTAAAAAAAGTAAAAAAGTAAGCAGCTTTAAACCGATTATGGACAGTGACTTCTGCTCCTTCTTAAAAAGATCAACTAGAAGTCATCAGAACATTACACTGTTTGTAGTTCTTTTGGCAGCCTTAAATAAAAGGCTCACCTTCTGTTATGTCAAGTTTTGTCACTTTACGTGTCTATGTTTGGGCCCAACTCGTCACTTCATATAATCTGCCACAGCCAGACTGTGACAGACTAATACTTAGACCATTACCTTTACTGTTTCACAGGTTAAAAAGTGAATGCCCACAATTTAGACTTTAATTGCAGAACAATTTATTAAAGAAATTTAGCAAGAGCAAAGCAAAATCAAATAGTAAGAATCACAAAATAATAATCAAATCACTTAAAATGCTAAACTGAGCACATGTAAATAAAAGAGATATACATTCAAAAAATCAAATCACAGGTTCACTGTTTGGACTTCCATTTTCAAGTGTTAAATCCAGTCCTCTAAACTGCTCATCTCACAGATGACTCTGCCCCCAAACAGCTGAAAAGTTGTGTTAACTGATGATTGTTAAAGTTCAACACAGACAGGTGCAAACTCAGTTTAATCTACGTAAATTCAGAAAACGTGCTTCATCTTCAGTCATTTCAGACAGCTGTGCTCCTGGGTTTCAAGCAGTCATTTTCAAAGGAGAGTTTTATAAATTATCTAGTTTTAGTAATTGTCTGACAGAAATCAAGCAATGGTTAAACATGAACTTCCCCCAGCTAATCTTCAATAAAACAAAAACCTTAATTATTGCTCCCAACCATATGATTTCAGAAAGTAGGCAGCATATCAGCTTCTTAGACCCTCCTGTTAAATCGAGCCTTAGAAACCTCGGTGTCATGTTTGACAGCTCAATGTCGATTGAGCAACATTCCAAATGTCTAAATGTCTAAATGTCTAATTATCTAAGGAATACTATAAAACTCAGAATAATGGTGTCAAAGGCTGATTATTCATGCTTTTATTTCTTCCCGTTTGGATTTTCCAGTTGTCTTTTTATTTGTTTTAACAAATCAACTTTAAATCATCTTCAGACTGTGCAGAATGCTGCAGCATGTCTCTTACCAGGCACCAACAGAAGATCTCATATCACTCCAGTTTTGGCCTCCCTTCACTGATTGCCTGTAAGTTTTAGGTTTCATTTTAAAATTTTAGTTCTAACCTGTAGAGTCCTGTATGGTCTAGCTCCCCAGTATATATCTGACCTGCTGAAACCTCATTCATCTAGCCGAGCTCTAAGGTCATCAGGTCACAGACTGCTGGTGGCCCCATGCACTCGATATAAAACTTGTGGTAATCGGACCTTTCAGGAAGTGGTACCATAGTTGTGGAAATTCTCTTCCACTGGTTTTACACTGTACAGACTCCATTGGTTCTTTTAAAAAGCAGCTGAAGACATTTTTATATAGAAAAGCTTTCAACTAATTTGTTTTTTGTGCTACATTTGATTGTTTTGCATTGTTATATGTTGTGTTTTTATTCTTTGTACTGTAAGCACTCTGTGATCTTTATCTGTGAAAAGCGCTATATAAATAAATTTGACTTACTTTTTTACTTACTTTTTACTCATGCTTCTTCTCTGACTCAAAAAAAAAAAAAACCAAACAAAAAAGAAACCCAAAAAAAACAAATAAAAAAAAAGACTTACCACAGATAAAGAACCCAGACTCCCATCCAAAGTGTCACAAAGTGAAACAAGTCGCTGGAGCCAAGCAGGAAAAAAAAACTGAGAAAGTATCAACCAGTTACTGCAAACCAGACACTCCGGTTGGATCAGTCTCTAACGTTCTAAAAAAAACTTAGAAACTATTATTATTAATAGTGTGCTGTGTAATGCCAACATTTATAAAGTATAAAGATTTAAAATATCATATCACATTTGACCTCTGACCTCTCCCTAAGTTCAACAGCTCAACCTGAAAGTCAAAGTAATGATAATGCTTTATAGAGGCATTTATTTAAAACTATGTCATTGTTGGTACTGACAGCATGTAGGGAATGATACATGGGGATTGTAAATATCAGGTTACTCTGGACCTCTGACCTCTTCTTTAGGGTCAAATATGGTCAACTTGCATAAAATGTAGTTCATCTATGCTTCAAATTCTGCTGCCTTTGTATTGGTGACATATTTCATGACTTTATTTTGTACATTACAGTAACAGGTTACAACCTTAAATACAAACTAATAAATTTTCAACGTTGCTGAATGTTTTTTAAATAAATTGTTGAAATCTTATTTTCACTTCATATTCATTTTTAAATATTTGTATGAATTTTTCTTAAAATCAAATGAATGCTACACTTGTACTATATCCACATAAATAGCAAATAATTATACTCAAAATTATGTCAAGTGTTTGAGATCAGTTTTAAAATACTGTTTGACATGTCGTTTGCTGGAACTCGTGTGGAACAAGTCAGTGTCAGTGTGGTTACTGTTTTTACACTAAATCCAACAGTGACCTCTAGTGTCCATCTCTGGTATTGCACTGGAAGGACGCAGCACAGCTGGAGCTCTGTTTGTTCAGCCTCTAAATTCTTCGAGTGAGCTAGCCTGTAGCTCCAGGTTGGCTGCAAAAAAAAAAAAAAAAATAGAAAGTTTGTTTTATCACTAGAGGTTAAGCGCTATGTCGGCGGTTGCGTTTTGTTTAGAGCACTTTATAGATGCCCCATCTATTGAGCTTATTAATAGCTGTCGCAAAAATGATTTGCTGCAAATTGTGGATCACTTTCAGCTGCAGGTCTCAAAAACCCTCCGTAAGTGTGTTTTGAAAGCTTTAGTAGTGGATAACTTGGTGGAAGCTGGTGTGATTCAAGCGGCTGTTTTGCCTGTGGTCCCTGGTGTGCCAAGCCAAGCTGCCTTAGTTGAGGAGGGCCATAAGGATGGTTCTAGTGGGGATGGAGAGGGGGATGAGCGGGGAAAAACGCTGTGCACGCTTCCTCGCTATGATCCACTCTCCTCTGGGAGTTCAGAAGGCAGAGAAGGAGCTCGGCTGAAGGTGCGGCTAGCACGTCTCCAATTGGAGGCTGAGGAGAAGGCCCAGAACAGGCGGCTAGAGCTTGAAATAAGAAGGCTTGAGATAGAGGCAGACAAAGCCGTTAGGCTGCGAAAGCTTGAGCTGGAGTCTCAGCCACAAGCTTCATGTGCCTCTGCTGAAAATTCCAGTTCCACCTCCTCGTCCGCTTCTGCTTTTGATATCAGTAAGTGCATTTCTTTAGTGCCCACTTTTAGAGAAGCTGAGGTTGATACATACTTTGCAGCATTTGAGTGTATCGCTGGGGCGTTGCAGTGGCCTAGTGATATTTGGCCTCTTTTGTTGCAGTGCAAACTGTCCGGCAAAGCCCAAGAAGTAGTGGCTGCGCTTTCTTTAAAGGACAGTTTAGATTACTCGTGTGTTAAAACAGCTGTTTTGCAGGCGTATGAGTTAGTCCCCAAAGCCTATAGGCAGAGGTTTCGTCAGCAAAAGAAACTGCCAACCCAAACTTATGTGGAGTTTGCTAGAGAAAAGGGGATTCAATTTGATAAATGGTGTGTTACTTCAAAAGTGAGTGACTATGACGCTCTGCGCAAGTCAGTTTTGTTAGAGGATTTTAAGAAATGGATTCCTGAGCGTATTGTGCAATATTTAAATCAACAGAAAGCAACTTCTCTCGCATCTGCTGCTGTTCTTGCTGATGAGTTTGTGCTCCCTCATAAAGCCATATTTACTGGCAGTGAGAAGCCATGGGCTAGTGCTGTGCAACAGCCCCATGTGGCTAAAGTGTCTGGTTCCAGGGAAAACCGTGAATGTTTTTACTGTCATAAAACTGGACATGTGATTGCTGACTGTTTAGCCTTAAAACGCAAAACATCAAATGCTCAGCAACCCAAAGGGGTGGGTTTTGTGAAAGCCATGGTGCCTCACAAGCTGAGGCACCATGGTTGTGGTGGTAAGGTGCCGGACCCCTGTTTCGAGCCATACGTTTCTGATGGCTCAGTATCACTAACCGACAATCCCTCTGATTTAAAACCTGTGTGTATTTTAAGGGACACTGGAGGTTCTCAGATTGTCATCCTCTCGAGTGTTTTACCTTTTTCTGATTAAAGTGCATGTGGTTTTAATTCTGTCCTACAGGGGATAGAGATGGGTCATGCTCCCAGAACAGTTCACAGAGTTTTTATAAAATCAAAACTTGTTACAGGATGTTTCCCTGTTGCTGTTTGCCGGCCTTGCCAATAGAGGGTGTGGCCATGTTGTTGGGCAATGATATTGCGGGAGGGTTAGTGCTCCCTCGTCTAGAGGTTTTAGACAACCCCCTAAATCAGAAGACTTCTGATGTTTCCATGCACCCTGGGCTGTATCCAGCCTGTGCGATTACTCGGGCACAAGCTCATAAAGATACGGATGTTGCCCTTTCTAATTCGATGTTGATGCCCTCATTTTCCGAGGAGAATGATGTTCAAACTAAAAGAAATTATGTTCTGTCACCCCCAGACTCAGTGAAACCTGAGGAGCCTGATCCATTTCCAAAGGTCTCTTTGCTGCCCTTGACTAGAGACCAGCTATCATCAGCTCAATTAGCTGATGAAACACTGCAGAACTGTTTCAAATGTACGGTAAGTGCTGAGCAAGTCAATAAAGAGCAACAAGCCTATTTTGTAGAACATGATGTTCTAATGCGTCAGTGGTCTCCACCAGGTGCAGAATGGAGTAAAGTCAAGCAGATTGTCGTGCCCGCTGTGTACTGGCAGAAAATCCTGGCTCTTGCCCATGAAAGCCAGTGGTCAGGGCACTTGGGCATCAAAAAAACATACCAGCTATTATTAACCCTCTCGAGGCAGGTGTTGCCGATTTGCAACAGTTAAAAACTAACAACCTGATTACCCCACATACATATTTTATGAGGTTTTTACTCAGAGGTACCACTGCAAGACTTGGTTGTGCATTAGCAACAAAAAGTTTAATTTGAGCCTGAGAGGGTTAAAGCATTTCTTTTGGCCTGGTATGAAGCGTGATTTTTCTAAATTTTGCCGCAGTTGCCATGTATGTCAGATTGCAGGTAAACCTAATCAGGTCATACCCCCGGCTTCTTTGTGTCCCATTCCTGTAGTGGATCAGCCGTTTGACCGTGTCATAGTAGAGTGTGTGGGTCCACTACCTAGAACAAAATCAGGAAAGCAATACCTTCTCACGATCATGTGTGCAGCTACCCGTTTCCCCGAGGCTGTCCCATTACATAAGGTTACAGCAAAATCAGTTGTTAAGGCGTTGACAACATTCTTTTCAGTGTTTGGCCTGCCAAAGGTCATACAGACTGACCAGGGCTCAAACTTTCAATCTAAGTTATTCAAAGAAGTGGCTAGCACTCTAGGTGTCCAACATGTCGTGTCCTCTGCTTATCATCCTGAATCGCAAGGTGCATTAGAGCGGTGGCATCAGACCTTAAAGGTGATGCTACGCAAATACTGCCTGAAATCTGAAAGGCAGTATGACGCTGTTCAGGAGTCATTTGGTTTTAGTCCTTCTGAGCTGGTATTTGGCCATAGGCCACGCGGACCCCTCAAAGCTCTGAAAGAGGCATTTTTGAGCCCACACGGGGTGTCCAAAGTAAATGTAAGCAGGTATGTTAAACATTTTTGTGAGCGTTTGAACCAAGCCAACGCTCTGGCTAAACAGTACCTTGCTGTTTCACAGGGAAAGATGAAACACCATTATGATACGTTTGCAGCCACACTGGTGGTCCTGTGCTGGCCCATGTGTGGATTACCTCTGGAAAACCTAACCTGGGTCACCAAAGGGCCATCATTCTTTGCGGTATGTGGGCCATGTGTAAGTTGTGTGCAGTCACGGGCCAGTTGCAGACACAACTTCGAACCAATAAGCTTCCGATCAGTAGGTGACCTGCTCTACCTCCTCAGCTACAGCCACCCAGTGGTAAACATGAGTAAACCCTCACTAGGGTTTGGATAAAGTGTACACTCACAAAGCTGTCAAACCTGCATTTGAAACGTTGGCTACTATAGCAGTATAGTATTGCAACATAGCATTTGGTTCTTCTAACTAAAATAGGAAAATAGGAACATAAATAGTGCCATCATTGCCAGACCTGGCCCACATGTGGTTGACATACACCAGTCAATCAGAAGTGCCAGCTTGATGCCGGATCGGGGCCAGACCTGTTTTCTATGAGCCTGGGCCACATAAACCAAACCACAATCGGGCCAGATGTGGCATGCCATCACATAAACAGTGCCATCTACGCCAGGCCTGGCCCATATCTAGATGACATACCACTTACCATGCCAGAAGTCAGCCAACAGTGCCGGCTTTACACTAGATCCGGGCCAGACCTTTCTGCTATGTGGGATAGAGGATTAAATAAACTATTTCACAAAATAATATATCATCCCAAATGATATACATAAAACTTAGTAACTGTCAAATTATACTATGGTTTTGGGGCATGTTTGTTTGTTAGTTTTTTGTTGTTTTTTTTTACATTCAGTAAAAACAGTAGTGTAAAACTTTTTTTAAGGTATTGGGTTTTTTAAAATGTAATAAATTTTATATATTTTAGATATATTTCATGACAATTTGAACGTTTATTTTGAAAGTTATTTTGTTTGACTTGACTTGTCATATCTATACTGTGATCGATGGAAACAATGTGAACTTAAAAAGGGGGCTCCATTGGGAGCAGCTCAACAGGAAACATCATGAACCCCTCTGTTTTCAATTTTGATGAAGGGCTCCACAAATGTAACATATCTAAAGCTTGAGAATCACCTGAGAGCTGGCTTAACGTCAAAGGTGAGCTATTCCTGTGTTTTTTTTTCAATGACAGGTGACACTTTTGTTATTTTTCATTTTATCTGAAACTGATCATCACGTAACTGTTAATACCTACAACTGTAGCACTATAAAACTAAAGGCTTTCGAGAGTAATATTTTGTAAAGAAATGCATAAACTTTTTTCTTAATGTGATAATGTGTGGCATTATGTGGTAAAGATTTGACATCTTTGTTTATCCTGTTATGCACACTACTTGTGTTTAAAGAATTTCAATTCAACCAACCTTTGACTTTAGCGTTCTCCTTTGCCATATTATATTCTTTAACAAACTAGATGTTTAAACTGTGTTTAAACACAGCACAACTCTCTCTCTCAGGAAGACTGAGACCTGTTGGTGTGTTAGACAAAAACACAGGAAGAGGAAGTTCGTACAAGCAACACATCCTCATTTCAGTCTCACACTCACACGGTCACCAGAAAGACAACATGGAGGTCAGAATTCTTGGGATCAGACTCAGTGAGTACTAACCTTGTCTATCTATATCTTTCTAATTATTTAAAATAAGCATGTATGGAATTAAATGGCAAATTAATATAAAAAAAAACCCTCCCATATATTTACATCATTTCATTATGGAATTTTTAACTGCTCAGTGACTCAACACTAATGATAAAGAAAATATATGTAAAACATTTAAATGTTTAACTGTTATTCTCAATCCTTACAGTGATAAATGTGCTGTTGATGTTGGTTGCAGTCGTTGAATTCAGTGACTCTCAAAAACATAGTAAGTAGTAAAAATAATAGGTTTAATATCTCTCAAGACAACTTGTAAGGTTTGGCAATGATTGCACTTATTTTCAGACTAAAATAGAGCTACAATGAAAATGACATTACCATACAACTTTGACAAAAAATCTGTAATTATGAAAACTATATAACATACATGTGCATTTATTGTTTCAATAAATATAGTAATATTGTCCATTTGTGTTTACTTACAAAGTGTAAAACAGCAATTGGTAAGTCCATATTACCAACTGACAGAAGCAATAACACATCTTGATTTTCTGTCTCAGATTCAGGTTTTCCTGACGTTGTTCCAAACAGGCAACAGTTCTTTGAATTAGAATCTATAACAATCAGCTGTGAAGGGCTACATGGGCTGAGAGGATGGAGAGTGATGAAAAAGATAAATGGAGACCTTAGAACATGTGCTCCAACCTGGGATAGAGCTACTGGGCCTTGCCATATTATTAATGCATATCCAAAAACTGACAGTGGAGAATACTGGTGTGAATATGGAGGAACACAAAGAAGCAACACTGTCAATATCACTGTAACTGGTATGCACATATACAAAAAAAAAAATACACTATGCACTTACATATTTAGTCCATCCACTGTTTACATCAGTTGGTTTGGTACATCATATACAGTCGCGCACGTGTGTGTTTGTGTACGTGTGTGCTTGAAGAATGATATATGACCAATTTTTAGGTCAGTTGTTTTTTGGTAATATATACAGTCATGCACAATATATTAAATTATAATAATTATATTATATAATTATTATAATTATATTGAATTAAATTAAGCATTACTCTGATAACAAAAACACCTTTGTCACAGTAATGTTTGTATAATTTATTATGCATTTCTTCTTAAAAATGATTTTTGAGCTATTGCCAGTAGTATTTGAAAGATTAAATAATTTAATCAGAAATCAAGTTTTCTATAAGAAACTTTTCAAGTCATGTGCCATTCACATTCAGATGGTCCTGTGATCCTGGAGAGTCCTGCCTATCCTTTGTTGGAGGGAGATAATGTGACCCTGCTTTGTAAAAAGAAGCATGCACACCCCAATTTCACTGCTGAATTCTATAAAAATGGTGCCTCCATTGGGATCAGTTCAACAGGAAAGCTGGTGAACCCCATTGTCTCCAAGTCTGATGAAGGGCTCTACAAATGTAGCATCTCTAAGACTGAAGACTCACCAGAGAGCTGGCTAGCTGTTGGAAGTAAGTTTTATAGACAACTTAAAATTGTGTTTTATCTAAACTGCATTTTAAAGTTTGAAAATTAAGGTTCATGTGTAGCAGAGATACAGTACACATTTTTAATGAACGTATACTTTGGAATGGGGTATATGTTATTTTTTTTACATTAATATACAATTTTTTTTACAGTGATTTACATCATTATAATTATGTCTAATACACGATGCATGCAATTATCTTTCTAGAAGCTGATGCTCAAACTCAAGTGCTTCACTCAGACCTCTTCCTTGTGTTCGGCACTGGTTTCAGTGTTTTATTGGTGATTATTTTGCTTCTTCTGACTGGAGTATTTGAACTTCAGAAACATCAACAAAACATCAGACGTCACATAGAAGAAACTTCTTTGACACCAAGTATGGCTCATTATAGAACATGACTTTTTATATAGCATTGGAAAGAATAAACCAAATTATAAGCACCTGCTGCCCTGGTCTAGTCTGATGTCAATCCAGAGTAGAAATGAAGACTTACACATCTTTTTGGTAAATTTATGTAAAACTAATACATACCCATGCAACAATTAGAGCCTGTAATTTTAGTCTTTTGTTAGGTGGTTACTACCCCTCTTGTTTTGTGCACCCCAACCCACCCCCTTACTTTAGTGTTCCGGTCACAATTGACCAGTTAGTTTTAACAGCTCTTAAATTAACATAAGAAACATTTTTCACCACCAAATTCATTTCAGTTGGTAGTTCAACGGGTCATTCGGTGGGTTGTTCAGTAGGTCGTAAAAGTGGGTCTTTCATTTGGTCATTCAGTGGGCCATTCAGGGGGTCAGAGGCCAAAGGGGTTGATTAAAGTTGATTAAAACACTCAAAATTCAATGAAAGAGGTGCTGATCACTTTTATATGTTCAAGTGCATAGTGTGACGGAAGTCATAAGGCCTCGAGGCAATTGGATGTAAAACACAATATTTATAAGTTTTTTAAATTTTTAAATTAGGGGTGGGTTTTTATAATCGATTTATCGATTAAAATCGATTCTGGCTTGGATAACGTAAAATCGATTCATTAAAATCCTGAATCGATTTTTTAATATAAATTAATTTTGCCCGAAATGCCAGAATCTCTGGTGAAATCTCACAAAATTTCAACAACCACCAAACAGCTAAAACAGTAAATGAGAGCAGGAACACGGATTCTGCACAAAGACTTAAACACACAGCGCAGCCCGCGGATCAGAATCAGTTAGATGTCGCCTTTCTCACGGTCGGGGCTGAAAGCCGACAGCGCGCTGATTCTGATCTGTCGGCGGGTCCGCGCTTTGTGTTCACGCCCTTTATGCGCTGATTCTAAAGCTGTTAGTTTGATGTCTCTCCAAACAATATTGACCGAACCAGCAGCAAAAGAAGATCCAAACTATGCATCACATAAACATCGTCATGTATTCACTCTGACTTTTACTGTTTTGCTTTGACCACGATGCACAGCTCTCTCGCGCGCGTGCTCGCGCTCTCTCTCCCTCTCCCCCCCCCTCTGTACTGTTTTCTGCTTTATTCGCTTGCTTGTTACGCACAAGTCTACCGCTGTTTACAGCGCTGTCGGCCGACGTTTTTTTTTTTTTCCGTTTTATATACTTCCGAAAAGAAAACCTAATTTCTGCCGTTCAATAGGCTTCTGAACAAATTTAAACTTTTTAAAATTATGCAAAATGCAAAACGCGTAGCCGTGTCTCTAATAAAACCGCTGTAACGTCAGAGGTAATGTTCATGTGTTGATTATTGGTTTTCTTTCATTTTTGATGTACTGCAGAATATTTTTATAAAATCCCAGGCCAGGAAAATCACCTTCATGTTTTTCTGTGTTTTATCTTCAGCTACTTTGACACAAAGGCCTCTGCTGTGACGCTCACACCTCTGTTAAAGTCTTGCGTGTGTCAGCTTCCTTTTTATAGATACAAAAATATGTAAATGTACTGATCTGAATTATAATATTTCTGACTGTCAAAATTTCCCAGATTCAAATCGAAGTGAATCGAATCGAATCGAATTAAATCGAATCGTGGATCGAATCGATTCGGGACCTTGTGAATCGGAATTGAATCGATTCTAGAAATCAGTGACGATACCCAGCCCTATTTTAAATTGTTCAGATTTGACCCGAACATGACAGGAAGTCTAGGTAACACGATAATGTCATAATATAACATACATAGTTAAGGTTTTGTGAATACATATTGGATGCTACTGTCATGAAAATTAAAATCATGCTGTCCTTTTTTAACATGTTCAAGGTGCTGAAACACTGTAATTCTGTATTATTAATTGGTAGGTGGTTGCTAGACAACATGATGACTTCATAATACTTACAGAATACAGAATACTTACATACTATCATAAATGCTTATATTTTATGTTACTATCTGTACTTTGAGATTGTCCTTGACATGTGCTAGTCAATCTTAGAAAACAATTTTCATCTTCCTCTGCAGTGATCTTTGAACTTTGTATGTTTCAATGTCAGCAGGGGCCAGCATGACTGAATCCACCCAGGTGACGCATACCCTCATCACTAAACCAAGAATGATGAAAGGTAATTTGCCTAACAGGTGAAAATATTGAAAATATAACATCCCTAAATGCTTATAGAGCTAGTGGAAGAAAAAAATGTAATCTTAAAAAAAGAGAGAAATTGTTGTTCAGAAATCTTGTTCAGTCAATTGCATAAGTGCCTTAGAAATTAGTGAGTAAGACTTATATTTATCTGACTTCTGGAGCATTTTCAAAAATCGTATAATTATTCAGCCATTGTTACAGTGTGTTTCAGGAGCTAAAGATGTTGATTAAACACAAAAGATTCTCACAGCCAGAAAGACACAGTTAACCACACTAAAAACCCACAGGAAAAAAAAAACTACATGTAGATGAGAACCCTCAGTTTAAGCACAAGGTTATTTGCAGGTCATAAAGTATCATAATGACAATACTATGTGACAATGTGTACATCGGATTTATTTTTAACTGGTGGACAGACGCTCAGCCACTCGACAGCTTAATTAGTGTGTTAGCAAGTTAGTTATGTTTCCTGTCTGCCCCCATTGCTTCTATTAAAAATTCCACTGTTTTAAATGTGTTACCTTACTTTTTTTTATAATTGCATTTCACAAATGATCAGAAAGTATTACAGTAAATAATGTAGAATTTCTAAATTATTTGTTGTTTCAAGTATAATTTCCAGAATGATTCAGCTTCCATTTAAAAGAAAAAAAAATAAGTATTTTGAAATTGAATTTTTACTCAAAACAGAATCAGCAGTATCCAGGTGGTTGGAAACAGCTCGTGCAGGTACCAACCGAGTTTTAACAGAAGAGGATCTGGATCACTTCTATTGTACAATCCAAAGCAACGTGTGAGGGAATTATTCATTTCTAGTGTCCCTTTTTCAGTTTTAATGTTACTGCAATATGTAGACAGAAGACAATGAACATTTATATGGTTATTAACAGATGTTAAATGTTTCAGATAATCCAGGCTACTTACTTTTATATAAAGACGGAATGTGTTGATTTATGATTTATGAAGGGTGTCAGTTTGCATGAAATAAAAATTACCTCAACTTCATCTTTTCTAATCATCTTCATTTTTCATATGAAAGAGGAAACTTCACCCACATCATTTCTAATTTAAAAGGCAGAAGTGTGTTAAAACTGAACCAAGAGAACATCTGGTTGTAGTTGCTCTGCCTCGTTACAGGAATAAGAATGCTGTTGCAATTTGTAAAAATATATTCACTGTGGCCTCTGCAGCAACACAATGTAACAAATGTAGCTTAAACAGAAAGCTAAAATTTCATCAACACAGTGTTTATTTATGGGAAAGATGTTGACTTTTCTTTCATTGAAATGGTGAAGTTGCAGGAATGTAATTCTAAAATAAATGTATGTACTATGACATGTTGTTTTCAGTATATGTACAATATGAGAAAAAACTATATAAATATATTGCCACTAAATACTGCACATGGTTTTTATTAAGTTCTTATCATGTTTTGGGTCTTGGGTCTTTTAAAACATTGATTAACAATAAGCAATAACCTTAACGTGTGCTTTGTAGCTAAAAGCAAAGCAGAACATAGCAGACTGCTATTTAAACCTGCGTAGGACAATTTATCATAAATAAAGTATACAGTTCAATCACATGAGAACTAGATTTTATGTTTAAAATAATGTTGAAAGAATAATGCCACTGCTTGTTAAGGTTTATATTTATGGCTGTCAAGGATGGATTCATTATTTGTTTTTGTACTGGTACTTCCTTTCTCTGCTTCTCTATTTTCTCCAGCTGTTAATGGATTTTGTATATAGTGTCATCTAACTCTTTCTTCTTTTCTGTCATTACATCAACTGTATAAGAGGTGCACTGTCCTTGCCAACCCTACACTGATTTATCGATTTTCTTTGTGTTTTGCTTTTCCTTTATGTATGTAAGAGCTGGAGAATCATAGTCGAAGAAATAGCATTCGCTTAGTGGGCCTCCTTGAAGGAAAAGAGGGCAAAGATATGTGCAGATTCCTAACTAAGTGGATCCCAGAGGTGCTTGGGATTCATTCCTTCCCAGAACCCATAGTGATTGAACGAGCCCAGAGAGTCAGGAGATTCCATGATGCATATTCAACAGTAAATCCAGTACGTCCCCGTGAGGTGATAATAAAGTTTTTGAACTTTGCTGATAAGCTTCGGGTTCTAAGAATCGCGAGGCAAAAAAGCAGCATACTCTATGAAGGTAAGAGAGTCATGTTCTTTGCAGACTTCTCAGTGGAGCTTCGTAAACAACGGCGGCTGTTTGACCCAGTAAAAAACAGCTGTTAACCCATCACATCCCAGATCTCTTTAGCAACATCTTTGCTGGGTAGATGATGCCAACCCTTTCAAGGGGACCGACATATTTTTGACAACCCATCTGGAGCAAGTTCATACGTACAACAGCTCAAGTCAAATGGACAAGAGAATGTTACGGCCTGAAAGGCAAATGCTTACTTACCAGCCCCTTTTGTCATGATTGTAATGTTAGATTCAGGGAGAATTCCATTCCAGGCCATATAGTCAGCAGTGTTGGGGAGTAATGGAATACATGTACCGGCGTTACGTATTTAAAATGCAAAATATGAGTAACTGTATTCCGTTACAATTACCGTTTAAAAAGGTGATATTCAGAATACAGTTACTTTGTTGAAATAAATGGATTACACAGCCGTCTTTTCCTGTTTCATATGTTACGCTATGCTCTCTCTATTTTTGGTAATTCCACACCGGTTGAAACCCAAACAAAACACGCATTAAGAGGCTCTAATGCCTGTGTCTCAATCTCGCGGCCCATGTCACCTCTACTTGTGGCCCGCATAATGACGTGAAGAAATATTTTTAAAAATTATTATTCAAAAAATGATTTAATGTGAAGGCAATAGGCAGAGTGTTACAGGCATAGCCCTAAAGAGCCTCATGGGCAGTGCTTCATGGAGAATGGACTGCCATACCTCTTATGTGTCTGTGAGTGTGAGGGAGAGAGAAAAAGGAGAGGGGGAAAGTACGAGTTGTCACTGACCAGAAACGGGAGCTGGAAGCATGTAAATATAATAAAAACCACTGCAGCCAAGAAGAGTGCCTGACGAGCCCAGTTGTAAGTAAGCTATTAAGACTCGACTTTACACTGTGTTTGTGTTTTCCTCCGAAACAATAAGTTCCGTTGGAGCAGCCTTTAAATGCCTCTCTCTGTCACTCGCTAGCAAAGTTTACCCAGACAACAAAGTAAAGCTAGTTTGAGCCCGACATGAATCCAAGGTATTAACCAGAGGTCCCTTTACTACAGTTTGGAGCCGCAGACCGTTTTTATATACACGCTGAATAGTTTTCTATACGAATTCGCTGCAAAAAGTGCAGCCTTACCTAATCTCCACCCTACTGTTACTCATTTTACAATAAGATTTAAAAATCTAGTTGGTATTGGTATGGCGAGTAACCTAACACAGCAATAGTACATTCATGTAGGAGTAAAAAGCATGATAATATATTAAGTAATCCAAAGTATTCAGAATACATTACTCTCATTGAGTAACATAATGGAATATGTTACACAATACATAATGGGGCATGTATTCTGTAATCTGTAGTGGAATACATTTTAAAAGTAAGCTTCCCAACACTTGCAAAGAAAAGCGTCTGGACTTCTTTAAGTTGCTTGAAGACGTTTCACCTCTCATCCGAGAAGATTCTTCAGTTATAAGGTCAAATGGTGGAGAGTCCCAGATATAAACCTAGTGGGAGTATCCCCCCACAGAGGGACAAAAGGACCCCCTGATGATCCTCTAATTGCCTGAGCCAAGGTGTGAAACTGGGTGTGGGTCCCAATCAGCCAGAGTTTCGGGTGAGTTCATTGTGAAACCTGGCCCCACCTTATCATGCGAATTCCTGAGGTCAGATGGCCCAGGATGTGAGTGGGCGTTAAGGCGTCTGGGAAGGGATCTCAAAACTGGATTATAGATGGCAGAGAGTTGGTGTCGTAAACCACCGCCTCTGTTCAAAGATGGTCGCTCACAGTGGACATAGATGGCTTCTTTCACGCCTCTTTCAAACCATCTGTCCTCTCTGTCCTAAATGTGAACATTGGCATCCTCGAAAGAGTGTCCTTTATCCTTAAGATGCAGATGGACAGCTGAATCTTGTCCTGTGGAGGTCGCTCTTCTGTGTTGTGCCATGCGCGTGTGAAGTGGCTGTTTGGTCTCTCCAACGTAGAGGTCTGGGCATTCCTCGCTGCACTGTACAGCATACACCACATTGTTAAGTCTGTGTTTTGGCGTTTTGTCTTTCGGGTAAACCAGTTTTTGTCTGAGTGTGTTGCTGGGTCTAAATGCACCGGGATGTCATGCTTGGAGAAAACCCTCCTGAGTTTTTCTGATACACCGGCTACATAGGGGATGACAATGTTGTTGCGTCTGTCCTTCTTATCCTCCCTCGCTGGTGTCTGATCTTCTTTTCTGTGCCTCTTTGCTGACTTTAAGAACGCCCATTTAGGATAGCCGCACGTTTTGAGTCCTTCCTTTACATGTGTGTGTTCCTTCTTTTTTCCTTCAGGCTTAGAGGGAACATGTTCTGCCCGGTGGTGTAGGGTCCTAATTACTCCAACTTGGAGTAATCTGAGAAGTAATCAGACAAAAACTGGTTCACTAAAAACAGAAATTCTAAGAACATTTTACAAGATCAGACCGTGTGGAGGCATGAAATAAAGGAAGCATTTCAATGTGTCTCCCAAGTGTGACAGTATAAGAGTTAACACTTTCTCTTTGAAGCATAGCATGGGAGTATCCCAAAGTGCTGAAGCCTCAAAGCAGCTCAAATTTAGAACCTATTTGTGTCTTCACTGCAGTTTTTACCTTTGATATTTTTAATAATTTTATGACTTTGGGCAATGGAAAAGGAAGAATGGTTCTAGCGACTGACTTATGTGCATAAAGAAACTTCTTATTCCATATATACCTTTCACAAAAACGGATGTGTTTGTGTCATTGTGTTTAGCTTCACTTCACTGTGACATCTTTATGTTTAATTTCAGTCAGCTGTTTCCCCATGTGTTCTCACTTCCCCTGATCACCTCCTGTTTATTTAAGTCCTCTGTTTTCTGTGTTTCACTGTCAGGTTGTCTGTTATTCTCTCCATGTTTTTCATAGTCTGTCATAGTTTTTCATAGTCTTGACAGCTTTTTCATGTTTGTTACCGTTATCAGCCATAATAAAAGCTCGCTTTTTGTTAAAACCTGCAACTCCTCTGTCAGCATCTGCTTTTAGGTCCTGTTTCAAAAACACACCAGCGCACTCTGACGTGACACATTCTTGTCTCCATGTTTGTTTCCCTTTTGAAGCATCATTTCCCTTTCTGTTGGTGTGTCAAGGGTGCGTCCCTGCAGTCTGTACTGCAAGCCTTATTTTGTGTAGGTTGATTATGATAATCCAACCGAAAGCATCATGCCTTAAAACTTCAACTCCCTGGAATATTGTAGAAATGCAAATCTTGTAGAAATGCTTAACCTTGGCAGGGTCGTTGGGGTGCTGGTGCCTATCCAGCTACCAAAGGGTGAGTGGCAGGGTACTCCCTGAGCAGGTCGCCAGTCTGTCGCAGGGTAACACAGAGAGACAGACAACCACACCTATGCGCAATTTAGGCTCACCAGTTTACCTAACTCCACTAATTACATGTCTTTGGACTTTGGGAGGAAGCCTGGAGAGAACCCATGGAAACATGGGGTCTTCGTCACAAAACATGACATCACTGTTTTGTACATTTTAACACAATTTAATCCCAGCATTTGTGAAAGAAAAGCAAAACACTTTCGTGAAAAGTCTGTAACAAAACCTTTAAATCTGATAAAGGTTATTTAAATACTGCAAAAGAAGAATGGATTGGAATAAAAATACATATCCTAACCTTCATTACTGGGGGAGAATAATGAATGATGGTCATAGTGAGTAAGAAGTAAGCTGAATGTATTTTTTTGGACAGAGATTTTTAATGTGTATGTATAATACAATACAGATACATAAAAAATAAACTCCAAAAATAGAGTCCTTGAAGTATGTCTGTGAAGGTTCTCAGTCATCCAGGTCATCGTAGTCTAAGGAGCTTGGAAAAGAAAGTGTCTGGACTTCTTTAGGTTGCTTGAAGACGTTTCACCTCTCATCCGAGAAGCTTCTTCAGTTCTAGGGTCAAATGGTGGAGAAATGTACAAATGTACAAAATATTAATAAAATATATTAATTAAAAAAATTATAAAAATGGAGGCAACTTTGCCTATGGTACAATGTATACAATGTATGAAAAGATCTTTACTGCAGATACTACTATGGCTCTGCAGATTTTTTCTTTTCTTTTAACCTATGTCGCCTCACCTTGAGGTTGGCAAATCTGTCTATAACTTTTTGGTGGTCAACTCTCTCAAACATCTCTTTCTCAACTGACATCACAGCCAGGTGCTGGAGTCTGCTTTGACCCATGGCCCTTCTCAGTCAGGTATGGAGCCGACACAAGACACTAAAAGACCTCTCACAGCTACAGCTGCTAACTGGGATTGTTAGGGCAACCTGAATAACAGTTTTTGGTGTGGGGAACATCTGATTATCCAGAAGATTGTACAATGTTAACATATCTGGAATGGCACCAGCCTCACTCTTGAGCTTCAAAATTTTTTTCGTGACTGTGACTTCCTCTAACTGAATTTCAATATGGTAATGCAGTGCCAGGGCTGACAAATGAGGCTCAGACAAGAAGCGGTTTGAGGTTGGACTACACGCCGGAATCCCATTAAGCAAATCCTGACTAACACCAGAAAAACGCTTCTCTAGTTCAGAGATCATTCTGTCCAGACAAGGAAACAACAATTTCCTTTTAAGCTTTTCTGACACAGAAGAGCCACAGACTTAACTGCCTGCTCCACAGTTTGACTCAACAACAAATCCATCCATTCTCTTTTTTTTTCTGCCGCTGTCCAGAAGACTGATCCAAAACAGCTATCTGGTTTGCCTCACACATAGCCTTTGCTCTTGCATGAAGATCTATAGCAGTGGCATCACTGCGCTTCTGCTTCAGTGTCTCAACCACCACATCTTTGTATATCTGTGCCTGGGTAATATCTATGGTCTCCTTCTGTAGGTATCTGTGTAAACATGCGGTTACAGACAGTAGATCCTTTAAAACAATCGGCAAATACACTGAGGAGAATTTACTGAGTTTTGCCTTCAATCCCACCAAAATAGGTGTGTTGATAGTGGAGAGGCACTCAATGATGGCAGGGAAATTGTTAAGCACAGCCCAACTGAAGGAACCTGGCATGCCCAGCGTGTGTTTGACAACTGTGCAGCTCCAATCCTAATTTCTTCTGAGTGTCCATGAACTTATGATGGTTTACAAGAGAAGCACTAAAGAAGGAATGGAGACTTTCAAGCATGTTAAAGAACTCTATGGTTTTAGAAACAGCTCTGCATGTGTGACATAGGATGAGATTTAACTCATGTGCATAGCAATTAAAATATATTGCCTCAGGGTGCTTCTTTTGAAAATGGGCTTGCACATCCCCAACTGTTCTGCTCATGACAGATGCTCCATCATAGGCCTGTGCCACACATTTCAACTGCTCAATTACCTTCTCTTGCAGCCGATTCTCAATAGCAGTATTTATTGATGCAGCATCAAACTTTGGCATTTCTGTCAGGGCTAGGAACCTCTCTTTAACTACACCTTCCACAGACACATACCTCACACAGTGCCAACTGTTTTGTCCTTCCATCTCTAGCCTCATCAGCCATAATGGCATACATCCGTGATTCCTTCATCTCACAAACAATAGCTGCAGTTAATTCTTGTGAACAACATTCAATCATCTCATTCTGACTACTACAAGAGATGTATGTGGTGTTTGGTGGTGGTGGTGGTGGGGTGTATCTCTGCAAGAATGGATCAAACTTTTCCAAAAGTTTTATGCACTCGCAGAAATTCCCTTTATTGTCACTCTCTTCTGTTTCGTCATGACCTCGAAATGATATTCCTTGCTTCCCCCAAAAGCAGGTCACTGCCACAATACGTTCCAGGTACTCCCTTCTTTCACTTACTTCAGTGGCACTTCCTGCCTCTATCTGTATCAATATTACCTTGTGACAGACTTGCTTTGTAGCTGTTCCAACAAACTACACTGTCCTTGTGTGACTGAGTGGGTTCATGTTTTTGAAACTTGCTCAGTGCCTTTTTGCCAATTACTGACTCCATCATTCACTAATGTGTCATACCTAAGACTTTTGCCAAAGACTCAACAAGTGAAGAATATTCTAACCATTTAAAGCTTTTAAACCAGTTTTCTTGGAAGGATCTTTTTTGTGTTCCAAATTGAGTGAGAGGGTACTAGGACAGTTTCAACTGTTTAGGACCAGTAGTCTTATCCCCTAAATCAAGAGCCATATCTTGAACTCCTTTGGATTGCTGACTGAAATGCTGCTCTGTCTGCCTCTCCTTATCTCGTTCCCTGGTTGGTTCTTTCTGCCTCTCCTTATCTCGTTCCCTGGTCTGCTCTCTCAGAGTCTCTCCCTGTTCTTCTCCTCCTTGTGTAATGAAATTAACCAAACAGTTCAGTCTCAGTTTCAGTTTCAGTTTTATTTGTCATATGCAAGTTAGCACAGGGTCAACACTGCAATGAAATGTATTGCACGGAGTAATTTTTTGTTTTTAAAAAAAAATTAAAAATATAGATACTAATAAAGTGAAGTGACGAGTGCAGATTGTACAGTGTACTTGTGAAGCTGCAGGATAGCTTCTATGTGCATCCTGTGGAGTGTGTTGTGTGTGTTTAAGTGTTGTGGTTTAGGTGTCGTATGGCTTGATGGTAGAACCTGTTTTTAATTCTTGTAGTCCGAGCAGACAGACTCCTGTAAACAGTAAATCATATACATAATTAGGGAAATGTAATGAAGGTATCCTGTTCAGAATGAAGTCTAATGATATAAGGTCATGATTCTCAAACTGTGGTACACATACCACCAGTGGTATGTGAGCCCCCCCTTGTAGTACTTGAAGGAAAGTCATTAATAGTTTTTGAAAATAAAAATACTTCAAACATGCACAATTCGATCAAACAAAGTTTGATCAAACAAAGTACAAAACTCTGAATTAAAATACAGGGTGGGTCATTTATATGGATACACCGTAATAAAATGGGAATGGTTGGTGATATTAAAGTCTTGTTTGCGGCACATTAGTATATGTCACCACCCTCCTCAAGATGGGTGGTGACCATGGTGGCCATTTAGAAGTTGGGCATCTTGGATACAACTTTTGTTTTTTCAATTGGAAGAGGGCCATGTGACACATCAAACTTATTGTTAATGTCACAAGACAAACAATGGTGTCCTTGGTTTCAACGTCTTAAAGCCTTTTTAACCAATATCTACAGTGAATAATATAAATATATGAACAGTGCAAACCATTTCCAGTGACAAGATATGCTTTATACTTTATATTCACTTTTGCTCCAAATGGCACAGCAACCTCAGAGAAAATATTAGAACAAGGCAACTTCAACATATGTACATAAAAGGCAGCTCAGTTTACCATCAATTGTATGGGTGTGTGTCTATTTCTGCATATTTAGCAAAAATGTGCCATTTCTTCACTCAGTGAAGTGATGGTTAAGCTTCAGCAGCAGTTTCTCCTCAAGGTTCTTCAGCAGTGAACAGGAGTCCTGCATGACTAGGAAGTCCTTCACAGGCTCCAGATGCAGGACGAGCTGTACTGATATTGATTGACAGCTTCTTGGTGTGAGGAAAGCTATGCAATAGATCCACACCTCCAGTGAATGGACATGAAAGGTACCTCTCCAGCTCCCCTGCTTCTGGCTTTTCTGACCCCATGGATCCATCACCTTAGTCGGTTAGGCTGCTGTTTGTGCTGGCCTCATACAGCTCTGAGTCTAGGTGATGTCTGATCTGCCTGGCTGCAAAAAGATGAAATACGCCCCTTCCAACCACAGGGGAGGGAGACGGATGAAGCTAGCCTCCTAAAGCTGGGCATACACTTTGCTATTTTTGTCCCATTTTGAAGCAATTTTTCAGTCATTCGACCATTTTGGGGAATGGCCCGAGTTTCACCTTAATCGTGTGTCGTGCATCATGTAGTATACATGGGGTAACGAGAAGCGATTAACACCTCACGACCAGTTCCCGATCATCTATCATATGTTTGCAAGAAAATCAAACCTGTCTGAAATCCGGTCGCCTCTCGTGAGGGTGTCAACGCAGCCTCTCACACTGCGCACGCACAAACACAGAAGTGCAGCTGGACACAAACGATGGAGGCACAACTTGTAGAACTTTTGCAAGCTCATCCAAGTACGGAGGCGTAGAGCTGCCACCCAGGCACAAGAAAAATAGAAGTATATCACGTTATAATGTGAAAAGTTTATTGTTCTAACAATATACTATCATGTTAGTAAAATATACTTTTCATGTTTGTACAATATACAATCACGTTATTACAATGTACATAATTATCACATCATAACAAAAACCTTTCACGTTTGTACAATATAAATATTATATAGTACAAACGTGATAATGATGTATATTGTAATAACATCATAGTATATTGTACAAACATGAAAAGTATATTGTTAGAACAATAAACTTTTCACATTATAACGTGATATAGCTCTATTTTTCTTTTGCCTGGGTGGCAGCTCTACGCTTCCGTATCTGAGGCTTTTACAATGTGGCCTCAAAAAATTATCACGACTACAACAACCGTGAAAAGAGTTGGATGGACATTGCTGCTCAATTGCAGCTGCCTGGTCAATATTTTTCACTAGCAATTTAGCAAAGTTAATGGTGGCAGTGTGTGTGTGTCTGTGTGCGTGAAACACAGAGAGAGGGAGAGCGAGAGACAGATTTTTATGATAAGCTTCATGTTATGGACGCACAGTGTGAGCACTCAGGTCGCATCAGAGCATCGGGCCGTATAGCGTGAGACGCTGCATTGTGACCTACAAACTTCTAACCCCTGCGATTCAATTGTACAGATTGAGCAGGAGCTGAATAATGTGACTGAAAAAAAATTTGCATGGTGTATGCCCAGCTTAATGCAGACTGTTTGAACTAAACAAGCTGCTGTTTCACATAATAAACCCTGTCAACCATAGTATTGCCTTCTGATTTAACAGTTAAAGCAGTAGAGACGAGCTGTGTTTACATGTGCGTGGAACTCTAGCTTGTTTAACCAGGCTAGCTGTTAGCTTGTAGCTCACGCTAGCTAACGCTAGCTTTGCAGAGAGGGGCAGTGGGTGAGACTCTAACCCAGACCATGGGCTAAGTTGCTTTCCAACATAGCTCGAGTAAACACAACATTGAAATTAACATTTAAAAACTACACAATGTATTTGAACAAATTACATGTTTTAATATTTTTTGAAAACATTAGATTCCTTCTGCATTATAATTTCTTCATGAATGTGGGGTTTTGTGCTTCCTTGTGTTTTTCTAGAATCTATTGTGCTTTAGGTTGGCTCTTTGTCTATTAGAATGATTGTTTCCTTTAGGATTTACTATATCCTCTGTTGTCTCAGTTTACATTGTAGTCCATTTTCTTAGTTTTGTAATACCGAGTTATCTTCCTTTGTGATCCCTTTCTATTCTCCAGTCAGATCCCCCTGTCTGTCTTGTCTCTTTGTGTCCTCTCCCCATTGTTCTCCCCATCTCTGCATATCTGTATGTGTTTGTGTTAGTTCCTGTTTCATTTTGATAGTTTCACACCTTGTGTTCTTGGTATTTAGTTAGCAAATTTTAAACCCCTCCATGATTTCTAAGTGGGGGAACTTGCAAAATTGCAGGGTGTTCAAATACTTATGCTCCTCACTGTATATCCCTTTACAAAAAAGATGTTCTTTTAAATATAAAGCAGCTCTCTCTCTCAGGAAGACAATACCCGCTAGGGAGTTATTTAGAAACACAGGAAGTTCTCAAAAGCAACACATTCTCGTTTTAAGGCTGATGCTCACACAGTCAGCAGCAAGCCATCATGCAGGTCAGAGTTTCCAGCATCAGACTCTGTGAGTACTGACATTATCTGTCAATAAAAAGATATTAAGTCAACTGTTGAGAAAATGCATGTGCGAACTTAAAGGGAAATTATTATATCCAAAACACACCCATACATTTTCATGCATTCATTATGCAAGTTTGTAACTTCTCAATGATAATCTCTTTCTCCTATTTCCAGTGGTGAACACGCTGTTTTTGTTTGTTCCAAAAGCTGGATTGAGTGTTTCTCAAAGACATAGTAAGTAGTTCAAATTCAGCTTGAGGCATTTGAGATACTGGGGTATAAAAATAAAGTTGATTCAATATATCACATACATCTCATAACAACTTGAACATTTCTGTAACTGCTGCAGTTGCTGTTTTTAGATTACAATCTGAAAGAGTACAACAAGGGTACTGCATTAACCTTTTAAAACACAAAAATAATTGTCTAAAGGAAGGATACAAAAGAAAGCATGGAAATGCATATTTACTTATTCGGTAGATATATATGTGTAAATATTTTTTTTATTCTGAAAATATTTCAGCAATATATCAGTGCTTAATTATTTTCTGTTTGTATTTCTCTAAAAAAAAGAAAAAAAAATACCTTTGATTTTCTGTCTCAGATTCAGCTTTTCCTCAAGTTGCTCCAAACAGACAGCAGTTCTTTGAATTTGAATCTATCACGATCAGCTGTGAAGGGCTAAATGGACTGAATGGATGGAGAGTGATGAAAAAGATAAATGGAGATGTTAGAACATGTGCTTCATCCTGGGAAACAGCTACTGGGCCTTGCAAAATTATTAATGCATATCCAAAAACTGACAGTGGAGAATACTGGTGTGAATATGGAGAAATACAAAAAAGTAACACTGTCAACATCACTGTAGCTGGTATGTACATAGAAAGAAATATCAACTGTGCATTGACATATTTAGGTAATTTAATTTTTAGATCAGTTGTTTTGGTATGCCATAAATGGCACAATATATTTGAGAATTAAGTATTACCAGTAAAAGAGAGTTTTTCAGATAACAGAAGCATCATGATCACAATAAGGTGTGTTATAAGTGTGAAATAACGTTTTATGTCTTAAAAATGATATACGACCTATTGTCTGTAGTAGTTGAAAGATTTGTTTGTATGAATAATTTCAACATAAATTCCACATAAACATAAATCTTTTTCTCCAAGTCCACAAAGTTTTCAGATCATTTGTCATTCACATTTAGATGGTCCTGTGATTCTGGAGAGTCCTGTCTATCCTGTGATGGAGGGAGAAAATGTGAGCTTGTATTGTAGAAAAAAGCATGCAAACTGTAGCTTCACTGCAAAATTCTATAAAAATGGTGCCTCAATTAGCAGCAGTTCAACTGGAAACATTACAACTCCCACTGCATCCAAATCTGATGAAGGACTCTACAAATGTAGTATTGCTGATACTGGAGAATCACCAGAGAGCTGGCTTAACATAAAAGGTGAGCTATACCTATGTGGGTTTTATTAATCACAGGTTATACTTTTGTTGAATTTTGTTTTAGCCAAAACTAACTATCAGAGAACTGATAATACCTACAACTGTAGCATTTTGAGACTAAAGGCTTTCTAAAGTCAGATTTTGTAAAGGAAAACATAAATTTGTTTCTTTATGTGATAATGACTGTTGTTTTTTCCTAGCTGCTTTTAATTGTTATTTTAATTTTGTAATTTTTGTTTATTTAAAATGTAAAATGTTGTAAATGAAATTATATTTCATATTTAACAATTAAAAATTTCTTGAGATAATAATTATTATGAATTGTCCCAGTATAATGAAAATTAAAACCGGTGAATAACAATCACTTTTCATTATCTTTATAGCAACTGATTATCATGCACACGAACCTTCTCAACCCACTGGACTTATTGTGCTGCGCTCCATTGGTCTCATTTCTTTGTTGGTGACTTTTCTTCTCTTGGTGGGACTTCCACAATATTGGAAACATAAACTGTCCTTATAGGTACTCGAAAAGAAAAATAAAGTTTTATACATTTTACATTTACATTTTTATTCTTCAGTTATAACAGATAGCCATCTTTAATAACTATAACCAAGTGCTAGTACATCCAAAACTTTGTTGTCAAAATTCTTCTTTCACTGCTTATTAAGTTACTTTAGGGAAAACTTTATTGATATCTACCAGCATATTTGCCAATTGTCATAGCAAACCAACAACCACGATTAACACTTTTGTCATTGTCTCCACAGACAACACAAGGTAAGGTAATTTACCTGTTTTTAACCAACACGTTCTCACTCCCAAAGCGTAACATTTTATGCTAGGTGACAAATCGTCAACATATTACGTTTTCGGCTACCCACCACATTCCTAAATGACGACCTCGGAAAAATGAGGAAATATGAGAACCGTATGGACTGAATCTCTGTTGAGCCAACCATCCCTTTAACGTTAACTAGTGATGACTTCATGAACTTCTTCACAAATAAAATTTTTATCATTAGAGAAAAAATTACCAATAATCATCCCACAGATGTAATATTATCTACAGCTACTCTTAGTTCCATTGATGTTAAGTTAGACTCTTTTTTTCCAATCGATCTTTCTGAGTTAACTTCAATAATTACTTCCTCCAAACCATCAACGTGTCTTTTAGACCCCATTCCTACAAAACTGCTCAAAGAAGTCCTGCCATTGATTAATTCTTCGATCTTATATATGATCAACCTATCTCTAATAATCGGCTATGTACCACAGGCCTTCAAGGTGGCTGCAGTTAAACCTTTACTCAAAAAGCCATCTCTAGACCCAGCAGTCTTAGCTAATTATAGGCCAATCTCCAACCTTCCTTTCATATCAAAAATCCTTGAAAGAGTAGTTGTCAAACAGCTAACAGATCATCTGCAGAGGAATGGTTTATTTGAAGAGTTTCAGTCAGGTTTCAGAGCTCATCACAGCACAGAAACAGCTTTAGTGAAGGTTACAAATGATCTTCTTATGGCCTCTGACAGTGGACTCATCTCTGTGCTTGTCCTTCTTGACCTTAGTGCAGCATTCGATACTGTCGACCATAATATCCTATTAGAGCGATTAGAACATGCTGTAGGTATTACAGGTATTGCACTGCAGTGGTTTGTATCATATCTATCTAATAGACTCCAATTTGTGCATGTAAATGGAGAGTCCTCTTCACACACTGAGGTTAATTATGGAGTTCCACAGGGTTCAGTGCTAGGACCAATTCTGTTTACATTATACATGCTTCCCCTAGGCAGCATCATTAGAAGACATAGCATACATTTTCACTGCTATGCAGATGACACCCAGCTCTATCTGTCCATGAAGCCAGATAACACACACCAATTAGTTAAACTGCAGGAATGTCTTAAAGACATAAAGACTTGGATGGCCACTAACTTTCTGCTTCTTAACTCAGATAAAACTGAGGTCATTGTACTCGGCGCTGAAAAGCTTAGAAATATGGTATCTAACCAGATTCTTACTCTGGATGGCATTACCTTGGCCTCCAGTAACACTGTGAGGAACCTTGGAGTCATTTTTGACCAGGACATGTCCTTCAACGCACATATTAAACAAATATGTAAGACTGCGTTCTTCCATTTGCGCAACATCTCTAAAATTAGAAATATCCTGTCTCAGAGTGACGCTGAAAAACTAGTTCATGCATTTATTACTTCTAGGCTGGACTACTGCAATTCATTATTATCAGGATGTCCAAAAAACTCACTGAAAAGCCTTCAGTTAATCCAAAATGCTGCAGCAAGAGTACTGACAGGGACTAGAAAGAGAGAGCATATTTCTCCTGTTTTGGCTTCCCTTCATTGGCTTCCTGTTAAATCCAGAATTGAATTCAAAATCCTGCTCCTCACATACAAGGTCTTAAATAATCAGGCCCCATCTTATCTTAATGACCTTGTAGTGCCATATCACCCTATTAGAGCACTTCGCTCTCGCTCTGCAGGCCTACTTGTTGTTCCTAGAGTATTTAAAAGTAGAATGGGAGGGAGAGCCTTCAGTTTTCAGGCCCCTCTTCTGTGGAACCAGCTTCCAGTTTGGATTCGGGAGACAGACACTATCTCTACTTTTAAGATTAGGCTTAAAACTTTCCTTTTTGCTAAGGCATATAGTTAGGGCTGGACCAGGTGACCCTGAATCGTCCCTTAGTTATGCTGCAATAGATGTAGGCTGCCGGGGGATTCCCATGATGCATTGAGTTTTTCCTTTCCAGTCACCTTTCTCACTCACTATGTGTTAACAGACCTCTCTGTATTGAATCGTATATGTTATTAATCTCTGTCTCTCTTCCACAGCATGTCTTTTATCCTGTCTTCCTTCTCTCACCCCAACCGGTCGCAGCAGATGGCCGCCCCTCCCTGAGCCTGGTTCTGCCGGAGGTTTCTTCCTGTTAAAAGGGAGTTTTTCCTTCCCACTGTCGCCAAAGTGCTTGCTCATAGGGGGTCATATGATTGTTGGGTTTTTCTCTGTATCTATGAAGCGCCTTGAGGCGACTTTTGTTGTGATTTGGCGCTATATAAATAAAATTGAATTGAAAATTGAATTGAATCTACACATGTTCACTCTTTTTCTTCAAATCGCTTAGAAACACGCTATTTAACATCATTAAAGTCCTGGTTAAGGTCAAGAAAAAGGTTATGGTTAGTGCTAGGGATAAGGTTAGGTTTAGGGCTGGAATACAGGGCTGGAACGTCTATTACCGCGGGAGCATCATTGTACTGGATTTCGGCCATAACCCGCCCCGTACCATAAAAACGCCAAAGGTCTCCTTTCGCGTTCCTCGGGAACGCCGCGGGACGTGACAAAACGTCGGCATGTTACGCCTCGGGAGTGAGAACAGGCTGTTTTAACAGACTGACAAGAATAATACAATAAAAATTATAAAATATATAGAACGAAACATTAAATCACATCTCCTCTCAGGTAAAGTTTCCATTAATCCTGATGAATACACAACTCTAATGTCAAAACCAGAAAATGGGGAGTTTTATAGAACATGTTTTAATGTTTGTTCCTTTTATGACTTTCAGAGTTTGTCTTCTGAGAAAATGCAAGTGCTGGTAAGCATTTTAGAATCAGGACTAGAAATGCACAGATAAAAATAACAATATGAAACCCTCAACATATTGTGCAGCAGCAGCTGTTGGTGTGATATATTTTACAGTCTGTGTTCTATTTAAGGAATCAGAATTATAATATGAAATACCAACATACAGATTGACAAGTATGATAATCAATGTTACATCATCTAAGCTAGCAAAGTCTTTACTAATTAGGTAAGATGGTAGTTTTATAAATAATGACACATATAAAATGGCAGACTGCATTTAAACGTTTGTTTTTTCACATTGCTTGGATGCTCTTTAGTGTCAGACAGGTTATCTATCTAAATTGTAGATGCAAACAGAAAACTGAATTATTTTTTCAGTTTGTGTATGTATCAAACATATGAATGACAGATAAAACCAGTGCAATCTAAAATACTAGTTAATTATCAGCCCACAAAAAAAGAATAATTAAAAAAAAAATTAATACATTATGACTGGACACAATGAAGTGTAATTTTAGAAAAATAAACTGGGAAATTACAAATGAAGGCAAAACTTTTAATTTGAGGGTGAAAGCTATAATTACAAAAACAGTCGCTAACCAATTGGGCAGTTCCCTAGTGGAGGATTTCCAGTATGTCACGGACTCATCTTTAGAACTTAATTAAGTTAAACACGAGAAACACTTTCCTTTTTACATTTTGAACCACCATGCAGACCTTAATTGTCTGGAAAACATTTTCCAACAAATGCAACTCAACAGTTATATAAACTAATATGAAGTTTTCTAGATGTCTGATTATT